>NC_052318.1:41782107-42382107 GCF_016432855.1 Salvelinus namaycush | reverse complement strand
TGAGGATGACAGACTGTGTGCCAACGGGCGCTGTGTCAACACGGAAGGCTCCTTCCAGTGCCAGTGCTACCCAGGATACCAGCGTACTCAGGAGGGCAGCCATTGTGAAGGCAGGAGCTACTTGTTACTACTCACTACAGCGTCATGGAAACGTTAACAACATTATTACACTACCAGTGAAGTATAAGTAATATGCTCACTGCGTGAGTTTCCGATTTGCAGAAGCTATTTGTTTACCATGAACCTTTTCCTTTATGATAATGCATTGCATGCATCTATCATCACATTTGCAGACGAAAGCAAGATATTCCTAGTGTGATAAGTACATAGATTGGGTAGTCATAAGGTAAGGTTAGGTTATTAATATAACTCAATCGTATAACCCTCCCAAATTGCGGGCTTCTTGACTATAGGCTATGCCCTTGTGATTTAAAACATTTTAAAGAAACAAATCTTCTTTGGCTAAATCATACTCTCTGGTGTAGTATTTTGAATGGTTTTATTGATTTCTGTATGGACAGGAGTAATTATATATTTTGGGCTAATTTAATTCAATTTACTTTAAAGGGAGCTTTGCCTATTGGGTATGCTGCCTATGGTCCACTGTATAGAGCTGGTGATCAAACACATGGCCGCTGTTTGATTGTCGTCTTTTCCTCCCTCAGATATAAATGAATGTGAGCGTCCCTCTAACTGCCAGAGGGGGCGCTGTATCAACAGCATGGGATCCTACCGCTGTGAATGTCAGAAGGGTTACATGCTGGTCGGAGGTCGGAGGTGCCAAGGTCAGTCCGTCTCCATTAGTTTCAGGGAGATAAAGTAGCAGTCAAAAGTCTGGACTCATTCAAGGGTTTTCTTTTTTTTAAACTATTTTCTACATTGTAGAATAATAGTGATATCAAAACTATGAAATAACACATATGGAATCATGTAGTAAATAAAAAAGTGTTAATCAAATCAAAATATATTTTAGATTTTAGATTCTTCAAAGTAGCCACCTTTTGCCTTGATGACAGCTTTGCACACTCTTGGCATTCTCTCAACCAGTTTCACCTGGAATGCTTTTCCATACAGTCTTGAAGGAGTTCATACATATGCTGAGCACTTGTTGGCTGCTTTTACTTCCCTCTGCGGTCTAACTCATCCCAAACCATCTCAATTGGGTTGAGGTCAGGTGATTGTGGAGGCCAGGTCATCTGATGCAGAACTCCATCAATCTCCTTCTTGGTCAAATAGCTTTTACACAATCCTAGATGTGTGTTGGGTGATTGTCCTGTTGGAAACAAATGATAGTCCCACTAAGCGCAAACCAGATGGGATGGTGCATCACTGCAGAATGCTGTGCCTTGAATTCTAAATAAATCACTGACAGTGTCACCAGCAAAGCACCCCCACACCATCACACCTCCTCCTCCATGCTTCACGGTGGGAACCACACATCCATTCACCTACTCTGTGTCTCACAATGCGGTTGGAACCAAAAATCTCAAATTTGGACTCATCAGACCAAAGGACAGATTTCCACCGGTTCAATGTAGCTCGTATTTCTTGGCCCAAGCAAGTCTCTTATTATTATTGGGGTCCTTTAGTAGTGGTTTATTTGTAGCAATTCAACCATTAAGGCCTGATTCACGCAGTCTCCTCTGAACAGTTGATGTTGAGATGTCTGTTATTGAACTTTGTGAAGCATTTATTTGGGCTGCAATCTGAGGTGCAGTTAACTCTAATGAACTTACCCTCTGCAGCAGAGGTGACTCTGGGTCTTTTGAGCCAGTTTCATCATAGCACTTGATGGTTCTTGCACGTGAAGAAACTTTAAAAGTTCCTGAAATTTTCCGCATTGACTGACCTTCATGTCTCAATTTAATGATGGACTGTCATTTCTTATTGCTTATTTGAGCTGTTCTTGCCATAGTAGAGACTTGGTCTTTTACCAAATAGGGCTATCTTCTCTATACCACCCCTAATGTGTCACAACACAACCGATTGGCTCAAATGCATTAAGAAGGAAAGAAATTCCACAAATTAATTTTTAACAAAGCACACCTGTTAACAAAGCACACCTGTTAATTGAATTACATTCCAGGTGACTACCTCATGAAGCTGGTTGAGAGAATACCAAGAGTGTGCAAAGCTGTCATCAAGGCAAAGGGTGGCTACTTTGAAATATATCAAATATAAAATATATTTTGATTTGTTTAACACTTTTTTGGTTACCGCATGATTCCATATGTGTTATTTCATAGTTTTGATGTCTTCACTATTATTCTACAATGTAGAAAGTAAAAATTTTAATAAATTTAAAAAAAACTTGAATGAGTAGGTGTGTCCAAACCTTTGAATGGTACTGTAAATCATTAGTGTTAACCATTCTGGCAGTTGAGCTTTGTAACCAGTGGAAACTGTCATAAGTCAAACTCATGAGGATTGTAACAGATGTTTTGTAACACATTCTCCCTCTCTCTCTCTCTCCCACCCAGACATAGATGAGTGTGCGACAGACAGGGGTCTGTGTCAGCCGCATGGTGTGTGTGAGAACAGACAGGGCTCCTATGTGTGTGTGTGCAAAGACGGCTTCATCCTGTCTGAGGACAAGCACAGCTGTGAGGGTAAGATTACTGATATCTTCTCACCCCTCTCTCTCTTTAGCTATATTCTACACACACACACACACACACACACACACACACACACACACACACACACACACACACACACACACACACACACACACACACACACACACACACAGTCAAACACTCCAATCTATTTCCTCTCTGCCCCCTTCCCCTCCAGAGATTGAGGTGGCCGTGGAAGATAAGAAGGAGTGTTACCTGAACCTGGATGACACAGTGTTCTGTGACAGTGTCCTGGCCACCAACGTTACCAAGCAGGAGTGCTGCTGCTCCATCGGCGTGGGCTGGGGAGACCACTGTGAGATCTACCCCTGCCCTGTCTACCACTCATGTACGTACCTCAGGCCCAACACAGGGGTTAAAGGAGCTGAGATGACATAGTCTAATACAGACAGAATCATGTCTTATCTACAAAATATATTCCCAAATAAATATATTCTCAAATATTTTCTTTTCTTTGTTAGCTGTGTGCACTGAACTGACATACATGATTGTTGATGACACTCCGATGTTCCGATGAAGGGAATGAAATAGTCTATAATGAGCACCACAGCAGCGCTCAATTCAGACAGCGGTGTGAGGCCTACTGTAGCTGCTGGAAAAGTCATTCATGAAAGGGGAGGTTAACTTGGCCCCCAGACAATCGATCTGAGATCGCGTGAAGTTTCAGTCATCTGATTTTCCTTAGGCTTTAACCCCTGGCCCAACAACATTCACACTAGTTTAACAGACCATCAAGTGGGCTGGGGGGTCAGTTCACTTATTTGAGCTGTTCAATGTCATTCATTGATCACCTTAAAGCAGGCAAATTAAGTGAATAGGTCAAGTGTGATAGGTACATTGTTTAATTGACTTCCTGTTTTTCCCTCAAGCAGCTGAGTTCCACTCCCTGTGTCCAGTGGGCCGAGGTTTCTACCATGAGGAGGGAGTGACTGAGTACGGCCTGTCTGTCCATAGAGGTGAGTAGCTACACAACCTCAACCCAACACTGTAAGTTTGCTGTTGTCTGATTTACAGCATTCCTTTATATGACAGTATTTGTTCTCCGGGGGAGTTTGTTTGTGTTGAGATCTGTGTTCCTGTCCCTCTGTGTACAGATATCGATGAGTGTGTGCTGTTCTCCAATGAGATCTGTAAGGAGGGCCGCTGTATGAACACACAGCCTGGCTATGAATGTTACTGCCAACAGGGCTTCTACTACGACAGCAACCTACTGGAGTGCATCGGTAACCACAGGGACCCACCCCTCGCAGGCCTGCACCAAAACACACCTCTGTATTATTACATATTAATACACATCAGATATCCCATTTAGTCACAGATCCTCTATGGTAATGTGTCTCCTCCTCAGATGTGAATGAGTGCCACGACGAGTCTCTGTGTACCAACGGTCAGTGTAAGAACACCAGAGGCTCCTACTACTGCACCTGTAAGTCCCCCTGGATCTATGAAGCCTCCAATAAGAAGTGTATCATCCCCACTGTGGCAGGTGAGATCTGGCTACAGCCCTCTACTGTACATACTGTACCCGCATCCACACACACAGGGAGGTGCAGGACAGGCCATAGAAGAGGACTGGTGATAAGTCAGCAGTGTGTTTGTGTTGTTGCAGGTGTGGATGAGTGCCAGGACTCATTGAACTGTAAGAATGGCCACTGTGTGGACACCCCTGGGTCCTACTACTGCATCTGCTCTCCCCCCTGGATCCTGGCCACGGACCGCAACAGCTGTGTGACCCCAGAGGAGCAGGCTGGTGAGTGGAGGAGAGGGTACTGCTGTCCTTAGCAGGGCAGGAGGTGGGCTCAGGAATCTCGGGATGGATGATTGCGAGATGGGGGTGGTGTGAGAGAGGCTGGGTAGCCTAGTTCAGAGTGGGTTGGTTCTCAGTGGTGTGTCTGAAGGTTGAATGAGAGAATGTTTTTTAATGTTAGTTCCAGTCTAACACTACTAATCAGCCAGACCTGCCCCTTCAGCCTCACCCGCTCTGACATTTACATAACCTCATGTCTGTCACATACATCAGAGATAAACTCAAACACAACCCTGGTCCTATAGCCACTTCCTGGCCCGTGTTCACTGGAAGGATCAGTGTTCACTGTTGTACCTATAGACACCCAAATACTCTGCATGCTCTCAGGAAGCAGTGTAACGTAGCGATCTGCCTGCAGGCCTGTTCAACGTCACTTTAAGCTGTGAGCTGGCCCCAGGCTGGTGTCCGTCCGTCCGTAGGTTGTGTAACCGTGTCTGTGGTGTCTGTGGTGCCCTTGCAGATATCAATGAGTGCCAGGACCCCTCGTACTGTAAGAATGGGAGGTGTGTGAACACGCCCGGCTCCTTTCACTGTATATGTACCCAGCCCCTCACCTTCAGCGCAGCGCTCAAACAGTGTGTCTATGACGGTGGGTATAACCAATCGGCGCTCAGCTCACCTGAGCCTGACCAATCAGTGCTTAGCTCACCTGAGTTTTGGCTTACCTGTACACCTGCCACTCCTGCTACTCTTTTTTAACTCCTCCCCCTTTGAGCCCCCTCTCCCCAATAATGACCCTATGCACAGGCTCACCACTCCCCCTCTTGCTTGTTTCTATAGAAACACACTCTCAGTTTAGTGAGGGAGATCACGAGACTTGAGTTAGTCAACGTGATCTCAGTTCTATAGATGCAGTGTGATCTCTGTTGTACATTTCTCCGTTTCCGTGGTTGTCCCACTAAGCTTGCATAGTCACAGGAAAACACTTCATCGCTTCATCCTTCATTGTGTGCACTTGCTTGTGTGTCTGAGAAGCAGTGAGGGAGTAGACATGAAAGGGAGGCAAATGAGATGGCTTGTGGCATTTTCTGCACCTTCCTTTCTCCAAAGCAATGTTTCTCCTTTTAACCAAACCGTTTACTATTGTGATACATGTGATGTTGTAACATGTTGGAGACGTTGTTGTGACATTACTCTTGTGATTGTGTTACTTTCTTTCAATCATTTTGCTGTAAACTCCCACAAGTTCGAGTTGACAATACAGCTTTTACGTCATTGTATCTAGCTGATCTTTATGGCTCCATCCTCGTGTGTGACGTGTGACCGTAAATGAATGTGCCGAGCAGAGGTCTGGTATAGCTCTGAGCCCTACCACCTCAAGCTAGGCCTCATCACATATTCATATCTACCTGCTGGCTGTTAACATACTGAGCAATTACTTGCTTAATCATAGAAGTCATGAGAAGCTTCAGGATCTGGCCTGCTTGTATAATGCAGGAGAAAAGATTGGCTTCTTTATTTGATTAAATAGTACTTAAGATTCCGCTCTTTCTTTGTTTTTTCTCTCTCTCTCTCTCTCTCGCTCTCCCCTCTCCCCTCCCCCCTCCCTCTTCCTTCCCTACCTCAGACCGCACAGCGGCCCATAAGGACGTGTGTTTCCTGCAGGTGGATGAGGACCTGATCTGCAGCCAACCCAGGAACGGTTTGGTTGTCACCTACTCTGAGTGCTGCTGTCACTATGGCCGTGGCTGGGGCCCTGAGTGTAGGACCTGTCCCCAGAGAAACTCCGGTGGGCACCAGCACCATTTCTTTCACTGGTTTTTGGTCTGCTGGTCACTCCAGTTTCGGCTTTGCCCATATCAGCATAAATAGTCTAATACTAATAAATTAAAGGGCAAATGCATCTGTTTTAATATCAATATCAAATCATTTCTGGGTAACAATTAAGTACATTACTGTAACAGATTTCCACAAAAAGGGCTGTCTGGGAATGGTCTGAGTTGGGATAGGCAAATTGAAAACTATTTGTTATTGACAGAGATGTTTGGAACTCTCTTTGTTATTGGTCTATTAACCAATTTACCGCATGGGGATGTTACCATGGAAAGCCGAAACTACCGCCCATGCAAACATGCTGATTAGAAGGTCCTGTGTAGATTGTACTTTCAACCAGCAACTATCAGGAAATAACATACATAATTTTCATACGTTTCCAGTGTTAGTTTTGTCAGCTGTTGTACAATATGATATAAAACACAGAAAAACTGAATTTTGACTGCACTGGGCCTTTAAGAAAACTTAATTCTTCCTCTCATTCAGGGATCTTTAACCGGCTGTGTGAGATGCACTTGGAGACAGAGTCTGATGGTGAGGGAGATTTCCTGGCAGCTTTCGCCAACTACAACCCAGGTATTGGTAAGGCCTGTAATATATTTGATTACACTCTGAATTTCTTTTGAAATTTACCTCAGAGCACACCCTCTACTGTTACACCACTTGAATAATATTTTCTCTGTATCTTTCATTCTCTCTCTTTCTGTTTTGGCTCAGAAGGGGACAGCTCAGAAGAGGACTCAGATGAGTGTAGTTGTGCCAATGGTCGCTGTGTGCGTTCCTACCTGGGCACTATGTGTGAGTGTAACACAGGTTTTAGACTGGACCACTCCCGCACCCGCTGCACAGGTATGTTGACAATCCACCTGTTCTGTCTGCTTCCCTTTAACTTTGTGTTGGATTATAGAGTGAAGGCGAATGCTTGGATTTTAGCTTCAGTTCAGTCGTCTCAATCTTTAGGTGGATGCCAATTTGGATGTTCATCAATTCTGCCGAACAGAAGTGTCTCTGTATAATTTGTAGCTGTTGTCCTTTGTTCAAGTGTTTTAACAGACATGCCTGCAATTTTATTTAGCATTGAAAAGAACATCTGGTTGTTGATTTTATATGCAATGTTCCCTCTAAACTGCGTGCGTTTGTGCGCGGGCGCCAGCGCCCAGGACTGCAGCGCAGAAGAAATATCAGTCCGAGCAGAGAAGCATGAGACTGAACTTTACTCAACTTTCTAGTTTTCCCCTTTAGTTAGCACTATAAACGATTCCCTCTACTGTGGGAATTGACAATATTAGCCACATTCAATGCAACATACCGAAACAAAACAAACTATCCAAGACTTAGTATGCAAAACTAACTATGCAAGAGATTTTCTTGTAGGCAGTACGCACCAGAGTAGGATTCTATTGCATTGACAGGCACAACTCAGCCTGTACTCTACAGACCAATCAGAACTGCAGTATCCCTATATGCAAATAGACAATTGCCATATATGGATCTGTGCCATTCACTTTGAACTGGACTGTGTTTACAGCATGAGTGGTCACGAGTAGATACACTTGTTTTGAGATCAAAGTCGAGAGCTGCATGTAGCCACGTGTACACATTTCTTCATATTCTTTGCTAGTTAGTAAGTTATTAGCCCTGTTATAGATAATCAGTAATGGGGGAGTGGTTGCTTCGTACAAGAGCACAAAACGTGTACATTTCTAGCCATCTTTGAAAAACGAGTCAGGTAAAGAGCATTTTTTCTCTCTTAAAGGGGCAGTGTTGTATTTTGAGACTGGCTTGAATAAGCTAAGTAGCCAATAGGCAGAGGGTAGGATAATTTGTCTGATTCTCGAATGGTATGGGAATAATAATAAACTTTATTTTGTAAAGTGGTTTCTTGCATTAAACAACACGTTTTCAGTCACCTCCTTGTCTGAAGGCCTAGTGGAAAACAGGTTAATGTCAAGCCATGCATATTTTTTTCAAACAGTCTCATAGAATGTAGGCCTACATTGAACACCACACATTGGCTGCTACTATAGGCTGAAAGATAGAACAGCTATTTGAAACAGCTAGTTAAAATGTTATGGGATGCATTTTCTCCGTTGTTTTTTATGGTAGGCCTCTGAATGGCCTACATTATGATCAAGTAGTCACAGTAGCCTACTTGGCCACTGTTATAACTGTAACGTAAAGCAGGTACAGCCTTAGTGTTCACAGTAAACGTGCGCCAAACGTTGCACAGAACTTTCACAAGTTCAAGTTTGCACGCAGCAGACCTAACATTTGCCCTGTTCCTAATTTTTTTTGGAGGGAACATTGTTTATATGTAAATAGATATGCAGCCAGATGGCAAGCTCTCTGTTTTGTTTCAAACCACCTTCCTCTTTCTCTCTCCCTCTCTGTCTTTTCAGATATTGATGAGTGTGCTGAACCAGGGGTCCGAGTTAATCCATGCAAGAATGCCCGGTGCGTCAACACCATAGGCTCGTTCAAGTGCTACTGCAAAAATGGCTTTGTCCCTGCACGAAGGCCCAACATATGTGTACCAGGCACGAAGGCCCAACATACCCGTACCAGGGCTCTATAACAGATTTATCTCTGTCAAACATACACAAATACACACAAGCAACCCCTCTGTCTTATAAGTTCAATATTCAGTATGTTGTGGTGCCTTCAAAGGGCTTTGAAATGTTTGAAATGTAGAAAATGTGTTGATGTTGGCTCCTCCTTCACTGAACTTAGATGCAGCATAGGCTTCCAGTTTGGTTCTTAGCAATTATTTTCCTTATAACTAATTAAGATAATGCTTTGGGAAAAAAATAGAAAAAGGTAACACATTGGTTTATTTTTTATGTATTTTTGTAATTATTATTTTTTTAACTGTTTGTGTCCTTTGACTGTTAAACTTGTGTTTTTGTTTATTTGTTGAGTTGTTTCCTTGTTTCCTTGTTGCATTGATCTCATACATCCATGAATCTTAAGCCCTCCTGCAGGCAGTTTGATGAGGAAGTTCCTGTCAAACCCACTCCCTTCCTGTGTGTCTAAACTCCTGTATGAGTAGAAGACCCTTATTGTACAGTTTGGGATATTAGACTCTTCATTGTCCAGTTTTGTAAAGTATGTGAAGTGGAGACGACTTTGTTGCCTGTTGGATCGTTGCTTGTCAAGCTCCTGTAATCATTTGTTTTACGGGATGTTTTGGAAATAAATTGTACTTCATTGGAAACCATTTAAGTGCCTTGTAGATTGTTGACATGTGGATACTGAGTGCAAATGAAGTTAGACTATAGGTAAAAGGTAATATTCAGACCTAACTCGTGCATCCAGAGGAAATCCTCCGAAGTACGATGGAAAATCAACCCCAAAGCAAATGGAATGGCATGCTTACTGACTTCTCTTAACAAAATGACAGTTTGTTTGCCAATGCATTGTAAGGAACCAAAGTGGCTTTGAGAGAAAGAAATTAAACATCAGAAGTCAACCGCCAAATGTGTGTTTGTGAGTGTATTCTTTATAAAGCGGATTCGTTCTTTCTTTGGGATTAGACATTTTTTCCCGTCCATATCCTGTTCTGTCCATGAGAGGAAAATCAACACAGGCTCATGCACTATAGAACAGATCGCTTCATAAATTAATCACGTTACATGTACTCAGTGAGATGACGAGCCTCTGCCAAACAAATACATTATAATCAATATACAGTTTGTTTTAATATTCATTGTCATTGATTGGTGTGAAATTCTAATCTATTAAGACTGGCTATGAAACTGATACAAAGTATGACATTAAAGAAGGAATATCTGACAAAGATGTATTCAACGGGTGGAGAAATGGGGTTTCTTCTGCCTGCCATGGTCGATGGAGAAGAAATAAGACTTCAAAGTACTTCAGAGCGAATGGCTGAGAGAACTCTATTGTGATCCACATACTGTAGACCCTTAGTACACCAAACATCAACATGCCCAACGGGGCATGGACTCTACATGTTGACTCCAATGCTTCCCACAGTTGTGTCAAGTTGGTTGGATGTCCTTTGGGTGGTGGACCATTCTTGATACACACGGGAAACTGAGTGTGAAAAACCCAGCAGCGGTGCAGTTCTTGACACAAACCGGTGCGCCTGGCACCTACTACCATAGCCCGTTCAAAGGCACTTAAATTTGTTGTCTTGTCCATTCACACTCTGAATGGCACAAATACACAAACCATGTCTAAAAGCGTAAAAATCCTTCTTTAACCTGTCTCCTCCCCTTCATCTACACTGACTGAGGTGGATTTAACAAGTGACATCATTAAGGGATCATAACTTTCACCTGGATTCACCTGGTCAGTCTATGTCATGGAAAGAGCAGGTGTTCCTAATGCTCAGGGTCCCTGCTCTCCCTGTCTATAGTTTGTAGATATTTATTCTGTATGCCCATTATCAACACCATCCATATACATCAGAATGTTAATGTACTTACGATGGGCCTCCCGAGTGGTGCAGCGGTCTAAGGCATTGCATCGCAGTGCTTGAGGCGTCACTACAGAAACGGGTTCGATCCCTGGCTGTGTCACCGCCAGCCGCGACCGGGAGATCCATGAGGCGGCGTACAATTGACCCAGCGTCGTCTGGGTTACTGGAGGGTTTTGCCGGTCGGGATGTCATTGTCCCATTGCGCTCTAGCAACTCCTTGTGGTGGGCCGGGCGCCTGCAAGCTGACTTTGGTCACCAGTTGTACTGTGTTTCCTCCAACACATTGGTGCGGCTGGCATCAGGGTTAAGCGAGCAGTGTGACAAGAAGCAGTGCGGCTTGGCAGGGTCATGTTTCGGAGGACACATGGCTCTCGACCTTCGCCTCTCCCAATACGGTAGTTGCAGCGATGGGACAAGACTAACTACCAATTGCGTATCACAAAATTGGGGCGAAAAAGGGGTAAATTTTAACTTATGATTAACTTATTAACTTATTAACTTATGATGTAGTATCTCATTATACTAGAGCAATTTCTACCAAACTTTCATCATTTAGAATATCAAATCAAATCAAATTGTATTTGTCACATGCGCTGAATACAACAAGTGTACTGTAGATCTTACAGTGAAATGCTTAGTTACAAGCCCTTAACCAACAATGCAGTTTTAAGAAGAAAGAAAATATATATACAACAAAAAATTAAGGACCAACAATAAAATAACAGTAGCGAGGCTATATACAGGGAGTTCCGGTACAGAGTCAATGTGCAGGGGCACCGGTTAGTCGAGGTAACTGAGGTAATATGTACATGTAGGTAGAGGTAAAGTGACTATGCATGGATAATAAACAGAGTAGCAGCTGCGTAAAAATGGGGGGTGGGGTGGGGACAATGCAAATAGTCTGGGTAGCCATTTGATTAACTGTTCAAGAGTCTTATGGCTTGGGGATAGAATCTGTTAAGGAGCCTTTTTGTTCTAGACTTGGCACTCCGGTACCGCTTGCCGTGTGGTAGCAGAGAGTAGCAGACAGTCTATGACTGGGGTGGCTAGGGTCTTTGACAATTTTTAGGGCCTGCCTCTGACCGCCTGGTATAGAGGTCCTGGGTGGCGGGAAGCTTGGCCCCAGTGATGTACTGGGCCATACGCACTACCCTCTGTAGTGCCTTGCGGTCGGAGGTGGAGCCGTTTCCATACCAGGTAGTGATGCAACCAGTCAGGATGCTCTCGTTGGTGCAGCTGTATAACTTTTTGAAGATCTGAGGACACATTCCAAATCTTTTCAGTCTCTTCACGACTGTCTCGGTGTGCTTGGACCATGATAGTTTGTTGGTGATGAGGACACAAAGGAACTTGAAGCTCTCAACCTGCTCCTCCACAGCCCTGTCAATGAGAATGGGATCGTGCTTGGTCCTCCTTTTTCTGTAGTCCACAATCATCTCCTCTGTCTTGATCACGTTGAGGGAGAGGTTGTTATTCTGGCACCACACTGCCAGGTCTCTGACCTCCTCCTTATAGGCTGTCACATCGTCGTCAGCAAACTTAATGATGGTGTTGGAGTCGTGCTTGGCCATGCAGTCATGGGTGAACAGGGGGTACATGAGGGGACTGTGCACGCACCCCTGAGGGGCCCCTGTGTTGAAGATCAGCATGGCAGATGTGTTGTTACCTACCCTTACCACCTGGGGGCGGCCCATCAGGAAGTTCAGGATCCAGTTGCAGAGGAAGGTTTTTAGTCCCAGGGTTCTTAGCTTAGTGATGAGCTTTGAGGGCACTATGGTGCTGATAGCTGAGCTGTAGTCAGTGAATAGTATTCTCACGTAAGTTTTCCTTTTGTCAAGGTGGGAATGGGCAGTGTGGAGTGCAATCTGTGGATCTGTTGGGGTGTTTTGCAAATTGGAGTGGGTCTAGGGTTTCTGGGAAAAATGGTGTTGATGTGAGCCATGACCAGCCTTGCAAAGCACTTCATGGCTACAGATTTGAGTGCTATGGGTCGGTAGTCATTTAGGCAGGTTACCTTGGTGTTCTTGGGCACAGAGACTATGGTAGTCTGCTTGAAACATGTTACATGTATTACAGACTCGGTCAGGGACAGGTTGAAAATGTCAGTGAAGACACTTGCCAGTTGGTCAGCACATGCTCATACACGTCCTGCTATTCCGTCTGGCCCTGCGGCCTTGTGAATGTTGACCTGTTTAAAGGTCTTACTCACATCGGCTACGGAGAGCATGATCACAAAGTCGTCTGGCACAGCTGATTCTCTCATGCATGCTTCAATGTTGATGCCTCGAAGCGAGCATATAAGTTATTTAGCTCGTCTGGTAGGCTCGTGTCACTGGGCACCTCGCGGCTGTGCTTCCCTTTGTAATCCGTAATAGTTTGCAAGCGCTGCCACATCCGACGAGCATCAGAGCCGGTGTAGTACGATTCAATCTTAGTCCTGTATTGATGCTTTGCCTGTTTGATGGTTCGTCGGAGGGCATAGCGGGATTTCTTATAAGCGTCCGGGTTAGAGTCCCACTCCTTGAAAGCGTCAGCTTTACCCTTTAGCTCAGTGCGGATGTTGCCTGTAATCCATGGCTTCTGGTTGGGGTATGTATGTACGGTCACTGTGGGGAAGACTTATTTATGAAGCTTATCGAAGCTTATTGATGACTGATGTTGTGTACTCTACAATGTCATCGGAAGAATCCCAGAACATATTCCAGTCTGTATTAGCAAAACAGTCCTGTAGCTTAGCATCTGCGTCCTCTGACAATTTCCTTATTGAGCGAGTCACTGGTACTTCCTGCTTTAGTTTTTGTTTGTAAGCAGGAATCAGGAGGATAGAGTTATGATCAGATTTGCCAAATGGAGGTTGAGGGGGAGCTTTGTACACGTCTCTGTGTGTGGAGTAAAGGTGGTCTAGAGTTTTTTTCCCTCTGGTTGCATATTTAACATGTTGATAGAAATGAGATAAAATGGATTTAAGTTTCCCTGCATTAAAGTCCCTGGGCCACTAGGAGCAACGTTGAGTGCCGTCTTAGTGCCAGCATCGGTTTCTGGTGGTATGTACAAAATAAGAACAAAAACGAACAAATAGCACAGTTCGTTAGGAGCACGTAAAACGGCAGCCACCCCCTCCAGCGCCATTCCTTCCATCTGATATAGAGAATGATATAGAGTAGAATTCAGCACACTTTGTCTTCAGATTCAAATATATTTTACTCTAAATAAATTTAAAGGTAACACTAGATTTGGATAGTCCACCTGCAGACACTTTACATACTTACTGACTGGCTGACCCCAAGTGGTGAAGGTAGGCAACAATACCTAAGCCACACTGATCCTCAACACGGGGCCCCATAGGCAACATCCGCACTGAGCTGAAGGGTAGAGCTGCCGCTTTCAAGGAGCGGGACTCTAACCCGGACGCTTATAAGAAATCCTGTTATGCCCTCCGACAAACCATCAAACAGGCTAAGCGTCAATACAGGACTAAGATTGAATCGTACTACACCGGCTCCGATGCTCGTCGAATATGGTAGGGTAGTTGCAAACTATTACGGACTACAAAGGGAAGCACACCCGGGAGGTGCCCAGTGACACGAGCCTACCAGACGAGCTAAATAACTTCTATGCTCGCTTCGAGGCGTCAACATTGAAGCATGACTGTTTGGCCATGCACCTCTCCAACTCATCATCAAGTTTGCTGATTACCAAAAAGTGGTAGGCATGATTACCAACAATGATGAAACAGCCTACAGAGAGGAGATGAGACTCCTGGTGGAGTAGTACCAGGAAAATAACCTGTATCACCGCCTGGTACGGCAATTGCACCGTCCGCAAGTGCAGGGCTCTCCAGACGGGGGGTGCGGTCAGCCAAAAGCATCACTGGGGGCACACTGTCTGCCCTCCAGTGCATCTACAGCACCCGGTGTTACAGGAAGGCCAAGAAGATCATCAAGGACCTCAGCTACCCGAGCCCACCTACAAGGTGTTGAAAGCATTCCACAGGGATGCTGGCCCATTTTGACTCCAATGTTTCCCACAGTTGTGTCAAGTTGGCTGGATGTCCTATGGGTGGTGGAGCATTCTTGATACACACGGGAAACTGTTGAGCGTGAAAAGGCCAACAGCGTTGCAGTTCTTGACACACTCAAATCAGTGCCTGGCACCTACTACTATACCTCGTTCAAAGGCACTTAAATGTTTGGTCTTGCCCATTCACCCTCTGAATGGCACACTTATGTGTGCCATTCAGCACACATTTCAGCACACCTTTCGCTGCACCTGCGATAACTTCTGCAAATCTGTGTACGCACCAATAAGATTTGATTTGAGACTATCAAAAACATTTCAACTAACTATCTACTAACCCTAACCTTAGCCTTTATCATAACCCCGAACTTAACACTAACCCTAACCTTAACCCTTACACTCTA
The DNA here is from genome assembly GCF_016432855.1 of Salvelinus namaycush. NCBI lineage: Eukaryota > Metazoa > Chordata > Actinopteri > Salmoniformes > Salmonidae > Salvelinus > Salvelinus namaycush. The sequence goes on along the minus strand of NC_052318.1, from coordinate 42,367,023 downwards.
AACCTAACCATAACCTTAGCAAGCAGTTGCTTATCAACAGATAGCTGGTTGATAGTATGAACATCTGTAAAGAATTTACAGATGTACTATCCGGACTATCCAAATAAAGTTTGACCAAATTAAACAATATGTCAGTCTATTTACAATCATTACATAATACAATAATAAAAGCAAGGTTCTCTTGGTTATTCGTAGTGGCACCATGCCCAAGATCTACACTCTTAGAAAATAAATTGCTATTTTATTTAATCTTTATTTAAACAGGGAGTCACCATTGAGACCAGGGTTTCCTTCGCAAGGGAGCGCTGCATATACAATTCAAAGTACAAGAACAAAAATACAGCACAACAAACAATCAAGAAAAACAGCCACTTTCCTCAGCAAATAGTTCCCCAATCAATATTTTTAATTCCCCAAGCGACAGCATCTGCACATCTATCACTCCAGTGTCAATTGCTAAATTGTAATTACTTTGCCACTATGGCCTATGTATTGCCTTACCTCCTTACTTCATTTGCACACACTGTATACAGATTTTATATTGTGTTATTAACTGTACGTTTGTTTATCCCATGTGTAACTCTGTGTTGTTGTTTTTGTCACACTGCTTTGCTTTATCTTGGCCAGGTCGCAGTTGTAAATGAGAACTTGTTCTCAACTGGCCTACCTGGTTACGGTAAGTTGGAAGCTATCTAGAACCTATAAGGGTTCTTCGCCTGTCCCCATAGGAGAACTCTTTGAAGAACCCTTTTTGGTGCAGAAGGTTCTACATTGAACCCAAAAGGGTTATATCTGGAACCAAAAAGGGTTTTCCTATTGGAACCCTTCTTTCTAAGAGTGTATACACAGTGTAGAAAACATTAGGAACACCTTCCTAATATTGAGTTGCACTCCCTTTTGCCCTCGGAATAGCCTCAATTCATCAGGGCATGGACTACAAGGTGTCAAAAAGCATTCCACAGGGATGCTGCTGGCCTATGTGGACTCCAATTCTTTCTCACAGTTGTCAAGTTGGCTGGATGTCCTATGGGTGGTGGACCATTCTTGATTCACACGGGAAACTGTTGAGTGTGAAAAACCCAACAGCGTTGCAGTTCTTGACACACTCAAACCGATGTGCCTGGCACCTACTACCATACCCCCTTCAAAGGCACTAAATCTTTTCAGGTGACATCAACACGGGATAGATTTCTTACTCTCCCTTTCTTGAGGTTGCACTTGTCTACTACGTGAGGTCCTTTCAGTCAAAAATACATTTTGTGTCCAAGATATTATAAATTATAGCTCCCTCTGCAAGGATTTTGATCAAAGAAAAAAATAACTAAAGTTATAGCAACCAAAATCAATAATAGGATAACCAAAGTAATGGTCACAAAGATGTCATTAGTTGATGAGGGTGGAGGTGGGATTGGCACAGGTGTGGTCGTTGAAGATTCAGGTTTGGTTGAGTCAACTTTGTCCGTCACACTGCCAGGTTCAGTTACGACTGAACCTGCAGTGGCTTTTGTCGTTTTTGTTGTTGTTGTCATCCGAGTTATGCTGTGATTTGAAGTAGTCGTTGCAGAAAAGGTAGATGTTAAAGTTGATGTCAAATTCTGAGTTGTGATTTCTGGGAGGGTACTCGATGTTGATATACTCATCCTCTCTGAAGAGGCTGTAAATGCTGATGTAACACGTGTGTTTGTAGCTGGAGGTTCCGGAGTGATGGAAGATGGGTTTTCTGTTTTTCCCTCAGTAGTTGAAGCAGATATTGAGGATGTGATTGTAGTTGTCAATACATTTCCAGGTGAGGTTGCTGCTGTTCCACTTTCTATTGTAGCTGATATTCCGGTGGGGGTTATCTCTGTAGTTACTGGAATGGTTGATATTGATGTCTCAAATGTAGCTTTGGATGTTTCTAATGGTGATTCTGTTGGTGGGGCTGTAGTTATCCTTCCTGATGTAACTGTAGACAGTGTTGCAGGTACAGTGATAGCTGAAGAGTCACTTGGTGTAGAAACTGGAGTTTCAAGTGTAGTTATTGATGTCTCAGTTGTAGCTTTAAATGTTTGAAGGGAGGCTGTTGACCGTTTTTCTACTGAGATAGTGGTTGTCGTTCCATCTGTTGTAAATGTTTCAGATATGACGTTCACTGATGTTTCACGTTTTGATATTGCAGATGTTGTAGTTATGGAGGATGTTTCCATTTCGATTGATGGGGATATCATGTAGGTGGTTGTGTATGATGATTCAGGTTCGGTTGATGGGGTTGTTGTGGATGTGGATGATGTTTCAGGTTTGGTTGATAGGGATGTTGTAGTTGTGAATGATGTTTCGGGCGATGGGAATGTTGTGTATGTGGCTGTGTATGATGTTTCAGGTTTGGCTGAAAGGAATGTTGTAGTTGTGGATGATGTTTCAGGTTCGGTTGATAGGGATGTCATGTATTTGGTTATGTACGATATTTCAGGTTCGGTTGATGGGGTTGTTGTAGTTGTGGATGATGTTTCAATTTCGGTTGATGGGGATGTTGTGGATGTGGATGATGTTTCAGTTTCGGTTGATGGGTAAGTAATGTGTGTGGTTGTGTATGATGTTTCTGGTTCGGTTGGTGGGAATGTTGTAGTTGTGGATGAGGTTTCTGGTTCAGTTGGCGGAGATGATGTGTTTCTGGCTATGGATGATGTTTCAGTTTCAGTTGATGGGAATGTTGTAGTTTTGGAGGATGTTTCTGTTTCGGTTGATGGGAATGTTGTAGTTGTGGAGGATGTTTCTGGTTTGGTTGATGGAGTTGTTGTAGTTGTGGATGAGGTTTCTGGTTCAGTTGGTGGAGATGATGAGTTTCTGGCTATGGATGATGTTTCAGTTTCAGTTGATGGGAATGTTGTAGTTTTGGAGGATGTTTCCATTTCGGTCAATGGAAATGTTGTGTATGTGGCTGTGGATGATGATTCAGGTTTGCTTGATATGGATGTTGTATCTGTGGATGATGTTTCAGTTTTAGTCGATGGGGATGTTGTGTATGTGGCTGTGGATGATATTTCAGGTTTGGTAGATGTGGATGTTGCCGTTACGGTTGATGGGAATGTTGTAGGTGTGGATGATGTTTCAGTTTTGGTCGATGGGAATGTTGTGTATGTGGCTGTGGATGATGTTTCAGGTTTGGTTGATATGGATGTTGTAGTTGTGGATGATGTTTCAGTATCAGTTGATGGAAATGTTGTAGTTGTGGATGATGTTTCAGGTTCGGTTGATGGGGATGTTGTGTATGTAGCTGTGGATGATGTTTCAGGTTTGGTTGATATGGATGTTGTAGTTAAGGATGATGTTTCAGTTGATGGGAATGTTGTAGTTGTTGATAGGGATGTTGTAGATATGGATGATGTTTCAGGTTCGGTTGATGGGAATGTTGTGTATGTGGCTGTGGATGATGTTTCAGGTTTGATTGATATGGATGTTGTAGTTGTGGATGATGTTTCAATTGATGGAAATGTTGTAGTTGTGGATGATGTTTGAGGTACGGTTGATAGGGATGATGTAGTTGTGGATGATGATTCCGTTTCGGTCGATGGGAATGTTGTAGTTGTGTATGATGTTTCAGGTTCAGTTGATGGGGATGGTGTGTATGTGGCTGTGGATGATGTTTCAGGTTTGGTTGATATGGATGTTGTAGTTGTGGATGATGTTTCAGTATCAGTTGATGGAAATGTTGTAGTTGTGGATGATGTTTCAGGTTCGGTTGATGGGGATGTTGTGTATGTAGCTGTGGATGATGTTTCAGGTTTGGTTGATATGGATGTTGTAGTTATGGATGATGTTTCAGTTGATGGGAATGTTGTAGTTGTTGATAGGGATGTTGTAGATATGGATGATGTTTCAGGTTCGGTTGATGGGAATGTTGTGTATGTGGCTGTGGATGATGTTTCAGGTTTGATTGATATGGATGTTGTAGTTGTGGATGATGTTTCAATTGATGGAAATGTTGTAGTTGTGGATGATGTTTGAGGTACGGTTGATAGGGATGATGTAGTTGTGGATGATGATTCCGTTTCGGTCGATGGGAATGTTGTAGTTGTGTATGATGTTTCAGGTTCAGTTGATGGGGATGGTGTGTATGTGGCTGTGGATGATGTTTCAGGTTTGGTTGATATGGATGTTGTAGTTGTGGATGATGTTTCAGTATCAGTTGATGGAAATGTTGTAGTTGTGGATGATGTTTCAGGTTCGGTTGATGGGGATGTTGTGTATGTAGCTGTGGATGATGTTTCAGGTTTGGTTGATATGGATGTTGTAGTTATGGATGATGTTTCAGTTGATGGGAATGTTGTAGTTGTTGATAGGGATGTTGTAGATATGGATGATGTTTCAGGTTCGGTTGATGGGAATGTTGTGTATGTGGCTGTAGATGATGTTTCAGGTTTGATTGATATGGATGTTGTAGTTGTGGATGATGTTTCAATTGATGGAAATGTTGTAGTTGTGGATGATGTTTGAGGTACGGTTGATAGGGATGATGTAGTTGTGGATGATGATTCCGTTTCGGTCGATGGGAATGTTGTAGTTGTGTATGATGTTTCAGGTTCAGTTGATTGGGATGGTGTGTATGTGGCTGTGGATGATGTTTCGGGTTTGGTTGATATGGATGTTGTAGTTGTGGATGATGTTTCAGTATCAGTTGATGGAAATGTTGTAGTTGTGGATGATGTTTCAGGTTCGGTTGATGGGGATGTTGTGTATGTAGCTGTGGATGATGTTTCAGGTTTGGTTGATATGGATGTTGTAGTTATGGATGATGTTTCAGTTGATGGGAATGTTGTAGTTGTTGATAGGGATGTTGTAGATATGGATGATGTTTCAGGTTCGGTTGATGGGAATGTTGTGTATGTGGCTGTGGATGATGTTTCAGGTTTGATTGATATGGATGTTGTAGTTGTGGATGATGTTTCAATTGATGGAAATGTTGTAGTTGTGGATGATGTTTGAGGTACGGTTGATAGGGATGATGTAGTTGTGGATGATGATTCCGTTTCGGTCGATGGGAATGTTGTAGTTGTGTATGATGTTTCAGGTTCAGTTGATGGGGATGGTGTGTATGTGGCTGTGGATGATGTTTCAGGTTTGGTTGATATGGATGTTGTAGTTGTGGATGATGTTTCAGTATCAGTTGATGGAAATGTTGTAGTTGTGGATGATGTTTCAGGTTCGGTTGATGGGGATGTTGTGTATGTAGCTGTTGATGATGTTTCAGGTTTGGTTGATATGGATGTTGTAGTTATGGATGATGTTTCAGTTGATGGGAATGTTGTAGTTGTTGATAGGGATGTTGTAGATATGGATGATGTTTCAGGTTCGGTTGATGGGAATGTTGTGTATGTGGCTGTGGATGATGTTTCAGGTTTGATTGATATGGATGTTGTAGTTGTGGATGATGTTTCAATTGATGGAAATGTTGTAGTTGTGGATGATGTTTGAGGTACGGTTGATAGGGATGATGTAGTTGTGGATGATGATTCCGTTTCGGTCGATGGGAATGTTGTAGTTGTGTATGATGTTTCAGGTTCAGTTGATGGGGATGGTGTGTATGTGGCTGTGGATGATGTTTCAGGTTTGGTTGATATGGATGTTGTAGTTGTGGATGATGTTTCAGTATCAGTTGATGGAAATGTTGTAGTTGTGGATGATGTTTCAGGTTCGGTTGATGGGGATGTTGTGTATGTAGCTGTGGATGATGTTTCAGGTTTGGTTGATATGGATGTTGTAGTTGTGGATGATGTTTCAATTGATGGAAATGTTGTAGTTGTGGATGATGTTTGAGGTACGGTTGATAGGGATGATGTAGTTGTGGATGATGATTCCGTTTCGGTCGATGGGAATGTTGTAGTTGTGTATGATGTTTCAGGTTCAGTTGATGGGGATGGTGTGTATGTGGCTGTGGATGATGTTTCAGGTTTGGTTGATATGGATGTTGTAGTTGTGGATGATGTTTCAGTATCAGTTGATGGAAATGTTGTAGTTGTGGATGATGTTTCAGTTTCGGTTGATGGGGATGTTGTGTATGTAGCTGTGGATGATGTTTCAGGTTTGGTTGATATGGATGTTGTAGTTGTGGATGATGTTTCAGGTTCGGTTGATAGGGATGTCATGTATTTGGTTATGTACGATATTTCAGGTTCGGTTGATGGGGTTGTTGTAGTTGTGGATGATGTTTCAATTTCGGTTGATGGGGATGTTGTGGATGTGGATGATGTTTCAGTTTCGGTTGATGGGTAAGTAATGTGTGTGGTTGTGTATGATGTTTCTGGTTCGGTTGGTGGGAATGTTGTAGTTGTGGATGAGGTTTCTGGTTCAGTTGGCGGAGATGATGTGTTTCTGGCTATGGATGATGTTTCAGTTTCAGTTGATGGGAATGTTGTAGTTTTGGAGGATGTTTCTGTTTCGGTTGATGGGAATGTTGTAGTTGTGGAGGATGTTTCTGGTTTGGTTGATGGAGTTGTTGTAGTTGTGGATGAGGTTTCTGGTTCAGTTGGTGGAGATGATGAGTTTCTGGCTATGGATGATGTTTCAGTTTCAGTTGATGGGAATGTTGTAGTTTTGGAGGATGTTTCCATTTCGGTCAATGGAAATGTTGTGTATGTGGCTGTGGATGATGATTCAGGTTTGCTTGATATGGATGTTGTAGTTGTGGATGATGTTTCAGTATCAGTTGATGGAAATGTTGTAGTTGTGGATGATGTTTGAGGTACGGTTGATAGGGATGATGTAGTTGTGGATGATGATTCCGTTTCGGTCGATGGGAATGTTGTAGTTGTGTATGATGTTTCAGGTTCAGTTGATTGGGATGGTGTGTATGTGGCTGTGGATGATGTTTCGGGTTTGGTTGATATGGATGTTGTAGTTGTGGATGATGTTTCAGTATCAGTTGATGGAAATGTTGTAGTTGTGGATGATGTTTCAGGTTCGGTTGATGGGGATGTTGTGTATGTAGCTGTGGATGATGTTTCAGGTTTGGTTGATATGGATGTTGTAGTTATGGATGATGTTTCAGTTGATGGGAATGTTGTAGTTGTTGATAGGGATGTTGTAGATATGGATGATGTTTCAGGTTCGGTTGATGGGAATGTTGTGTATGTGGCTGTGGATGATGTTTCAGGTTTGATTGATATGGATGTTGTAGTTGTGGATGATGTTTCAATTGATGGAAATGTTGTAGTTGTGGATGATGTTTGAGGTACGGTTGATAGGGATGATGTAGTTGTGGATGATGATTCCGTTTCGGTCGATGGGAATGTTGTAGTTGTGTATGATGTTTCAGGTTCAGTTGATGGGAATGTTGTGTATGTGGCTGTGGATGATGTTTCAGGTTTGATTGATATGGATGTTGTAGTTGTGGATGATGTTTCAATTGATGGAAATGTTGTAGTTTTGGATGATGTTTGAGGTACGGTTGATAGGGATGATGTAGTTGTGGATGATGATTCCGTTTCGGTCGATGGGAATGTTGTAGTTGTGTATGATGTTTCAGGTTCAGTTGATGGGGATGGTGTGTATGTGGCTGTGGATGATGTTTCAGGTTTGGTTGATATGGATGTTGTAGTTGTGGATGATGTTTCAGTATCAGTTGATGGAAATGTTGTAGTTGTGGATGATGTTTCAGGTTCGGTTGATGGGGATGTTGTGTATGTAGCTGTGGATGATGTTTCAGGTTTGGTTGATATGGATGTTGTAGTTATGGATGATGTTTCAGTTGATGGGAATGTTGTAGTTGTTGATAGGGATGTTGTAGATATGGATGATGTTTCAGGTTCGGTTGATGGGAATGTTGTGTATGTGGCTGTGGATGATGTTTCAGGTTTGATTGATATGGATGTTGTAGTTGTGGATGATGTTTCAATTGATGGAAATGTTGTAGTTTTGGATGATGTTTGAGGTACGGTTGATAGGGATGATGTAGTTGTGGATGATGATTCCGTTTCGGTCGATGGGAATGTTGTAGTTGTGTATGATGTTTCAGGTTCAGTTGATGGGGATGGTGTGTATGTGGCTGTGGATGATGTTTCAGGTTTGGTTGATATGGATGTTTTAGTTGTGGATGATGTTTCAGTATCAGTTGATGGAAATGTTGTAGTTGTGGATGATGTTTCAGGTTTGGTTGATATGGATGTTGTAGTTATGGATGATGTTTCAGTTGATGGGAATGTTGTAGTTGTTGATAGGGATGTTGTAGATATGGATGATGTTTCAGGTTCGGTTGATGGGAATGTTGTGTATGTGGCTGTGGATGATGTTTCAGGTTTGATTGATATGGATGTTGTTGTTGTGGATGATGTTTCAATTGATGGAAATGTTGTAGTTGTGGATGATGTTTGAGGTACGGTTGATAGGGATGATGTAGTTGTGGATGATGATTCCGTTTCGGTCGATGGGAATGTTGTAGTTGTGTATGATGTTTCAGGTTCAGTTGATGGGGATGGTGTGTATGTGGCTGTGGATGATGTTTCAGGTTCAGTTGATGGGGATGGTGTGTATGTGGCTGTGGATGATGTTTCAGGTTTGGTTGATGGGGATGGTGTGTATGTGGCTGTGGATGATGTTTCAGGTTTGGTTGATATGGATGTTGTAGTTGTGGATGATGTTTCAGTTTCGGTGTGTGGGTTTGTTGTGTATGTGGCCATGGATGTTGGTTTAGGTTCAGTTGATGGGGGGAACGTAGTTATCCTTTCTGCTGTAACTGTTAACAGTTTTGCAGATAAAGTAATAGTTGAAGAGTCACTTGTTGTAGAAGTTATAGTTGTAGTTGTGGTTTGATATGCTTGAAAGTAGACTGTTGACAGTTTTTCTGATGAGCTAGTGGCCATGGTTGCATCTGTTGTAAAGGGTTCTTTAATGACTTTCACAGATGTTTCAGGTGCAGTTGATGGGAATGTTGCATAAGTGGATGATGTTTTAGGTGTAGTTGATGGGGTTGTGGATGATGTTTCAGGTGTGTTTATATCAGTTGTTTCATACGGAGTCGCAGCTGTGGTTTTAGGATTGTTTTCATCTGTACGTTCTGTCGTAGCTGTAGCTTTAGTTTCCAATGGGCTATCAGGTGTAGGAACTGATACAATAGGTAGGAATGTAACTGTGGCAAAAGTTATCCTTTGTGATGTAATTGCAGACAATGCCTCAGAAACGCTGCCTGGCGCCGAAGAAGCAGATGTCGACATGGGCATTATAGTTGACGTCTCTAATGTTCTTTCAGATGGTTTTCCAGGGGAGGTGGCTAACAGCTCAAACGTTTCCCCCCCTAATGTCCTAGTTGTTGCTATGGTTTGTAATGTAGTTGTTTTTAACATTCCAGATGAGTTTGAAGCATATACAGATGTTGGTGCTATTTCTGATTTGATTGCAGATTTCATTTTAGGTGTTGTTATTAAAGAAGAGGTTATGGGTGTAGTTATCATGTCTTTTGAAATTGAGGATCTTACAGGAGCGTCAACACGGACTGGTTCAAATGCACTTGTAGACATTTCAGATGTTTTAACCTCTGAATTTCCAGATGATTCTGCAGTTGCAGTTACTCTTCCTTTATTAACTGTGGTCAATGTTTTCAAGATGCCTGTTGCTGAGGTTTTGAATGAATTTACGGCTGTTCTCTCTGTTGTTTTTGTCTCATATGAAGTTTCTTCCAATTTGTTTGTAGTTTCTATGGCCTTTACATTTGCTGTTTCAAATTGGGCAGGCATTGTCGTCGCAAGGTCATTTTGAGACGTGCTTGCAGGGGGTTCTTTTGTGGAAGGTGCTTGTGTAAAAGTGGTTGCCGGGACATGTGAAGTTTCCGTCATGATTTCATCCCCAGGTGAGGGCGCTCCTAATGCTGTTGAAGGGGGGGTTGACTCTCCCTGTTGTGACTTTGTAAAGGCTGTTTCAGTGGTGTATACAGACAGGTCCATGGATGTGGTGGTAGCTAATATTTCGGAGGAAACTGTAGATTCAGGATCTCCTGGACCAGTAGTGGGTTGGGTAGTGCCACTGATGTCAACATAGGGGTCATGTGCTCTTCCATTCACCCTAAAGACAAACCATTGAGATAAATGTAATGGTGTAATTATCCTCTTTTATAGGTGTAACTTTACCTTTTAAACAAAGTAGTTACTGACATGGAGTAAACAAGGCAATAAAACATAGAAACCAAAGATACTGTAAAGCATAGGATTTGCATACCTGATAGCATTGCCTGGCAATGGTGACATAGTGTTGTGAACAATTCCTGAAAGAAGACAGAGGTGTGCTGATTGTATTACTCATCATTGAGGTCACACTTTATTTGGATAGTCCGGATAGTCCATCTGTAAATGCTCTACAGATGGACATACTGTCACACCCTGGCCTCTGTTATATTGATTTTCTTTATTAGTTTAGTTAGGTCAGGGTGTGACATGGGATGTTTGTGTGTTTTGTCTAGTTTAGGGTGTGTGTATTGTTTAGGGGGTTTTGTATAGTGTATGGGGTTGTGTTCAGTAGAGAGGTTTAGGAAAGTCTATGGTTGCCTGGTTTGGTTCTCAATCAGAGACAGCTGTTTATTGTTGTCTCTGATTGGGAGCCATATTTAAGGCAGCCATAGGCTTTAGGTGATTGTGGGTAATTGTCTATGTCTAACGTTTGTAGCTGTGTGTGCACTTTCGTTTGTAGCTTCACGTTTTTGTATAGTGTTCGTTTCATCTTCGTCTCTAATAAAAGAAGATGTATTCATATCACTCTGCGTTTTGGTCCGATCCATGCTCCTCCTCAGACGAGGAGGAGAACGAACGTGACACATACTATCAACAAGCTATCTGTTGATAAGCAACTGCTTGCTAAGGTTAAGGTTGGGGTTCGGTTTACAATAAGGGTTAAGGTAAGGGTTAGGGTAAGGGTTAAGTTTAGGGTTAGGATACAGGCTAATGTTAAGGTTAGGGCTAGGGTTAGTAGATAAGTAGTTGAAATGTTACTGATAGTCTGTAGATAGTCTGTAGAGCATCTACAGATGGGCTATCCAAATAAAGTGTTACCTAAGCAATTCATGTTGATCATGGCTATTTGTAAAGCAAATTAATTTAGTGGGCATTATATTATTGGAAAAACAATTTGTCTTGCATACTGACAAACATCTAAAACATCCATTGTATCTGAAAAGTAAATCCATTGTTGTCCATATTGTGTTCCGTTTCTATGGAAAGAGCTATACTTGCCTGTAATGATAATGAGAAGAGAGAGGGTTTTCTCTGCCATGGTGTGACCAGGACATTCCCTCATGTATGATCCTGGAGGGTACACAAGTGTGTGTTCATACAGTACATGGGACAGTATGTTCACTCCTAATACATACTGTACATACAGGTATACAAGCAAATTGCAGCATATTTCAGTTGAATGCATTCAGTTGTACAATTGACGAGGTGTCCCACTTTCCCTTTCCCTACTTGAAATCGACCTGCCGTGCTGTCTGAGTTGTACTCTGTATAGCTGTACAGAGTACCAAAGCTTTTATAAGCGTATCAAATCTGAGATCAAATGCATCCAGGAGAACATCCTCACATGCCAAAAAGGAGAATTATGTTAATACTTTCAGCAGCAGCTGACTGTTAACTTTGGCAAAGCAGACAGAACAACATGGTAGTGAAGTAGTGAAAATTCAAAACACAAGATGTCAAGCAGTAAGTTCAACAGAGTCTGAAAGAGATTCGTTATTAACTATACAGAGGACAACTAACACATCTTTAGCCCTTCATTTGCCCTTCATTTGCCTGAGAGATACAGTAGTCATGTAGATGTCCACAATGAGTGGTACATCTTGCAAATGAGGAAGTCATGCAAAACCAGCATCAATAAGGCGGCATGACTTCTATCAGTAATGTTGACTCAAAAAGCTCATTCAATTATTAGTCTGCGTGTTTTATTCCTCTTTCTCCACCAACCAAATGTCTCCGATATCACTTCTGTCCATTACATATTGTGACTTTTACTTTCTGTTGTTTCGCTTTACTTTACGTACCCTGGACTCTATGCACCATACTTTACGCATGCCAATCAATTTCTACATATATTTTAAACAAAACATTTTTGTTGTCAACCAAATTGGTTAATAGCATCAGTGACAAATACACTTTACAACATCTTACATCAGACATTATGTTGTAATTGAACCTAAGCAATACAAAAAAACAACAACACTGTAAACAATCAATTTCTCTAAGATAGGGATGCCATATTTACCTGAGATAGGATGCGTGGAAGGGCACTGATACTCCTGGACCATAGGATGGTCTCACAGTGAGTGTGGCACACATGGTACAGTTACTCATTCTTACCCTCCTATGCCTTACCTGCTTTGCATCCCAGCCAGTCATATACTCTCCATCACACTTTCTACCCTGGGAGAGAAACACCCACATTTTTTGTACGCATTTACTACGCACACATCTTTAACAGCAACATTTCAGGTTTTGTTTGCTTGTGGTGAGTTATGTTGAGGGATGGGATGAGAAATGTTTGCTGTCGATTATTTTACTTCAACAACAGCTGGTGTGTTTTTCCCTCTGTTCTAGATGTTATGGAAACACTTGATCAGGGCAACATATAGATTCAGTTTGTTTACGACTAGTGTTTTCAACAGAATCACATAAAATCTCCCAATTGTAGGTATGTTTTCATGTCGCGTTTGTAGCTGCTGCGGCTTTGAGATGTTCTATTGTTTATCCACTAGGGGGAACCCTTGCTTGAAAATGCAGAGCGCTTCATACAGTATTTTAACAGGGAATACTTAATCAGGTATACATATCTGTACATTTATAATTAACTGAGAGATGTTATTTATAGGTATGGTATGATGTTAGCAACTGTAACCTCTTTTTATGAGAGATGTGAAGGTGGTAGTGGTGAGGGGGGAGCCATAAAAAAGTTGGGTCATTCAGGGCTAAAAAAAAGAAAGACTGTTATCGTTACAGAGTTATTTGTACCTGTTACTAGACAGCCACAGCCACCATTGATTCAGTACTATTCTAGTTCCAGGATCGCCTAGCCACTCTCAAATCTCCCTCCAGCTCAGTCTAAAGGTCTGCGAATTTGAGATTATCTCTAATCGCCTGGCCCTGGAGGTCAGATAAGGTAGAAGTGTCAAGCAGCTATTACAGTGGCCTCCTGTAATAGATCACTCCAGTGTAGGTGAAGAGGGTGAGGATGGAGGGGATCATAGGTCAGTGCTTGGCTGGGCGGAGTCAATGGGAGTCAATGAATGGCAAGACTATTTTGGGGGATCAGGTTTAGAATCCGCTAACATCACCCCTTTACTAGCTAAATACTTACAACAATATTGTGGTAGTAATTGGTTACTCAAAAGCATAACCTTTTTCTATGTGCCACTCAAAACGACGAGCAGCAGTGCTTTATATTACCTAGCTCTTACATCACATGCATGTTGACTTGAACGGATTAGCTTCTTATTTGATTTGCTATGAGCTCCATGTTGTACTGGTAATCTGATAAAAAATAGAGAGTGATACTGTAGTTGCATAGCAACAGGATTCATGTTTGACTGGTTCTCTCAGTCAAACTGTAGGGATGAAAATGATTTTGGCTCATAATGAGTGAGGAAGACTGTTCCTATCCGCGTGGTAACTAGGCCAGAGGCGATGGGTTTTCCGCCATACTGTCTCACTTCCTGTTTTCCAACCCAATGTTAATCTCACAGACCAGATAAAGAAATAAGCCATATAGACTTCTTTCTTTAAATATTGAAGTGATTAAGGCCCCACAGGCCCGACACCTCATTAGGGTATAATTAGTGAGGTGTGCTAACGAGGAGGAGGTAGCAGATCCCAGTCCACAGGGCCCAGGGTCGAGGTAGAGAGGGATGGAGGGGATATATATGTGGGGCAGTACTGTGATTCTCACAGAATTAACACATAAACTCTTTACACGGGGGCACACTTACAGTACATTAATACTCACCTACACCCACCACTCCTACACAAATACACGGTCTGTTATACAAGAGAACACCTACACTTACTAGCACACCTACTGCTGTTCACACACATCTTCTCTGTACAGTACACTGTGGAGTATCCTAACCCACTATCTAGCATTACATGCTCAGTGCATGTCCTAAGGCCAGTACCCAAAACTCTCAGCAAGACCACTTACATAAACAAAACAAGTCGACACGACCATTCATAAACACAATAATACTATGTGACAGAAGTCCCGGTTCCTGGCTTTCATTGTGAAGACGATGTTATACATTTAAGCATTGTATTACAGAGGAACATACTAAGGTTCTAAGGAAACTACACAGAGGTGCAGTGAATAGTGATGAATGGTTGGGACAGTGAACTTCAGAGAGGAAGATGAAATAGGAAGGCTGTGCTGTAACGACAACCTGTTATGCTCTATTATAACTCAAGAACACATCTTGCCATAACAACGCATCAGATGTTCATTGTGGGAGTTGTCCTGGAAACAAGAGCTTGCGGAGGGAGCGTGGAGACGAATGGACGGTTTTAGTTTATCAGGTTCTATTCTACGATGGGCTGATTCTCCTGTGACCTCATTTTATCATTCCCTCCCTCCACCCACAAGTGTAACAATGGTCTCAAATCAGGTCATATCCAGGCGAGATCTCTGCTACATCCTCACACTGAAACTGGATCTCTCTCCGGCTCTGCTTTTCACTGCTGAGCCCAAAAGGAGAGCAGTCAGGTTAACCATGTGATGGCTACCAGTAATGGACTTGAATAAGACCATGCATTGTTTGTTGGAAAGCTTGCTTAGTGATTTTAGTTCTTGCTCAGGTGTAATTGTTTCATCGCACAGGGAACTAGGATTCAGACTAATGTAGCTAGTTCTGTCATAAATCAGGATGAGAGTGACACTGGCCTCAAAAGGTAAACTGACAGTAAAGGTCTGTTCTGTCCGGTTCACTTGTCAGCTGTACAAACACACCTGACTGGTTACATGATTGCGCCTATCGAGCCATGTTGGCAATTAAGGAATTAAATGAAGTGAAGTGAATGAGGACAAAATACAGTTTGTTACAATTTTTGTGTACTGTATGTAGTAAGTATCTGCGACATATCCACAGGAGATCATTAAAGATGGCAAACAAGCAGCTGAATCCTGCTCACACTGCTCATGCCTCATTGGAGGTGACCTAGCTGCAGTCTATGCAGGGGAGGGGTCATAAGGGAAAATCTTCCCATATACTGTCCATGTATGTCTCTATGCTGTTAGTCTTGTATATTTAGCAACCGCCTCCATTTATCCACTTCTCTGTCCCCACACAAACCCTCCCTCTTTTGCCTCACTAGCAACTAGGGTAGGATGGTGAGGAAGTGACAGCAACTGACTGAGCATTTGCCAATCATGAAGCAGATGTGTGGTGTATATAAGTGTCGTCGCCCAGTGAGCTACAGTATGACTTCCTTCCTTAGGGACGTCGATACGTAACAGACCTGCGGCACTCGTCCCCTGATCTCACTGAGTTACGTTGCCGTGGCACCAGCTCTCCTCCTCACTGTCCTGGTTTCATTCTGTCTAATTATTCTCAAAGTTCAAACTAGAACAGCAGGGTGACCTTCAGGAACTAGTTTGGGGAGGCAGGGAGATGTGGAGAGGGGAGGGCGAGAGGGAGAATGAGCAAGAAAGACACCAGAAATAGGCTGGTTGTCCCAGGGAGATGACTCCAAAAAGCAGTGGGAGGAATATAAATATCTTTTAGTAGGTCGTATCGACCAGAAAGTAACCCGCTATACTGGTGACGGCTTTCTGGAGACTGCGACTTTGAAAGTTTCAGAGGCATGGGGAGGTGGGGGTGACAGATACCAGTGAGTCACTTAGCTCTATCTATACCAGCAGTGCTGGACTGCTTTAAAATGTAAACCTCAACTGGTATGATTAATACATGTAACTGACACGTAAGTTAGAGTTGATCAAGTCATGCTGACATGATTGGAACATTTTGGGGTGGGGATTCCTTTTGTTATAGCAAATGCATCAGGGACCCCCTTAAAATCAGAACACAACTCCAACTTTAGAGTCCAACAAAAATAGCATACAAGGAGTTTTACTACGACTGCTGCACCGCATGGCTGGACTAACCAAGTCTTGGGCCCTGGGAAATAACATTTTAAAGGCCCCCCCCTCAATTTGGGTAATTTCCTGCAATTCTACACATATTCCCATGGGGCAGAGAGACACATTTTCAGGTTTAAAGCTTAAATTACAGTGCATTTACGTTCAAAACAACATTTTTAGGGAATACAAGTTGAGTTGAAAATTGGATCATTGATGGAGTTCTGTGGATCCTTGTGAGCCTCCCAGGCCCTGTTGTGCATCTAGGGTAGCCTATATTGGAGATGAGTAATATTACATTACATTGTACTGTATTGCATCCTCTAAACTTGTTGCTAGCCACGGACACCCTGCAGCAGGATCCCGGTTTGGGAACCACTGATGTAATTCACTGTAACCTGAACAAACATGCATGCTTTGATTAGGGGACATTCAAGACCTCCATTCACAATTTTGTGCATGGCTAACACAATGTCAAAATGTGTTCTTAGTATCTATATAATGACACAGATTAATACATTTTTGTCATTTAGCAGACGCTCTGATCCAGAGCAACTTACAATTGAGTACTGGTCCCCCGTGGGAATTGAACCCATAACCCTGGCATTGCAAGCTCCATGCTCAACCAACTAAGCCACATGGGACCCATTATATAGCATTATAAACTGGGTGGTTCGAGCCCTGAATGCTGATTGGCTGACAGCTGTGGTATATCAGACCGTATAACATGTATTTTTACTGCTCTAATTACATTGGTAACCAGTTTATAATAGCAATAAGGCACCTCAGGGGTTTGTGGTATATGGCCAACATACCACAGCTAAGAGCTGTATCCAGGCACTCCGCGTTGAGTCGTGTGTTAGAAAAGCCTTTAGCCGTGGTATATTGGCCATATACCACACCCCCTCGGGCGTTATTGCTTAATGCTATAATTTCATAATTTCTACATGAATTAATGTTGAACAATAATAATATATTTGAATTCTGTGGTTCCGGCCAGGAGCAATCAACCATAGCATTTCAACCATGAAATCCCATTCTGTGAGAGCCCTCAGTTGAGGAAGCTCATTCTTCTGGAGTGAATCACGCATCGGAGGTAAGAGCTGAGAGAAAAGGCCAGCACTAAGGAAGACGAGGTGAGACTGATGTTGTAAATTGTGGTAGAGGGCCGTGTGCTTTCTGCCACAGGCTGCAGAGGCCTGTTCTGTTTGATCTCCATCCTCTCTGGGGTATACTCCCTCCCTCCCTCCCTAACTCTCACCTTCGGTGTCTCACTCTCTATATACATCCATCTCCTCCCCTTTCCCCTCTCCCCTGGGGTTAGCTACAGCAGTCTGGCCCACAGCAATGGTAGCAGGGTGGTGGGCCCCGTAATGGAGTCACATGTATCACATGCCCTGGCTGAGGATGGGATTATCAACTGCAAACACACATACTCACAAAGACAGATGCACTCATTATGAGAGCAAACCATGCGCTGTGATCATGGACAACAACATGAAAATGGTGTGTAAAACAGACCGTCAAAGTGACAAACAAATAATGACTACCCCGACCTCACACCATCCATCACACTTGTGATGCCCTCCTCCCACTCCCCCTCTAGGTCCTGTCCATAGTGAGTGGACAGAGGGGGGTTTAGCTCAAACTGCTGCAATCTGCAGAAAGCACCCCTGTGTAAGCACTGTGCTGTCCAGAGTCTGGCTGCCAGTAGCACCCTGATATCATGCACTCAGCTCTTTCCCTTTGTCACGGTGGATTGTGGATGGGCTGTCTGTTTAAAAGAGGGGACGAGGTAGGGGCGGGACAGGAGCGGGAATGGAATGGAGGGGCTCTGGGGGGATGGGATGCTCTATTGAACACTGGTAAAATGCTCTGGTTTGTTTCAGTCTATACCACATATAGAGAGCGAGAAGCACAGAGTGAAAGAGAGATGAAGAGGGAGACAAAGAAAGTTTGGAGGTAGAACAGCATGGGTGTCCAAAGTGGGTTGGTGGGCCATTCCCAAGTTCCCAAGGCAGAGATACAGACAGTTTGTTAAACATAATTTGCGACGCACACCCACACACACTTATTCCCGCTTCAGATAGATGAGTGGACTGGGTCACTCTTTCTGACTCGGTGTCAGAACCGTTAATGTGAAGGGAGAGTCCAGATGGTAAATGTCTCGTCCTGAGGACTTCCCCTGGACCGACTGGTAGATTTGACTCTTCACCACCCCCTGTCAGATTCCAGCCCCCTGTCGAGCACGACACACACACCAACAGACAACCGTTTGAGCCATCTCTCATGTCCTAATCACTGCACTATATGGCTCATAAAACGGATAAAGGTGGGACAGGACACACAGACATATAGAGTGCATGGGGGGCACAGTGACCAACATAGCAACACACAAGAACAATAGAGAAGAGTTTGATCATTGTTTTGTTTAGACCATTTTGGCTACACTGACACACACTGTGTAATGTAGGTGTGCTCTGCTTCCTACTGGAGTCATTATAATGTGTTCCTAGTCTGTTTGTCAAAAACATAGGCGTAACATTTCTTATATCTTTCACTGTATAAATGGAGCAAGTTCTGCCCCTCTCTGTCTGCAGTCATCTTAAGACTGTATCATAAAGGTGGATGCTCGTGTTCTGAGTTAAATAAGGCGACTATCCCGCCTCATCCTGCATACAGGCTCCTGTGTGACTGAGATTTGTTTTCTGTGTGATTGTTTCCCTGTGCAAATAAACTCAACTGGAAAAAAAGATATGCATTGCAGCATGAGTGTTTTACTGAAATGCAACAGGTTTGTGTTTAGGCTACTGTACATTCACACACTATTGGGGAGTGTGCCGCTATAATCACACTATATTGATCAGTTGCTATTTCTATGGAAGATGGAAGGATAGATAAATAGCCTATGGTCCGATTTAAAAAATAAAAAAAATAAAATCGATTTGCCAGGAGGATCATATCGATGTAGACGCGTCAGAATGACACGTTTTGGGATAGTTCCAACACGTGATTCACATGAGTAATTTGATTAATTTAGTCACTGGTATAGGCCTACCTGACTCATTACGCACAATGTACAATATTCATCCGCCCCCATAAAAAAAAAACGTTTCTCTGTTCACATTTGCAGAAAGGATACCGTGTATGAATATTTCGACTAATAAACGGAAATTGTTGGGTTGGAATCAGGCTGGAATTATGAACCAGGGACAGCACCACTCTGGAGGCTTTGCGTGTCTCCGCGGTATGAATGTGATTGACTGAGCGTATTCAGTCCCCCCCCGTATCATTCATTCTTTCTATCTCCCTGTTGAACGAACGGAATTAGGGGACGACGGTTGGAGGTTATCTAGGAAACTGCGGACATCTCTCAGATGCTAACTTATAAACGATTTCGTATATCCTTGCGAGTAGCCTACCACCATTGCTTTGCCTTTATTCTGTCAAATGTAGAGGACTGCTTATGTTTCCTATCACGCCGTGCTGCACAAGCAGCGTGAAAAGATCTGATTCAAGGATGCGGATTTAACAGAAATACGCTGCCAACTGGAATTTTAAACATTAGCATTGAATTAAGTCACTAATGCCAGTAACCAGATACTCTTTATGTTCGTTTTATATTTGATCAGTGACGCGGTAAAAATATCGAGAGCCAACCACCAACGAAGATAAACCACGAGAACGGGTAAGCGTGCTTTTTTTTCTCTCCAACACAGCATCACCTCCGCCAACCAGAACCAGCTAGCTAGCAAACGTGGGCTAATCCTAATATTCAGGTAAAGATGTTATTGGGGTACCCTTTGTCATTTTAAAATCGATCATTGTCTAAAAATATGAGCCATACATGAATAAAGCATTTGCTCTCAACTTGGCTATTTAATGTATATTCTATTGGCTACCTCGCCATGCTGTGTTGCCTTTGTTTGAGTCGATGTTCGCCAGTTAGCTACTAGCTTGATAGCGCCCCTCATCTTCTCTGTCGAGTCCGCCAGCCATCCAACCTGACCATATTGTCCAACCAGGCGCTGTGTGACTATACCCGACGTCCCACTGAACATGACATTAGCATTGGGCAAGGTATCTCGCCCTCAATAAATTGTGTATGCATACCCGACTCAAATTATATTAAGCATCTTCATCAAATGTTTGTTTGCACAGCTTTGTAAATGTTCAGTTGGGCGAGTTTCATAGGAGTTTTGATATGTCATCGTAGCTATGGGTAAACCTGGCTGTTGCGCTGTCTCACGATGAGACCAAGGAAACAACACGATTAGTCTTCTCTGGGGACACGGAGGTAGCCAGCATCATCTGCTGCTTGCTCACCATTGCAATGTTAATTGCCTGTGGATATAAACTACAACCGTTATAATTTAAGATGGCTGGCCTGTTTGTTAAGATCATATCTGTAATGCATAGCTAGCTAAGTGGTTTATTGATGTCCACCTCCTTCAAGTGTTTTTTTATTTCTTCCTGGACAGAGCCTGTGTGGCCTGTACGAGTAGGATCCGTTTAGATAACTTAGATGAAAACACCACATTGTATATGATTTAGTAGGAAACTAAACCTGTGTTTTGTCAGCTACGGTTTAGTCACCATTTGAGGTATGATTATGACCAGTGGAGACCTGTCATTCAGGGCAGGTTTTGAGCCCTACCCGTTTAGTGTATATATATGTCTTGTTCAAAAGTTTGGGGTCACTTAGAAATGTCCTTGTTTTTGAAAGAAAAGCCCATTTTTGTCCATTAAAATAACATACAATTGATCAGAAATACAGTGTAGACATTGTTAATGTTGTAAATGACTATTGTAGCTGGAAACGGCAGATTTTTTAATGGAATATCTACATAAGCGTACAGAGGCCCATTATCAGCAACCATCACTCCTGTGTTCCAGTGGCACGCTGTGTTAGCTAATCCAAGTTTATCATTTTAAAAGGCTAATTGATCATTAGAAAACCCTTTCGCAATTGTTAGCACAGCTGAAAACTGTTCTGATTTAAGAAGCAATAAAACTGGCCTTCTTTAGACTAGTTGAGTATCTGAAGCATCAGCATTTGTGGGTTTGATTACAGGTTCAAAATGTCCAGAAACAAAGAAATTTCTTCTGAAACTCGTCAGTTTATTCTTGTTCTGAGAAATGAAGGCTATTCCATGCGAGAAATTGCCAAGAAACTGAAGATCTGGTACAACGCTGTGTACTACATCCTTCATAGAACAGCGCAAACTGTCTCTAACCAGAATAGAAAGGGGAGTGGGAGGCCCCGGTGCACAACTGAGCAAGAGGACAAGTACATTAGTGTCTAGTTTGAGAAACAGATGCCTCAAGTCCTCAACTGGCAGCTTCATTAAATAGTACACGCAAAACACCAGTCTCAAAGTCAACAGTGAGGAGGCGACTCCGGGATGCTGGCCTTCTAGACAGGGTTCCTCTGTCCAATGTCTGTGTTCTTTTGCCCATCTTAATCTTTAGTTTTTATTTATTTATCTGAGATACATCTTTTTCTTTGCAATTCTGCCTAGAAGGCCAGTATCCCGGAGTCGCCTCTTCACTGTTGACGTTGAGACTGGTGTTTCTGGCCTCTTTTTGAGCCTGTAATCAAACCTACAAATGCTGATGCTCCAGATACTCAACTAGTCTAAAGAAGGCCAGTTTTCTTGCTGCTTTAATCAGTACAACAGTTTTCAGCTGTGCTAACATAATTGCAAAATGGTTTTCTAATGATCAATTAACCTTTTAAAATTATAAACTTGGATTATCTAAGACAACGTGTCATTGGAATACATTAGTGATGGTTGCTGATAATGGGCCTCTGTACGCTTATGTAGATATTCCATTAAAAATCAGCCATTTCCAGCTACAATAGTCATTTACAACATTAACAATGTCTACACTGTACTTCTGATCAATTTGATATTTTAATGGACAAAAAATTTGGTTTTCTTTCAAAAACAAGGACATTTATAAGTGACTGCAAACTTTTGAATGGTGGTGTGTATATACAGTATAAGTACCAGTCAAAAGTTTGGACACACCTACTCATTCAAGGGTTTTTCTTTATTTTTACTATTTTCTACATTGTAGAATAATAGTGACGACATCAAAACGATGAAATAACACATATGGAATCATGTAGTAACCAAAAAAGTGTTAAACAAATCAAAATATATTTTATATTTGAGATTCTTCAAAGTAGCCACCCTTTGCCTTAATGACAGCTTTGCACTCTCTTGGCATTCTCTCAACCAGCTTCACCTGGAATGCTTTTCCAACAGTCTTGAACAGTCTTGAGAGTTCCCTCATGCTGAGCACTTGTTGGCTGCTTTTCCTTCACTCTGCGGTACAACTCATCCCAAACCATCTCAATTGGGTTGCGGTTGAGTGATTGTGGAGGCCAAGTCATCTGATGCAGCACTCCATCAATCTCCTCCTTGGTCAAATAACCCTTTCACGGCCTGGAAGTGTGTTGGGTCATTGTCCTGTTGAAAAACAAATCATAGTCCCACTAAGCGCAAACCACATGGGATGATGTATCGCTGCAGAATGCTGTGGTAGTCATGCTGGTTGTGTGCCTTGAATTCTAAATACATTACAAACGGTGTCACCAGCAAAGCACCATCACACCTCCTCCTCCATGCTTCACGGTGGGAACTATACATGCAGAGATAATCCGTTCACCTTCTCTGCCTCTCACAAAGACACAGTGGTTGGAATGAAAAATCTAATTTGGATTAATCAGACTAAAGGACAGATTTCCACCTATCTAATGTCCATTGATCTTGTTTCTTGGCACAAGCAAGTCTCTTGTTATTGGTGTCCTTTAGTAGTGGTTTCTTTGCAGCAATTCGACCATGAAGGCCTGATTTACGCAGTCTCCTCTGAACAGTTGATGTTGAGATGTCTGTTACTTGAGCTCTGTGAAGCATTTATTTGGGCTGCAATTTATGAGGCTGGTAACTCCAATGAATTTATACTCTGCAACAAAGGTAACTCTGGGTCTTCCTTTCCTGTGGCGGTCCTCATGAGAGCCAGTTTCATCATAGCACTTGATGGTTTTTGCAACTGCACTTGAAGACACTTTCAAAGTTCTTGACATTTTCTGAATTGACTGACCTTCCTGTCTTAAAGTAATGATGGCCTGTCATTTCTCTTTGCTTATCTGAGCTGTTCTTGCCATAATATGGACTTGGTCTTTTACCAAATAGGGCTATCTTCTGTATACCACCCCTACCTTGTCACACCACAACTGATTGGCTCACATACATTAAGAAGGAAAGAAATACCACAAATAAACTTTTAACAAGGCACACCTGTTAATTGAAATGCATTCCAGGTGACTACCTCATGAAGCTGGTTGAGAGAACGCCAAGAGTGTGCAAAGCTGTCATCAAGGCAAAGGCTGGCTAGTTTGAAGAATCTCAAATAGACAATGTATTTTCATTTTTTTAAGACTTTTGTTTACTACATGATTCCATGTGTTATTTCATAATTTTGATGTCTTCACTATTATAATTGGCCTATTTTTGCATGTCATTTTGGCATTAATTGGTGTTACATATCAGTTTGCAAAAAAAATTATGAAATAAAAATCCTTCAGTTAATACATGGTCTCTTGAGTAAGGCAGCTGCAAAATGCAGGCGTTTCAGCTTAGCTCAGTACTTTCTGTGGTGGAGGGGCAGCCAGCGAAAGCACAGAGCGTAGGCGTTGGTAGTTTTCTCTAGTTGCGCTGTGATTGGCTCAGTGTTCTGTCACTCATGGGGACACTACGTCACTGCATAATCTTCAGGGAGAGCTAGGCAGTTCAAGCCCCGTTGGTTGCTGCCATTAGATTTATATTAGAAGTGCCCATTCAAGAAGGCTCATGGTCATTGGCCACAGATAAAAATGATGTCAAATCACCTTATCTACCGTAGCTTTGATTATATTGATCATGTCAACATCATACTTTCAAAATCTTAGCTAGCTAGACAAGCAGTCATCATCATGAATAACGTTGACAATCTACTGGCAAATCCTTTTCAGTCCTTTATATTAATTAATTTTCATTTAACTAGGCAAGTCAGTTAAGAACAAATTCTCATTTACAATGACAGCCTACCCCGGCCAAACCCAGACGCTCCACCCCATGGGACTCCTGATCACGGCCGGATGTGAACCAGCCTGGATTCGAACCAGGGACTGTAGTGACGCCACTTGCACTGAGATGCAGTGCCTTAGACCGCTGCACCACTCTGGAGTGAACATTTTAAGAGGAAATTATAGATTAAATGTATCGGTGCGCATTGGCCATTGGACATAAACATTACACAATAAGTCGTAAATCGCGAATTCACCCATGAGTGGTTTGGAAGGAATCCGTGGTTAACTGCAATCACTATTTTGCTTCCCCTGCCTGCTATTTGGTGGGGAGGGTGTTTGGTCCAAGTCTGGGTTTAAGGATTTAAAATGTCTGTCTGAAAGGGTCTATTTTCCAAGCTTAAAAGGATAAACATTCACACTCGCACACCATGGGCCAGAAAATGTAGAATACATTGGCAATGCTGTCAATCCAGCATGACTTCTGCTGGGTTCAAAACAACTGGGAAAATACATTTTGAACGGTCATCCAACTTGGAATTCCAAGTCGGGAACTCTGGCCTCTTTCTAGAGCTCTGACTTTCCGACTTGGAAGATTGCTGACGTCATGATTCGACCTCGTTTTTTTCTGAGTTCCCAGTTGTCTTGAAAGCACCATAAATCCATAGAATGCTAGACTTTGATGACAGTTTGCACACAAGAAGAACCGCCGTGCCACCTTACTGTTCAAGTATAACAGTGCTAAAATAGGCCTATGTCTTGTATGCTGCTGTATAAATGATGTAATATGCCAGGGATCTATGTATACTGTAGCTAAGTAATACTATGTGTATGTTGTGTAGTAAGCTGTTAGTAGCCCATGCCAATTTGGTCTATTTGCACCTCTTAATTTTGCCTA
This sequence comes from Salvelinus namaycush, assembly GCF_016432855.1. Lineage (NCBI taxonomy): Eukaryota > Metazoa > Chordata > Actinopteri > Salmoniformes > Salmonidae > Salvelinus > Salvelinus namaycush. The sequence continues at coordinate 42,341,980 of NC_052318.1, read as the reverse complement.
CTATTCTGTAGCCTATAGGCAGTCTTGGATTAATGTAATCATTGAATATTGTAAAAGCTTTCATTGTCTCTATGCCCAAGTTATTTATCATACGTTTCTAGCTTGGTGTACAGGGAGAATACTGTAAGAATCCGCAAATGTTCTGAATTCTGTCGCTGTACATTTCAAAGTGCTGAACAAATAGTTATATTGACTACGTCCGTCTTAGCTCACTCATTAATGTCTTAATCGAAATTACGGCTTGCCTCAGATCCCCTCATCGTTCCCTTATGTCGTAGTTTGTACTTCTCATGTCAGCGTTCGTTATTATTGAAGGATGCGGTTTTTATCGAGTTACACAAATCCACAAGGAGTCAGTAGAAGCCATATTTGTTTAAGCAAGTCAGCCGTATCAGCTATGGTTTTTTAAAAGGCAGTAAATGAGGCTGAATGAACTGTTTCACTGCCAGACAAGGCTCCACTGATAGCCAGGTGTAGCAGTGGTAAGGATTCACTTCATGGTGTTGAAAACAAAGCTCTGCTGTTGGGGACAGCTTTATGTGGGCACCGTTAGCCACCATTATAGTTCAATTCATGTATTGTTTAGTGTTGTGTAGTGGCTTTGCTGGCATGCATCTAAAGAAATTGTTACGTTTGCCACACCAAGATTTACATGCTAAAATCGCCACTGATTATGACTGAATGACCACTTATGGAGAACCTTAATGGGCCAATGACAAAAACGATCCTATCGCAAAGCTGTCTTATATCTTTCAAAACCATACCCACCCTTGGGCTCCCCCAGCCTAGACAGACCCACTATTTTACACTAACATTTTTATGAGTTCTGTATTGCGAGCTCTAGATGGATGTAGTCCAGCCATTGGTGTACTGGCGTGTTAATCAACAGGATTTGTCAAATGTAAACTTTTTCATGGTGCATCAGTCTAATTGCTGATGTTTATTTTATTTGCATGTTTGAATGTATTACCGTCTTGGACGTAGGCTATTGCTGTTGGGAACTATGGTGGAACACTTATTTTCCACCATAATTTGCAAATAAATTCATTAAAAATCCTACAATGTGATTTTCTGGATTTTCTTTCTCATTTTGTCTGTCATAGTTGAAGTGTACCTATGATGAAAATTACAGGCCTCTCTCATATTTTTAAGTGGGAGAACTTGCACAATTGGTGGCTGACTAAATACTTTTTTGCCCCACTGTATATGCAGCAGTTTGGGCCGCCTGGCTCGTTGCGAACTGTGTGAAGACCATTTCTTCCTAACAAAGACCGTAATTAATTTGACATAATTGACATAACATTGAAGGTTGTGCAATGTAACAGCAATATTTAGACTTAGGGTTGCCACCCGTTCGATAAAATACGGAACGGTTCCATATTTCACTGAAAGAATAAACGTTTTGTTTTTGAAATGATAGTTTCCAGATTTGACCATATTAATAACCTAAGGCTCGTATTTCTGTGTGTTTTATTATATTATAATTGAGTCTATGATTTGATAGTCTGGCTGAGCGTTGGTAGGCAGCAGCAGGCTCGTATGCATTCATTCAAACAACACTTTCTTGCGTTTGTCAGCAGCTCTTCGCAATGCTTGAAGCACAGCGCTGTTTATGACTTCAAGCCTATCAACTCCCGAGATTAGGCTGGCAATACTATAGTGCCTATAAGAACATCCAATAGTCAAAGGTATATGAAATACAAATGGTATAGAGAGATTCCTATAATAACTACAACCTAAAACTTCTTAACTGGGAATATTGAAGGCTCATGTTAAAAGGAACCACCAGCTTTCATATGTTCTCATGTTCTGAGCAAGGAATTTAAACGGTAGCTTTTTTACATGGCACATATTGCACTTTTACTTTCTTCTCCAACACTTTGTTTTTGCATTATTTAAACCAAATTTAACATGTTTCATTATTTGAGACTAAATTGATTTTATTTATGTATTATATTATGTTAAAATAAGTGTTAATTCAGTATTGTTGTAATTGTCATTATTACCGATTTTATATATTTGTATCGGCTTTTTTTTGGTCCTCCCAATAATCGGTATCGGCGTTGAAAAATCATAATCGGTCGACCTCTAGTATAGACTACTTCAAATCTATGGATAGACTATTGGACGGGTTAGCGAGTGTCCTCAGTTGTTGTCTACCCTAGGTGGATGATGATTGGAGAGCGCATGTTATGGAGGCTGGGGAATGTGACTGTGGGGCCGCCCATAGTGCTGATGCTCAGAATCCCTCCCATACAAGCTTGTTTCAACTCCGGCCACTCACAGGATCATTGTGCTGCAGTCATCCATGTCAGTTAAGCTAAGTCATGCCATTATCACTAACAGTGTTATTGTTCTTATCAGATGTGCAGGTCCTGATGCAGCAACTCATTTAAACTTTATTCTGCCGTTGAGATAAAAGGCAAATAGCCTTCAGTTTTTTACCTTTCTGTTTCTGCCTATTATTTGTTTGGTGGTTGTACAACTCGAGCACCTCTTCATATTTCAGTATTGCTCTCAGCCTCTTCAGCAGGAATCATTTGATCTGCCCAATGAAGATTCATGTTATGACATCTCAATATTCACTTTTTTTTTTTAAACATTTTTTTTTACACGGTTGAATATGAAAGTTCCAATGTGTTGTCATTAGCCCACACAGCTAATTGAAACGTTGAGATGGACTAAAATGAATGCCATGGTCTACCTGCATGCTTAAGATACTTGAGGACAGAGTGATTTCCTCATTGTCTGGGTTTTGTATGGAGTATTTGAATTGCTGGGCTGTTTTATAGTGCTTCAATAAATTGTCCTCTGGGCAATTCCACGTTAACGGACTCAGGTTTTTCACTTCAAATGTATTTAAAAAACTTGATTTCAAAGTGTAACAAACCATAGAACTATGCACAATGACTACTTTTATCTCGGGGCTCTACAGTGCGACCATTTTAAGGATTCTAGCATTAATACCTCTATTTTCTTTGTTATTTTGTGTGCGCCAACATTTTTCAACTTAGGCGCACGTGTTCCTTGTAAAAAAAATTTTTTTTTAAAAGATAAGCGTAGAGCCCTGTAACAATTTACACTGAACATTTTAAATAAACCGATGCAAAGCTTGGTAACTGAATTTTGGTAAAATCTCCCTCAGTTGATGTGACCACGTTTTCCAAAAACTCTTAACCATCTGCTCTGGGGTGTCAGCTATGACATGACACCTTTAAATTTGAAATACATCTATTTTGCAGTGTTTTCCACAAGTACATAGGGTAGCCAGCCAAACAGAAAATGCACTCTATTTTGGTGGCCTCTGGAACATTCTAATGACTTGATTCCATCTGAAATACACAGTGAAATGATTTAATAATTATTTTCTTTACCTCCCAGGTTGGAAAAATGTGTTGTATTGTCTAGAAAGACATGCCTTTACAATTTTTTAAATGACTGAACATTTATGAATTCAGTGTATTGTTGTTTTGGATATCGTCTTGGCCTATATTATCTGGGCCCGATCCATAAAGCATCTCAGCTTAGGAGTGCTGGACTAGGATCAGGTCCACACCTGTCCATATAATCGTATTCATTATGATCTAAAATATTAAACTGATCCTAGATCAGCACTCCTATTATGAGACACTTTGTGGATATGGGCCCAGGACTGTTTTCTAAGGGACCTTTTTACATTTAACCTGTCTTTTGAGATTAATGTCATATTTACAGTTTTACTACATGATATGAATTGCCGCTGATGTTTGTTCACATTTTTTATTTTATTAAAACAGAACAATTTTGTAAATAGCCCACATCATCATGGAAAAGAAATGAAACGTTATATTGAAACAATGTAAGGGTTATATCATTATCTTTCTGATTTTACATAGCCCCAATTAATGAAAAAGTATTGTTAGGGAGGGCCCTATAAAACCCGTAATAATTTTTGCCTGATTTCGTTTTGTTCTTTCCCAAATTCAATCAATTTTTAAAATAAAACATCCAATCTTGTTGTTTTTCTAAGTCCACACCAATGCTTAAGCCATGTTAGGAGACCACATGACGTCTGGGGGAAAAATTCATTTTGGGGTGTAATTACCATTAAATTCAAGTGTGCACCTAGCAAGAGACAGTAGTTTAGCAGTTTATTTGTAGCGCATTTGTCATTGTAGTTTGCAAAACATATACCCACTGGATTGATAAAAATAATCATGATATCATTCTGCCAGGTAAGCATAGGCTACTTTGTGGTTGGTATTTAATTGAGAAGGTTTTTGGGAAAGGCTATCCATCTACCAGAAGACTGTTTTCATTAGCATCGTCGCTAACGGCTTCACAAGGTGGAAGACGCGCGCACCACACACGCAGACGGGGGCATTCTCGTTGCTTCTTCAGAAAGTTGCACGAACTACGAATCACTGATTCATTGAGTTCATGTCTTATGATAAACTTGAGCAAATTCATTACATTAATAAAACTTTTTATAAACGTTTAGTTGATTCCCTAAGGTCAATACATTTTTGAATATTGTTGAATTCGGTTTTAATGTCTGGATTTCGTGAAGGCCCTAATTATCATATTTGGACCAGAATGAGGCTCTCCACTACCTATTGTTTCTGTAGTGGTGATTCACAACTTATGAAAACATTCCATGAAGTTTATCTGCCTAGGCCTACATGTAACCTATGCAAATTAGGTAGCCAAATGAATGTCTCTCACCGATTCGGTAGTCTACATTGACTGATGAGAGGAGTCACTCATTTTAGCGACACTGTCTGGCAAACCCCGACATACGATACCATGGACATACATTACATGGGACGTGCAAATTCACAAGCATCATGCTCTCTCTCCCTCCACCGTGTAAAGAAATTTGATTGCAACCAACCACAGCGCACACAAATTGTACCGGGATGCGGGCTCGCTTTGTGATTGACAGGCGCCTCTGCTCTCAATAGATCTCTAGAAGATGCATATCGTTCATTCTAACGGAAGAGGGCTCGACGGTCTAGCGAATTGACACTTTTAAATTTAAAAGTAACCTAGTTAATATTAAGTGGAACAAGTAGGCGGCTAAAATTAGTCTCTAACCGGCTGATTAGCCAACTGCTATCACTAATGGAAAACAATGCTTTTCGTTATTGAACTACAGCCAATTCTATAGCAGAAATTCTGTTAGATTTGGTAACAGAATTTCAAATTTTAATCACTTGGGGGAATTCCGACCCAAGTTAAGCGTGTATAAATGGAACATAGTTCCCTTTTTTATTCCATTTTCTATCTCTGCATATTCGGACCTTGAACCTGAAGGAAAAATCCACCCAAAACCACTCATTCCCTTAATATACAGTGTTTAGATAACAATATTTTTGGGAAGGTCTGTTGCAGCTCAAGTCTAATACAAAATTCGCAATGCTCTCTCTATGGGCGGGCTGGCTGGCTAGCTAGCAAACGTAGCTACACACAATACCAAAGACAATATCAGCATGTAACATAGCTAGTTGGCTGTGAACTCACCTAACAAACTGCACTATCAATTTAGTAGTCTGCAATCTCACCATGTTCAACCTGCAGATCGATTTGCCTCCAAGTGGAGTCATTCGCAACGGCGGATATACTTTTGAGGAGATGGGAAACGTTTGTCATGTCATGGGCGATTCTAGGACAATGAGAGCTCTCCTTTAAGGAGTGAATGGGAGTCTTTTGGGCGCTAGCGCAAAACCCAACATTAGCACGAATTTCGTCAACAAATACCTACACACTCCAAATACCTACACACTCCAAATACCTACACACTCCAATTTTCTACATTGTAGAATAATAGTGAAGACATCAAAAGTGTGACATAACACATGGAATCATGTTGTAACGAAAAAAGTGTTAAACAAGGGTACCAAAACATTTCTGCAGCATTGAAGGTCTTCAACGGAAGAATTTTGGAACCACCAAGACACTTCCTAGAGCTGGGCGCCCGGCCAAACTGAACAATCGGGGAAGAAGGGCCTTAGTCAGGGAGGTGACCAAGAACCTAATGGTCAATCTGACATAGCTCCAGAGTTCCTCTGTGGAGATTGGAGAACCTTCCAGAAGGACAACTGTTCTGATGAAACCAAGATTGAACTCTTTGGCCTGAATGCCAAGTGTCACGTCTGGAGGAAACCTGGCAACATCCCTACGGCGAAGCTGTTGGTGGCAGCATCATGCTGTGGGGATGTGTTTCAGCGGCAGGGACTGGGAGTCTAGTCAGGATCAAGGCAAAGATGAACAGAGCAAAATACTTTATCTAGTCTAAATATGGCATGATTCCAACAATTGTAACCTTCTGCATCACTTGTAACCTTGTGCATCACATCATTTATTTTGAAGGCAAGCCGCAAATTCCTTCACAACATAACCCGGTCCGGTCGAGCCTCACTAGCCAGATGAAGCTAGCTGGCTGCTTATAACGTTAGCTTTGGGCGACAGGGTTAAGTAGCTGGCTAGCTAATTATTTTCATGAACTGAAGTTCAATTTCAGTAGGTGAACAACAAGTGGCTACCTAGTTAATACTTACTCACAAGGATTCCTAAATCATTGCTAAGAATAATGAAAATGACTGCAGTTTCTACTGGTCATTGTTTTCAGGCTGGTTGTATTGGTGCTAGCTAGGTACCAAGCTAAAGCTAGCTACCCCAGAAGTTGCGGTCAAAAAAATAATGCTTTATTACCAACGCGGTATTGTAAACACATCGTTCGTGGCCAGTGTTTGCTTGTTTGCAGACTTTTTTTGTACAGCTTTAACAGTGCTACTGATAGCAGTGGTGGCGCTTGGCTTGCACGTGCAAATTCAGAACACACAACATTCTATAATAGAACTGTGTTATTTGACGTGTCTCTTTTGCCACGCAAAGACCCAAGCTGCGTTCTATAGTATGTCGTGAAGTGACGCTATTACTCTATAACTCCGGTAGGGCAACATCTGAACAATAGCGCACTTGGTAACGTTAATGTGTACCGGTGCTCGACAAGTCGCGAAAGCCAACATCACCCACGACAGAGAACGGTTGATTGTCAAGGGCAATGAATTCCATTATCTTGGCGTTAATGGATTTCGCCTTTGAGTTGTCTCTCTGAAATTTTCTTACTCTTTCAAATGACTGCTCGACTTTTTGACTGCTCAATCCACACAGCAGACATTGTGGACTAAGTTAGGAATGCTGTGTTGCACGTGTAACGCCAACTTTTACGTGGCGTCATTACGTCATGTACCTACATACGGTTTTTCACATCGGCGTTAAACTAGACATCGGGCCGATACCGATGTTGGCATTTTTAGCTAATATCGGCCGATTCCGATATGTTCACCGATATATCGTGCATCCCTAACAAAATGTGGAAAAAGTCAAGGGGTCTGAATACTTTCCGAATACACTGTATGTTTGATCTCATAGGCTGTGAGTGAGATCCTCCTTTCTTTAATTAGTAGTGCTGAAACACAACTTATATTGAAGTCTGCTGCCTTAGGGGAGAGAGCAGGAATTGGCTGTTATTATATTAACTCAGTATTTAGAGATGGAATTGTTAGGTTTAATCAATTCATAGATGTTGCCCTAAATTAGATTGTATTACGTTGTTGTTTTGCAATGTTTCTCTTGTATTGGGAAATGCAGTCCCCTGGCAATTTGCTCTGTTTTGGATATGGTGATAAGTTTGTCCCCCACATCATCCGTCCAGTTATCCAAGGCAGGCAGGAGTTTTGCCGCCCAGGATAGAGGGGGTGGGGGATGTTTTGCAAGTTGTGGACACATCCGTTTGCCCTCACGCCTCCTCTGGCCTTGTGAGTCCAACATTTGAACATGTGTTCCTAATTTTTCCCTGTGGAGTCCATGCTGGGCTTTTGGAATTCTTCCTAAATTCCCCCCCCAGGTTTACTGCAGCTTAGAGAATGGGCTTCACACAAGTCTGCCAGAGCTCCTTTTTGAGCCATCTCAAGTAAAGAAGCAACAATCTGTTGAACTGATCGGGCGTCCATCCATTACCTTAAATGGAGAAGGGTTTAAGGTTCAGAGTTTAGGCTGGGAATGATTGACTGTAAGGAAATCTGCTGAAAGAACCCAATGTTGGGATCTGTGAGGTTTTCCGTGACCGTGATTAGGCTGAAGGTCTCAGTTACCCAAGGAGAGCGCCGACCCTGACCTTTCTCCTACGCCTCATGACCCAGGACCTGTGGGTGGCGTTTGTGCTACAGGTCATGAGTGCAATGGAGTACATTGGATGGCTCACTTCTGCCAGTTTGGCTAAATTACAAATTCAAACCGAGCACAATAAAAGGGAGGAGAATGGAGAGGATGAGAGTTTCTGCGCTCATAGCTTCATACTAAACTTGAGTCTTGTGTTAGAATGTAGCCTAGATGGCGATAACACACAGATGTTGCCCTTATTCCTGGCCAGTCACGCCATAATTAGCCTATTGCACAGTAATGTCATTTCTGTTACCCAGTGTTGAGTAATGAAACCTAGCTTTAGTATAGTGTTCTTATTGCTTGTGTGGAGAAATGGCTTGTGCGATTTGTCTATGTATAGCCAGGCCCATCCTGTACAATATCGATTTGCGACGGTCTCCCTTCTCTGGGCATTTTAATACGTTGCAGTTGATGTTCTGTGGCTGTAGCCGTCTTGGTCTTTTCACATTTGTGACTCGTCCCAGGAAACTAGGCGTGCGTCACTACTTCACACAAATTCTTGCGTTTTGATAGCAAATATGCAGACTGAGTCGAAAAGAGAACACACAAGGATTTTGTATTAAACGTGCATATTACATCTTCAAACGAAGGGCAACCATGGCATCCGTGACAGAGGGGGAGAAGCGTCCAACCATGTATACGGGTAAGAGTCTAGCTAGCTACATTTTCAGATCTATGTTTCTAATTTAGTCAAAGTTGTTTTCATTTCAAGTTAGTGTACTGTTAGCGAGCCAGCTAACGTTAGGTAGCTAGCTATCTAGCTGACGTAACGTGTATGATCAGTGTAGTAATATTATTCGTATATCAGAGCCATTTGCATTGCTAGTTATAGCCTAATGTTAGCTAGCTAACATTTAAACTGGTTGGTTAGCTACCTGCAGATTCATGCAGGGTAGTAACGCTATGAGTTGGGATTATGGTTCATTGATTAGCTAGCTAGCTACCTACATGTCTTAACAAAAGACTCCACTATGCAAGTATCCATTTCAATAGAATGTTAATGATGTCACTGCGACAACTGTCGATAGCCAGAGCGAATATACCAGCTACGTCTATCTATGCCGATTTCAGAGCACTCTCGTCTGAGTGTGCCAGAGCGCAGAATAATTGACAAATTTACAAACACTCAACACCGGCTGAATATACAAAAGAATATACAAAAAAAGCTTAATTAAATCATTGCCAGCAGCACAGTTGCAGTCGCCAGAGCATCCAGTGTGCGCTGTGAACGCTCCGAGAGCGAAACGCTCTCAATTTCCGAACAGACAATCTGACAATGTTCTGAGTTTACGAACGCCCGAGAGCACACACTATCACTCCAGATTAAATTTACGATCACAACCATAGTATCCAGCCTTTAGTCTTGAAATCTTTGGTTGTTTAGTACATAGCCTCACATGTGAATCTTTAAAGAGATGGGTGGGGCTAAAGCTTAAGAGCGTGTGAGCGATGCTGAATGGGTGTAGACTAAGAAGAGCTCTTCATTAGGTACCAAAACATTCAAGGGTCATTTTTTCAAAAGTGAAGCTACAAGTTTATCAACTTTCAAAGCAGAATTACTTTCCCATTGTTCCTTGACTCTAGTGCATGATATACCATTTTCTAGCTCTGAGTCTCTACTTTTATCCAATGTAAAAAAATAAATGTTTTTTTAAAACATTCAAATTTTGCTACGTAAGACAGAATCCAACCTGTCGGTCACATTTTTGCTAAAAAGGTGTTCAGTTTTAAACACAACTGAATTTGAGCTAGCCACAAATGAGAGAATAGGCCTAAAGTCTCTGGTGTGTCACATTACATTACATGTATGCCTATAAGAAACTGTCTTTAGTGTGTCTGTGAGTGTGAAGCTATGTCTCTGTGTGAGTGTTCCACTAGATTAAGCATGTAGTAGATTGTTCCTGTAGAGGTTTGTGTGGGTGTTTTTATATGGATAAAAGCCTTGAGCGCCTGGTACGTGTGTTCCGCGGGTGAATGCATGACGTGGGTGAGCGCAGCAATGGCATGATGAGTGTCGTTGTATGAGTGAATCAATCTGGCTAATGAGAGTGGGTTTGAATGGCCACTGATGGGGAAAACGAAACAGACGTTTCTTGGAGAGATGTGGGGGTGGTAGAGGTGTTGAAGTGATGGAGAGAGAAATAGGAGAGTGTGTCATGGAGAGGGCGTTCTCTCTCTGGAGGACTCCGTGTTTGCGAGCATTCTGGGGGGGGGGGGGGGCGTTGGAGCGTTTGATGAATGCGACGCTACAGGCTCACAATGGGCCGCCGCTGTTCTATTCAGAAAAGCATTCAGGGCTGGATCAGCGCCTCTGAGTGGCCCTCTGATACATGTGTGTCTCTGGCCACCTCATTTCTGCAAACAGGAAAGGCGCGAGCTGCTGGCCCCTTGCTCTGCTGACTCCGCCATTGTGTCGGGTCACTGGCGAGATGGGCTTTGTGCTGGGCTTTTTGGGGATCTCGCCCCTACTCCTGTCCTACCCCATCTGAGCTTGACTGACAGTTGGACATGGAGCCAGAGAGAGGTTACCTCCCCAGGAGAGGAGAGGCTGTGGGTAGAGGGGTCTTGCTGCAGTGATTTAGAATTCCTGATTATTAGCATATAGGCCTACAACTCAACTCTGGACCTAGAAGCCAGTTTCACGGCATTCTTTCATTGTGCCCCTCTAATCAGGGACTGATTTAGACCTGGGACACCAGGTAGGTGCAATTAATGATCAGGTAGAACAGAAAACTAGCAGGCTCCGGTCCTCGTAGGGTCAGAGTGGAATACACCTGGCATATAGCTATAGAGAAATATCATCCAGTGCTGTGGGGGGTTTGTCTGGGCGGTCATGCAGCCTCCATCCTTATTTTCCACAGTTCAGCTCTGTGACTGGCAGAACTAAATTATTTGATGAGCGGTGTGTGTGTGGTTCCTATAAGACTGTATTCTCTGTCTGACAAAGCAAGCTTAAGTATTGTTGTGGTGTTGGGGGGATCGGATGCATGGCCAGGCTTACGGCCTGTCTGTCTGTCTGGGTGAGGGAGTGAAGTGTGGCCCCATCCCCCGGACGTAGTGTGGCGCGTGTGCTCATCTGGCATGTTGTGCGCTGGGGTAATTCCCTCCTGGCGACTGTGCTGGGCTCCATGTCTCCCTGATTAACTGGTGCAGTGAAAAACAGACCAGCTAGCGGAGAGGAAAGCAGGTCAGGGAGGGATGGAGAGAATGGAGAGCGAGGAAAGAGGGGTGGTGATGCTGCTTGTTCTGTCCTGCTTTCCCTCGTTCTTCCACGCTCCCATCGTTCTCCTGAAGGTGATGCCCTTTCCGTGCCAGAATAGCCACCAACACTATTCTTCCTTCTAGAGCTGTGCCATATGGACAAATATCGCGATAAATTGCCTGAATTGATGCGATAATGATAACTACAACCATACGTTTATAGCATTAATGTGGACCAGTTTTTTTTTTACTACTACTACTAATTTGATGGTTGTAGCCATCAATTGTCTCATTAACAATCAGCCATATTAGAAAACGTATTTAATTTCAAACATCACATTTCTCTTGAATAGGCTACTTATTGTAATGAACGATATCAAATCAAAATTTGTCACGTCCCGAATACAATAGGTGTAGACCTTACAGTGAAATGCTTACTTACAAGCCCTTAACCAACAATGCAGTTTAAAGAAAATACCCAAACAAAAGAAAAGTAAGAGACAAGAATAACAAATAATTAAAGAGCAGCAGTAAATAACAGTAGTGGGGCTATATACAGGCGGTACCGGTACAGAGTCAATGTGTGGTGGTGGGGGGGGGGCATCGGTGTCGAGGTAATATGTTCATGTAGGTAGAGGTAAAGTGACTATGCATGGATAATAAACAGAGTAGCAGCTGCGTAAAAATGGGGGGTTGGGTGGGGACAATGCAAATAGTCCGGGTAGCCATTTGATTAACTGTTCAAGAGTCTTATGGCTTGGGGATAGAAGCTGTTAAGAAGCCTTTTTGTCCTAGACTTGGCACTCTGGTACCGCTTGTCGTGCGGTAGCAGAGAGAACAGTCTATTACTAGGGTGGCTGGAGTCTTTGACAATTCTTTGGGCCTTCCTCTGACACCGCCTGGTATAGAGGTCCTGGGTGGCAGGAAGCTTGGCCCCAGTAATGTACTGAGCCATACGCACTACCCTCTGTAGTGCCTTGCGGTCGGAGGCAGAGCAGTTGCCATACCAGGCAGGATGCTTTCGATGGTGCAGCTGTAAAACCTTTTGAGGATCTGAGGACCCATGCCAAATCTTTTCACTCCTGAGAAGGAATAGGTTTTGTCGTGCCCTCTTCACGACTGTCTTGGTGGGCTTGGACCATGTTAGTTTGTTGGTTATGTGGACGCTAAGGAACTTGGAGCTCTCAACCTGCTCCACTACAGCCCTGTCGATGAGAATGGGGGTGTGCTCGGTCCTCCTTTTCCTGTAGTCCACAATAATCTCCTTTGTCTTGATCACGTTGAGGAAAGTTGTTGTCCTTGCACCACACGGTCAGGTCTCTGATCTCCTCCCTATAGGCTGTCTCATCGTTGTCGGTGATCAGGCCTACCACTGTGGTTTCATCAGAAAACGCAATGATTGTTTTGGAGTAGTGCCTGGCCGCGCAGTCATGAGTGAACAGGGAGTACAGGAGTGGACTGAGCACGCACCCCTGAGGGGCCCCCGTGTTGAGGATCAGCGTGGCGCATGTGTTGTTATTAGCAAAATGCCTGCGTTAAGTGATCAGTATGGTCGGTGTCGATAATCTTCGGTTTATTGTCCTAGCTCTACCTTCCTCCAATTCTGGAAAGAATAGCCTGTCCTAGATCTAGCTAATAGCTAATATAAGAGAACAGGTGTTCTGTCACTTTCCCTTTGCATCATCATAGCATTGCAAAATAGTATCCTCTCCTAACTGTTGAAGCAGGGTTTTAATCTGGGGGTTTTCTTGCTGGCAGCAGAGCAGGATGAGAAGTTTGGGAACATTAGGCAATGTAGCTGGCTACATATATATATATTTTTAATGATACATATTCAAAATGTGATGGCCATGTATCGTTTTTGTGAAAAATAGTTATTTTTAAGCTAATTTACTTGTGTGGTTGCTAGCCGAATAGCGTTGCCCTTCTGTCTGTTGTTTCTGCCGAATGTATTGCACTAATGTATTTTGTGTGAAGAGAAACTATAGTTGCACGCCTCTTATCGCTTGAAGAAAAACCCCCACTGACTTTCAATATAAAACACAGGTGAAGTGGTTTAAAATGCAGATTTTGATTGTCTGCGTTTTGCAAATGCTGATTTCTGAAAGCTAATGCGACCCCTGCATATTTCAGTCAGTTTTTTTCCATCTCAAGATAAGAAAGCTAATGTCCCCCAAAAGTAACCAAGATGTCATGCTAATCTGTAGTGACCTGAAGACACACTGATCTGTTGTGATCCCTCACTCTCTCTCTCACACACGCACACTCTTGAGACAAAAGCCCGGTTGACAGTTTTTCATGGTGATGAATGGCGTGTATAGGAAGAGGTCCACAGTGTTCAGTGTCTACGCAGACCACCATTTTAGCAGCCCATTCTAGCTGTGACGTCTTGTTGGTTTATGACCGCCACACTCTGTGTTTTTTGTTTTCCCTCTGTCTCTGTTAAAGGGTCACAAGGCGATTTTTATCCAGGACAACCGTGGCACATTTTAGTACGTCATCCATTTTGGGTTGAGGGTCATAGGTTTGCCCCGTAAGTCCACTGCAACAGCTCGGCAGACGTCAACATGCTCTTCCACCATAACGGCTGTCAACACGAGGCAGGCGCACGATGACGGGGAGAGGGGGACCAGAGGAGGGGGGCAATAAAGCTGATCTGGTTATTACAGGGTCGGCTGCACTGCAGGGAGGAGAGTCACCCAAATTCTCTATACATTAGAGCTGTACAACATACATTAAGGGTGATTAGGGAGGTGGTAGCGCTTTACACTTGTACCCTTATATACGGGTTGACAATGGCAGATTTGGACACTGATAAGCGCTTTAATTGGGACGCAGTGGCTGTACAGTAACGTGCTATACGTGACGTCAAGAGCTCAGGGTCTCCACTTCACAGCGCTGTATGGGTTTTGACTGACAGCGGTTCTGAACTTGAGCACCGTGTGACAAAATGTTGCCCCCATCCCTCCTGCTAATTTGGCACATTTCTTTTGTCGTCTGAGTGAGGGGGGGAAAAAGCTATAAATTACGAGGACTCAATGTATTTTGAAAGATGAGGCGTTGAGGATTATAATAAATACTGCTTTGACGGCATGTAGAGGAAGTCAGTCAAACACCTGTGAGTCCAAAGTTGCACTTCACATTTTCATATGTAATATAGTGTCAACGTTTATGATCACTATGTTTGACGTACAGTTACAAGATGACATGGCGTCATACCCTGGGATGTCCTGACCAGAATGAGCCCGTTTGTTGTATTGTGAAGAAAATTTGCCATGGGCCACACATCTGAATGCACTCATGACTCATGCTTTTCTGAATTGCCTTGTGAAAGCCTAACACTGTAAGAATGGTATTTTATAATTTAGCTAGTCGTGTTGGCAATAGAAGAAGCTTTCGAATTATTCCCACCTGCTCCAGATTGCGATTTATAATAGACCATTTTTGGATTGCGTAAACGACAACAGTAATTGTGTAAAGGCAGGGATTCAGGGCTGTGTTCCAAACAAAACAACCACAAGTGTGCTTGCACTAGTTCCTCAATAGCACAGCTAGGAGAGCTCAGGAAGCTACTTGTAGTTGAAGACTCTTCTTTGAGTCATAAAAGTGCATTGAAATGACTTAGGAACTGTGCACACTTTGGAGAGGTGTGTGGCCACTTGGAAACACCAGTTAGACCTCACACTCAAACCCTTGTCATTTTTTTTGTCTTATGTTGCACCGACCCACGTTTTTCCAAGAATATTCTTATGTTACTGAATGTATCTAGAATATTTTCAGATTTTGTTAACAACAAATGCGACAAAGTAAACTGCTCATAAAATCAAGATTGTAATGTTTGCATTCAGTCTTGTCAGGTGAACTGTTGTCCTCACCTTTTATTAGTTGAATAATTTTCCCATAATCTCAACTGTTCCCTTTTAATTCCCTTTAACTCTTCCTGGGGTCCACTAATTATGCATTACACATTTCTTCATTAAGAAACATTTCAATTTAGCCCTATCCATATAGGCCAGTTTCCACGAGTGTAAGGGGTTAATTTGCTTAGATGGGGTTGGTGGGTGTGTGTGACGGGAATGAATATGTGCATAAAGGGGGTTATTTGTTGGTATGTAGTTAGTGTATTAAAAGACTGCATGTGTGAGAAAGCTGTAGGCTCCCTAATTTTGGCTTGTGTGTATGGAGCAGACAGTCCTAACAAAGCCCTGTCATCTCATCCCCTGCAGGCAGACACACTCCTCCTGGGTCCTGTGTCTGGCCCTCCCTCCCCAGCTCTAAGCCCTATTGATTTATGTCCCCTCCAATTCATCACCTTTATCAGTGACCAGGGGAATATTGTAATTCACTCATTAGATATCAGAGAAGGCCTTTTTAAACTGTCATTTTCTACTTTATGAATTGTACTTTTCTAAGGCACGCGCTGTTGATATGACTAGTGTGATGACGCATTTTGGAGGATAGAGGTGGTGGTGACAGCCAGGTATCATGATGAAAAATGTCAGACATAAAGGTCTTCTTTTTGCCTCATTAACTTTGTAGAACAAAATTGTGGGATGCTGTTTCGGAGGAGGCTGTGTCGTAGGCTGTGTTCAGAGGTTGTGTGTGTATTCTCGGCTCAGAGTGGGAGGCTGGCTAGGTTCGAAGTTGTGTCTATTGGCTAGGTTCGAAGTTGTGTCTATTGGCTAGGTTCGAAGCTGTGTCTATTGGCTAGGTTCGAAGCTGTGTCTATTGGCTAGGTTCGAAGCTGTGTCTATTGGCTAGGTTCGAAGCTGTGTCTATTGGCTAGGTTCGAAGCTGTGTCTATTGGCTAGGTTCGAAGCTGTGTCTATTGGCTAGGTTCGAAGCTGTGTCTATTGGCTAGGTTGTGTCAGACGGAGGCTGTGTGTCGTAGGCTACGTCATAGGCTGGGTGTATCGTAGCATGTGTGTTGTACCCTGTGCCCTGTATTGGAGGCTGTGGAAGTGTGAGGGTCTGTGTCATAGTGGGTCAGGGGATTGTGTGTCTGATCCAATCAGGAGTGATTAGTCTAGACACTGAGCCCCAGCTCCTCCTAGCCATAGCAGGGATACACCCCCTTACTCCCCTAGTACCATTTCCTTCCCCCTATTCCCCTCTCCATCCCACCCACCCATCACCATTCCCGTCATACCCCTGCTCCAAGTACAGGAAGTGGTGGTCGCCATGGCCGCCCGTTCGTCCGGGGAACGTGATGTCCTCCTCTTGTTGCGTTGGCTCCAGGTACCAAGGACCGAAGCTCTTCCAGGCTCTAGCAGGGGCCTGGTCAGTCAGTCAGTCATCCCCAGTGGGCCCATCATGGCTGCCTGTCTGTCTGTGGGGAGGTAACGGGGTCGGCTGGTCGCGGGGGTGGAATGGAGGGAGGCGTTGCCAACTGTTCCTCCTGTCTTGCTTTAATCCAAGGATAATGACTGAGTTTCTATTCTGAGCCACTTCCTAATCTGACTAATGGGATTTACCCTGCTTCTTCTTCTCGTTGTTTTCATATTTACATGTGTGAGGAGCGGAGCGACGCACGTGCCTGTGTTACATTATGTGTTGTAGCAAGGCGTCTGTGTGTGTTCCGTCCCCTTGTAGGCTGACTCATTGATTTCACCGTGAGGCCCTTGATGAGGTGCGTTTTGGCAGTGGAATAGATGGTCCTGTGAGATGTTATTAGAGACCGCTTTATTCAGTCCCCTCAATCTCTGTCACAAAGACTCACTACCCTGGTCCATGTTCATCGAACATATTACATCACCAGGTAGCTAGCTAAGAGTCCCATGAAGGCATAACCGTACTGGATGGACTGTATTGGCTGGCCCTGTATGACACAATTTCTTCCTCCTTCACCTCACTAGTGCCGCATTTCCATGGAGACTTACCCCCACATCAGTGTGTTGCCAGTGTTTTAATATAAGCTCTAGTGTCGTTGTGTATCCATTAGGCGTGTGACATGAAACCCACTGAGAATCTCACTGCCGATAGACTGCCGATAGGTATTTATCACAGTGGGAGGCCGTTCCTTTTATTCCTAGAACAAAAGCGGTACCTGCTGCGTGCCGACCCGGTTGCGACGAACCTGCCATTTGTACTTGTAGAAGATCCCAGACATTTCCCATGCGCATACAAAGCTTATTTCTCTCAAATGTTGTGCACGTGTCCCTGTTAGTGAGCATTTCTCCTTTACCAAGATTATCCATCCACCTGACAGGTGTGGCATATCAAGAAGTTGATTAAACAGCATGGTCATTACACAGGTGCACCTTGTGCTGGGGACAATAAAAGGCCACTCTGAAATGTGCAGTTTTGTCACACAACCCAATGCCAAAGATGTCTCATGTT
Source organism: Salvelinus namaycush (assembly GCF_016432855.1). Lineage (NCBI taxonomy): Eukaryota > Metazoa > Chordata > Actinopteri > Salmoniformes > Salmonidae > Salvelinus > Salvelinus namaycush. Next base: position 42,324,232 of record NC_052318.1, on the reverse strand, counting down.
TTGTGGTAGCGTGCAATTGGCATGCTGACTGCAGGAATGTCCAACAGAGCCGTTGCCAGAGAATTGAATGTTAATTTCTTTACCATAAGTCACCTCTGTTGTTTTTAGAGAATTTTGCAGTACATCCAACCGTCCTCACAACCGCAGACCATGTGTAACCATACCAGCCCAGGACCTCCACATCCGGCTTCTTCACCTGTGAGATCGTCTGTGGGGGAGGGGTGCTGAGGAGTATTTCTGCCTGTAATAAAGCCCTTTTGTGGGGAAAAACTCTGAGTGGGTGGGCCTGGCTCCCCAGTGGGTGGGCCCTTGCCCAGTCATGTGAAATCCATAGATTAGGGCCTAATTCATTTATTTCAATTGACTGATTTCCTACTATGACCTAACTCAGTAAAATCTTCGAAATTGTTGCATGTTGCGTTTTATAAATAGCGTTACCCATAGACTTCCAGTTATTGTGCTATCTACTATCATGCTGGCAGATACCCATAGACTTCCAGCCACTGCCAGTCACACTTCATATGCAATTTAGGCTATGGGGTGGTAGATGGCTAATTGCACAAATGCAATGCACACAACACTATTGTAGAAATAGGTGGGGTTTAGCATAATTATGACTTTGTGGCTGTGGTAACTAGTGATGACCCCGATGGGCAGACTTGGATCCTCTCAATCATGTGAGACACATTTGACAGAAGTACCTAACTTTTTTTTTCTGTATCGAAAAAGTACACAAGTTTCGATATACCGTGCAACACAATAGATTAGATTCCATGAAACAGCTGCCGAATTAGTGCAGTGTCCTTAGCGCAACATAGCTAGCTAGCTAACTAGAGAATATGCTAATTTTAGCTAGCTAGCTAAACATTTGGCTGTGTGCTGGTACTGTCAGTATTGGATGATGGAGAGAGAATTACATTGTTTCTTTGTTCTCTTGCTAGGTAGTTATCTAGCTGTGGCCATCTGGCTAGTATCAACAAGGGATTTCTACAAAATAGCAACATTAGCGCAGCTAGCTAGACCAACATTGGAATCTAGACCACTAAGCAACACACACGGACATGCATTGCCAAACAATGCTACTGCCACCTTCTGGTTTGGAGTATTTTAACAATGCTGAGTAGCTGACGACATCAAGGTCTTAGCTGTGTGAACACAAAAGGGATTGACTGCCGACACTGTTCAGACGTGCTAAGTACTGTTTGACAATCCTACCGGTGTCTCTGCGCTATAAGAACTCGGGAGAGCAAAATCAACACACCTCTGCTTTGTCAAGACTGTTGCTTTGTAAGACGGTGTTAAAGTACCAGTGGCCTGGCTTTGGCCCCAGGTAAAAGCAGGTCCGCTGGAGCCATGGACCAGTGAGACACGGGTGCCGGACCGCATAGATGGAAACAGACAAGTCTCACCCTTTTGGGTAAAACACTAGGGTAAATCCTTAATGGAAATGTGCCATAGGAGTGTTCTCTGAGCCCCTACAGACATCCTGCCCTGTCTCACATATACTATCTCTTGTTTTAACACCCCATCCTCCACAAGGTGTCCCCTTATATGAACTCTTTCCGTTCTCTCCATCATTCCTGGCCTCTATCTAATGTCTGTTTATTTGACAAATGTTCTTTCATTGGAATATGTCCACATTTCTTACCATGATGCTTCCTGCTTATTAGAGGGAAACCTTTTTTATATAGCTGAGGGAAGACAGACTCGGGAGAAGAGACTGAATACTCCATGTGAGACTGTGAATGCTCAATACTGCAAGACATCACATTCTGCTGGATCTGCTGAATATATATGAGGCTTAAGTTCCTCTGTTTTTCCCAGTTGCTCAGACACGGATCCGTCTGTGTATTAAAGGGTTCATTCTTGGAGTATGGATTTAGCTAGGCCTAATTGATATGTCTAAATTAGGGGGTGAGTCAGTGTGTGCATACTTGCCTGCATGCATATTTACCACTATTTGAAAATGGCTTTTGTAGCAGGTCAACTCTCCTCTAGCAGGTCTACTCTTCCCTATTTCCCAGTTCATGTGGTAGAGTAGTGCTGACACTAGCTCAGCGAATGAGTGGTCTTCTATAGCAGAGCATGGAACAGCAGGAGCTGTCTATCCTGGTGGAGGGAGAGAGGCAGCATGCTCTGCCCCAGACTTCTGGATTAAGACAGCCTCCTGCAGGGCAGGGAGAGATGGAGCCTGGAGCAGAAGGCCTGTCGGTCAGCCTGATTTGAGGACAGGGGAGCAGCCTCGCTATCGCTCTGACATAAAGACCCCAAGCCTTAAGGCGTCCACATGCTTCCCATTCGAAACAGTTCGGAACAGTTTGTACATATATTATGAATAGATTTTGTGACGTTTTTGTTCATTTTGGCCTTCGGCAAGGTGTTTTTTCCCCCAACTTTTGGCCTTTCGGGAAACCGAAGTCTACGCCCTTTTGTCGGTGATTGGTCAACAGTAGGGATTCTTCAATGATGTGTTTGTTGTCATTTAACGGTAGACGGCACGTTTTTTGCGCACATTTTTCATTTGTGAAATAATGCACCAAACATCTTAGTTTAGATGTCAAGTTGTGCAACTAAGATCTCCTCTGCAAAAAAACGTAAAGATTTGTGACCGACGTCTTGAGTTATTTACGGCGTCTCAAGATGGACAAACGGGGCTATTGGTGCTTTTGTCTTGGTTTTTCAAGCCTAGGTCTTTTTAAGAGAGTATGCGAGTACACTCGTTTGCTTCGCCGAGCTGAACCGAAGCATGTGGACGGCCTTTACCACAACAGCCCCACTACTCAACCCCCACTCATAGATCCCACTAAGAGCCTTACGACAGACACAAAGCCAGACACAACAGAACAAACAAACAAGGCCTTGATAAACAGACAGATCCGATCTGTTATCTGTCCTCATAAACAAACAGGCCATGTCAGCTAATGGGCCTTTTTAGTTAACTGTCTGTGGGTTTCAATCTGAATAGATCCCCCACGAGGAGGGGAGGTCGTATAGCTGTCAGAGAAGATAGAGGATGGTAGTCACTTTAGCCAGGGAGAAACCTGAACCCCCCCCCCCCCCCACACAGTTAACCCACTGTTCAATGGGCACCAAATACGTTGATGTCGATTATGGCAGCCCCCCCCCCCCCCCCCCGCACCTCTCTGATTGAGGGGTTGGGTTAAATGCGGAAGACACATTTCAGTTGAATGCATTCAGATGTGCAACTGACTAGGTATCTCCCTTTCCCCTCCATGGTGGGGCTTTAACTCTTACTGTGCCACAGCTTAGTCAGAACACAGGGAAAGGAAGGAGAGGTTCTGAGAAGGAGCATGGCCGTGGCACGTCTCTGTCCTCTCCTGGCTCCTGAGTTCAGTCATTACCCAGAGATCTACTTCTGCCCTATAGGCTATATTATACACCACCTGAGGAAATGGGAACTGAAAAGACCTAGCTAGATTTGTAAATGCTGCCCATCAAAACCATACTACGGCCTTGACCTCTAAGAAGTGAGAAATAAATGATCTACTCAGAGAACGCTGCTTCTCTCCCCTCTGTAACTAGAACAGTAACGTTATTTGCTTTGAAAACTGTATTTGTCCCGAAATAGCATTTTTAAGCAACGGTCATATGCTTGTGCTTCTCAGAATGCATCTCTCCCTCTTCCACGTCACAGTGGGAGAGAGGGCGTGATAGTGGCTCGTTCACTCAACAGCCAAAAGGGGACAGGCAAATACTTTCATAGCATTAATCGACATAATGCATAGGCTATTACTGTTGACCAAAATAATGATTTTAGAACAATCTACAGGAACGTTGTGTAGAAAAATGACCTACGTACGCAAAATGCTTCAGTAAGCAGAAGGCGGAGCCGGTAATTTTCGGTTTACTGTCCCAGTTCTAGGTGACATTGACCCTTGGCACCAGGCCAGAGTGGCATCAGAAATTGGTGTGTGTGTTTGTGAGGCGTGTGCGTCCTTTAATAAAGCAGTTTTGCCTGCGTCCTTCAGACGGATTTCACTATGAGAGACATCACGGTTAAGTATATGCTCCTCACGCTATGCATTTGGGTACGTGTGTGGGTGTGTAAGTTTTTGTGCGCATACGAAACCATAGGACTTTCTCATGAAGCTGCTCCTCTTGCCAAGTCGAGATAATACAATCAGTTTCTCTGGTATATGAGAACAATGGCATTTTAAAATATGTATCTTAAGTAAACGGCCAGTTGCATTGGCAGTTGAACTACAACAGGTGCAGTTTGTACCAAGCCGTCCCTCACCTTTCTCCGTCTCTGCTTGGCTTCATTTTCACTATCTGTCCCAGCTGATATTTGCATCGGCCTTGTCATATCACGCTAGAAAATGTGGCAAATGAAAGTGTGAGACTATCAGACTGCAGCTTACTGCGGGAGGTGTTAGAGGTAGAATTAAGGGTTCTCCAAAGTCTACGAGGGACGGGCAGATCTAAAAAACAAAAACAAAAAACACTTGTTGGGGTGGGAAAGTAACTCCACGCGGTTTCAAGGCACCTCAACTGACCCCCCCCCCCCCGCCTCTGTTCCCCTGCAGGTTGGATGGTTTTCCCCCAGCCCCGGTCACCATGAGCACCATCTCTCCCACCGACTTCGACAGCCAGGAGATCCAGCAGCAGTACAATGACATCAACAACCGCTGGGACCTGGCCGCAGAGACCGACTGGGACAATGAGAACAGCTCGGCGCGCCTCTTTGAGCGCTCGCGCATCAAAGCCCTGGCAGGTAGGACAAGGCCCCAGGTGTTAGCGCCGGCTTCTGCGTGTGTGTGTGTGAGTGTGAATGTCGGGGTGTATGACGAGTGTGTGTTCCCAGTCCACCGTCCTGTTGTGGAACATGACCAGCCACGCTGGTTGCAGTAATGTGGAGGCCCAGCAGAGGGAAGCACCAGGCAGCTCTGCAGCCAGAGGCAGCAGCATCGGGCACCTCTGTTCTCACTCTACCATTTTAAACAGACAAAATATCTCTGTGGTCACACATACACACAACCCACCCCTCAACGCTGGAGGGAGAAACTGACACCACGACTTCCAGCTGTGGTATGTGATAGTATAGTGCTGAAGAGAAAGCGCTGTTTAAAGTTTAGCCTCATCACACATTGAAAAGCAACCCTTCTCCTTGTGGTAACAGACTCATTCAGACTGTTGGCTGTTTGTCATCTACAGTAGGTCACACTGAACTGACTAACAAACTAGTGTGACCTGAGTAGTGGATGTGTGTGTGGTTAGTGGAGGTGTGTGTGTCTTTTCATATAGTATTTGACAAGGTGTGTGTGTGTGTGTGCGTGCTCTTTACTCATCTCCTGGGAATGCCACTGATACCATCTCCTTTTGACAAGTAGGAGCTTGATGTGCACATTCTTTGACATGCTGCAGCAGTTATCTCTCTCTGGCTCGCTCGCTCTCTCGATCTTGCTCTCTGTCTCTCTCCTTCTACACTTGTGTTCTGTTCTTTCATTCTCTCACTCCATTCATGGGATTCCCCTCTGTGTTCCTATCTGTTGACTCATCCTCTGCTCCCCCCTACACAGCGAAGGAGGTGCGAACATCCCCTGTGCTCAGGATCATTTGCATGGGTTTCTCCCTCATTTGTATAGACTCATCTATGCACAGCTAGCTCGAACTGTCACGTCCAGGCCTCCGTAGTCTGAGGATTAGAGTCCTATATGTCATGCGTAGTCTGTATCTACGGACTACCAGAGCACAACAGCACTGTGACTTCCTTCAGCAGCACTCTGGTTACCTGTCTGATTCCTGCCATGGCCTAGAAGTGCCTCCTTCCCTCAGCTGTTCATTTGAATACTTCCTGCTTGTGTGTTGGTGTGACTCATCCAACTGTGTGTGTGTGTGTGTGTGTGTGTGTGTGTGTGTGTGTGGCCTAGTAAGCTCTGGCGTCCCGCGACGTCTTCACACACCTGTCTGGAGTGTGAAATGCCTGGAAGGTAACATGGCAGGTAGGAACCAGGGTCACGACCCACTGACAGACACGGGCTGAGTGAGCCGTCAGAGGGACGGGGAGAAGGGAACACAGAGGGGGTGAAAGTGCATGTAATGAGGCCCTCCGTGTGGAGCCAGAAAACTGATGCCGCATTTCCACTGCCGATTTAACCCAGTGAGACGCGGCCGGCACCCGTGTCTCACTGGGCCATGGCCCTGGCGGACCCTGCTCTGACTTGAAGCCAAGGCAAGGCCTTAAGTACTTTTCAGCTGGTATTGACAGAACAATGGCTGACTGAACTAGATCACCTTCTCACAAAGCAACAGTCCTGAATGATACGGAGGTTGTTGATTCTGCTCGCCTCAAGTCTTTAGTGTCACACTCCTGATGGAAACACAACACTAGAGCCACATTAGCATCAAACACTGCCGGCCCACCGGTGTGGGGTTAAGTGTCGTTGGGAAAGCACCATGACAGCCTCAACTCTAACACCGTGCCTCGCTCTCTCCTGCGAGAGGAGGCATCTGGTTGTTCTTTCTCTATCTCTTGCCCCCCCCCACCACATATCCTCACTGAGAGGAATGTGCAGAAGACGAACATAATAGACCCTCTAGCACCATCAGTGTACAGGCCTGTCTGAGTGATACTCTACATCCTCCTCTGTCCTCCATTCTGGGGTTTTAGTATGACCTCTGTGTGCCTTTTGCAGGGGCAGGAGTGTGCTGAGCTGCGTGTGGGGAATGTTCCCGGGCGCCTCTCCTTGCCTGGGTCTTTGCGGAGGAGTTGCAGGATGTGGAGATGTTTACTTTCAGCCCCGCCAGTGGATCGCTCCTCTGCTCCTCCCCCCCCCCCCCCCCCCCCCCCCCCCCCCTCACATGCTTCACTCCCCCTCTCCTCTCGCTCCTCTCTTCCCCCCACTCACATGGTTCACTCCCCCTCTCCTCTCGCTCCCCCCCCCCTCTCACATGGTTCACTCCCCCCTCCTCTCTGCTCCACTGTCTTGGTTATGTCCGTAGACCGGGCCATTATCTGTAATTGCACCGTGCTTCATACAGGAGCTCCTGCCAAATGCTTCCTTGTATACTCTCCCCTCTTTTTGTTTTCACAAGTTGCAGAAAAGGGTTGTTTATCCAGCCCTCTGTACAGCAAGCGGACAAGCTGTTTTCTAGAGGAAGGAAGCTTCTTTATCCCGAGGCGTGAGCACAGTTACACACACACACACACACACACACACACACACACACACACACACACACACACAGAGACCTGCATGTTAACAGGGATGTTTGGTATTTGGTCAAGACAGCAGTGAGCGCACCACCGAGCTCTGCTCTCCTCTCATCGCCCCTGGCGACAGAACCCCTCACCCCCCCAGTGAGAGGCCTGCGTCTGTTCTCTGGGCCTCATTAAGCCTCTTCCTTCTATAAAGTGCTGGTCACTCTGAAAACCCTGGCCCCCTAGATCTTCTAATGCCAGCAGGCCGCAGGGCTCCTGTACTGTACAACCAAAGTAGCCCAAACACAGCCTGTAAAACAACAGATCTGAACACGTGCCCCATGGACAGGGCAGGCTGTATGTACCCTTACCTTACCCCCACACCTTACCCCCCACACCTTACCCCCCACACCTTACCCCCCACACCTTACCCCCCACACCTTACCCCCCACACCTTACCCCCCACACCTTACCCCCCACACCTTACCCCCCACACCTTAGCACGCACACATTCATGCTACACACACATCACAACCGCTGCGACCGGATTGCTAAATACCGCACAGTTATAAACACTTGAACCCCGATCCCACCCCTTTCCCAAAACACTTGTAAATATTGAACTATAAATTCGACCTTCCTGTATTATACTTAACATACAATGGTTTATTCTATTCTACTGAGCCGTTGACTTTATGTTCATATTCTTATCTGTTATCATTTCTTATTGTTGCGTTGTCGAGAAGGAACCCGCAAGTAAGCATTTAGTTAGACGGTGTATGCCACGTGTATCCTGTACATGTATATGACTAATACAAAAGTTCAAACTTGTATCCTAGGGGCTCCTGTATGATTTAGCACAGCCACTGGCTCTGACCTGACTTGTGTGAAAAAGAGAAGGGTTTACCCCCAACATTTCCTGTAAGAAAGCTCATTTAATTTGTTTCTAGTGAACAACGCGGCTGTGGTGTGTCATATCCAGGTCACTGGAGGACTTTCTGCTGCTGCAGCTAAGTGTTGAGCACAGCACTGAGAGCAGTGCAAACGGCTGTTAAGTCGACTTATTTCTGAGGAATGCATTGACATTTCTATTTTAGTAGCGTTAAATCGTTGTGTTTGTGTGTATGAAGACATGCGGGAAATCGATGCTTAGGCGTTTTTGATTAGGTGGGCCTCAGTGTACAGTGATTGAGCACGCACGCACACACACACACACACACATTCACTCATCACACTCCGCTGCTCAGGCAGGAAAGAGCGTGTTGCTGCTGCTGCTGCCAGTTTCTCAACTACTTCCTTCCTGTCTTAACGCCTTATTTTAGTCCCGTGGGGCGGAAAGAGAAGAGAGAGATCATGTAAGACTGAGACAGAGGATGGGAGATCAACAAGACTAGACACTGGCTGACCACACCTCCTACACTACCACTGTGGCATTGTAAAGGATTGGAATGATCCATCTTCTGCCTCTCCCTACTGTACCTTGCTGAATGGTTAAGTCCACCTCACCACTCCTCCAGCCGTCCCCCCACCCCCCTCCACTGATCCAGCCCATCCACCCGCTCTTTTCTCAGGCTCCTCCCTAAAACACACCTTATGCAAATGACCCAGCTTTCCGTGAGCAGCAGACTTTGTTTACACAGCCATCCGACCACAGCCGGTTCTCCTGTTGTGCTCAAACAAGGTGTGTGTGTGTGTGTATGAGGCTGAATGCGCGCTCAACGTTTTGGAGGGAAGAGCCAGTGTTCATTTGACTGTGAATGTGAAGAGAACTTCTACTGCTCTAAAAGTTTCTACTTTGCTCAGAGAAAAGGTGTGTGGCACAGATTCCAGAAGAGGTGAAAGAGAAGAGAACATTCTGTTCTGAGTTTTGTTTGGAAAAACTCCTGCACCTCTGTGAAGAAGTGAAAGGAGGATATATTTTTTTGAAGTGGAGGATAGCATGGCGTGCTCTGCTCATAATCTCTGCTAGAGGCGAAGGACTGGGATTTTACGAGGGAAAAAGATCCATAAAAAGCACGTTTTGGATCTAACGGAACTTTCTTCAACTAAAGCCTGTAGCTTCTTTAGTAGAATCTACAGGTAGATAGCTAGCTCCTGTCCTGTGGACAGCCCTGCTGGCCCTGTGCTATGCTGGAGAGCCCACTGGCCCAGCCACGCTGCAGAGCTCCATACCTGAGGTTGATTTAGAGAGGGAGAGAGAGAGGAAGAGAGCGCTCCAACATGGAGCTGGACCACCAGCGAAACAGGGAGCCCTGTCTCTCCCCGGCGGCGTTTGTTAACCAGGTGCAGTACTCCAACATCCTGGAGGGGAGATTCAAACAGCTGCAAGGTAAGAGCTTACTAATGGTCTGGCCCCTGCCTGGGGCAGGCTGGATTAACACTTATTCTGGTGGCTCCTAAACCTGCTGGAAAAAGAAATGGATAATCTGTAGAGCTTTTTGGCTCCTGATGTAATATATGTTGTTGGGTTAGAGTGCAGAAAGTCCATCCAGAAGTCCCCAGTTCAGAGAGATGAAGAAATGACTCCCCCAAACATTTCCCCCCCCCCGTTTATTCCTGGTGTGCGTGGTCAGCTCTGGCCCCACACCGTGTCTCCGTTTTGTGTGGCCTGTGTTTCAGAGTATAGCGCAGGGGGCTGTGTAGCTCCAGGCTCCTGTCCCAGGTCTGGCCTGTTCAGGGGGGTTAGAAACACTGGCTGGCCCGACAGATCAGCTCCAACTGATCACCAGGCCACCTGGCTCTCCATATCCAATTACAGGCCTCCGTCAGTGGCCTAAGCCATGCGTGGTCCTGGGCACGGAAGTCACCGTTGCCATAGTAAGAAACACAGTCAGACGAATACAACCCAATAGCTGGTTGAAATTGTTCAGGGTAAAGGTTTGAAGTGTTTACCCAGCAACGATCCATTCCATGGGGCCTCCCCTTACGTACATCTGGTGATCCCCCTTTTCAATAGAGCCGTTATAAGGTTGAGGTGCTGTAGCAGACTAGCAGTAAGGAGCAGTGTGGGTATGCGTTACTCGGTATTTGGTTTGTTTATTTTGTCTATCTGGGGTGTGTGTGTGTGTGTGAGACCAGGTGTGCCTGGCTCCTTTGAGCTGCACACCTCCCTAGCATGGGACCATTAGGCAGGGTTAGATTAGCAGAAGTGCGATGCAGTCAGTCAATGAAGTTATCACTAAAGAGCATTGTGTTTCATCGTTTTTTTCTCTCTGCCTCCTCGCCGTCTTAAAGATTTTAAGAAACGCCGTCTGGGATGGAGCATTTTCAAGGAGTTGACTTGTGGTGCAAGTCCACACACCCTACATGTTTGAAATTCTTTGTGTGCTCTGATGATATTTCACCTCCCGGGTTGGGCAATCTGTCCAGTGTCACTAAGGCAGACGCGCAGGGTTTTGTTTTATTTGACTTGAAATCCCCCAGGGTTTCATAACCTCCTTGACCTCCTTCCACTGTTCAGTCTGAGGTCCCCCCCCCCTTTACCAGTCAGTAGGATCTTTCTCCATGATAAACCTGTTTATCTGTTAGCTTCTCGTGTTCAAAGAAAGTTTTATTTGTGTGTGTGTCTGACACTCAGTCCATCTGCTGGTAGGTGTGCTGGTGTATCCAAGCTAAGCTTTAGGTACAGGGTCTACACAATGACTTCGGTGGAGATAAGAGTTATGTAGTGCACGGTGGGGGTATACTATCTTACATGTCCCTTCACTTGAAAAGAGGGAGCCTAAATCCCACCAATCAGTGTGAAGTTCAGCGTTAAGGAGTGGTAGCTCTGCGCTTAGCAGGATCCGACTCTCTTTCAGACGGCTTGTGTAAAGTCTGAAATTTGCCTCCGACTCTGACCTTTTTGTCAATCATCTCATCTCCAAACAGGAGCTCAGTCTGCTGATGCCAGACAAGATGTACACATCACTCGCATACCGCTCGCATTCACTTCACTCACATACCCAAAGTTATGAGGTGACAGCATTTAAGTCAACTGTTGACAAAACATTTAATCTCTTAACAGAGCAGCCTGCAGTCTAGGCCTATAGCAAGGAAGATCAGCCCCCCCTGTCTTTCTGACAAAATGTATGAATGGGTTTTCTGCATTGTCCCGATCCTTCCCATTCTGCCTCCCGATCCCACCTCACCAGTCCTGTCTCTGTCCATGGCATCGCCACCACCCCACCCCCTGTAGACACACTTAGGCACCACACTAGTAATTCCGGTCTGACTGCACTTGAGGCTTATGCTTCTTCTTCCTCCCTCTGTTCCTCCCTGACTGGGGACAGGAAAACTGGCCTGTCTGCTGGGACCGCAGCAGTTTGATAAGACATAGCGATATATTTGATTGATATCGGTACACATAGTTATCGTGTTAATAAAGGCGTCACTGAAGTGATATGTTGGTATGCTAAAGAAACGGAATGTTTCCTCATTCTTGTTGCGTCACCGTCCCTCAGGCGGTGTGTTTGCGTTTGAACATGGTGATCAATCAGTAGGCCGAAGGTCACACAGGACAGGAATGTTCGAACCAGTGATGGTCTTCTCCTGGTTAGCCAGTCATTTGAGACTTCTTTGTGCCACCGTCGTCATTAGCCAATATAGCAGGGCACGTACGGTGCCTTCGGAAAATATTCAGACCCCTTGACTTTTTCCACATATTGTTACGTTACAGCCTTATTCTAAAATTGATTAAACAAAACATTTTCCTCACACACAATACCCCATAATGACAAAGCGAAAAATATATATCTTTTTTACAAATGTATTAAACATAAGTAACAGAAACCTTATTCACATAAGTATTCATACCCTTTGCTATGAGACTCGAAATTGAGCTCAGGTGCATCCTGTTTCCATTAATCATCCTTGAGATGTTTCTACAACTTGATTGGAGTCCACCTGTGGTAAATTCAATTGATTGGACATGATTTGGAAAAGCACAGACCTGTCTATATAAGGTCCCACAGTTGATAGTGCATGTCAGAGCAAAAACCAAGCCATGAGGTTGAAAGAATTGTCCGTAGAGCTCCGAGACAGGATTGTGTCGAGGCACAGATCTGGGGAAGGGTACCCAAAAATGTCTGCAGCATTGAAGGTCCCCAAGAACACAGTGGCCTCCATCATTCTTAAATGGAAGAAGTTTGAAACCACCAAGACTCTTCCTAGGGCTGGCTGCCTGGCCAAACTGAAAAATCTGGGGAGAAGGCCCTTGGTGAGGGAGGTGACCAAGAGTTCGATGGTCACTGACAGAGCTCCAGAGTTCCTCTGTGGAGATGGGAGAACCTTCCAGAAGGACAACCATCTCTGCAGCACTCCACCAATCAGGCCTTTATAGTAGTTGCCAGACAGAAGCCACTCTTCAGTAAAAGGCACATGACAGCCCGCTTGGGGTTTGCCAAAAGGCACTTAGACTCTCAGATCATGAGAAACAAGATTCTCTGGTCTGATAAAACAAAGATTGAACTCTTTGGCCTGAATGCCAAGTATCACGTCTGGAGAAAACCTGGCACCATCACTATGGTGAAGCATGGTGGTGGCAGCATCATGTTGTGGGGATGTTTTTCAGCGGCAGGGACTGGGAGAGACTAGTCAGGATTGAGGCAAAGATGAACAGAGCATCCTTGATGAAAACCTGCTCAGGACCTCAGACTGGGGTGAAGTTTCACCTTCCAAAAGGACAACGACCCTAAGCACACAGCCAAGACGATGCAGGAGTGGCTTCGGGACAAGTCTCTGAATATCCTTGAGTGACCCAGGCAGAGCCCGGACTTGAACCCGATCGAACATCTCTGGAGAGACCTGAAAATAGCTGTGCAGCAACACTCCCCATGCGACCTGACAGAGCTTGAGAGGATCTGCAGAGAAACTCCCCAAATACAGGTGTGCGAAGCTCATAGCGTCATACCCAAGAAGACTCGGGGCTGTAATAGCTGCCAAAGGTGCTACAACAATGTACAGAGTAAAGGGTCTAAATGCTTATCTAAATGTGATATTTCTGTTTTTATTTTATTTTATATTATTAGCAAAAATGTCAACTGTTTTTGCTTCATCATTAACAGGTATTGTGTGTAGATTAATGAGGGGGGGGATCGATTTAATCCATTTTAGAATAAGGCTGGAATGTAAAAGAATGTGGATAAAGTTGAGGGGTCTGAATACGTTCCGAATGCACTGTTATAAACACACGAGTCTCTTTATCTTAAATTACTAACGGAGCCTCCAACTACTGTTTGGAGATCAGTTACATGTCTTGACTCACACTTGTTTTCCCATTGTCATAACATACTCAACATGGTAAAGAATACACCACCAACACTGTGTGAATGTGTGACGTTGTCAGGTTGAAGGTACTGTTGCTGTGTGATTGTTTAGGGTGCCATAAAATCAGCTTCGTATACGGAATCTTGACATTAAAACGGAGTTCAACAATATTAAAAAATGATAGGAAATCAACTATGTATTGACCTTATTGGAAAATTAATTCCTTTGTCCAAGTCACTCATAAGATGTGAACAAAATGCATCTCTGATTCGTATTTTCCTGCAGCTTTCTGAAACGGTACAGAAAATGCCCCTACCTGGGCGTGTGTAGCCACTGCCCAGTCCCCAACAACCAGATGTTCCGGTTTTCCGGAGAAATGGTAAGAGAGCCTGTGACTCGACTTCCTATTTTGGACGTTAAGAAGGCGTCACTCCATCTTAAGAGGTTAATTAAACCTCTTATGGCTGCAAGCCCGAGGTCGGTACACCTATGACAACATCCCCCACCCCCCCCACACTGATTAGCATCGCTAGCATAGCGTCACAATTAAATAGTAGCATCTAAATATCATTAAATCACAAGTCCAAGACACCAAATGAAAGATACAGATCTTGTGAATAAAGCCACCATTTCAGATTTTTAAAATGTTTTACAGGGAAGACAAAATATGTAAATCTATTAGCTAACCACGTTAGCAAAAGACACCATTTTTCTTTGTCCACCATTTTTTCTCTCCACCAGTAGCTATCACCAATTCGGCCAAATAAAGATATTGATAGCCACTAACCAAGAAAAAACCTCATCAGATGACAGTCTGATAACATATTTATTGTATAGGATAGGTTTTGTTAGAAAAATGTGCATATTTCAGGTATAAATCATAGTTTACAATTGCACCCACCATCACAACTCGACTAGAATAAATACACAGAGCAACGTGTATTACCTAATTACTAATCATAAAACATTTCTTAAAAATACACAGCTCACAGCAATGGAAAGACAGATCTTGTGAATTCAGACAATATTTCAGATGTTCTAAGTGTTTTACAGCGAAAACACAATAAATCGTTATATTAGCATACCACATGTGCAAACGTTACCAGAGCATTGATTCTAGCCAAAGAGAGCGATAACGTAATCATCGCCAAAATATATTAATTTTTTCACTAACCTTCTCAGAATTCTTCCGATGACACTCCTGTAACATCATATTACAACATACATATAGAGTTTGTTCGAAAATGTGCATATTTAGCAACAAAAAAACGTGGTTATACAATGACAAAACTAGCCTGAAAATGTCGGGCGCCATATTTGACAGTGATCTTGTCTCATGATTAACTATTCATAAACTTGACTAAAAAAATATAAGTTGGACAGCTATCGAAAGACAAATTAGTTCTTAATGCAATCGCTGAATTACATTTCTAAAATTATCCTTACTGTGCAATACAGGGTTCGCCAAGCGAAGCTATACCAAAGAAAATGGCGGAATATGCGTTTAAAATTTTTCGACAGAACAACGATTTATCATCTTAAATATTTCTTACTATGAGGTGATCTTCCATCAGAATCTTGGGCAATGTATCCTTTCTTGGGTCTAATCTTCTTTTGGTCGAAAGATGTCCTCTTGTCCGTCGAAATGCCCACTAACGTTCGACCGGTACTGGAAACGTGCCCAAAGCTTCAAAGTGCATCACTAAGAATTGCCTCAAAATCGCACTAAACGGATATAAATTGCTATAAAACGGTTTAAATTAACTACCTTATGATGTCTTTAACACCTATAACGAGTAAAAACATGACCGGCGAAATATTACTGGCTAAACCCAAGCTTGGAAAGAGAGCAGGTCCAACGTCCATCGTGCGTCAGGCGCAGCAGGAAAAGAACGGTACATCCGGTCTTTGGCGTTTTATACAGGCCCTGATTGCGCAATCGACTCCATTCAAATTGTCACCTCTTACTGACATCTAGAGGAAGGCGTGGGCAGTGTTTGTATCCTCATAGGATTTACAGGGACTTTAAAACTGACCTGGGACCAGAGGCCAACATTTCTGAAATCTCACTCCATATCAGGAAAAGTGCTGTAGAATGAGTTCTGTTCCACTCAGAGACATAATTCAAACGGCTATAGAAACTAGAGTGTTTTCTATCCAATAATAACAATAATATGCATATTGTACGAGCAAGAATTGAGTACGAGGCCGTTTGAAATGGGCACCTTAAACAGAGCTACTCAATACTGCCCCTGCAGCCATAAAAAGTTAACTCCTCCTCCACATTCACATTGATTGAACAGCGCAGAGAGGAACCTCGCTCGACAGTTATAACAAATTATTATAATAATCTTCTCGTCAAGACCAGTATGTAGACGATCTAGTTTCAGGTGTTTATTTTACGCCTGAAACGTTAGGTTAGTGTGTGTGTCTACACTTTGTGTAGCCGTTAGCGATGATGCTAATGATAACCTTCTTGTGGTAGAGATCTAAAGATTTTTCCCAAAAACTTTTTAATTAAACGTTAACTACAAAGTAGCCTATGCCTACCTAGCAGAATGATGTCATGATTATATGCATGAATCCAGTGGCTATGTATTCTTGCAAACTCTGCAATAACATGAGCGCTACATAAACATCGCTAACCAAACAACCGTCTCTTGCTTGTGCGCACTTGCATTAAAGGGTATCTACACTTCTTTTAGTTATTTTTTCTCCCAGATCTCAAAAGTTGTGGACTTAGAACCTCAAATGCTGTTGTTTTTCTATATAGAAGGCAAAAAACGGAATTTGGGAAGAAACTCAAACGGAATCAGGTAAAAAATAAACTGATTTTATAGGGCCTTATTTGCAGCTGTTTCTCACCACAGTACAGCACAAATCTGGTGAACTATGTGTTCATCATAATTTACATGGCAAACACGTAGTCTTTACTTGGCAAACAAAATCATCCAGTTAAAAGCTGTACTGTAACCAACAGTAAGTCAGCCTTAAGCCCTGTTCAACTGGAGATGCCAGTCTGGGCATCTAATTGTTTCAATGCAAACACACAGGCTAAAGGATACAGTCCATCATCACTGCCTATCACATGTTGCCATGTTGATAGGCATGGTGAATTTGGTTAGGTAGTGTGTCCGGGTCCAAAGGGTCACTGTCCCTGGTGCCAGTCACCTCTGCCTGCACTTCTGAGTAAATACTGATGTGTGCTTTAGGAGGGACTGCTCAGTAGTCATTAGTGTGCCTCTATTCAACCAGAAGAAAAATAACATGTACACTCAACCATTTTAGACACCAAGACACATCTGTTGTTTTGAGGGGGGCGTGACAGATCTGCATATTTCCGTTAGGGGACACCACCTCTGAGGTGTGCATGTGCAATAACTCAATTTGCCTTTACACTCCTTCTAAACAACTTGCTTTTTTAAAAACTTTTGTGATGGGTAAAGTTCATAACAGATTTTAGTTTTGGCAACAGAAAACTGTATTGACATCAAACGTTTCATCGATGAGAAAATGTCCAGAATGCCGGCCAAAATCCATCTCGTTTCATCTTCTCCCACCCCATTTGGTAGTGAGTTGAAACGCCAAGCAAATGCTTCACATTTACACATCCGGTAAAATGTCTGTCTCATTGTGCCATCTTTGTCTATAGGCTGGATCAGGCCTACCTGATTTTAAACACACACGAGCCACACGTCAGGCAGACGTTATCGGAGCGTGAGGTCTGGAACCAACAGGCCCAGAGACAGTTTCTATCTACAAGCCATCAGACTGCTAAAAACTTGAACTGGACTGACCACCTGCTCTGATTCTCCACACCTTAACACACTCATTCATTCATGCTACGCACACAAAAACTCCTGCTACCAGACTCTTATTATGAGTGCTAAATACAATTGAGTGCACAATTTAAACACTTCCCCCCCAAATCCACCTTCCCCCAAAAACACCTGTAAATATTGGACTATAATTTGTGCCTTCCTGTATTATACTTAAGATACAATGTTTATTCTGTTCTACTGAGCCATGTACTTGGTTTTGTATTCTCATCTTTTATTTCTTATTGTTGAAGGAACCAGCGAATATGCATTTCATTGGACGTGTATACCATCCTTGAAACCCATTTGATTAGGCTGAACATCATGATCTGCCCAGCTGTTGACCAGATAAGGGGAATCAGAGAATGTCAGTTAGACAGGTGATAAGGGTCATTCCACACCCTGTGGAATTGATTTGAATAATGATCTTGCACTGTCACAGTGACTTAGTCTGACAAAATGTGAGGTTTTGATTGCGAAATAGGATAACAGCGGTATGCTAGTTCCTATAGGGTAGAATGTAATGGTTAACCCCTTGGTGTCTAAGCCCTGTCTAAATCCGGGGGGGGGGGGGTTAGGTCATACCAAGGATCATTTTGCTATTTGATTTTGAATTTTAAGACCCCTTGAAGTATTACAAAAATATATTTAAAAAATAATTTGAAACCATTGATTTTGGCCTTACTGCTATTAAACCTTTTTACAAAATTGGCGATTTGTCACATCCCTAGTTGGTAGGGCAGAGAGAAGCCATTATTGTGGTTTACTTTGTTCACAGGCAGCCTGTTGCACTGTAGTAGTGTTATTCTAATTTAGATGCAGGTCACGTTGTTGTCACCCAATAGTGATTGTTCCCATTTGGAGCGTTTGAGCCCTGTGGAGTAGGTGTAAGTGTTGAGGGAATAGAAGACCTGGTCCAGTCTTCCTTCCCCAGGTCATTGACACGCTTGGGCTCCATTTCCTCAGCATTTTGTTCCTTTACTTTTATTTAAGAAGTGAATAGGCACATGAGGAGATCTATTTCTCATTTCTCGGTCACATTACAGGTGTAGTAGAAGGCTCTATAGTAGGCCTATCTCTCGATTTACTAAACCTAGTCCTAGAGGCTTCCGGCTTAGATTCACATTTCCATGGTTGGGATTTATCCTACACACACAAATGATACCTTAACAAGGACGCTTTTGTTGACACAGTTTTTATTTACAGTTTCCTACTTGGGAAAGTAGCAGAAGACTCCAGCTTTGGGGTCTTGAGGGCTATTAGCTGCTGCCTGTTGACGCCCATTCTGTGTCCAGATGTTATGACTGAGGGGTGTCTGCTCTGCCTCCATCCCAGGGGACTGGCCTTGGCCGTCCTCATCTTCTCCTCGCAGCAGCTGCACAGAGAACGGGAGAGGCCTGGGTATGGTCCATACCTCCACCTTCCACAGTCAGCGGGAGACAGGCTTAGAGACCCATCCATACGTTACCGGTTACCCACTGATAGAGGTGTTCTCTAGAAGTCAAAACGTAGCACTTCCTGTAAATTGCCCTTTTCTGTTTCCCTTTCAGTGTATTTATTGAGGTTTACATGGACCGAGCTGGCACCAGACCAGGCGACACACTCCATTTGTTTTTATGCCTGTGCCCACAAGCTGTAAAGAATACAGAATAACCGGCGTCACACGTGGCTAGTCTGTGGTTGAGCAGCACTGAGGGTTGGGTCACATCAGCCCTGTTCTCTGAAGTCTAAAGCTGCTTGGGCGGTTATGTTATTGTAGAGCAAAGGAAGTTTGCATGTGTGGTTTTGTGTCCGTCTGCGTTTTGTCCTTCAGCTCGCTGTCCTTCTGCAGACATGACAGGAGCAGTCATGTCAGGGGGAATCCTTGCCCTGGCGCTTGTAGGATAAATATGACAGCAGCACACACTGTGGCTGTGCAGCCAGCAATCTTGCTGTGCTGTCCTTGGCACAGAGGACAGGTGAGCTGTGGCTGACAAAGATGTAGCATTGTACTGACGGCCTACTATAAATGGTTGCCGAAGAAACACGCTCAGTTGAATTGATCCCCTGTACCAATCCGATTTTGCTTTTGAATTTGTTACAACCAGTCTTGCTCAGAGACTCTGTTTTGATGTTGCCTGTGTGGCAGCTGCGTGTTTCCTTCTGAAGCTGTTTGTGGTCTGACCTGCTTTTGCTCTGGCGTCTTTATGGATTAGAGATGCAGATTTCGGTCATTTTTGCTGCCGACTAACCAAGTCACATTAACCGGTCAACAAACAGTAAAATGATGTGACCAACAGAAAGCAAGCATGCATACAGCGAACAGACATATTTCATTAAGAGCTTAATGAAAACATTCAACAATAGCAAGCCTATTATTGAACGTGCAACTGCTGTGATGAGGCAGCTAATAAAACATACATTTAAAGGGGGGTTGCATGGTAGTGGCTGGTCTTAGCGGCCCTCTTGGCAGCAGAGACAACATTTTGCTAATTTCCTGCAATTTTACACATTTTGCCATGGGGCAGAGAAAACATTGTACAGTTTTTTTTTTTTTAAGGGTAACTCAATTCCAATTTTAGCCTAAACTGGCTATGCGAAACAAACCTAACTTTGCATTTTCAAATGCGTTTCC
Source organism: Salvelinus namaycush (assembly GCF_016432855.1). Taxonomy (NCBI): domain Eukaryota; kingdom Metazoa; phylum Chordata; class Actinopteri; order Salmoniformes; family Salmonidae; genus Salvelinus; species Salvelinus namaycush. Next base: position 42,304,392 of record NC_052318.1, on the reverse strand, counting down.
AATTCACAGCCTTTAAAAAAAAATTGCATTATTATAGGTGTCGGAATTAAAAGGGACAATATGAAGGTTACATCTGTTAGATAAGGAAGTGAGGGATACAAGACACTTGTGTGTTGGTGACATCATGCATGACAAATTTTTATATACATTCACATCCAAAATGATTGTCCTCCTTGACAAAGATGAGCAAAAAATATAAAGCTATTTGGCCTCGCACACCAGTGGTGGGTTTGGCATCGACATAAGGATGCATAAGCAGAAAAGAACCCCATACCTACTGTAAAATATGGTGGTGGATCTTTGATGTTATGGAACTATTTTGCTTCCACTGGTCCTGGGGCCCTTGTTAAGGTCAACGGCATCATGAACTTTCCCAGAACCAGGACATTTTAGTCAGAAACCTGATTGCCTCTGTTAGGAGGCTGAACCTGGGCTGCAAGTAGATCTTCCAGCAAGACAATAACCCCAAGCACACATCAATTAATTGACCACAAAATCAACATTTTGCAATGGCCATCTCAGTCTCCGGACTTGAACCCCATTGAAAATCTGTGGTTTGAACTGAAGAGGGCAGTCTACTGTATATGCGCTAGGGGTGTGCCAAGTAGTCGGACACAACAAGTATCGTAACAGATATGGGCAATTGTCCTGATACGATTATGGTCAGGGTAATTTTTTGTTTGATATAATGATATTTTTTTCCCGGTGCCAGCGCGCATCTTTCAATCAAGTGTGAGGTGCTATGTGGTCTAAGTAACTCAACTAGTTTGTCTTGGGCTGTAGGGTGGGCTGTACGTTGACTCTGCGGCTCTGATTGGATAGAGCGAAGCCGTATTTCTCCTTTCACTCGCTTTGCTTCATTCACCCGGTCACTTTTCCTTGCATGTTTCGGTTGGGTTGTTTTAGATTGCTGCTGGCTCCAGTTAGCCTGCTACTATGATAAATCAAATGCTGAGGACGTTTGCTACAAGGTACAGTTGAAGTCAGAAGTTTACATACACCTTAGCCAAATACATTTAAACTCAGTTTTTCACAATTCCTGACATTTAATCCTAGTAAAAATTCCCTGTCTTAGGTCAGTTAGGATCACCACTATATTTTAAGAATGTGAAATGTCAGAAAAAAAGTAGATTTTATTTCAGCTTTTATTTCTTTCATAACATTCCCAGTGGGTCAGAAGTTTACATGCACTCAATTAGTATTTGGTAGCATTGTCTTTAAATTGTTTAACTTGGGTCAAATGTTTCGGGTAGCCTTCCACAAGCTTCCCACGATAAGTTGGGTGAATTTGGCCCATTCCTCCTGACAGAGCTGGTGTAACTGAGTCAGGTTTGTAGGCCCCCTTGCTCGCACGTGCTTTTTCAGTTCTGCCCACAAATTTTCTATAGGATTGAGATCAGGGCTTTGTAATGGCCACTCCAATACCTTGACTTTGTTGTCCTTAAGCCATTTTGCCACAACTTTGGAAGTATGCTTAGGGTCATTGTCCATTTGGAAGACCCATTTGTGACCAAGCTTTAACTTCCTGACTCATGTCAGGAAGTGCACCAGTCCCTCCTGCAGCAAAGCACCCCCACAACATGATGCTGCCACCCCCGTGCTTCACGGTTGGGATGGTGTTCTTCGGCTTGCAAGCCTCCCCCTTTTTCCTCCAAACATAACGATGGTCATTATGGCCAAACAGTTCTATTTTTGTTTCATCAGACTAGAGGACATTTCTCCAAAAAGTACGATCTTTGTCCCCATGTGCAGTTGCAAACCGTATTCTGGCTTTTTTATGGAAGTGGCTTCTTCCTTGCTGAGCGGCCTTTCAGGTTATGTCTCTATAGGACTCATTTTACTGTGGATATAGATATTTTTGTACCGGTTTCCTCCAACATCATCTTCACAAGGTCCTTTGCTGTTGTTTTGGGATTGATTTGCACTTTTCGCACCAAAGTACGTTCATCTCTAGGAGACAGAACGCGTCTCCTTCCTGAGCGGTATGACGGCTGTGTGGTCCCATGGTGTTTATACTTGCGTACTATTGTTTGTACAGATGAACGTGGTACATTCAGGCGTTTGGAAATTGATCCCAAGGATGAACCAGACTTGTGGAGGTCTACAATTTCTTTCTGAGGTCTTCGTTGATTTCTTTTGATTTTCCCATGAAGGTAGGCCTTGAAATACATCCACAGGTACACCTCCAATTGACTCAAATGATGTCAATTAGTCTATCTGAAGCTTCTAAAGCCATGACATAATTTTCTGGAATTTTCCAAGCTGTTTAAAGGCACAGTCAACTTCATGTATGTAAACTTCTGACCCACTGTAATTGTGATACAGTGAATTATAAGTGAAATAATCTGTCTGTAAACAATTGTTGGAAAAATGATTTGTCATGCACAAAGTAGATGTTCTAACCGACTTGCCAAAACTAGTTTTTCAACCACTTCACAAATTTCTTGTTAACAAACAAGTTTTAATGACTCCAACCTAAGTTTATGTAAACTTCCGACTTCAACTGTATCAATGTGCTTAGCATCAAACACGCAGGGTTAGTGTAGGGTAAAAATATGAAATGCTGATGGGCATTCTGACTCAGTGACAGCCGACTTCTCTACCCACTGCAAATTGATGACAGTCTCACACACACTTTGCGTGCTGCTCCTAATCTGCTTTTATGGTCTATAAACGTGCAGTATTTTGCCAACATCTAGCCTATTTAGGCATATTAAAACGCTTCCTTTTTTTCGATCCAATCTGACTATCAACTGTCAGTCTACGGATACAGTTACGAAAATGAGTATGTTCAGGTAGGCATACCCCTAATATGCGCAGATGTAGAATATCAAGGATCTGAAAAGATTCTGTATGGAAGAATGGTCTAAGTCAAGGACCATCCAATTCGATTCAACCATGTTTTCTCAGGGTTTAAAGTCCTCCGTAACACTGTACAAAACATTAAGAACACCTTCCTAATAGGCCGGCAGGGTAGCCTAGTGGTTAGAGCGTTGGGTCAGTAACTGAAAGTTTGCAGGTTTGAATACCTGAGTGGATAAGGCTCTGTCAATGGGCCCTTGAGCAAGGCACTTAACCCTCATTTGCTCCTGGGGCACCGTACTACTATGGCTGACCCTGTAAAACAACACATTTCACTGCATCTACCTGTGACGATGAAAAACATGATTTGCCCTCGGAACAGCCTGAATTCGTCGGGCATGAACTCTACAAGGTGTCTCAAGCTTCCCACAGTTGTCAAGTTGTTTGGATGTCCTTTGGGTGGTGGACCATTCTTGATACACACAGGGAAACTGTTGAGTGTGAAAAAACCCAGGAGCGTTGCAGTTCTTGACACAAACCGCCTGGCACCTACTACCATAACTCGTTCAAAGGCGCTTAAATCCTTTCTTGCCCATTCACTCTGAATACACAATCCATGTAGCAAGGCTTACAAATCCTTATTTAATCCATCTCCTGGAAATAGCCGGTGTTCATAATGTTTTGTATACTCAAATACCCTGTATGTTGTTTTCTGTTACGCTGTGCGCACTGAACTGACACGCATGATTGTTGATGACACCCCGATGTTCCGATGAAGGGAATGAAATAGTCTATAATGAGCACCACCATAGCGCCCGACTCAGACAGCGGTGTGTAGCGTACTGTAGCTGCTGGCAGAATAATTCAACGCCTCTACTTTATCACTCAGGATGTAACTTTCCAGTGCTAATATTTTTGCCATGCACTGTTGTTATTAAAACAAAATCAGACATCCCCATAGTAGAATAGTTTACCTATTTACCTAGTCGGCTTGTGTTCTATGCGAGTTAAAAACTCCATGCTTCAGACTATGTACATTTTATAGCCACTTCGCTTCATTAGTTGAGCTACGGGTGATAATGCTTCTTGCTAATAGCACATCTGATAATATAGACCATGCATAAGGCTGGTCCAATATACGCATGGTCCAATATGTACTTTAAAAAACTTTTTTTTTTTACATAATTTGACCAATATGTTATTGGGCCCATTTCTGGAGCTGGAAATTATATTTTAGATGGTGTCTATCATTTTATTTTTAATAATTTGTGTGTAGAAGGTCTTTTTTTTAAAAGTCACCAGAAGTGAGATTCTCAGTCCTTTACATAAACGTTTTCCCAAGGAGGACCCCGGACCCCCTAACCAAGGGGTCTGGAGTTGGTCAGATTCGTTTGGTTATTCTCTTTTCCAAAAATCATTATAGTCATGACTTTCTTACTTGAACGGGGAGGTTAACTTGGCCTTAGACAATCAATCTGAGATCGCCTTAAGTTTCTGTCATGGGATTTTTTTTATTGTTGCTTTAACCCCTGTGTTTTCCAGTCTCCATAAAATATTATAAAAATAGGCTCAAGTGCCGTTATCCTTGCAAGGTGAGGTATTGAAAACGGGTGGCAATAATTTTTACCCCTATCTTTTTGAGAAACACAAATATTACTTGTTAAACAAAATCTTTATCTGAGCAGTTGTAGTAGTATAAAATCATTGATACTGTTTGTTTGTTGAATACTTGTTTCTAATTGGCTTGGAGGGCATTCTAGAACGTGCATTATTTCCTTTTATACCACAGCATTGTTGAATACTCTTTTCTGATTGGCTAGAAGGGCGTTCTAGAATGGACAATAAAAACAGATAACGGGACAGTTGGAAAATATATTGGGACACCTTGCAATATGCGCCTGCACATGCAGACGGTACTTACTACAAAGTACTGAAAGCTATGCCAACAACCACACAACCCGAAATTGGTTACATTGTAAACGCAGGTCCAAGGAGAAAAAACGTAGCTAGACACATTTTTGGGGGGAGCGTCTGATGACCTAATAGCGTGAGGGATTGACATTAATTTCTCCGGTATCTATGTTGCAGTCATGACGCAAGTGGCGCTATGCTGTCAAATCCTTCCAACATGTTTCTAGTTTGACCAGCTGTTTTAAGCAACTGGTATTTTTAAATTCGGTTGCCATACTGGCAGGTTTGCTGGCAACATACTATTTAGCTAGCTTCTAGCCTAGCATTTGATATGCAATGTGATCTCCTTGTAATGAACAGTATCGAGTGTCCTGACGAGAAGGCAAAGCTTTTCTAGCTATTCCAGGCAAAATTGGGCATCATCAACTCATTGCTATGGATTTATCCAAATGAATGTCAATAGAACACAGGCTGAACAAATGCAAATGTATCTACTTTGCTGTTATTTTGGCTGCAGAGACCATGACCGTGTTAGCCGTAGCTAGTTGGCTAGCTAGCAAGCAAGGGACAATAACGTTGCCAATATAGAACCTCCATATATTCTCTAGCAATCAAAAGATGAGAAAGTGTGGATTCTCTTACAAAAATGAAAATATCACAAATGTTTCATTTATTTCTTCTAGGAAATGTGTTCTTTAGTATTGTTTTCTTTGGCAACTGTGGTATAAGCAGGATAAACGCCTCCGTTCTGTACATTACCTAGGCTGCGGCGTTGATTATTTCCATTTTTTTTATTGCAACAATAATAACAATATTACACATCAATACAGGGACATTCCTGTGAATACAATGAACAAAATCATATAGAACACCAGGTGACCCTCCCCCCCCACAAAGAAAATGTGTTTAATACAAAAAATAAGAATAATTCAGGACATCATTAATGTGATAAGGCAATCAGACATTAACAGACATTCAGAGACATGACTTTTCCAACTTTTAAAGTTTCACAAGTTTGAGAGATTTATAAAATTGTAACAGTTCAATGAAAGAAACTAGAAAATAATGAATTTTTCCACCCCATTTACATTTGTGAATATATTATTTGGCTAAGAGAATAATAATGTTAATAAAATCGTTATGATCGGAATTACAAGGATAAGCATAATGTCATTTTACATCAAAGGTAAACATAGGTCATTCTTATTTCCAAGGTAATCTACAGAACATTGGTGTTTATCCCTTACTTATACCATGGCACTGTTGAATACTAGAGTCTGATTGGCTTGAAGGACATTCGAGAGCATGCACAGCATATCAGCATGGTAGAATTCAGTAGCTATAGTTAATTCTTACATGTTCTATGTTTGAGCTGCTTTTGAAAGCAAAAGTCGAATTGAAAACATTATTGGCATTGTTGAAATCGATTTTCATAAAAGCAAGCTAGGGCTGATGGTTTAGTTAGCTAAACTAGCAAGTCTGGTTGGTTACCAAGGCAACTACTGTCACTATCTAGTAAACTTGCTAGCTACTTCAGTGGACGTTGAACACATTTCTAGCGGCTATGTGTTTAAGTTATGGCCATGGTATAAAATGGATAGTCAACTTGTGGCTCATTGCATTCTCTGGAAAATAATGCAACTCCGTGGAAGGTCAGTTCAACTCCGCTAGCGTGTCTTGGAACACACCTTCCACGTCATTCCTTATTTTCCATAGAACGCGTAGCCTCTTCATTATCCCTTACTTATTTTATAGTCTTATTTCCTGCGTGAGGGTGGGTGGGTGGGTGGCTGGGCCAGTGTTAATGATTACCCTGGCTCTAGACTCTAATCACAGGCTGTATTGAAGCTGCTTGAGTGTGCTGGCTTAGAAATGGATCCTTAAGCCCAGTTCAGCGTTCAATTACAGAGCTGAAGGAGCAGCGTCTGACTGCACTAATAGTGCCCTTCTGATGAGGGTATTACTCACGCGCAGGCGCACACACTGATAAACAAACCAACATACGGTAGGCCAATTGTCACAGTGCTTACTCCTCTCACACATTCACACTCCTGGCCCAATAAAAGCTCTTCCTACAGTAGGTATTCATCACGTTTATGCTCTGTTTACATTACACTGTTATCCAGAGCAGATTACAAGTAAAGGTACATTTTTATTCCCAGTTGAACATCTACATTAATACAGAATAACAAGCAAACGCATCCGAAAGTAAATGTCACTACACCGAACATCATTACAATAAACAGAATTGAAATTCAAATAAATTCCACCAGAATAAAGCCTCTAGCAAACCGATTGCTTCAGTGTAACATTATGTTGTGGTCGTATCTGTCTACATAAATAGACAGATTCTTTCTCTCTAGGTACTAGAGCTGAATTTATAAGTCTGGCTCAGAGAGGGCTGTCAGGTAGTGAGGGCCTTTGTAGTGCCCTTGGGCCTTGGGCAGGATCCCCATAATAATCCTGTATCAGTGGTGAGTGTGTAACAAAAGGCCGTAAAGGCAGACTGACTGACTGATGCTGGTAGTTTCCTCATTCTTTCTCAGGACGAGGTGACTGGAGGCGCTGGTGCTGGTTACTCAAGCAGGCAGCCCAGTGGTGGTGATACGAGGGAGGGCAGACTTCACAGGGTCAGGGGTAGTGCTGTGGCGGTCATGAAATTTTGTCAGCCGGTAATTGACCGTTAATTGACATAAACACATTTAGCGTCTCCTGGCTTCCACGCAGCCTACAAGCCACTGATGCTGACTTTTGGAACATCTACATGTTAAAAAGTCTAATAAATCCATGTAATATAGCCTACACCTTCACAATGAATCCATTATTTATTTTAGACAGGTCTAAAGAAACATGATATGAAGACAATGTAGTTTATTTCAGAAGAACAGAATAGCATACTTTGAGTTGTCTTGATCTGGCTATACCAAATGGCTGTGGGCTACACTAGTTCATTTAGCAGATAAGATTTGCTTAGAATTTATTATTATTTTATAGTATGAAGAATACAATTGAACAAACGATTTGAGGGAGTGCGCACGTGCGGCTATTCTTGTGGTGTTCGGTTAACAAAGAAATACGTTTTTATGCTTAATTTGGAGTTATTAATGTAACTTTAGTTGTTCTACAAAAGTTGGGCTATGTTTGGATTTTGAATACATTGTAAGGCTGCATGATGTGACCCCTAATGATGATTTGAAAAAGCTCTGCTTAGTTTTTTTGCGCAGGATGTTAACACTTTATCAGTCTCGCAATTCACAATTTGACAAGCACTTGATAATGCCTCGAATTTCACGGCGGCATCCCATTTGTGTGAACGTAATGCACCCTAAAAAGGATTGGGTCTTTCTCACAGGCTACAAGTGAAGAAGGACACATCGGGGACGCAACTGTGTGCGTCCTTATCCAATTCCAAGGTGCATATTGAAGATATTGGAAGAGCTGTCCACGTTTACTTTTCATCAGCCAACAAGATGAGTAGGCCTAATGAACAGCAAAAGCACTAGCCTATGTCAATCTACTATCCCCCATAGTACAAAAGACGACCTATTCTGTGCAAGAAATAAATATTCCAAACATAGTCTGGGACAGTTGTGGGATGGTTTACACTGTTCCAAATGGTCATTAAAATATATAGTTTTGTAATCTAACAGCAACTGTTTGGCACACATAATACTCAGGAAATGCTTGCTCCTACAGTATATATCTGCAGTAGTTTCCACAACTAAGTCAAATGTCTTCCACAGATCTGACTTCCCCTTTACCTCCTGAGCAACCAGTACACATTCACCTGCTTCGTGTTTCTTTTTCACATTTTGCTGTCAAGTGTTACTGTTTTCGGAGTATGTTATAACCAATTTATTGATGTGATTATGATAGTCAATAGGTCAGGCCCTATTGTTCACATGCATGCGATGCTTACATGTTTCACGTAAAGAGAACAAGGGTTGAGAGAATAGGGAATGTTCTTCCTAAACAAATGAGGGATTTTGGTAACAGAACTTTTCAGTCAGAAACAAGTAAGAAACTAAATGACTGTAATGATGTTGCAGCTTCAGCACGGACAGCACAATAAACACGTGTTGTGGTGCCTTTTCACTGCAGTAGGGAGGAGAGAGAGACAGCGTGCGCCAGCCACACAGGCACTTGCTGTCATTTTTTTTAAGATAGTGTGGCCGTCAGTCTCTTTCTTGAGTAATTTTTGTGTCTTAATTATTTAATCAAACAGTGTGCTTAAAGCATCAGACAAGCTCAATGCATATTTTGTTCATTTTATTGAAACACATAGGGTGTGTCTGTCTAAATATGGAAAAATAAGTTGAAACATTTCAAACTATCAATTGGTCGAAAGAACAGGATGACTCTCGGTCGACCAAGATTTGTTTTTAGTCAGGGACAGCCCTAAGGTAAATAGATAACTATTATTCTATGGGGTTCTCAGATTTGTTTTCTAGTCGGTACTTGTTTTGTTTGCGGAGGAAAAGTAAATGTGGACTGTTCCAGCGTTTTCAAATTGCGCCTTGTTAGAAATATATTTTTTTGCATGGCGACAATGAATTTGCCGTGGAGCATCGCCACAGCTAAATGACTGCAGCTGAAACACTGGAGAGGGGAAGAGATGACAGGAGCGGGAGATGAAAGGAGGAGAAGAGGACTCGAGTAATGATTAGCAGACGGTCAACACCAGGTAGCCTGACCAGATGCTTGTTCATAAACCCTTGATTATGTGCGGTGGGGAATGTTGTGAACCAATTCATCTGCAGAGCGCACTGTGGTAGGAGGAAAACAGTACCCAGGAAACGCATACACACAGGATGTGTTCAGTTCTGACGAAATTAGTAATCCTACATCTCCCTCTGGCCAAAGCCCATTCTGTGTCCTGTCCTCAAGTTAGCCTTGTGGGAGCCATGAAGTGGTGAGAGGTGCCAGGTCAGGAGCAACACATCAGTCAGCAGGGATACCTGGCACAGAACTGTACCACTATATGTTCTACTGCACCTGCCACTGCATGACTGACAGACTGGAGAGTCTAGAACTGATATGCCATGACATGGAGCAGACTGTAGAATACAGGAGGATACTGTATGTCGGGGCAAAGGTGGACATGTTCAATTAGAGGCACAAGGGAAATAAACGCATCAATCATCTCTCTGTCTCTGGTAGACGTGACGTAATCATCAGAACAGTCCTTTAGCCCTGTGCCAGTACTAACACAGAGCGTGTTGTGTATACAGTGCCTCAAGTTTGCTGTCAATATGGTGTGAAGACATTTTTGAAATGACACCATCTTAGACAGTCATGATAATAGCAGACCCTGAAGTGTATGCCCTTGATGAAGATGCTACAGATCAGTTAGTTAGTAGAGCTGCTGTCAAGCATCCAGACCCAGCATGTAATTCGCCATGAAGGCGTTCCTAAAGAGAGACCGCTTCATGTTCCGTGCCAAGGAAACAGGGGGCAGGGAAATTTTCTCTGAAATGATATACCGTATCAGTGCAGTCAAGCATCATGTTTTCAAGTGGACCCACTTCCTCAACAAGCCATCAAAGGACCTGTTGCCCTCTTCTATAACCGTCCACTGTCCTTGTCAAGGCTTGTCATTATTTCCCCCTTCCACCATTGCTCTGACAGTAGATGACATACAGTAGTGAGATGTCATGGCATACTCAAAAGTCAAACTATGTTATGTAGGCTACATGTTACAATGCAGTCTACTGTAGCTACCTGCCCATCTGGTTCACTATCTGGTTCACTATCTGCCCATCTGAACTGAAGGCTCAAGCCCAGGCTAAGCCTGCATGGGCCTCACAGACACAAGATTAACACTGGCTGCATTTCTGCATGGATTACCTTCAGATCACCGTTCTTATCAGTGTTTCAGCACAGATGCCATCAGATGTTGTTGGGGTTAAATTGGAGGGTAGCAGGTCGGACCCAAGAATTTTGTTTTTGTATGACAAGATGGCACTGTTTCTAGCTCCGAGACAACTTTGCAGTACACTGAGTATACTAAACATTAGGAACACCTTCTCAATATTGAGTTGCACCCCTCCCCCCATTTTTCGCCTCAGAACAGACTCAATTTGTCAGGGCATGGACTCCACAAGGTGTCTAAAGCATTCCACAGGGATGCCGGCCCATGTTGACTCCAATGCTTCCCACAGTTGTGTCAAATTGGCTGGATGTCCTTTGGGTGGTGGACCATTCTTGATACACACAGGAAACTGTTGAGCGTGAAAAACCCAGCAATGTTGCATTTCTTGACAACAAATCAGTGCGCCTGGCACCTACTACCATACCCCGTTCAAAGGCACTTAAATATTTTGTCTTGCCCATTCACCCTCACATACACAATCCATGTCTCAAGGCTTAAAAATCCTTCTTCAACCTGTCGCCTCCCCTTCATCTACACTGATTTGAAGTGGGTTTAACAAGTTTCATCAATAAGGGATCATAGCTTTAACCTGGTCAGTCTTTCATGGAAAGAGCAGGTGTTAAGTTTTGCATACTCAGTGTAAATACACTGAACAAAAATAAACGCAACATTTAAAGTGTTGGTCCCATGTTTCATGAGCTGAAATAAAAGAGCCCAGAAATGTTCCATATGCACAAAAACATTATTTCTCTCATTTTGTGCACAAATGTATTTATTTGCCAAGATAATCCATCCACCTGACAGGTGTGGCATATCAAGAAGCTGATTAAACAGCATGATCATTACACATGTGCACCTTGTGCTGTGGACAATAAAAGGCCACTCTAAAATGTACAGTTTTGTCACAATACAATGCAACAGATGTCTCAAGTTTTGAGGGAGCGTGCAATTGGCATGCTGACTGCAGGAATGTCCACTAGAGCTGTTGCCAGAGTTGAATGTTCATTTCTCTACCGTAAGCCGCCTCCAACATCGTTTTAGAGAATTTGGCAGTACGTCCAACCGGCCTCACAACCACAGACCAAGTATTACTGCACTGTTTGTGCTAGAAACACAACATTTTCGCTGGACCTGCGATAACATCTGCAAATCTGTGTACGCGCAACTCAAAATGAAGGTGTTCTTAACGTTTTGTACATTCAGTTTACATACACACTTTATATTGCATGTGAATACCATACACACTTTATATTGCATGTGAATACCATACACACTTATATTGCATGTGAATACCATACACACTTTATAGTGCGTGTTAATACCCATACACACTTTATAGTGCGTGTTAATACCCATACACACTTTATAGTGCGTGTTAATACCCATACACACTTTATAGTGCGTGTTAATACCCATACACACTTTATAGTGCGTGTTAATACCCATACACACTTTATAGTGCGTGTTAATACCCATACACACTTTATAGTGCGTGTGAATACCCATACACACTTTATAGTGCGTGTTAATACCCATACACACTTTATAGTGCGTGTTAATACCCATACACACTTTATAGTGCGTGTGAATACCCATACACACTTTATAGTGCGTGTGAATACCCATACACACTTTAATGCAGATGATTTTGAGTCATTAAGACAGGACAGTGGTACAGTTTGTTCTAATACACTATGCTTTTAAGTTAAAGCATTTTACACAGCTGATTAAGTGTTTGTGTATGATGAGCAAACACAGCAGAGATGTCTGTATCCTCCTGACTGGGTCTGCTATTAGGAGAAGTGGGACAGGGAAGGGTTGAGCCTGGTTTCTGTTTGCACCCTGTTACCTCCTCCTCCGCAGGGCTGGGTGCTGTCACAACATGACCAGCATCAGGAGGAATGTGCCCCCCCTTCACCCTCCCTCCCAGCAGTGTAATCCACCTCAGGTGGCTCATTGACCAGGCTCCCTCTGCAGCGCCCCGGCTTACCTCTGGAAAGGTAACCGCACGCTCAGCTATGAGGGAAAACCACACTCTATTGTCTGGCTCTTGTTGTGTGAGAGAGAAGCAGCAGCGAGAGTGAAGCGGCTATTATTACTGGTTTGTTTTTTGGGAGCGCCAGGGCAGGTATGATCCCCAGAGGAGGTGGGGGGTATGTGACATGGCAGATGTTCTCACAAAGACCCATGACAAAAAAGCACTGTCAGTGAGGCTGTGGTGTCCTATGAGGAGGAAATTATATTTTCTGACATTTCTGAACTGTGGAAGCCATAGAGCCATTATTGTGGTGTAATGCCATATATTTCTATCCTATCAGTGTTTACCTTGAGTCATTAGGAAGTGTGTGTGTCCATGACAACGGTGAGGGTTAAGAACCTTGTGGCTGGGCCTTGAGGAAGACTTCTCTATTCCTGACTCCAAGTCTCCCAGTACAGCTAGTATCTACTGAACCTCATCTGTTTCTGAGTCGGGAATAGTGTCGGGAGATAAGTCTTTCTGTTCTAATGTTAATATGTGACTTTCCAGATTCAGACATCATTTACAAATGAAGCATGTGTGTTTAGTGAGTCTGCCAGATCAGAGGCAGTAAGGATGACCAGGGATGTTCGGTTGATAAGTGCGGGAATTTGACTATTTTCCTGTGTTTGTGCGTATATGCATACGTGTGTAAGTGCACTCACAAATGCTTGTTTGTGTGTCAAGTCCAGGCCATAACCGTCCTTAAGCCGCAGATATTTGATCTGTGTGTTTAATGGGCTTCTGCTGACTGTCTGACTGACAAACACACAGCCAAGCCTATCTTTTATTTTTTATTTAACCTTCATTTAACTAGGCAAGTCAGTTAAGAACAAATTCTTATTTACAATTACGGCCTACCCCGGCCAAATCCTAATCCGGACGACGCTGGGCCAATTGTGCTGTGGGACTCCCAATCACGGCCGGTTGTGATACTGCCTAGAATCGAACCAGGGTCTGTAGTGAAGCCTCTAGCAGTGACATGCAGTGCCTTAGACCGCTGCGCCACTCGGGAGCCCACTGTCCTACTCCTCTCAATCTTTGTCAAGCCTTCAGACACGCAGAAGACGGGGGGGAGACCGAGCAGGAGAGTAAGTTATACCTCCATTGTTACACAAGCCTATGAAACCCAACACTCATTCACCTAAGCCAGGGGCTTCTCAAGGGTCCAGAAAAAGGAGAGGAAAGAAAATGCTTTTGCGGCTGGAAAATGTCACCTCGAACTGTCATTATTCACACCTGAATTAGAGCGAGTTATAGCAGCCGGAGGGTTTTTAGACTGATGTGTAGCTGTGGACATGTCTCATATTCTGTCATTCCTGTGTCTTTGCTTCTGGTGCCCCGGGAGATGAGGAGGTAGTGGACGTGATGACTAGCATTTATAATGGTTTTAATCCAGATTCAATCCCAAACGTATCACACTCCTGTTACTCATCCTTGTCATTGTTTTTCTGGCTGAATAGTCATTCAACTATAGAGATGCTTTTACCACCAATTGTTTTAGTTTTTAGGGGGATGTGCTCACGAGACACTATAATTTGTTACTGGCTATCTGTCTCTGCAATCTAGCTGAAGGGTGTGGCTGCCACTGCCATCTTCTTTCCACAGTCATGAGCTCCTTGGAGGAACACTGTGTTTGTTGGTAGATGGTGATGATGAAACAGTATTTCTGTTGTTGTCCCTTCAGCTTGTTTATTGCAAAGTCTGTAACGCAGGAAAAGGTGCAACTTCCTTTCACAACAGCAACGGTCTCGTGTCATTCAGTATAGAGCCTTGACAAGAACCTACTCAGTCCGTCTAGGATTCTGCGATGGCATTTTTATTTTGTAATTCCCCGCATATTATGCAAGAGCTTGCAAATTTGACCAATCACTGCATAAAACAGTCAAATCATCAATGTTATCGCAAAAATCACTGCAATTTTCCCCCTCGGGTGACTGAAAAGATTTGGCATGGGTCCCCAGATCCTCAAAAAGTTCTACAGCTGCACCATCGAGAGCATCCTGGCCGGTTGCATCACCGCCTGGTATGGCAACTGCTCAGCATCTGACCGTAAGACGCTACAGAGGGTAGTGCGTACGGCCCAGCACATCACAGCGGCCAAGCTTCCTGCCATCCAGGACCTATATACTAGGCGGTGTCAGAATCAATCAATCAAATGTATTTATAAAGCCCTTCTTACATCAGCTGATGTCACAAAGTGCTGTACAGAAACCCAGCCTAAAACCCCAAACAGCAAGCAATGCAGGTGTAGAAGCACGGTGGCTCGGAAAAACTCCCTAGAAAGGCCAAAACCTAGGAAGAAACCTAGAAAGGAACCAGGCTATGAGGGCTGGCCAGTCCTCTTCTGGCTGTGCCAGGTGGAGATTATAACAGAACGTGGCCAAGTTGTTCAAATGTTCATAGATGACCAGCAGGGTCAAATAATAATCACAGTGGTTGTAGAGGGTGAAACAGGTCAGCACCTCAGGAGTAAATGTCAGTTGGCTTTTCATCATTCAGAGTATCTCTACCGCTCCTGCTGTCTCTAGAGAGTTGAAAACAGCAGGTCTGGGACAGGTAGCACGTCCGGTGAACAGGTCAGGGTTCCATAGCCGCAGGCAGAACAGTTGAAACTGGAGCAGCAGCACGACCAGGTGGACTGGGGACAGCAAGGAGTCATCAGGCCAGGTAGTCCTGAGGCATGGTTCTAGGGATCAGGTCCTCCGAGAGAAAAAAAAGAGAGAATTAGAGAGAGCATACTTAAATTCACACAGGACACCGGATAAGACAGGACAAATACTCCAGATATAACAGACTGACCCTAGCCCCCCCGACACATAAACTACTGCAGCATAAATACTGGAGACTGCAGTCACCCAAGTCATAGACTGTTTTCTCTGCTACCACACAGCAAGCGGTACCAGAGCGCCAAGTCTAGGACCAAAAGGCTCCTTAACAGCTTCTACCCCCAAGTCATAAGACTGCTGAACAATTAATCAAATGGCCACCTGACTATTTACATTGCCCCCCTTAACTGGCCAGCAGTGCACTGAGTCCAGATGGAGTGGCCATCCTCTGTGTTTTGTTATTCAGACAGTCGTTGTTTCTGACCCATCCCCCTGAGAGAGGCTGTAATGCTGTTGGCTGGAATGATTCATGTTTTTAATTTCCTTCTTTCTATAACACTTTATAACATTCAGTTACCACTCACTCTACTGCAGCACACCTCTGGGCAGCACTTTTAGTATGTTTTAGCTGTTTGGATATGACTTATGTATCAGTATCACAGTTAGACAGTAATATATTATCCACCCAGACCATGGAACATATTCATTTATGATGGCCATTCTACAGGAACACTCCTGTGAATAATTCAATTCTGAAAGTGGTCTAAGGCACTACATCGCAGTGCTTGAGGCATCACTACAGACCCAGGTTCGATCCCAGGCTGTGTCACATCCGGCCGTGACTGGGAATCCCATAGGGTGGCGCACAATTTGCCCAGTGTCGTTAGGGGGGGGCTTTACTTGGCTCATCGCGCTCTCGCGACTCCTTGTGGCTGGCCGGGCGCCTGCAGTCTGATTTCAACAAGATCGAAATTGGGGAGAAAAAGGGGGTGGCATACCAACAAAATAGAAATGTGAAGAAAGGCTCTTCCTCACTTTGTTTGGAGGTGATTAGCCTATGGGGACCATTTATTTGAACTGATTGTTCCCTTTGAGTGTGTGTATAGTACTGTGCCCAGTTTTGCATTGCAAAGCAGCCCTATCCTGATGAAACAGGTCACCACTGGCACTGCATTGCACACGTGGCCCTTCTCTCGCTCTGTGCTCCGACTGAGTGTTTTCGGCCCCCACCTGACAGTTGTATTTCACAGTGACCTTGTTTAGATCTCTCTGCAGAGTACATTCATTTCCACCATTTCAAGTTTTCACCTTCTGAGCTGTGGATTGTTTGTTCTATCAACACGCATCATGGGGATTTATAGGAATGGCACTTGGAACAGCTGATGATCATGTACTGAGGTGAAGTGAAGGCCATTGTCTGTCTGTTCCACTCCAGCCAGGCTTGGCCCGGGACCCTGAAGCTGTCAAGTTTGCCAGGATCCAGGCACAGACTCAGTCCAGGAGGGGGAGGTTATCCTCTCCTTTTTGTGCTAGATAACAACCACTGGTTCCTGTCACACACACGCAAGCGCACGCACACACACACACTCGAGCCTCCCGAAGATCTCTTCCCGAGTCCCAGATAACTTGAGCAAGTGTTCTGTTGCATGAGCAGCCAGATTCACAGCCATGGAATTCCATTAATTGTTAATTGCTCTCTTTATCTCGTGTTTAACAATTTATGGATGTCAAACATCCCATTATAATCCCAGCCCGTCAAACAGTGACATACTGCAGCACCTGTACCCCCTAGCCATGTTTCTAGAGGGAGAAGTAACATTTCAGTCCTTGTCAGGTGTAGTAGAGGGGTACAGGGGAGGTCAGAGCTGCTTCACAGGGGTCACAGGTCAAGCTCAGAGGGGTTTAGCGGAATTTAATTGGGGTGAGCTGGAGCAGATGTCCTCGTCAACAACCAGAAGGGCAGTGTGGTCACACTGGGGATTTTTGCTTATTACTTTGTATTGAAAGAAAAATAGATATATTCCAGAATGGGTCTATTTTTATTTGGTGTCCTGGGTTCAAGTTGACATGGGACAGTCAACGTTTTAGTTGTGTTTTGTCATGCGTGACTTCAGGGCAGCAACTCGCTGAACAGGTTTCTTACTAAGCTCTCCCCCTCAGATAAGACGTTTAGCATGTCGTCATGGGACGTGCTCATTAAATAGTGGTTCAGTTAGATTTAATGGTCCGCCATTATCGCTTGGGCTTTCCTGTATCTGGTCTGATGAGAGCAAACCTCAGTCCGTCTCATTAGAAGTAATCCTGCTTACTGTAGAACCCAACAATTTCATCCAACAATAGGCTGCTGCTTAGACTGGCGAGGAGCTTACATTATACTCCACAGTAGAGCCTTTGGGCATGTTAAATATATATCTACTATGAAATGGTTTAAAAGATAAGTTTGTAATATTTGACGTGTGGTCTTTTTGAAGTTTGTAAGAGTGTAGAGTCATGTTTATAGAGTTAGCCAGGCCTAACTCATTATGCCAACCTCCTCTTATACCCTACATAAATAAAATGGCTGCCACAGTCAGACTCTCTGAGATGGTATTTGATGAATACATGTAGAGCGTTTCAAGTTGAAAACTCGCCTCCTTCCCTAAAAGGGTACACCCATGCCTCACTCCATCCTAGTGTCACCCAAAGGGAGCTGGCAAGTCTGCAGGCTGTCATCTCGGAGTGACCTGCTGCTGGCCCTCTCTGCCTCCCTGTCAATGTCCCTCCCTCCCTCCCGCCGCCACCCTCCTCTCCTGAAAAAAATCCATTAGCGTTTGATTGAAAGGATCCTCAGCAGGGATAGGGGGGCTTCCTTAAACCTTGTAAAGTGGCCACCTAATCCTTCAAGTACTGCCATAAATCAGCTCAGGATTACCATCGCTCTGTCAAGCAGCCAGCTGCTCCCCGGCCCGGTCGCTGTGCCCGTCATCGGGCAGGACACCAGCAGGCCACTGGCCAGGCGACGTGGTGCTGCCTATCTCTGTCCCTCGCCCCAGTGTAGGGAGCTGTTAGCCTGGACCCAGGTGGTGCCCGGCTCAGCCTAATGGACCTCCTGCTCCAGGGGTGGGTGAGGTGTGAGACAGCAGGGTAGCGTCCTGGCCAGATGGAGAACTGGCTTCCTAGTCATTTAGCCCCTAGTCACAATGTGACGTAACTTTGCCTTGAGGAGAGATTTTCTGCCAGACAACCTGAGCCTAGGTCACGAGGAACATAGTCCAATAGCATGAGGAGTGTTGCGTATATCACACGTGGGACATCTCACCCGGAGCTTTCCCTTCTGTATCTCACACAAATTCTCTCACATGGAGATCCATTTCACTGGGTCTTGGAGATAGTGTGACGCTTTCCGTAACAACATGAAACGCAGCAGCGTGGCTTTGGTTTGTATACATGGCGAATTTTAAGATTGTGAAGCCATTACTTTTTTTCTGTTAGGATTTGAAGAGGCTTTAATCTTTACCTTAATTACTACAGCCAATTTCACACAGCTTCAGAAATCATCTGCTTTTTTTTACCTCGCAGCCGCAGGATAGTTCATCTGATTTTATTGCGTTGTATCTACATTTTATAGTTTATTTTATGTCCCATGATGAAATCGGAAAAGGGATTGTGGATCTGTTTCCGTCTGTTCGTTTCTTACCTAAGGTCACCCGCGATATCTCAGACACAGCTGGCCCAATTTTGACGAAACTTGAATTATGCATCTTTCCATAGAGATCCGGCATTTATTTGCAATGATCGGCCCTAGGCGGGAGCTATAGTAATTGCCTGAAATGTGTTAGTCACACGCAATATCTGTTGACCCAAGGGGGGTGGGCGTTGCCTTGTTTATTACGTGTGTGGGGTGCCATAGCTACTAGACTGTAATGATATTTTCTGCCCTAGACTAGATCTAGCTCACACAGACCATGTGACCTAGAATTGAGGTCACCTTGTTTGGAGGCAGGTTCAGCGTCTTACTCCTCCTGCTCCATATCTCTGCCACTGCTTCATGGTGTCCCCTTTATCTTCCCGAAACGTTATAGTGACGTGTTCTCCTTTTTTAAAACGCAACGCATTTCATCTTGTCTTCCTTCACCCAGGGCGTGTGTTTGTTTAGCATCATTGTGAGCCGTTAGCGTGGCTTTCCCAGGCCGGTCTCCCATCCAGACTCTCCCAGGCGACTGGCGGAGGCGGCGTCAGCAGCCCAGACACATCGGTTCAGTTAGGGGCCTAAAGAGCCTTCTGCTAAAGCTGTCAACTCAACGATCCCAATGACCTAATGGCATAGCTTATCTGTGAAATGAAGTGCTGCGCACCGGAGCTCAGGTCCCCATGAGTTACTGACCCTGTCATCAGTCTGTCTGAGGGGTGATTCAGGCTTTTGAATGGCCTTATACGACTACATCAGTGTTTGTCTTGCGAAGAATTGCATCCCCTCTATGTATTTGGCTGACCGTATTGGACGTAGGTTATTACGAAGCAATGAATGACTTCCCACTTGCTTCCCAGTCACTATGAGCTGGCTTACGATTGGTTTACCCTCGCTGTAACCCACCTTTCCCCTCTGCTCTCCTCTCCAGATGAGCGCGAAGCGGTGCAGAAGAAAACCTTCACTAAGTGGGTGAACTCTCACCTGGGCCGTGTGACGTGCCGCATCGGGGACCTGTACACTGACCTGAGAGATGGACGCATGCTCATCCGCCTGCTGGAGGTGCTGTCAGGAGAACAGCTGGTCAGTAACTCACACTTCCTCTGTCCTCCTGACTCCCGACCCTGACCTTAACCCTGACCCATCACTCACCTTGTTGGTCCTGAACAAACCCCTCTCTCATACCTTCATTCTTTTCCTCCTTTGAGCCTTCCACCGTGCTGAACATGAAATCTGTCTTCATTCCTGTACGCCCTTCCTCTCCCTCTCTGTTATCCATGTCTCTTTCCAGCACTCTCTCACACAATCTGACTCTCTCCCGTCTCTCTCCAGCCGAAGCCCACCAAGGGGCGTATGCGTATCCACTGCCTGGAGAACGTGGACAAGGCCCTGCAGTTCCTCAAGGAGCAGAAGGTCCACCTGGAGAACATGGGCTCCCACGACATCGTGGATGGGAACCACCGCCTCACCCTGGGTCTCATCTGGACCATCATCCTTCGCTTCCAGGTACCGTGTGAATCCTTGTAATGTTCTATACAATGCCTTTCTATATGCCTTTCTAGAGAGTAGAGGGTGCATGTGAATATTACCCCCCGGCCAGTACTGCCCTGTTCCTCACTTCCACCACTCTTCCTAGTCCTATCATGTTCCTCACCCCCACCTGGGTCACCCTGCCCAGTACTGTCCTATTCCTCACCCCCACCTGGGTCACCCCACCCTGCCCAGTCCTGTCCTATTCCTCACCCCCACCTGGGTCACCCCACCCTGCCCAGTCCTGTCCTATTCCTCACCCCCACCTGGGTCACCCCACCCTGCCCAGTCCTGTCCTATTCCTCACCCCCACCTGGGTCACCCCACCCTGCCCAGTACTGTCCTATTCCTCACCCCCACCTGGGTCACCCCACCCTGCCCAGTCCTGTCCTATTCCTCACCCCCACCTGGGTCACCCCACCCTGTCCTATTCCTCACCCCCACCTGGGTCACCCCACCCTGCCCAGTCCTGTCCTATTCCTCACCCCCACCCTGCCCAGTCCTATCCTATTCCTCAACCCCCACCTGGGTCACCCTGCCCAGTCCTGTCCTATTCCTCTACCCCACCTGGGTCACCCTGCCCAGTCCTGTCCTATTCCTCACCCCCACCCTGCCCAGTCCTGTCCTATTCCTCTACCCCACCTGGGTCACCCCGCCCAGTCCTGTCCTATTCCTCAACCCCGCCTGGGTCACCCTGCCCAGTCCTGTCCTATTCCTCAACCCCACCTGGGTCACCCATCCCTGCCCAGTCCTGTCCTATTCCTCAACCCCACCTGGGTCACCCAGTCCTGTCCTATTCCTCTACCCCACCTGGGTCACCCATCCCTGCCCAGTCCTGTCCTATTCCTCTACCCCACCTGGGTCACCCATCCCTGCCCAGTCCTGTCCTATTCCTCTACCCCACCTGGGTCACCCATCCCTGCCCAGTCCTGTCCTATTCCTCTACCCCACCTGGGTCACCCATCCCTGCCCAGTCCTGTCCTATTCCTCTACCCCACCTGGGTCACCCATCCCTGCCCAGTCCTGTCCTATTCCTCTACCCCACCTGGGTCACCCATCCCTGCCCAGTCCTGTCCTATTCCTCTACCCCACCTGGGTCACCCATCCCTGCCCAGTCCTGTCCTATTCCTCTACCCCACCTGGGTCATCCATCCCTGCCCAGTCCTGTCCTATTCCTCTACCCCACCTGGGTCACCCATCCCTGCCCAGTCCTGTCCTATTCCTCTACCCCACCTGGGTCATCCCACCCTGCCCAGTCCTGTCCTATTCCTCTACCCCACCTGGGTCATCCCACCCTGCCCAGTCCTGTCCTATTCCTCTACCCCACCTGGGTCACCCATCCCTGCCCAGTCCTGTCCTATTCCTCTACCCCACCTGGGTCATCCCACCCTGCCCAGTCCTGTCCTATTCCTCTACCCCACCTGGGTCATCCCACCCTGCCCAGTCCTGTCCTATTCCTCTACCCCACCTGGGTCACCCATCCCTGCCCAGTCCTGTCCTATTCCTCTACCCCACCTGGGTCATCCCACCCTGCCCAGTCCTGTCCTATTCCTCTACCCCACCTGGGTCACCCATCCCTGCCCAGTCCTGTCCTATTCCTCTACCCCACCTGGGTCACCCATCCCTGCCCAGTCCTGTCCTATTCCTCTACCCCACCTGGGTCACCCATCCCTGCCCAGTCCTGTCCTATTCCTCTACCCCACCTGGGTCACCCATCCCTGCCCAGTCCTGTCCTATTCCTCTACCCCACCTGGGTCACCCATCCCTGCCCAGTCCTGTCCTATTCCTTTACCCCACCTGGGTCACCCCACCCTGCCCAGTCCTGTCCTGTTCCTCTACCCCACCTGGGTCACCCCACCCTGCCCAGTCCTGTCCTATTCCTCTACCCCACCTGGGTCACCCTGCCCAGTCCTGTCCTATTCCTCTACCCCACCTGGGTCACCCTGCCCAGTCCTGTCCTATTCCTCTACCCCACCTGGGTCACCCTGCCCAGTCCTGTCCTATTCCTCTACCCCACCTGGGTCACCCTGCCCAGTCCTGTCCTATTCCTCTACCCCACCTGGGTCACCCTGCCCAGTCCTGTCCTATTCCTCTACCCCACCTGGGTCACCCTGCCCAGTCCTGTCCTATTCCTCTACCCCACCTGGGTCACCCTGCCCAGTCCTGTCCTATTCCTCTACCCCACCTGGGTCACCCATCCCAGTCCTGTCCTATTCCTCTACCCCACCTGGGTCACCCTGCCCAGTCCTGTCCTATTCCTCTACCCCACCTGGGTCACCCTGCCCAGTCCTGTCCTATTCCTCTACCCCACCTGGGTCACCCATCCCAGTCCTGTCCTATTCCTCTACCCCACCTGGGTCACCCATCCCAGTCCTGTCCTATTCCTCTACCCCACCTGGGTCACCCATCCCAGTCCTGTCCTATTCCTCTACCCCACCTGGGTCACCCATCCCAGTCCTGTCCTATTCCTCTACCCCACCTGGGTCACCCATCCCAGTCCTGTCCTATTCCTCTACCCCACCTGGGTCACCCTGCCCTGCCCAGTCCTGTCCTATTCCTCTACCCCACCTGGGTCACCCTGCCCAGTCCTGTCCTATTCCTCTACCCCACCTGGGTCACCCATCCCAGTCCTGTCCTATTCCTCTACCCCACCTGGGTCACCCTGCCCAGTCCTGTCCTATTCCTCTACCCCACCTGGGTCACCCATCCCAGTCCTGTCCTATTCCTCTACCCCACCTGGGTCACCCATACCAGTCCTGTCCTATTCCTCTACCCCACCTGGGTCACCCATCCCAGTCCTGTCCTATTCCTCTACCCCACCTGGGTCACCCTGCCCAGTCCTGTCCTATTCCTCTACCCCACCTGGGTCACCCTGCCCAGTCCTGTCCTATTCCTCACCCCCACCCTGCCCAGTCCTGTCCTATTCCTCACCCCCACCCTGCCCAGTCCTGTCCTATTCCTCTACCCCACCTGGGTCACCCCGCCCAGTCCTGTCCTATTCCTCAACCCCGCCTGGGTCACCCTGCCCAGTCCTGTCCTATTCCTCAACCCCACCTGGGTCACCCATCCCTGCCCAGTCCTGTCCTATTCCTCTACCCCACCTGGGTCACCCATCCCTGCCCAGTCCTGTCCTATTCCTCTACCCCACCTGGGTCACCCATCCCTGCCCAGTCCTGTCCTATTCCTCTACCCCACCTGGGTCACCCATCCCTGCCCAGTCCTGTCCTATTCCTCTACCCCACCTGGGTCACCCATCCCTGCCCAGTCCTGTCCTATTCCTCTACCCCACCTGGGTCACCCATCCCTGCCCAGTCCTGTCCTATTCCTCTACCCCACCTGGGTCACCCATCCCTGCCCAGTCCTGTCCTATTCCTCTACCCCACCTGGGTCATCCCACCCTGCCCAGTCCTGTCCTATTCCTCTACCCCACCTGGGTCACCCATCCCTGCCCAGTCCTGTCCTATTCCTCTACCCCACCTGGGTCACCCTGCCCAGTCCTGTCCTATTCCTCACCCCCACCCTGCCCAGTCCTGTCCTATTCCTCACCCCCACCCTGCCCAGTCCTGTCCTATTCCTCTACCCCACCTGGGTCACCCCGCCCAGTCCTGTCCTATTCCTCAACCCCGCCTGGGTCACCCTGCCCAGTCCTGTCCTATTCCTCAACCCCACCTGGGTCACCCATCCCTGCCCAGTCCTGTCCTATTCCTCTACCCCACCTGGGTCACCCATCCCTGCCCAGTCCTGTCCTATTCCTCTACCCCACCTGGGTCACCCATCCCTGCCCAGTCCTGTCCTGTTCCTCTACCCCACCTGGGTCATCCCACCCTGCCCAGTCCTGTCCTATTCCTCTACCCCACCTGGGTCACCCATCCCTGCCCAGTCCTGTCCTATTCCTCTACCCCACCTGGGTCACCCTGCCCAGTCCTGTCCTATTCCTCACCCCCACCCTGCCCAGTCCTGTCCTATTCCTCACCCCCACCCTGCCCAGTCCTGTCCTATTCCTCTACCCCACCTGGGTCACCCCGCCCAGTCCTGTCCTATTCCTCAACCCCGCCTGGGTCACCCTGCCCAGTCCTGTCCTATTCCTCAACCCCACCTGGGTCACCCATCCCTGCCCAGTCCTGTCCTATTCCTCAACCCCACCTGGGTCACCCATCCCTGCCCAGTCCTGTCCTATTCCTCTACCCCACCTGGGTCACCCATCCCTGCCCAGTCCTGTCCTATTCCTCTACCCCACCTGGGTCACCCATCCCTGCCCAGTCCTGTCCTGTTCCTCTACCCCACCTGGGTCACCCATCCCAGTCCTGTCCTATTCCTCTACCCCACCTGGGTCACCCTGCCCAGTCCTGTCCTATTCCTCTACCCCACCTGGGTCACCCATCCCAGTCCTGTCCTATTCCTCTACCCCACCTGGGTCACCCATCCCAGTCCTGTCCTATTCCTCTACACCACCTGGGTCACCCATCCCAGTCCTGTCCTATTCCTCTACCCCACCTGGGTCACCCTGCCCAGTCCTGTCCTATTCCTCTACCCCACCTGGGTCACCCATCCCAGTCCTGTCCTATTCCTCTACCCCACCTGGGTCACCCATCCCAGTCCTGTCCTATTCCTCTACCCCACCTGGGTCACCCATCCCAGTCCTGTCCTATTCCTCTACCCCACCTGGGTCACCCATCCCAGTCCTGTCCTATTCCTCTACCCCACCTGGGTCACCCATCCCAGTCCTGTCCTATTCCTCTACCCCACCTGGGTCACCCTGCCCAGTCCTGTCCTATTCCTCTACCCCACCTGGGTCACCCTGCCCAGTCCTGTCCTATTCCTCTACCCCACCTGGGTCACCCTGCCCAGTCCTGTCCTATTCCTCTACCCCACCTGGGTCACCCTGCCCAGTCCTGTCCTATTCCTCTACCCCACCTGGGTCACCCTGCCCAGTCCTGTCCTATTCCTCTACCCCACCTGGGTCACCCTGCCCAGTCCTGTCCTATTCCTCTACCCCACCTGTTATGGAATGCTCTGCCACCAAAGGTTACTCAGGCAAAAAGCAAGTTTAACTTAAAACAACTGCTGAACACAGCGTCTCTCCTCTATCTAAAGATCTAATTTAACTGTACTGAAAATATGAATATGTATACAGTTGAAGTCGGAAGTTTACATACACTCAGGTTGGAGTCATTAGTTTTTCCACAAATTTCTTGTTAACAAACTATAGTTTTGGCAAGTTGGTTAGGACATCTACTTTGTGCATAACACAAGTAATTTTTCCAACAATTGTTTACAGACAGATTATTTCACTTATAATTCACTGTATCACAATTCCAGTGGGTCAGAAGTTTACATACACTGTCTTTAAACAGCTTGGAAAATTCCAGAAAATGATGTCATGGCTTTAGAAGCCTCTGATAGGCTAATTGACATAATTTGAGTCAATTGGAGGTGTACCTGTGGATGTATTTCAAGGCCTACCTTCAAACTCAGTGCCTCTTTGCTTGACATCATGGGGAAATCAAAAGAAATCAGCCTAGACCTCCACAAGTCAGGTTCATCCTTACAAGTCTGGTTCATCCTTGGGAGCAATTTCCAAATGCCTGAAGGTACCACGTTCAGCTGTACAAACAATAGTACGCAAGTATAAGCACCATGGGACCATGCAGCCTTCATACCACTCAGGAAGGAGACGCGTTCTGTCTCCTAGAGATGAACGTACTTTGGTGCGAAAAGTGAAAATCAATCCCAGAACAACAGCAAAGGACCTTGTTGGAGGAAACAGGTACAAAAGTATCTATATCCACAGTAAAACAAGTCCTATATCGACAACCTGAAAGGCCGCTCAGCAAGGAAGAAGCCACTGCTCCAAAACCGCCATTAAAAAAAGCCAGGCTACGGTTTGCAACTGCACATGGGGACAAAGATCGTACTTATTGGAGAAATGTCCTCTGGTCAGATGAAACAAAAATAGAACTGTTTGGCCATAATGACCATCGTTATGTTTGGAGGAAAAAGGGGGAGGCTTGCAAGCCGAAGAACACCATCCCAACAGTGAAGCATGGGGGCGGCAGCTTCATGTTGTGGGGGTGCTTTGCTGCAGGAGGGACTGGTGCACTTCACAAAATAGATGTCATTATGAGGAATGAAAATGATGTGGATATATTGAAGCAACATCTCAAGACATCAGTCAGGAAGTTAAAGCTTGGTCGCAAATGGGTCTTCCAAATGGACAATGACCCCAAGCATACTTCCAAAGTTGTGGCAAAATGGCTTAAGAACAACAAAGTCAAGGTATTGGAGTGGACATCACAAAGCCCTGACCTCAATCCTATAGAAAATTTGTGGGCAGAACTGAAAAAGCGTGTGCGAGCAAGGATGCCTACAAACCTGACTCAGTTACACCAGCTCTGTCAGGAGGAATGGGCCAAAATTCACCCAACTTATTGTCGGATGCTTGTGGAAGGCTACCTGAAACATTTGACCCAAGTTAAACAATTTAAAGGCAATGCTACCAAATACTAATTGAGTGTATGTAAACTTCTGACCCACTGGGAATGTAATGAAGGAAATAAAAGCTGAAATAAATCATTCTCTCTACAATTATTCTGACATTAAACATTCTTAAAATAAAGTGGTGATCGTAACTGACCTAAACAGGGAATTTTTACTAGGATTAAATGTCAGGAATTGGGAAAAACGGAGTTTAAATGTATTTGGCTAAGGTGTATGTAAACTTCCGACTTCAACTGTATATGAACAATGTGTAAATCGTATTTTTGTTGTCTCGGTGTCTTTCCTTTATTACTCTGTTTAATTTAATGGAATCGTTCTTACTGTTCCATACTTTGTCATGTATTTGTACAATTTATGTGGAGTTAATGGGGACCCTAAGAAACGTAACTAAACCACCATTCTGTGGTATTCTGGGACGACTGTGGTTTCAGATTATGTAAATATTCGAATGATATTTCAGCGCTCAATTTTTTTCCTCTCCTTTAAAAAAAAGAAAGACATAATTACAAAAAAAACTCTAATGAATCGGCCCTAATCTC
Source organism: Salvelinus namaycush (assembly GCF_016432855.1). NCBI lineage: Eukaryota > Metazoa > Chordata > Actinopteri > Salmoniformes > Salmonidae > Salvelinus > Salvelinus namaycush. Next base: position 42,276,947 of record NC_052318.1, on the reverse strand, counting down.
TGCTCTCTTGTTAGACTGATTGGATTGTGATTTATCATCAAACCTAATACAAAGCTGCATGTAAGACTGATTTCAGTGAAGTTTGAATTACCCAGAGAGAGAGAGAGCTGGCTGAAGTGTTCAGTAGGCAATGTGTCTAAGAGGGTACTCTGCTCTGCTAACAGATCCAGGACATCAGTGTGGAGACTGGGGATAACAAGGAGAAGAAGTCTGCCAAAGAGGCCCTGCTTCTCTGGTGCCAGATGAAGACCGCTGGGTGAGAAGGGGGAAAGTGAGAGGGGGGAGCGAGACATGTTCAAGGATGTGCAAGCAATGTGAATGTATGATAGAAGTGAAATGATTAGAGATTTGAAGAACGTTGGGTTTCGAGAGCTTGGGACTATAAGGTTCAAAATGTAGATATTGACATAGCCTTGTTTTGTTCAGTGTTGTCCACTTTATATAGTACTCGAACTACCACAATTCATGTTCAGTTCAAAAGAATACAAGAAACATTTCTGACACCATTCAAACCAATTAGGGTTCGGCGATTTTAAAGCCAATTATCTCAGAATCATATTTTTGCAAATGGAACCTTATCGTCCCATGTTCTCGGTTTGTCAACATCAAAATAGCCTAGGTACTGTGTCGATGATTAATGAGCTGTGACCATGTCCCTGCAGGTACCCCAACGTCAACGTTCACAACTTCACCACCAGCTGGAGAGACGGCCTGGCTTTCAACGCCATCGTGCACAAACACAGGTCAACGCCCTTCCCCTTTGTCAATGTGGCCTGTCGCACTGTATGAAATGCTTCAGTCACTCATTTCAACAGTAGGCGCTGACATTGTCCATCACCTGACACGCTTTGTGTGTGTTGTGATATAATCAGTCTGTCCAATACCGTAGCCTGTTTTACTTGCAGTGCGTTTGAGAAAGAGGCTACCTGTTATGGCACACAACCTCCCTGGGGTGACTGTGTCCCCGTTCTCTATTTGGGTTTGACCCTCTTTTCAAACCCACTACAGTTTGGATAAGTGGATACAAATAAATTGGAATAAGTTGACCTAGATAACAGAAATAAAACCCCACTGGTTTAGCATGCAAGGCAATGCCTGGGTGACTCAACGCTGCCCACTGCTGGTGGCTCCTACTGCGTTACAGTGGGAGACAGGCCTCTAGAGCGTCGGGCCACTAGAGCGTCTGGCCTTAACATGACTACAACTCTATAACAAATGGAAGACAATGTATTATTCTCATCATTGACTCTTTATTTCTCACCTGAGGCTCAAAGTACGAGCAGATTTGAAATATTTTCTGAATGTGCTACAAGGCAATCATGTCAATTCTGTCACTGCCCTGTTTTCATATCTGATCCTATTCAAAGTGGAGCTGAGGGAGTGGAAGGGATGATTAGAACTGCTCTGAAGAAACAATGTCGACGTTGACATGGTCCACACTTACCGTAGAACTCACAGAATCATGGTGACATGTTGATGAAGATGCTATCTATCAGTCAATTGAAATACATTCATTAGGCCCTAATCTATGGATTTCATATGACTGGGCAGAGGCGCAGCCATGCGTGGGTGTTGGAGGGCATAGGCCCACTGACTTGGCAGCCAGGCCTACCCACTGCAGAGCCAGGCCCAGCCAATCAGATTGAGTTTTTCCCCACAAAAGGGCTTTATTACAGACAGAAATACTCCTCAGCACCCCCCCCCCCCCCCCCCCCCCCCCCCCCCCCCCCCCCCCCCCCCCCCCCCCCCCCCCCCCCCCCCAGGCGATCCCGCCAGGTGAAGAAGCCGGATGTGGCGGTCCTGGGCTGGTGCGGTTACATGTGGTAGTGAGGCCGGTTGGACGTACTGCCAAATTCTCTAAAATGACATGAGACCAAGTGGGTTTTATATTTTTGTTCAGAAAATATGCGATTCCTTTCATTAAAAGCGACACCTGTGTTCCCTTCCAGACCGGACGTGATTGAGTTTGACAGCCTGAAGCGGTCCAACGCCCACTACAACCTCCAGAATGCCTTCAACATAGCAGAGAATAAGCTGGGCCTCACCAAACTCCTGGACCCAGAAGGTGAGTATGGTCAGAGCTCTGAGACATGGGTTGAGTTGTGTGTGCCCTCTGCCTTCCCCCAATGGCTAATGGCCACCAAGACTGTGCTCCTGTCCTGTACCGGGATAGCTGGACGTGGTGTGTGGGGAGGGAGGATTACTGGAATGAATTAAAGCTTAAGTGAGAATAGGTGCCGTGTGGTCTGGCTGGACACGGGGCAGGGCTTAATGATGCCCTCTGACATCACAGAGGAAGTCCATACATGGTGAGGGGTTGGCAACGCTCCAGGGCCATCAATCAGGGCAGATTTAGAGAAGACCACCGTGTGTTTTAAGTTTTAATTGACTGGGTTGAGATGGGAGTTTGTATGGGCGACTGTGTGTGGGCGTGTCTGTCTGTGTGTGGGCGTGTCTGTCTGTGTGTGGGCGTGTCTGTCTGTGTGTGGGCGTGTCTGTCTGTGTGTGGGCGTGTCTGTCTGTGTGTGGGCGTGTCTGTCTGTGTGTGGGCGTGTCTGTCTGTGTGTGGGCCTGTCTGTCTGTGTGTGGGCGTGTCTGTCTGTGTGGGCGTGTCTGTCTGTGTGGGCGTGTCTGTCTGTGTGTGGGCGTGTCTGTCTGTGCGTGGGCCTGTCTGTCTGTGCGTGGGCCTGTCTGTCTGTGCGTGGGCCTGTCTGTCTGTGCGTGGGCCTGTCTGTCTGTGTGTGGGCCTGTCTGTCTGTGTGTGGGCCTGTCTGTCTGTGTGTGGGCCTGTCTGTCTGTGTGTGGGCCTGTCTGTCTGTGTGTGGGCCTGTCTGTCTGTGTGTGGGCCTGTCTGTCTGTGTGTGGGCCTGTCTGTCTGTGTGTGGGCCTGTCTGTCTGTGTGTGGGCCTGTCTGTCTGTGTGTGGGCGTGCCTCTGTGTGTGGGCGTGTCTGTCTGTGTGGGCGTGCCTCTGTGTGTGGGCGTGTCTGTCTGTGTGTGTGGGGGCGTGTCTGTCTGTGTGTGTGGGGGCGTGTCTGTCTGTGTATGTGCATGCAGAAGTGTGTGAGAGGAAATGTGGAGCAAAAGGATCAAGTGTAAATGTACTTCAGTGCTGAAGTATTGGCTGTCTCTCTTTCCAGATGTCAACGTTGACCAGCCGGATGAGAAGTCCATCATCACCTACGTGGCCACCTACTACCACTACTTCTCCAAGATGAAGGCCCTGGCTGTGGAGGGCAAGAGGGTTGGCAAGGTGGGGTACAACGGCTGTGTGTGTGGGCCTGTTACTGTTCTTGGGGCCCATCTTACCCCTTCTCTCCCTCCCAGGTGCTGGACTATGCCATTGAGGCTGACCAGCTGGTTGGGAACTATGAGAGCCTGGCGTCAGAGCTGCTGCAGTGGATTGAGCAGACCATTCTGACCCTGAACGACCGTCAGCTGGCCAACTCCCTGAGCGCTGTGCAAAACCAGCTGCAAGCCTTCAACACCTACCGCACCGTGGAGAAACCCCCTAAGTAAGACGGGGATACACCGCTGGGGGGAATTTAAGAACTGGGATGATGTTCTAGATTAGAACATAAATCTCAAGTGAACAGATATACATTTTCCAGCAGGTTGGAATCATAACTGCACGTATTCCATGGTAGGTTAGGTGTCTGACCTGGCTGTGTTGGTGTTCCTCAGGTTCACAGAGAAAGGCAACCTGGAAGTACTGCTGTTCACCATCCAGAGCAAGATGAGAGCCAACAACCAGAAGGTGTACATGCCCAGAGAGGGCAAGCTCATCTCTGACATAAACAAGGTATCACTGTCACTCTATTGTCCACCCACAGGGCGATGGGGGGGGCACATGGCACCTGGGGACAGACACGCCCCCACACACCTTTAGTCCAATGGCAAGAAGTTTCTACAGATCAAATTGTTAGGCCCCTCCCCGTTTGTTCCATTTGCTTCCGTTTGTGGTTCTGTTTGGTTCCTAATGAATACACCCTCTGGTGACACTGATGCCTTGTATCAAGGTGCAGTTACTCCCTGTTTAAATGCATGACTAGAGTAGAACGTTTAATAAACACCAGTTGACCCTACAGCCGTCTAGGATCATGAATAACACCCCTGGTTTAAGAGACACCTCCGACTTGCTGTGTTCTGATTGGCTCTGCAGGCGTGGGAGCGCCTGGAGAAGGCGGAGCACGAGCGGGAGCTGGCGCTGAGGAACGAGCTGATTCGCCAGGAGAAGCTGGAGATGCTTGCCGCTCGTTTCGACCGCAAGGCCGCCATGAGGGAGACCTGGCTGAGCGAGAACCAGCGGCTCGTCTCTCAGGTGACACACACACACACACACACCCCCCTGACCTTGAATTGGCAATGTGTTCAAACTGGGAAGGCAGGTGACAAAGGATGGCGGTTATATTGTCTGTCTGTCAGTTGTCCACAGCCCAGAGATAACAGTAATCGTAGGTGATGGTTGTGATGACTTTATTTTGATGGAGTGGACAGGCTTAGCGTCTTGCTGTCCTGCAGACAAACCACTCTAATTATCTCAGTGAGGCAGGGGGGGGGATTATCTACGCTTATTCAGTAGCTTTATCACTGTCATGAGGTTATTAAACAGGCTACCGTTGTATGCATTTGAACACGCTGACCATTTCGATCACAGATCATTTCATGACCAATGCACACGTTGACCTCTTCTAACCTCAATCTGTCCTCTTGTCCCTCAGGACAACTTTGGCGTGGACCTGGGAGCGGTGGACGCCGCGACTCGTAAACACGAGGCCATCGAGACGGACATCGGGGCGTATGGGGAGCGCGTGGCGGCCGTGGAGGCGGTGGCCAGGGAGCTGGAGGCGGAGAACTACCACGACGTGCGCCGTGTGCTGGCGAGGAGGGACAACGTGCTGCGGCTGTGGGAGTACCTGAAGGAGCTGTTAGCCGCTCGCAGGGAGAGACTCAACGCACACCGAGACCTGCAGAGACTGCTGCAGGAGATGAGATCCATCATGGACTGGATGGGAGAGATGAAGGTATTGGAACATAGCAACACACCCGATATTCTCCCGGTGTAGAAAATGCACACTTGGTCATGCTGTACATCTCACACTATCAACCCTGCATGCCAGTCCAAACTCAAATGACTCCTTTCAAAATGGCGGCTACTCCTGGGTGTGATGGGTTACAGAGGTTGACTGAGGTGGTCCTGACTAGGAGAGAGTATATTCTTAGCTCTTGGCCTCAGCTGATTCCCTTTCCCCTGCCTACCTTAAAGGGGATACTTCGGGAATTTGGGCAATGAGGCCCTTTATCTACTTCCCCAGAGTCAGACGAACTCGTGGATGTCATTTTTGTCTCTGTGTCCAGTATGAAGGAAGTTAGGTAGTTTCGCGAGCCAATGCTAACTGGCGTTACCCATAGACTTCGTCATTGCGCCTCAGAGAGATGGTATTGGGATTCAGAGAGCCTTACCTCATCAAGCCCAAATGAGCGCTCTGTTTTCTAAAGATAAAGTCTCACTTATCAGTCGGCACAAAAGCTGGCCCCTCATTTACGTTTTTGACGCCTTGACTTAATCTATATCTCTTAGTGACTGCTGCAGCTATGTCTTTTACTAATGCTCCCTGCCATTAGCATCTCATTAGCGGCATTTATTAACTACTTGCAATCCAGACATGGTGAGTGAATGTGTTTCTAACCTCTTCCTGCTCTGTGCTCTCTCAGGGTCGTCTGCAGTCCCAGGACAGTGGGAAGCATCTGCATGATGTGGAGGACCTGCTGCAGACTCACAACCTGGTGGAGGCAGACATCTCAGCCCAGGCAGAGGGGGTCCGCGGGGTCCAGGGAGCCGCTCAGCGCTTCACCTCCGACCAACAGGGTGAGACTACAGACCTGCGCCCCCTCACTAATATACACTCGACAGTCAGTTACTGTGTACGTGTGATTATGGTAACGATTGCGTTCAACGACTATGCACTCTGCAGCTTTCATGCATCACGTAACTTATGAGGAGGAAGGAATTTATAAATTTATTTGGATGCCTCTTCACCAATAACCATTTAGCTAATTCTCCTTATCTCTCTCAGTCTACAAACCGTGTGAGCCGGCGCTGGTGGGAGAGAAGGTGTCTCTGCTGGGCCGGGCCTATGAGGAGCTGGGCCAGCTGGCTGGGGAGCGGAGGGTGCGCCTCGAGGAGTCACGGCGCCTCTGGCAGTTCCTGTGGGAGCTGGGAGAGGAGGCAGCCTGGATCAGAGAGCAGGAGCAGATCCTGTCAGGAGGAGACTGTGGCCGCGACCTCGCCTCCGCCCTGCACCTCCTCAGCAAGCACGAGGCCTTCAGGGACGAGATGGCAGCCCGCTACGGCCCTCTGGGCAACAGCATCGCCGCCGGACAGACCCTGGTGGAGGAGGGACACATTGGAGCCCCAGAGTGCACTGAGAGGATCGGGGACGTCCGCGCTCAGTGGGCACACCTGGAGGAGGTGAGCAGGCAGGGGAAAGGAGGTAGACCGGTCTGGAGAGAGCGAATGAATTGATCGATTTCAGAAGTGGTTCCTCTTGTTTTATATGCTGATTCCTTCTCTCCCCCTCCGTCCCCAGACGTCCCAGCTGAGGGAGCAGCAGCTGAAGGAGGCGGTGGCCCTGCACCAGTTCCAGACGGACGCCAACGACATGGAGGCCTGGATCCTGGAGACGCTGCGCCAGGTGTCCAGCCAAGAGGTGGGCCACGACGAGTTCTCCACCCAGACCCTAGCCCGCAAGCAGAGGGAGGTGGAGGAGGAGATCCAGAGCCACCGCACCCTCATCGACTCCCTGCACGAGCAGGCCCTCAGCCTGCCCCCGGTCCATGCAAACTCCCCTCAGGTCAGTTACCCCTGGAACAGCATATCAACCAACACTCATTAGGCTAGTGCACCGTGCTGTTTCTCCCTCTATTGCGCTCTCTCTCTCTGACACACACAAACACTGGTCCATACATATTACATAAAGACTCTCCATGTCTCCGATTTTAAGTGAGACATATTTTATTTATCGCTCCCATTTTGTATTCCTTGACTTGTTATTGACTCTGCTTGGAGGGGCGTCCTCTGACTGAGTGGTTGTTGCCGTCTGGCTGTGTGTAGGTAGAGGGCCGTCTGCCTGCCATAGAGCAGCGTTACCACGAGCTGGAGGCCCTGTCTGCGTCGCGGCGTCAGGCCCTGGAGGGGGCGCTGGCCCTCTACCGCATGTACAGCGAGGCGGGCGCCTGCCAGCTGTGGGTGGGGGAGAAGGAACAGTGGCTGGACGGCATGCAGATCCCCACCAAACTGGAAGACCTGGAGGTGGTGCAGCAGAGGTGAGCTGGGGAAGGGAGGAGTGTTCCAACGATGGGTTAGGAAGGAAGAGGTGGTCTTTAGGCAGTGATTTAAATAGCCTTTTAATTTGGTATTGATCTGTGTACTCTGATCATTGTGCTTCGTTAAGTGGAGTGGATATCAAACTGAATCTCTCCTTTTTACAGTACAGATGTAAATTCTGGTCTTTTTTTGTGGCATGGCAGAAGAACGTTTGCTCTTCCTATGATGATATTTCCCTTCTAATCTCCATTGTAGAGACAAAGCAATGGAAATATGAGTGGGGACAGAGTGTTGAATGTACATCCCTGTGTGTGGCTGCAGGTTCGAGACCCTGGAGCCTGAGATGAACAACCTGGGGACTCGTATCTCTGATGTCAACCAGGTGGCCCAACAGCTGCTGGGATCAGACAACCGCAGCAAAGAGCAGATCCACCAGATGCAAGACCAGCTCAACAACAGGTTAGTAGTACTCAACATGATGCCTCTCAGACATCCAAATACACAGCCCAAACCAAGTACTTTTATTTGAATGGTTATTTGTAAGAACCAAATAGTCTACCAAATTGTATTTGAGAGTATTTTCAAATACCTGGGTTAAATGCATGGGAGTGTTTTTGACTCGGTGTATTTCTTTTCAAATAAAATATGAATAGAACATGAAAAACACATAATACCCTCTGATGCATAGCCAATACATTGTATGAAGTGAGCACTGGAAACAGGTCATTGAGACTTCCCCTTGCTCTGGTCCCCAGGTGGAAGGAGTTCCAGCGTCTGGCGGACCAGAGGAAACATGCCCTGGAGTCGGCCCTCAACATCCAGAACTACCACCTGGAGTGTAACGAGATCCAGAGCTGGATGAGAGAGAAGACCAAGGTGATCGAGTCCACCGAGAGCCTGGGCAACGACCTGGCTGGTGTCATGGCCCTGCAGCGCAAACTCACAGGCATGGAGAGAGACCTGGAGGCCATTCAGGTACGGCAGGGAGACGGGTCAAAGGTTATGGAGGTGGACAAAGTTAAACCACAGCATCAGATAATGTTTTATAGCGATCAGTTGAGTCATTAACTGGTTCACGTCAATACTTTTGTATCATTTTATGCCATATGATGTTGGTGACACCATTTGTTTATTTTCTATATCTTTTCAGGGTAAGTTGGACGACCTGAAGAAGGAGGCAGAGAAGCTGGCTGAGGAGCACCCGGACCAGGCAGAGGAGATCCATGCCCACCTGGGGGAGATCCAGGAGGTGTGGCAGGAGCTCAACGCCACCATGAAGCGGCGTGAGGAGTCTCTGGGCGAGGCCAGCAAGCTGCAGGGCTTCCTCCGGGACCTGGATGACTTCCAGTCCTGGCTGTCCCGCACGCAGACCGCCGTGGCGTCCGAGGACATCCCCACCTCGCTGCCAGAGGCTGAGGGCCTGCTCTCCCAGCACGAGAGCATCAAGAACGAGGTGGACAACTACAAGGAGGACTATGAGAAGATGCGGGCGGTGGGTGACGAGGTGACCCAGGGCCAGACTGACGCCCAGTACATGTTCCTGGCCCAGAGGCTGCAGGCACTGGACACCGGCTGGCACGAGCTGCGCCGGATGTGGGAGAACCGCCACAGCCTTCTGGCCCAAGCCTTCGACTTCCAGAGCTTCCTGAGGGACGTCAAGCAGGCTGAGGGTTTCCTCAACAGCCAGGTGAGGACCAGGACACCAGTGGAGAAGAATCAAACACATCTATTGTCTATCTCGATGATGTTACTAATAGTTCTCTCTCCTTCTGTAGGAGTATGTGCTGTCCCACACTGAGATGCCCTCCAGCCTGCAGGGGGCAGATGAGGCCATCAAGAAGCACGAGGACTTCCTGACCACCATGGAGGCCAGCGAGGAGAAGATCACGGGCGTGGTAGAGGCCGGACGCCGCCTGGTCAACGACCTTAACGCCAACTCTGACAAGATCCAGGAGAAGGCCGACTCCATCCAGGAGAGACATCAGAAGAATAGGGAAGCTGCAAATGAACTCCTGTCTAAACTGAAGGACAACCGCGAACTTCAGCATTTCCTGCAGGACGGACAAGAGGTACGAATCGCCAACTGTTACAATAATAATGGTGGTGTGATACATTTTATTGACACTGTTTGTCTTGTAGTAAAAAATATATAAAACCGCAGTTATCCTGAGGCACATGCATTGAGTAATATCATTCTCCTCTCTCTCTCTGCAGCTGACTCTGTGGATCAATGAGAAGATGCTGACTGCTCAGGACATGTCGTACGACGAGGCCAGGAACCTCCACAGCAAGTGGCAGAAACACCAGGCCTTCATGGCTGAGCTGGCCTCCAACAAAGACTGGCTGGATAAGATCGATAAGGTAGGATCATAAAACTATTATACGACGAAAATAATAAGTGGAAAAAGCAGTCCGAAAGATGTGGGTGCCAGTATTTATGCTTTTTCTGACCCCTTTCCCCTGTTAGGAGGGCCAGGCCCTGGTGACAGAGAAGCCAGAGCTACAGCCTGTAGTCCAGCAAACTCTGGAGGGCCTGCAGAGCCAATGGGAAGAGCTAGAGAACACTACACGCACCAAGGCTCAGTGCCTCTTCGATGCCAACAGGGCGGAGCTCTTCACCCAGAGCTGCTCTGCTCTGGACGTGTGGCTGAAGAACCTGTCAGGGCAGCTTCAGAGCGACGACTTCGGCAAGGACCTGACCTCCGTCAACATCCTGCTCAAGAAGCACCAGGTGGGTGACATTACACCGCCGAAGACAGTTCTCAGTTGTCATACTCCTTTGTGACCATTTGCGTGGAGAAGTGTCCGTATCGAAATGAAAGCGTAATAACAAACATCCCTGTGTGTGTGTGTGTGTAGATGCTGGAGCACCAGATGGAGGTGCGTGAGAAGGAGGTGCAGTCGCTGCAGTCCCAGGCGCTGGCGCTGTCCCAGGAAGATGCTGGTGGGGCCGTGGTGGAGGTGGACTGCCAGCAGAGACGTGTCACTGACAGCTTCTCCCAGCTCCAGGACCCCCTCAACCAGAGGCGGCAGCAACTGCTGGCTTCCAAGGAGGGCCACCAGTTCAACAGAGACCTGGAGGATGAGATTGTGAGTGGGACCCACCTGACTCTAAATACAGAGATGTTGTACAGAATCATCATCGTCGTCTTTTAATGCACTTCCTCCTGTCTGTCGGTCAATTAGCTATGGGTGAAGGAGAGGATGCCCCTGGCCACATCCACCGACCATGGGAAGGACCTGTCCAGTGTGCAGCTGCTCATCAAGAAGAACCAGGTACACAGACGAGAGAGGAATTTTAGGGAAGAGTCTGGACAGTAGGAGGGAAAAATAATGCAACACCTTTTTTGTTTTGTTTTCCAGACTTTGCAGAAGGAGATCCAGGGCCACCAGCCCCGTATTGATGACATCCAGACCCACCGCAGGGGGATGTCCCCAGGGCAGGAGGAGATGGACGGGGAGAGGCAGTCTGCTCTGGAGGGCCGTCTGGCGGAGCTCCGAGACTCCTGGGCCCAGCTCATCGCTGAGACGGACGAGCGCCACGCCCGGCTGGTGGAGGCCAACCGCGCCCAGCAGTTCTACACCGACGCTGCCGAGGCCGAGGCCTGGATGGGAGAGCAGGAGCTACACATGATGTCAGAGGAGAAGGCCAAAGTGAGAGGAGAGACAGGCGGAAGTTGAGCTCTGTCTGTCCTAATGGCGTCTATTGTGCGCTCTCTAGTGCTGTGTCCCTGGCTTAATGGCGCTAACTCCATCTCTGTAATGTGTGTGTGTGTGTGACCCAGGATGAGCAGAGTGCTCTGGTGATGGTGAAGAAGCACCAGACGTTAGAGCAGACCCTGGAGGACTACGCCCAGCCCATCCACCAGCTGGCCAACAGCAGCCGCACCATGATGACCAGCGAACACCCAGAGAGGTGAAGGGCACAGGGGTTAACGAGGGGGTGGGTGGGGGGCAGTTAAAAGCTAAGTACATTAAACTAATGCCACTTCACAATAGGATTTAACTACAGCCACAATGTCTCAGTCATTACAACTGGCCTGACTCACTCACATATATATTCCCTGCTGTTAGCGAGCGTATCAACCTACGGCAAGCCCAGGTGGACAAGCTGTACGCAGGGCTGAAGGACCTGGCTGAGGAGCGGCGTGGGCGTCTGCAGGAGAGGCTGAGGCTGACCCAGCTGAAGAGAGAGGTGGACGACCTGGAGCAGTGGATCGCTGAGAGGGAGGTGGTGGCCGGATCCCATGAGCTGGGACAGGACTACGAACATGTCACCGTGAGTGGCTTTCCTTTCACTTCCTCATACGTTCAATTACGTACTAACACAACACACACACACACTTAGTAACACAACACACACACACACTTAGTAACACAACACACACACACACTTAGTAACACAACACACACACACACACTTAGTAACACAACACACACACACACACTTAGTAACACAACACACACACACACTTAGTAACACAACACACACACACACTTAGTAACACAACACACACACACACACTTAGTAACACAACACACACACACACACTTAGTAACACAACACACACACACACACTTAGTAACACAACACACACACACACACTTAGTAACACAACACACACACACTTAGTAACACAACACACACACACACACTTAGTAACACAACACACACACACACACTTAGTAACACAACACACACACACACTTAGTAACACAACACACACACACACACTTAGTAACACAACACACACACACACACTTAGTAACACAACACACACACACACACTTAGTAACACAACACACACACACACACTTAGTAACACAACACACACACACACACACTTAGTAACACAACACACACACACACACACACTTAGTAACACAACACACACACACACACTTAGTAACACAACACACACACACACACACTTAGTAACACAACACACACACACACACACACTTAGTAACACAACACACACACACACACACTTAGTAACACAACACACACACACACACTTAGTAACACAACACACACACACACACTTAGTAACACAACACACACACACACTTAGTAACACAACACACACACACACACTTAGTAACACAACACACACACACACACTTAGTAACACAACACACACACACACACTTAGTAACACAACACACACACACACACTTAGTAACACAACACACACACACACACTTAGTAACACAACACACACACACACACTTAGTAACACAACACACACACACACACTTAGTAACACAACACACACACACACACTTAGTAACACAACACACACACACACACTTAGTAACACAACACACACACACACACTTAGTAACACAACACACACACACACACTTAGTAACACAACACACACACACACACTTAGTAACACAACACACACACACACACACTTAGTAACACAACACACACACACACACTTAGTAACACAACACACACACACACACTTAGTAACACAACACACACACACACACTTAGTAACACAACACACACACACACACACTTAGTAACACAACACACACACACACACACTTAGTAACACAACACACACACACACACACTTAGTAACACAACACACACACACACACACTTAGTAACACAACACACACACACACACTTAGTAACACAACACACACACACTAATTGCTCACCGACAACTTTTTTTTCTTTTTTCTGTCAGCTACCTTTTTAAGAAGTATGACGATAACCTGGGATTATTATCCATATTTTAACCTCTTCTCCTCTCAGATGCTGCGGGACAAGTTCCGCGAGTTTGCTCGGGACACCAGCACCATCGGCCAGGAGCGCGTGGACGGGGTTAACGGGCTGGCCGATGACCTCATCGAGTCGGGTCACCCTGAGAACGCCAGCGTGGCGGAGTGGAAGGACGGTCTGAATGAGGCGTGGGCCGACCTGCTGGAGCTGATCGACACGCGCACCCAGATGCTGTCCGCCTCCTATGAGCTGCACCGCTTCCACCAGGACGCCCGCGAGGCGCTGGGGAGGGTCCGGGAGAAGAAGGAGGCGCTGTCCTCTGACCTGGGCCGTGACCTCAACACCGTCCAGCACCTCCACCGACAGCACACCGCCTACGAGCACGACATCCAGGCCCTCAGCGGACAGGTAGGCCGCTGCTCTTTTAAACTCCTGGCTGCACAATGAATTTCCCTTCGGGACAATAAAGATATTGAATTCAATTGGATGAACTCGGCACCATACCACCAGTGTACAGGGATACTTACAGGAACACCAGTGGGAGAAATAATGTCATTACACACACTTTTGCACACCATCCCACAGTGGAATATTAGATTTAGTGCATTGTGAGGGCTGCTTTTCAGACTCGTACTGGGGGCTATCAGAAATGTGTCAGAGCACATGAGGTGGCAGGTTCATGGTTTTCAGGATCCCTTCTGAGCCGGCTGCCTCCTCCAACCCCAGGTGAACCAGGTGCAGGACGACGCGGCGCGGCTGCAGAAGGCCTATGCCGGGGAGAAGGCCGAGGAGATCCACCGGAGTGAGCGCTCTGTCACTGAGGCCTGGGAGGGTCTGCTGGGGGCCGGCCAGGCTCGCCGACACGTCCTGCTGGACACCGTGGAGAAGTTCCGTTTCGTCAACATGGTGCGTGACCTCATGCTGTGGATGGACGGGGTCAACCTGCAGATCGACGCCCACGACAGCCCCAGGTGAGACCTGACCTTGCCTCTGTTCTGTCATCGTTGTTCTCAATGTTTTTATTAAGGTTTTACGCTGAATTTCTGTCGTCGTCGTCGTCCCCATCCTCTCTCTCTCTGTCAGGGACGTGTCCTCTGCAGGGTTGGTCATAGCCAACCATCAGGACATCAAGTCTGAGATCGAGACCCGGGCAGACAGCTTCACCACCTGCAATGAGATGGGACACTCTCTCATCAACAACAACCACTATGCAGCTGATGAGGTATGGGCCATGTCACCGTTACGTCACATACTGGACACCCACATTTGGATTTAGGGATTAGGACAAAAGCAAATGTAAAAGGTGTGTTTATGCAAATCAAATCAAAAAAAAATTGTCACATGCTACGTAAACGACAGGTGTAGGCTAACGGTGAAATGCTTACTTACGTACCCTTCCCAATGATGCACAAAGAAAAATATAGAAAAATAATAACACAAGGAATAAATACACAGTAAGTAATGATAACATGGCTATATACTCTTGGTACCAGTACCGAGTCGATGTGCAGGGGTACGAGGTAATTGGGGTAGATATGTACATATAGGGAGGGGTAAAGTGACGACTAGGCAACAGGATAGATAATAAACCGTAGCAGCAGCGTATGTGACGAGTAAAGAGTTGGGGCAAAAAGGGTACCGCTTGCCAGGCGGAAGCCGAGAGAACAGTCTATGGCTTGGGTGGTTGGAGTCTTTTTCCGGGCCTTCCTTTCACACCGCCTGATATAGAGGTCCTGGATGGCCGGGAGCTCAGCCCCACTGATGTACTCGACTGTCCGCACCACCCTCTGTAGCACCATGTAATCGAGGGCGGTGATATTGCCATACCAAGCAGTGATGCAGCCAGTCAAGATGCTCTCAATGGTACAGCTGTAGAACTTTTTGAGGATTTGAGGGCCCATGCCAAACCTGTTCAAACTCCTGAGGTTTCTTCACAACTGCGCGCGGACCATTTGAAGTTGTTAGTCTTACTGACGTTGAGGGAGCGGTTGTTCCGGCCCCACACTGACCAGGCCTACCACCGTCGTGTCGGCGTTGTCCCAGAGTGTGTATTGCAGCTTGTTCATGTAATGTTACTGACATGCCTGTTGGCTATCCCATAGATCCTGGAGAAACTGGACCAGCTCCAGGGCAAGAGAGACGAGATCAGCAACAAGTGGCAGGACAAGATGGACCACCTCCTGATAGGTATGTGGACTTCAGGGTGTTTTTTAAATGTATTAATTTATTTTGCGTTTGTCTGTTTTAACACGTGTGTTAGTTAGGGTGTTTGCTCGTGATCTTTTCATGGTTACTCATTTATTTTCTGGTTTCTGTCTCAGTTCTGGAGGTGCTGCAGTTTGGCCGGGATGCGTGCGTGGCAGAGACATGGCTGGCAGGCCAGGAGCCCTTGGTGCGGGGGGCCGAGCTGGGCTCTAACGTGGACGAGGTGGAGAGCCTGATCAAACGCCACGAGGCCTTCGAGAAGCTGGCCGCCGGCTGGGAGGAGCGCTTCACCCTGCTGGAGAAACTCACCACGGTGAGGAGGACGGGGGGGTTGCAAATGGGAAGATGGTGGGTTGGCAGGAGTTGGGAGAATGCATGTACTTGGCGTTGTTAGGAAGGTAGGGTAACGTCTCCTGAACAGCCACTAACCTGGGCTTCCATTTCAGCTGGAGGAGCAGGAGATCCAGAGGAGGGTGGAGGAGGAGAGGGCGAGGCGAACCCCCACACCACCCCCGACAGAAGAGGTGGCCCCGTCTGAGGCCGAAACACATGATGCCAGGTAAGACTGGAGGGACTCCTAGTAACCAGAGAAATTTGAAGCCCCCCCCCCCCCCCCCCCCCCCCCCCCACATCCCTCCCTCGTTCTAAAGCTCATTTCCCCTTCTGTGTAACACAGGACCAGCCTAGACCAGACCACACTGAACCAGTCAGTATCAGTGAATGGAGTCCACAGCTACCAGGACACCTCCCAGGTGAGAGAGGACATTGAGACATACTGTATCTAATCAAAGGTTCTTACTTCCTGTTTAATACACTCAAATTAAACTACTGACTGAAATAATTTTTTCATGTTTTATGTCTTGTTCCTCTTCGTGTTGTCCTGTTCATATGTTTGAGGAGATTTGAATGAAAGATTTTAAATGTTCTAAGTGTGAGAGAATGTTACGTCTTTGACATGACTGAAACCAAGCCTGTATATGTTCAACGTGAGTCCGTTTCCCCGTTTATGATGTGATTGTGTCCCTTTGTCGTGCGTGCGTCAGGGTCTGTTTCAAACGCGTTAGCACAGGGTAGCATGCTATCTCCTAGCACAAGGACTTCTTAACAATGACTTTTTGCGTCTTTACCTGCAGTCGTTATCAGTATCATCAGTGTCAGTGGAAAAGAAAGAGAAGTGTGAACCTGTCTCTAAACCTGTGTCTAAGCCAAAGCATCCGCTGCGCGTGAGTACCTATCCTAGCCCTAGCCTAGCTTCCTCATCCCATCCCCCCATCACCGCCTGCGCTCAGCTCCTGCAGTACCTCAGCATGACCTACTAGAGGGCGCCATCGTCCTCTGTCACTGCCATTGCTTTATTTGATTTTGAAGATATACAGTCCCCGCAGCTGTTGAGGCAGTCATGCCTCACACAGATTCATGATATCATTTGGTGTCATCAGAGGCTCTCAAACCTTTCTTGGGTGCTGTTCCATTTGTACCCATCTTCAAAATGACCAGCACATGAGTGTTTAAGGGTAGTTTCAGTTCCAAGCTATTGTTAGTATGAGGTGATGAGGGTTGTCCCTAGCTGGCAGGTCCCTGGGTGGGATGTGCCTAGCTTGGTGGGGTTGTTTTGAATGGGGTGTTAGTAGGGAAAGTTTATTTTTTACGAGAGGAAATGTTGATTTCCTTTCAAATTGAATTTGATGTTTTGCCAGGAAACAAAGATAACAATGCCACACCCCCTCTATAAAAAGCAAGTGTGTATCTTAGCAACAGTATGAGAAGGCTTTCTGCTGCGTTTGCCATGTTCCAGTAAGGCTGTGAGTGACATTCAGACGATGACCCTCCTGTGGGGTTGAAGCTGTTCTCCATGTGTCTGTCGTCTGTTAACGTGTGTCTGTGAAGTCCTGTATGTGTTTTTTGTCCATCCTTTTCAAAGCTACCGTCTAGTGCATGTGGATATGGACATTTAGCTGTGGTCTCGTTTTGTCAAGTTCCGACAGACACTCAATGACTGGTATTGCGCCGCATGGCTTCTAGGAATTGTTGTGGCCATGTGTCCTGACTGCCGTGTGTCTTGGATGACAGGGTTCTGAGTCCGACTCTGTGAATGGTCCGGGGAGAGACAGCGGGCTGGCGTCTTCACGCCTGGACCCGTCTGCCACGCTACCCAGCAAGGGAGATGACGCTGGCACAGACGCCATGGAAGGCCTACTCTACCGCAAGCAGGAGATGGAGACCCACGCCAAGAGGGCAGCTAGCAGGTGAGATACCGCGACGGGAGTTGGGCATGGAGGGGCGTCTTGGAGTGAGCGTGGGAGTACCCTGAAGGGTAAATGGAGAGCCCTGGGTTATATAGACTCCGTCTGTTGAAGTTTGGGATTAATACGAGCAAAAACAACACCAACATAAGTTAGATGTAGGATTTTTGGAGTGTCTATTCTTTTGATGAAGAAAATAGCCTTTTGTGTGTCGCCATGAACTCTTTGATGTCCCTAACCTTTTCAGGCGCATGCCTGCATGCCTTCCGCCAACAGCTTCTCTCTCTCTTCCCATAGGTCCTGGCAGAATGTGTACTGCGTTCTGCGTAAGGGCAGCCTTGGCTTCTACAAGGACCAGAAGAGCGCCTCCAACGGGATCCCCTACCACGGAGAAGTCCCCATCAGCCTGGGAGAGGCTGTGTGTGAGGTGGCGCACGACTACAAGAAGAGGAAACACGTCTTCAAGCTACGGTGAGAGAGAGGAAACACGACGGTTTGAATAGAGAATAGTCTTGTAAATTAAATTGTGATGTGCATCTATACTGACCCGGCTTTTCTCTTGTGCAGGCTAGGGGATGGTAAGGAGTTCCTGTTTCAAGCTAAAGATGAGGTAAGTGTCACATTTCAACCCAAACAAGATTCTGATGCTCCTCTGGTGTTTTCCTCCTCCTGAGGACTAACCCTGCGTTTGTCTGTCCCAGCCGGAGATGGCCTCGTGGATCCACTCCATTCATAGCTCCATCCCAGCAGGGGGGTCAGGAGACCGCTCCCCCGGAGGCCCCAGGGTCCTGAGCCGAGCCATGACTATGCCCCCCATCTCCCCTAGCTCAGCGGAGGCTGCAGGGGTCACCATGCGCAACAAGGAGGGCAAGGAGAAGGACCGCGAAAAGAGGTTCAGCTTCTTTGGCAAGAAGAAATAAAACGTCTGGAGAATAACAACATCAAGGAAAATGATATTTGTCGAAATTCCACCAAACTGAAACGGGCAGAAAGGAAAACAGTCTTGTGGGATAAACGCATCGCTCTCAGCCTTGGTCCTGAGGAGTTTGTCAACAACTATGTGGCACACACAGAGCTTGCTCTTTCTCCCTCTCTTTTTCCATTTGTCTTCTCTTTCCCTCTATCGCTCTTTCCCTTTCTCACATTAGATTCATCCTACCAATGTAAGCCATTGTCTATAGCGTCAATGGCATTTTCAGACAAGAAGCTGGGTTTGTTGATCAGTCACACTAATAAGAACTCTTTGACCTCATCGCTGGGGGGAACCAAGGTGTTTGTGGGGAGATGAGAGGCAGGGGTGGTTAGCATTGGCAGAGCCAAGAGGCTATGAGGCCCCTAAGAGTCAATTCTCTTCCATTCACCCACATTGGATTCTGTTTTAAAATTAGTTCTTCCTCGACCAGTTTTTAGATGGGTAATATGCTCTAATGCTGTTTTACCAATAAAAGAGAGCCCATGGACCACGGTAGAGGGTGCTGTCCCCTCACGTCCCCTCTCCCAGTCTCTCTCTCCCCCCCTCCTTGGGAAGGACCACATCATTTTTGGGACGTTGGCGTTATTAACGTTGCCAATAATTATTGTTGTTATTATAATTATTATTTATCTTTTTGCTGTTGCAAGCTTGAGGGGGATAAAAAGGAAGTTATTTAAAGAGTATGTCAGTGGATGTATTGAGTCATGTTGCGAAACAACAATTTGGTTTAATTCACGGGACCACGTTGGTCTCGTTTCTGTTTGTATCGTTTTCAGTTTGAGGTGGGTTTTTTCTTTTTAAGAAAGCTCAGTAAATTTTAGCAGTGTGCGGTTAAGTGATTTTCACCAGTGCAGAATGATAGATATATTTAAAGTGGTTTTATTTTAACTTGGAATTGTACCTGTTTGATTTTGTTCTTCTGCGGGATTATTTCTCCTTTGATTGTGAGTTTCCTTGTTTCTTTTTGAAGCAGAGAGGTTTAGTTTTCTAGTGAGAGTTGTGGTGCTGTGGGTTTTGCACGTTTCTGTTCTAAATCAGACGTGTCCAGTTGGATGCTGCTTTTCTGACTTCACACAGATAAACACACACTTAAATAAGTTGTTGGGATGGCTTTCTAGAAGTATTCTTAAAATGTAGATGACAATATGCTAATTAATTAATTAAACGTTCCTCCTAGATGGTTTCAAGACTTCCGTTTCACTCTTCTCTCACCACCTCCTGTCTGTTGTTTTGGTATGTGATGGCAGAGGGGCACGTTAACACTGCCAGTGCCCAACACTGGAGAGGATTGTAAGCAGAAGCACATCCATGTGGCATGGGGTGGTCTAGTAGGTGGGTGGGGGGGGTCATTACAGATGGGTTAGGGTCGGGGCGCTGAGGGGGGATGATGAGAGTAGAGGATCAGAAGGTGATGTGCTGGACGAGGGAGAGGACGAGTACTGAGCCTTACTGCAGCCCACAGACTTAAGAACCCTTTATTAGCCCAGTCGTTCCTTGAATAGCGCTTAATCACGAAGGGAGCTTTTTCGCTCACGTAACAAATCTCCGAATGTGCCCCTTGGCGTTGACGCGGCGTACGTCTATGGATTCTGTACCCAGGTACCGTAGGGCACATGGAGACAGGCCCAGCCGCAACAGCGATTGAAGGAAGTGAAATGCAGGCAAAGCTCGGTTGGATTGGAAGAGGCGTAACCATGGATCGCTTTCCTCACTTGATGGTAAACGATAGAGAGAATAGACTTAAGGTGTTTTGCCGGAGAGCTTTGAGCTCCTCCGTGTGTGGCATGGCCTCATGTAGGATTGTACCTGTATGTGTCTCATTGTTGTCTCCAATTCTCACCTAGTTAGATTTTCTAGGTACATGAGATTTCCCCGTAAGCGTTGTATGGCATGATACCATGAAGCCCATGCTGTGGAGGGTGGAGTATTACACAGGAATGCACAGGTGTATCATTAGCAGTTTGGAAAGAATTCACAAATGGGCAAAAAGAAAATGGTTAAATGATATTAAATGACAGTAAAGATGACTTTGATACGTAGATAGGGAGTCCTGGCACAGTGAGTGATTTTATTTCCTTGTCTGAGACGAGTGGAAGTTTTTCCTGTATAAGACTGCTCTAAACATGGCAGAATCCTGGAGCCTCAATTCTTGCGGGCAATGGTCTGTTACTCAATGATAGGCTTATCTGGGGTGAGGGTGTGGCGTATCAAAGCCCTGTTAGGTTATTGTATGACCGATGGCTCACTCTAAATCAGAGATGGAAAGAACAAGTGGCTGGCTAAGTGTCAGAAATGTGCAGCTTTCCAACAGGCAAGACTATTGAACTATTGGCCTTTCAGTCCAATACAGTTGGTGTGATTTGGGGTAAATAAGCAAGAGTTGACCCATAATACCTGAGGCTGTAGAATATGCAGTTGACTGCTTTGTCTGCCTTGATTTGTATCCCAGCTGTGAGCCTGAGCTATTGGTCTCAGCCGAATGTACTGAGCTGAACCTCTGGCTCCTTAATCACAGTTCAAAGCCCTCTGACCTGTTCAATGAGGCAACAAATTAAAAAGGTCAGCAACGCTCAGAGTAGAACGGAGTGAGCCTTGCTCTGTCAATATTCACTGTGACAAACTACTACCAGGGCAGCCAGTGCTGGATCGGCCACAGCACTTCAACAAGTAGCTTGTGTAGCCCTCTTGGGCGCACTGCTCCCACAGTGACCCAGTTGAAGACACGAGCAGGTTCCCCAGGCCCATTTGAGGTCTCTGAAGATGAGTCTAGCGCTGTATGTTCTAGTATAACTTCTTATGAATGTTTATGGCTCAGAAGGTGAGTTGGCCAAATTGGTCATGTGATGCAAAAGGACATGTTACTTGGAGCCACTATTTCACATACTTTACAAACATACACACTACCTTTCTCTCCTCTGTCTCGCTCTCACACACACACACACACACTCTGATATACAAAGGTAGAATGACTCTGGCCTTCCAGCCAAGCAGAAATATGTGGAGCTGGTTGTGATTTGGTTCCAGACTTGGGTTGTTGTTCAGTCGCCGTGTGTTACTGGTGAGCTTTGACCAGAAAAGGATTGTATTATTGAGGGTGTTGAGAGAGGGTTTTGGGGGGTTTTAAAAGTTAAAGTGGAACAACTAAAAAGTTATCGTGGTCTCTTATTTGAAGAGGAAAAGAAATGCAGTATAAATTAACCAGAGGACTGATGGCAAATTTGAGCTTCCTTTTTCTAGAGTTAGACAGCAGATGTGCTGTCTCGCGGGGTTCTTGTACTTTCTCATCCAGTGGTCTGATCTGTTCTGCAGCGTTTGATAAGCCTGTTCACCCACTCTCATTTCGAATTTCTTTGAAGAATCTAAGTTCCTTCTTCTGTGACTTAACTAATTCCGAGTTAATACCACTGCTATGATTTATTATTATTGCTACTGTTATTACTACTACTGTTACTCCTGTTACTTATTACTTTAACTAGAACTGCTGTCCATTTTTCAGGTATGTGTCTGTAATACCAGACCCTTCCACAAGATGTCAGTGTGCAGTGGAGCATTTTCATTACAGATTGAAAATAATGTTTGTTGACTTGTATCTTCATATTAGGAATAATAAAACATGGTTTAAAAGAAAACAACGAAGTACAGCTGTGGTGTTATTTCTTATTTCTGTCATTTTGTTGTCGGTGATCATCACTGTGTTTTGATGGTAGTAGATTTCTCTAAAGTTATCCACGTGTAAAAAGCGAATGTATTCTATACAATTGTGTTCGTGGAGTTCTAGTCCCTGAGCTCTTCCGTGACCAGCCTGTGTGGAAAGGGGTGTCCACACAGACGTGTGACAGGGTCTGTGTGGAGATGCATAGTGCCCAGGTGAGGCTGACAACTTCTGTAACCGAAATAGCAGTTATTTTTGATTGGGTGTGCATTCTGTGCTATATACAAGCTCAAAGTATTGGGACAGTGACCTATTTTTGTTGTTGTTGTGGCTCTGTACTTCAGCACAAATATCATACCCACAAGACATGCTAACCTCTCAATACATAACGGGAGGTTAGCATTTTTGGTGGGGGTATGATATTTGTGCATCTAACTTTATCACTCATCATTATTCACGATTTCGTTCAGGATTATCCATATTCATGGCAGCATCCACATTAATGTAGAAGTGTTTAGAAACATGATATTCTTATTTACAATAGAAGTCGCTACAAAATGACACTACATTATTTACCTTTAATTTCTTTTGGCCACAGAATTATCTGAAACACAACCAAAACAAACAGCAAATGCATCAAGTCACAAGCTTGATGTAGTCATTGTTTGCTTTGAATATGGGACCAAATTCTTAACTTTTTAGTACTTTAATACACATATAACTGAATTTGTTCCAATACTTTTGGTCCCCTAAAATGAGGGGGTCTATGTACAAAAAGTGTGGTAATTTGTAAACAGTTCACCTCAAATTAAATCTGACATTCTACACTTTAACCTTCTGGTCATTGTATCATTTCAAATCCAAAGTACTGGAGTAGAAAGCCAAATCTACTGTATAAAAAAAAATACAAATAAAATGGGTCACTGTCCCAATACTTTTTTAGCTCACCATGTATTTCTTCTGATTGGACTTTGGTAAAACCCAAGTTGTCCGTGTGCTTTTAAGGTGCAGACCTGGAAAAATAGTCATATCCTTTAAGCGTATGACGCAGACAGCAGAGGGAGGAAAGGGATTTGGGATATATCCTGTTTTACGTTGGCTGGACTGGAACAAACAGCAATGTAAAAAAAAAAAAGTACTTATTACTCTTGATTTTCTTTAACTTGGCTGCACATACCCTGCTCCGTGTACTCTTGTAGTGGAGCACTCAGATCATTTTCAATGCACGTCAGAGTCCCAGGTTAGAGGTCTTTATCAGCTGAACTGTTGCTCTTCGCGGTCTTCTCCACAAAAACCTCCAATAGAAACGTCCTACTGCAGGTGTTTGTGGGGAAGAGCAGGAGCTGAGTTTGGTTGATCATAGTTACAGTAGTAGTAGGGGTCTGTATAAGATGTCAGCTTGCTCAGTTGATATCTTCTTTAACTCTACCAATAGACCAGTGTTCATTAATTGGACGATTTCTATTTTGAGTAAGCAAATGAAGACCTCCTCATTCTCTGCTTCATAACTCTAATGCAAAGAGGAGGCTTAACGGCGTGTACATGGTGTGTTGTAAGAGCTTACGGGCATGATAAACTAAACTAATCTAAATAGTAACGGTCGCTTTTCCATCTTCATTCTTTCTGTTAAAGACGTGTCAATGGCCATAACGACCTCAAATAATCAAGTGCCTTGGAAACTAGCTACAATATATTGAGGGACATTTAAAAGAGCACAGCCCCCCTTCATTTAGCTCCCCACTTTATTAACCTATCAATAGCCTGTTACCCAGCGACCGTTAAAGCTCCTAGAGAAAAGACAAGGAGGTCACAGTGCTTTCGAAGCATTCAGCGCTCCCAAGAAAATTGTCTTTGGCATGTTAGCGTACTGATCAGCCTAATATCAACATTTAAAAACTTGAACCTGATTACAAAAGAAAACATGAGACATTTTGTCTAACGGAGCTAAAAAAATGAATAAGTTGAGTAAGTTGTCTAACTCTTGTTTTTCATACCTTCGTGAAATGTTGACGATGGGAATGCGTCCACTCTGGCCTGGTTTTGAACTCAGGATCCTATTCCAATCAAACTGGTAGCCAAGTTCATTAAGTGAATCATACATAATGTTCCTTGAGTGCTTTGACAAAGCATATGTGATTTAAGCAGTTCGTTTTTACATTTTTTATTATCATCTCACACTGAAAACATTGTTTTCTTGAGTATAAATAGATTTATGCATTCTTGCAGTGATATAAAATGTTATTTGATTTATCAGAAACCTAGTGAATAACTTGGGTTGAATTGGGTCCTTAATCACTTATACTTTATCTCTAGGAAGCAAAAAGCTGTGGGCATGTGTTGCAAGACTCTTTTTCTTAAGCCCTCGTGCATTATGCATGACAGAAAGGCAAGGACTGGGTTGGGGGCCTGAGCACAGTCTGAAGACAGGGGAGCTGAAAGTGCACTTGTCTTTTTTCGGCTTAACAAACTGAAGGACATGGTGGGAAAGGGACTGAAAAGATAGATCCTGAGAGGACTGAAGCTCAGGCTACCTCTTGAACACAGATTGGTGAACATTCCTAACATCTGGGCTGTATTTAGAGCTGTATGGAAAGGAGGAAGGGGAAAATACAATAGGTAGTCTGCCCTTATCCGGAAAAGAGCTGTTCCCTCTCTACAGCCTTGTTAGTAGGCCTCTTCTCAGACTCTTTAACTAAACCATGTGTAGGCTACCCTCATATTGTATGGACAGCTTTGTTTTTACACATTATGAAATCTTTCAAAAATGGCCTGCACATGCTTTGGTAGAAGTTCAGATGTCATTCAGGGCTCCCGAGTGGCGCAGCGGTCTAAGTTACTGCATCTCAGCGCAAGAGGAGTCACTACAGTCCCTGTTTCGAATCCAGGATGTATCACATCCGGTTGGACTGGGAGTCCCATTGGGCGGCGCACAATTGGCCCAGTGTCGGCCGGGGTAGGCCGTCATTGTAAACAAGAATTTGTTCTTAACCGACTTGCCTAGTTAAATAAAGGTTAAATAATAAAAAATAAAAAATAAAATGAATGAGTGTAATTGCACTATGCGCCTCTTATGTTCACCACGTTTGCTGTCCCTTCTAGAAGAGTACAGAGTATTGATCACTTTTCTTTTCTCATATCACGGACAATGTTTTGTTTACCCGTCACATGCTGATAGCACCTACCCCCGGGTGAGACGTTTTAAAGAAGTTTATAATTGGCTGTATCGATGTATTCACATGACCATAACCAATCGTTGGGTTGCATACTGTAGGCCTACATCGGGTCGAGATTCAAAGGGAGCAGGTAGTTAATTTACTCCGGTGGGAGCCTAGATGTTGGCATAATCAGCTGCTTTATAATCAAAGAAATGTGATTATTGTAGGCCTGTGGGACTAAATATTACCTTGTGTTAATAATAGAAGCACCAATGCAGACATTTTGACTGTATTGGAATTGCATTATCTCTGCCAATTATTAAAGTCATGCCCCCCCCCCCCCTCCCCCCCCCCCCCTCCCCCCCCCTACCTTGTGTTAATAATAGAAGCACCAATGCAGACATTTTGACTGTATTGGAATTGCATTATCTCTGCCAATTATTAAAGTCATGCCCCCCCCCCCCTCCCCCCCCCCCCCCCTCCCCCCCCTCTGTCCTTTACTTTCCCTAAATAAGTCTATTTAACACACATCTTGCTGGGCACAAACATTGTTTCCATGTCATTTCATCTGTGCCCAGTGGGATATGTTGTTAGAATTTCAATATCATAAACAGAATTTGAATTATAAGCAGTTTGAAAAGGACATGTCATTCCACCCTCTGCCCCTCATTCACTGTACAGCTGATGATGGCCCATCAAATCGCAACTGCACGCTAAACTCTATTGAAACAAATTTCACACATATAATTATAGAGTTAGTCTACAGACTAGATTAAATTGACAATTGTCTGCTGGGTGACAATATTAATTGTGAAATCATATACAGTTGAAGTCGGAAGTTTACATACACTTAGGTTGGAGTCATTAAAACTTGTTTACTACTCCACAAATTTCTTGTGAACAAACTATAGTTTTGGCAAGTCAGTTTTTGGAGAAATGTCCTCTGGTCAGATGAAACAAAAATAAAACTGTTTGGCCACAATGACCATCATTATGTTCGGAGGAAAAAGGGGGAGGCTTGCAAGCTGAAGAACACCATCCCAACTGTGAAGCACGGGGTGGCAGCATCATGTTGTGGGAGTGCTTTGCTGCAGGAGGGACTGGTGTACTTCACAAAATAGATGGCATTATGAGGAATGAAAATTATGTGGATATATTGAAGCAACATCTCAAGACATCAGTCAGGAAGTTAAAGCTTGGTCTAAAAATGGGTCTTCCAAATTGACATGTACATTACATTTTAGTCATTTAGCAGACGCTCTTATCCAGAGCGACTTACAGTAGAGTGCATACATTTTATTACATTTTTACATACTGAGACAAGGATATCCCTACCGGCCAAACCCTCCCTAACCCAGACGACGCTATGCCAATTGTGCGTCGCCCCACGGACCTCCCGGTTGCGGCCGGCTGCGACAGAGCCTGGGCGCGAACCCAGCCCGGGCGCGAACCCAGAGACTCTGGTGGCGCAGCTAGCACTGCGATGCAGTGCCCTAGACCACTGCGCCACCCGGGAGGTCAAATGGACAATGACCCCAAGCATACTTCCAAAGTTGTGGCAAAATGGCTTAAGGACAACAAAGTCAAGGTATTGAAGTGGCCATCACAAAGCCCTGACCTCAATCCTATAGAAAATGTGTGGGCAGAACTGAAAAAGCGTGTGCGAGCAAGGAGGCCATTACAAACCTGACTCAGTTACACCAGCTCTGTCAGAAGGAATGGGCCAAAATTCACCCAACTTATTGTCTGAAGCTTGTGGAAGGCAACCCGAAATGTTTGACCCAAGTTAAACAATTTAAAGGCAATGCTACCAAATACTAATTGAGTGTATGTAAACTTCTGACCCACTGGGAATGTGATGAAATAAATAAATAATTCTCTCTACTATTATTCTGACATTTCACATTCTTAAAATAAAGTGGTGATCCTAACTGACATAAGACAGGGAATTTTTACTAGGATTAAATGTCAGGAATTGTGAAAAACTGAGTTTAAATGTATTTGGCTAAGGTGTATGTAAACGTCCGACTTCAACTGTATGAAGAGATGGGCCAGGGCAGCTTGGAATTGACACAGAGGAAGGGGAAACAGATCACCAAAAAGTGACTTTTTCAAATCTTCCTACAGTCACATGCAGGTAAGACGTTTAGATTTTTATGTAGTATCAGCAGATTCTGAGGTTTCCAAAACACTTCCATTTTGCCAAACAGACCTAACTCTCAAAATTCAAGAGATGATTTCAAAATATAACTTTCTACAAGAATAACTGCTGTTCCATGTGCCCCCACAAGTGATGAGCACACAGCACTATATACCCCTGTCTACTACGACTAGTAAGATAATACAAAAAAAAGTGTATTCTAATGTTACCCATGACCTTCATAAACACAACCAAATTATTATGAAATGTTGGCTATTAGACTGTTAGAATGTCAAAATGATTGGTCATTGGCTCAGAACGGGATGGCTCGAGGCCGGGCTTTTCTAGGAACATCTTAGCTGCTGACCACATCAGATTTTAGAATGACATAGTATAGACTGATGCCTTTTGTGGGGGTTGCATGGCAGTCTTTTATGGTTTCATGTGTGATTGGCACAGGCAGTGCCGTTTCTAGGCATAAGCGACATAAGCAGCTGCTTAGGGCCCTGCGGCTGCTAGGGGGCCCCCAACGCCCCAAAAATGTAAGTCAGTCGGGGTCTCAACTTACTGTTACTGTTAGGGTAGTAGAATACACAATTTTGAAATGTGGTAGTCCATCAGCAGTTATCTTCTTGTTATGTCAGTCACTGACAGTCACTCGATTAGCCCATGTCAGTTAACATTTTATAGATAGCTGGCTAGACTAACTTACCTAGCAATGTAAACCTTGTAGTATTCATGGCCGCATTACTAACCGGGCACACAAGGCACGTGCCCAGGGGCCCTGATCTCTAGAGAGTGCCGGTTGATTGTGTTATTCACTCCCACTCAGATATCATATTAACATGGCATAAGTTATGGCAAAATGTGTACAATTGCAGGAAATTAGGTTTAAAACTGCAAAAATATCTCTGGCCCATGGAAAAATTGGTAGAATTCCAGAAAAATTGCTTTAAAACTCAACATTTTCTGTATGGCCCATGGCAAGTGTGTAGAATTGCAGGACATTAAAGATGCAGTCCGTGATCTTAAGCACTTACGAATTCATAAAATATTGTACAAATTGGAATTCGCAACATATCATACGAAATGGATGACGAAATGGATGACGTAGTAGGCCAACACAATTGTGCACAATTTTCAGGGACCTGTTTGGCTCTTGAACACTACTTTCAGAACTAATGACTGAAATTATACAAAACCTCTAGCATCACTAACTTTAAGCTGCACATTTTTCTCTCCACAGCCAAGAGGGGTGCCACTAAAATGTTTTGCCCACGAGGTGAGGGGGCCCCCCAACCAAATCTCTCTTAGGGACCGGTCCCAGAAAAAGCTAGAAACGGCCCTGGGGACAAATATGTGTTAATTAATAGCTCTCCAAAGCCAAGTCCCCTCTGCCAGAAAGGGGTGGGATGTTCCATAGATAATAACAGGGTGTAACCGCTAGTCAGTGTGCACGCTGCTGTGCTTGTACATGTGAACGGTGACGGAAGCACATATGATGTGTTTGAATTTGCAGCAACAAAGTAGCCATATAATCCAACAGAGAAGTATAAACCCTGTCTGGAGTACAGCTCTTTCGGGGATTGTTCTCTGAGAGTTTTCGCTTTTCTAATCATCGGCCGTTTGGTAAGGTGATATGCGCATGGTGGGCCCTGCGCCATCCCTTAACCCAAAGGCCAGCAGATAGCGATATTCAGTCGTTTCCATTTTACCGTCCCAACGCATTGTATGCAGCTGGCAATACACTCGTTAACCCGTGGACCAGTTCATACCTAAAACATTCTCCATTCAGGCTGCATAGGTATCAATTTAATCCTTACCTGGATTTAATGGTTAGAAGGCAGAAAAAAACAGGGAAAATATGCATACTTTTTTAACGAAACACCATTTTAAACCACCATGCTAAAGTAGCTAATACCTAGGAATTCTAGCCCCAGATGTTGGGTATAGCCTTCAGCCAATCAGGTTGCAGCAGTCTTGTTTACCCCTGGCTGCATGCAGGGCACAACACCAGTTAGTAGAATAAGCTGTTATTGGTGGTGGGAAATTGTGTTTCATACAGGAAGTACACATTTTCAGTTTTTTTCCGCATTCTCGCTGTTAAATTTAGTTATTGAGGAAATCGAGGCCTTGCAGCCTGAATGGACAGTTGTTTATGTACGAACCGGTCCACGGGGGTTAGGAGTGTATTGCTTGCTGCATACAATGTGTTTGGACGGTAAGATGAAACCATCAATATCAGATCAATATCGCCATCTGCCCGCCTTTGGGCTAGCTATACCTCAAAATTGTAATACGCGAAATCCAGTGCCGGAGTTTCCGGTATGAGGACGAGAACGACAAGGGGTGTAGCGCATCTCTCGGATTCTACCATATCTGCTGCACATCATCGCTATAGCAGCCTATGGAACACGCGATCAAGTGAAGTGGTTACGTTTTGTGATGCAGGCACCTACGCATCGCCAAGCAGTGGGATTTTTTTAGGCTATTTACGCAACCTTGAATAGCCGACCCCTGCTCTGGGCAGATGATATTTTTGGTGAAAGTCAGGGCTGTCATAAAGGATATCGGGAAGCTGGGAGGTAAGCGGGTCTTTGGATCTATTCTACCTTCTTGAATGTTGCGCAGAGCGCCTATGATAAACCGACATGTATCCAGTATAAATTATATAAAAGGTAGCCTAAATTATCATAGAAGAAGGTGAATAGGAGGTGTACTGCGGAAAGACTGTCGGGCGACGGTTATGTCATCTTGCCTGGAAACCAGACGTTGAACTGCATAGATTCTATGTCGGGCAAAAATTAGCGTTTGAATCAGATAAGTTTCCTCTACATGCCATAATGTTGAATACAATTATATTTCAACATATTTTACCGGTTGTCAATGCGGTGTTCCCTTTTTGGCGGTAGGAATGTGATACAATATATCAACAGGTAAGTATAACTAGGCTACATCAACTTTTCAAAGCACTGGTAGTACATTCCGATTTGTATCACCTACACCATGCGCACAAGATAAAAATACATGCTCGTGTACATGTTTACTTGGTTCTGCCTCAGGTGATAGAAATCTAAATGCACTAAGAGTGCTTTTAAAATTGTATGTAATTATACTTCCCTGTGGATATATTGTCTCATATTCCTACCGCCAAGAGGACCAACTGCATGGACAACCGGTAAAGTACCCTTTAAAATGTAATTTTATGCAACATTAGTTTGTTGAGGTCATGAGAGGAAACTTTCCTGACTCAAACGCGCATTTAAATTTCTAAGTGGCCTACTTTCTAAGAAACTAAGTGGCCTACTTTCAGTTTTAGTGACAATGTTGAATCTGACCAAATGGGACTCGTGTATCTTATTATGAGGATTCCACATTTCTGTTAGCCCATTAGTCAACCCTTTTGGGAGTGTGTTTTGTCATACTGCAGCATATCTCTATTCTATCTAGATTAGTGGACATTTCTAACAATATAGGAAATGATTAATGTGTTGGGGTGATGAAACATTGAGAATATCGATCCTGTTCCCTTTGCTCTCTCTTCCTGGGACAGAGGTGGATTTTGGGTAATGTGCTACGATCCTCAAATCAATTAGTTGTATATGTTTATGCAAATTCTGCTTCTCTATTGTTTACCAAACCTCACACTTTCACACTACTTTCGAGCGCTAGAGGAGTATTCCCTCATTTCTCCTTAATAGGTGAGGATTTTTAAAGTAATTGTCGGCAGGGTTCTGTTTGTGTCATGAGAAAGGAATCTAAAAATGTTACCATCCAAAAATCCTTCAGCTCCACTTTCCTTGAAAGGCTCGTGAAAGCAGATGTTTTTCACTAACGTCTCCATCACACCGGCAGTGGCTACGTTTTTGTACACCAGAAGTAAATTAATTTCCAATAGAACGCTGCGTTTGCCCTGCAGCATTGCGTTGCGGTGCGTTCTGTGTGGTGCATACATCGAGCGTCTGCATCAAATTGTAGGTGTAGACGGCTTGACAGAAATGGTAGCAGAAGGTGAATGTTTAACTTTTGTTGCGCATGTATCCAGATGACGCTTTCGGTGTGATCAAGACATAACACCTGACTCCTTTCAAGCATACCACAATTCTCCCGCCCTGCAGCAGTAAAATTATTTTAAACGCAGAATGAAGTTATCCCTTCAGCTGTTGAGGCCTGTTGTCTTTCACTGGCCTCCTGTGACAGAACAGTTTGAATGGTGACACTGTGAGCATTGTTCCAAAAAGCGCTTGGTTGCAGTTAACAGTATGTGCTGGGTGAACAATGTCCTTCTTAGACCTATGACAGTGCTCTTTGTGTGAACTCGCAATGGCAGCCTGGGCCAAAAACGTTGTGACAGTATGTTTCATGCATTATCTAACAAATGAACAAGCTTTTCAAGCGCTTCACCAAGTGTTGTGCAATCTCAGCTGTGGCAGTTAAAACTGTCTGATAAAGCCTGGTAATTTTATGGATTAAGCTCACATCTTGTGTGTTGAGGAAACAAGTTGAGACTCAAGAAGCTCCACTTTTGGACAATATGAAAGGGGCGTGTCAAAACAGACCCTTCAGATTCCTGTGTTTATTTTTCCTGTGTATAGTTGAACCTGCTTGAAAGTGATTATTACGTTTCTCAACTGGAACTGAACTTGAGGAAAATACAATGCATGACAAAATGTCAGGAAACAAAGATGTATGTGTCAACATATTGTATAACACGTGTCAAACTCATTCCACGGAGCGCCGAGTGTCTGCGGGTTCTCGCTCCTCCCTTGTACTTGATTGAATTAAGGTCAGTAATTAGTAAGGAACTCCCCTCACCTGGTTGTCTAGGTCTTACTTGAAAAGAGAAACAGGCAGTCACTAGGCCCTCTGTAGAATGAGTTTGACACCCATGTTGTACAATGACCCAGCTTCTGACACATACTTTTTACACTGACCCCCCCCCCCCAAAAAGCAACTCTGGCTGCTTTTTTTGGAGATATCCAAGACATGTCACAAGATTGTCTCCACAACCTTGGCTCCTATCAACTTGATAAGTGGCGTCTCTCACAACTCAGATGGCCATTGTGTGTGAAGTAATGGCTCAGGGAAGCTGTCCCTTAACTTTGACCTTAGCTGTGCCAGTTGCTGTATCTGTGGTTGGGCTTTATAATGGTCAGCCTGCCCCCCAGACGGTTGCAGTTCAGCAGAACCGGAGCAAAATGACCTAATTAATATCATGTGACCAGTATCTTTAAACCCAGGGCTCTACCAAGATCTTGTCCCTTTGTTATGTAGGCAAAGCATTCTTTAAAATATGTTTAACACTCCAGTTTGGGGAAGGACAGGCCTTGGAAACTGCTTACAATGTGCAAGAGCTCTCTCTCTCTCTGTGAATGTGCTGTGTGTTTGAGTGAATAGGCCTATATGAAAGGGGAAGAGCGAATGTGTTTTTGAGCATGTTAAATGTACATTAAGTTTAAATGCAGTATGTGTAAGTCATTATAACCTGCTGTGGCCAGGGTTAAATACTATTGACCTCCGATAATGGTGATCTGTTAACTCTGACAAATGGATTTTATGGAGCCAAAGGCATTTCATTAGTCTGGTAGGCATATGTATAGCTGTTCCATACAAACACAACAGAGGATCTAAGACAAGGCTAGAATCTCATTACAATGTTTTGTCCAAACCTTTTAAGTGATTAGATAGTATCCTACTACATTATTAAATTCTAATCGTCCTGATGCTTCGTTTACCCTTCTCATTTTAATTAACTAGATTGATCGTGTGCTTTAGACCGTTGTATAGTATTCACGTACACAGTCTGGGTCCACAATGGTGCCCCTGAGAGAGGCTTCCTCACTATGGCCAAATAGAGCAGAGCGCAGCTAGGAGATGAGGCGCTGCTCTCTCCCTCTCTTTCTCTCTGTCAGTCATTATTTCCACACACCAGTCATTCAGTTGGCACTGCTTTCCCCTCTTTCTTTCTCTCTCCCCTCCTCTCTCCTTCCTTTCCTCTTCTCTGTCTCTCTCTCTCTCTCTCTGTGTTAGTTAACAATGTGTGTCTGTGCTATTGTGAGAGGCATCTGTCACCACCCAGAATGCACTCTGTTCATGCCCAGCAGAGCCCCGATCAAGTTGGTTGGACCAGCTCCTCTCGCTCTGCAACCCTGACGTCATGTGACATTATATTGTCCCGCTGGTGCCTTTTGTGGCTTCAATTCAGTATTACTCTACCATTGTATACTTTGTATGCACGTTGAGGTCAGTTATTGTGTTCCGTACGCTGGCAGAGGGGAGGCGTTGTTTTGTTTTTGTTGCAGAGTGATCTATGCACAGTAGCTGACAGCAAACTTTAAAGGAAATCCTCTGTGAGTGACTGATGCTCAGGCTCCTCCTGTGCACGCAGTGGTGCTACTGTATAGCTGCTCATAACTAAAACCTAAGAAGCTTGAGTTAATGTCAGCGTCATGCAAGTCATGCCCTCTCTCTCATTCTCCTGCTCTGCTTGGCCTTGGCCCTGTCTATCTCCTGTGTCCTCAGGGCCAAGGCCCTCACTGAGCAGCAGCACTTTAATCTGCCTCCATCAGACACCAGCCTGACACACACACCTGCTTCACTAAAGCTCCCTAAATAGGTTTAAACCAGGTTAACCTCTCTCTCGTCCTCTAGACATGCTACTAAAAGTGTCCTCCCTTATTCACACCCTCACACATCTCCCTACCACTCCTCCGCAGTGGATCAGGATTAATTCATTCCAGGATTCATCAAAACTAGAAAAGCCTTTATTCCCGCGCTGCGTTGCCAACAACAATAGACCGAGTCATTATTTTATGTCCTGTCCTCAAATGATATGACGGAACTATGGGTTTATTTTTATCTCAACTTATTCAACTCCGTGTGTTTGGTCAGTGTAAATAACCTTTTCCAAGATGCTAATCAAATTAGGCTTAAGGGGTCCCTGGGTTTTTACATGTGACGGTTGTTTCATGCTAGAGGTTTCCCCCTCCTGTATCAACGCTTGAGTGTTTATTTTCCCTATAGATTATGTTTCAGAACATATGAAATGAAGTTCTCTCATGGCGGAGGATTATTCCTGCATGTTTATAAATCATGCATTTTATAACACGGGTTTTGTAATAGTTTTCTATTCTAATGGTTTCTTCTGCTTCTTTCTGCAGTTGATTAAAACTGTGGACATAATCCTTTTACCTCACCAAGAAACCTCCTCCGCAGCCAAAGTGTCAACCCTACATCCTGCTCACTGAAGCTCTATTCCAAGAGAGTGATCTGGACTTTGTTTGGTACTATTCATCATTTTAAAGCTGACTGCAGAAGTAGCAGTCCTCCCTAATCACCAGACCTGATTTGACCATTAATAGTTTAGCTCAGCCAGCCAGCTTGATTCCTTCTCCCAGTGTCTGATTCAGAGAGGAGCCCTGCCCGTCCTCCTCTCCCCACCACCTCCCCTCACATTGTTGCAGGAGCTGAGTCTCTGCTGCCCAGGGAGGGCTCCCGACATGTCCACCAAGGCGCCCATCTATCTGAAGCGGCGGAGCAGGAAGGGGAAGAAGGAGAAGCTGCGGGACATCCTTTCCTCTGACATGATCAGTCCTCCGCTGGGGGACTTCCGCCACACCATCCATATCGGGAGCGGCGGGGGGGATGACGACCTGTTCGGAGACCTGTCCTTCCTGCAGGGGAAGTTCCACCTTCTCCCTGGGCAGCAGGGCCACAACCTGTCTCAGCGCTCCTCCATGTACGCAGAGCCCTTCCAGTTCAGCCGTACTGCCAGCGACAGCGGACACACACCCTCCTCAGAGAGCTCCCCCCTGCTGAAGAATGCCCTCTCGCTGCCCGTCATCGAAGGGGTGCAGGCCATCACCCTACCAGTCACCTCTGCACCCTCCTCCGCCCGCCCCCATCCGCCTCAGAACGCGCCCCCTCCACCCAAGCCTCCCCGACTGCACCTGGATGACGAGATCCTGACGCCCCATCACCCAGGCCTGGACTCGTCTTCTCCCTCAGCACAGGCTCCCAGCAAGACGTCCCAGTTCAGCCCGCCCTCCCCCAGGTTGTCATCAGGCGAGGATGTGTGTATCCAGGACCCTTATCTGGGTGATGGGGGCCAGGAGCGCCCCTACCTGTCCCACGCAGGCTCCCTGCTCTCCCTGCACCTGGACCTGGGCCCCTCCATCCTGGACGACGTGCTGCAGATTATGGATAGCCAGCGCCTCAGTGGCCTCAACGGAACCTGTCTGCAGGGAGGGCGGCAGGAGCTCTACACCTGACCATGAGAAGCCCTCTGTCCTCTGACTGACCTCCTTAGTGTATAAGAGGAGGTTCTGACCTCAACCAAGCCTTGCTGGATTACAAGGCTGGATTTGTACAGTAGTACGCTCATATGAAGTGCTTTTTCCCCCTGGAACTTAACTTCAGTTGCTGTTAGTGTTTTAATTGATATTGAATATCTTTCTACACTTTTCCATGCAAATTACTTAATATAGTAAGTACGAAATGAAGCGACCATTTGCCAAAAGCTGACACTGTTAAATCTCTTCTCCCCGTCCTCCAAAGAGGATATGATGAAACCGGTGAAAGAATATACTGCTGGTCAGGAACTGAGGTCAGCATGTATCTGACTGGGATCATATTTGTCAGTGGGAGTGAAATGGTATTGTAAAACCTGAAGGTCACAGTTTGAATTTTTTTACTGCACCTGAGCTGTAGACTACTGTCCGTGCTCCTGAGATCACAGTTTGGTGTCTGTGTCACACAGATTTATCCAGCTTACAAAGCTGTTCTGGAACTGACATTCTATTCATGGTTGGATATACATTATCAAAGACACGCTTATGGAAAGAGGAACTGTACTACAGGGAGGGTGTCTGCCGAGTGGCGCAGCGGTCTGAGGCACTGCATCTCAGTGCAAGAGGCATCACTACAGACCCTGGTTCGATTTCAGGCTGTATCACAACCGGCCGTGATTGGGAGTACCATAGGGCGGCACACAATTGGCCCAGTGTCGTCTGGGTTTGGCCGGGGTAGGCCGTCATTGTAAATAAGAATTTATTCTTAACAGACTTGCCTAGTTAAATAAAGGTTACATATATTTGTTTTAAATGTCTGCAAGGACAAAGATCCAGAGTGGTGGAGGAGGTCACATCCCTGAGTCAGATGTGTCATTTTCCAGCTTTTGTTATTTTTAATGCAAGAATGTGAAAGCTGTAACTTTTGTATCAGGAGAGACAATGAGTTTTGGAGAGCTCAGTTCCATATCTTTTGACATTTCAGCAGATCTACAGAGAGCTGCTCAAACTGGCCCTCATGCTCTGGTAATTGAGATGTTGGACACATTTGGAGATTATCTCACCGCTGTAGCCCTCCAAGTCTTTGTGTTGCTCAAACTATCTCTGTACCAACACAGAGAAGTTCTGAATCAGACTTTTACCAATGTTATTTGGAATTCTTGTTACAAGATACAGAGAGAGGGTTTTAATTTGAGCCAGTTTGCTACAGCAGGAAAATAATACTGCAGCAACAGGAAATGTGCATTATTATGTGGATCATAATTCATGGACATTCTTGTAGGGGTTGATACATTTTAAGTCTGATATTTGTGTAAATTACAAATGAATACAGTACAGGGTAGAGTTGCCAGATCACAGTTTGCTTCATGGGGTATACAGTACCAATCAAAAGTTTGGACACACCTACTCATTCAAGGGTTTTTCTTTATTTTGACTATTTTATACATTGTGGAATAATAGTGAAGACATCAAAACTATGAAATAACACATGGAATCATGTAGTGTAACAAAAATATATTTGAGATTCTTCAAAGTAGCCCACCCTTTGCCTTGTTGACAGCTTTGCACACTCTTGGCATTCTCTCAACCAGCTTCATGAGGTAGTCACCTGGAATGCATTTCAATTAACAGGTGTGCCTTGTTAAGTTCATTTGTGGAATTTCTTTCCTTAATGAGTTTGAGCCAATCAGTTGTGTTGTGACACGGTAGGGGTGGTATACAGAAGATAGCCCTATTTGGTAAAAGACCAAGTCCATATTATGGCAAGAACAGCTCAAATGAGCAAAGAGAAATGACAGTCCATCATTACTTTACTTTAAGACATGAAGGTCAGTCAATCTGGAAGATTAAAAGAATTTAGAAAGTTTCTTCAAGTGCAGTCGCAAAAACCACCATGCGCCATGATGAAACTGGATCTCATGAGGACCGCCACAGATTGCAGCCCAAATAAATGCTTCAGAGACTTCAAGTAACAGACACATCTCAACATCAACTGTTCAGAGGAGACTGTATGAATCAGGCGTTCATGGTCGAATTGCTGCAAAGAAACCACTACTAAAGGACACCAATAAGAAGAGACTTGCTTGGGTCAAGAAGCACGAGCAATGGACATTAGACCGGTGGAACTGGTCTTTTGGTCTGATGAGTCTAAATGTGAGATTTTTGGTTCCAACCGTCGTGTCTTTGTGAGACGCAGAGTAGGTGAACGGATGATCTCCGCATGTGTGGTTCCCACCGTAAAGCATGGAGGAGGTGTGGGGGTGCTTTGCTGGTGACAGTGTCTGTGATTTATTTAGGCACACTTAACCGGCATGGCTACCACAGCATTCTGCAGCAATACGCCATCCCATCTGGTTTGCGTTTAGTGAGACTATCATTTGTTTTTCAACAGGACAATGACAACAACACACTTCCAGGCTGTGTAAGGGCTATTTGACCAAGAAGGAGAGTGGTGGAGTGCTGCATCAGATGACCTGGCTTCCACAATCACCCAACCTCAACCCAATTGAGATGGTTTGGGATGAGTTGGACCGCAGAGTGAAGAAAAAGCAGCCAACAAGTGCTCAGCAAATGTGGGAACTCCTTCAAGACTGTTGGAAAAGCATTCCAGGTGAAGCTGGTTGAGAGAATGCCAAGAGTGTGCAAAGCTGTCGTCAAGGCAAAGGGTGGCTGTTTGAAGAATCTCAAATATAAAATATATTTTGATTTGTTTTAACACTTTGTTTGGTTAATACATGATTCCATGTGTTATTTCATATTTTTGAATTCTTCACTATTATTCTACAATGTAGAAAATAGTAAAAATAAAGGAAAACCCTTGAATGAGTAGGTGTGTCAACTTTTGATTGGTACTGTATATTTGTTTTCAATATTATATTAATTAGAATGTAGCAATCAACTAGAAAATGATAACAGGTTATTGATTCTTCATAAACCCAACAATAA
This sequence comes from Salvelinus namaycush, assembly GCF_016432855.1. Classification (NCBI taxonomy): domain Eukaryota; kingdom Metazoa; phylum Chordata; class Actinopteri; order Salmoniformes; family Salmonidae; genus Salvelinus; species Salvelinus namaycush. Next base: position 42,238,274 of record NC_052318.1, on the reverse strand, counting down.
ATGCATGATTATTTGCACCCAGAGGTGCACGGATTCACTTTAACATTGTAGAAAATATTTTGGATGATATATAATATAGAACATACATTGGTTCTTTGATAACGGTGGACCAATGATGGTTAGGTTTACCTTGAGGATGGACCAATGGCACAAAACGTTTGATTCCCCGTTAACACATTATACCATATTGTAGGAAAACAGACTACATTTGTGCATAACGCTTAACAATATCATTATAGTCTCAGATTACATTTCTTGATACTTTGACAAACTCACTAAAGCACTATAAACCCTTTCCTGCACAATAAAATGTTAACATTTACAATAAACCTGTTGGCAAGCATTGTAACAGCATAGTTCCAGCATTGTTCCATGAATTATAGCTTTTAAACTGCTCTAATTTCTATGTTTACTTTTGGATATCAACTCATCAGGCCATATCTATCAACATATAATGTTCTCATTCCATAAAATCCACCCTGTGCATCGTTTATGTGATTTCTAAATCAGCTGGAAAAGCACTTGGACTCCATAGCTGACATTTTGGGAAGAGGACTGTATTAGTAGACATATGCTTCAACTCAGAGAGAGAGAGAGGATGTGATAAGTTGTACTGCAGCACAGTCTGTCCGTAGCCCGAGCCTGGTCCAGATACTGGAGCTGTCCTGCTGACCGTGGCCAGGCCAGGATGGTGTTACGTAAGACTGTGTCTGTTTACCCTGGAGCTCTGCTGACAGACATGCAGCCAACTCCTCAGTACAGTACACCAGCCTCTCCTGCATCGTGAAAGACTGTTGATGGACTAATGTTGACACTAATAACCTTCACTGGCTTTTACAATCTAGTTAAAGTCGTTATGTACAGTATACGACTATGTGAACATACTTTGGTCTTCCTTTTTTTAAAGCTGTGAAATATGCTATGCCTCCTACGATAATTGAACTCAAGTTATTTTGGCATGTTTCACATTGTATCTATCTACTTGTCCTGACCTCCAAGTAGCTGTTGGTTGTTTTAGAAAGGGATTGCAGCATACAGAACCAAACACATATCGGAATCACCAGATATGAGGCTACACACAGGGAACTATAGGCACCAAACTTATCAAAGTTTTGTAGATGTCTTACATCATAACCTTAGCTGATCTTCCATTTTTGCACAATAATGATGTGTTTGATGATGACTTATGCTGCTATCAATTGGTGTATTTTACGTGCTGGGACAAATTATTTACTGGCGTCACAAAATTGATTACAAGCTGTAAATGAATAAATGCAATATTATGGTTAGAAGAAAAACGACGTCCATGTTTTGTCTTTTCTGTTGTTTGCCATGGCCCATCCAGTTCTTTAATAGCTCTGGGAACACCACTGAGATGGGCCCTGCAGGGGGAGGCTCCCCCGAGGAGACGGGGGTGAAACCGCCGGGGCAGATGAGGAGAGGGAGAGACCAAAGATATTTATTTGTAACCTTTTCTCTCATGGTGTATTTCTGATCAGAGCAAATAGTTGCAGCAAACAAGTTAAAAACAACACTGTTTCAACTGTGTCTTCAAAAAGCTTGTTGTAAATTTGTTTTCATCTTGATATTTTTCTCTGCCCCTTTGTGCTTGAATCTTCAAGGAACTTCAGAGATGGAAAGATATTGGGCTCCCGAGATGGAAAGGCCTGCTGAGTGCCCATGTCAGCCTCTTTCTCCCTGGCCTGAGTTTGGACCTCCGCTGGGGTGGTATAGCGGGATGAGGTTGTCATGAATAGAGGAAAGGTTTTAACATGAAAGATGCAATATAGGTGCACCGACAGGTCTGAAATTGGTTAGCATTCAGTGAGTTTGACAGTTTACATGTCAGAAGAGCTACCTGAAATCTTTGGCCAGAATGATCCTTTCCTTCCACTTGGTTACATCTCCATCTGCTGGACATTTTAGTATATCACTAGAAGTACATTTACATTTACATTTAAGTCATTTAGCAGACGCTCTTATCCAGAGCGACTTACAAATTGGTGCATTCACCTTATGATATCCAGTGGAACAACCACTTTACAATAGTGCATCTAACTCTTTAAGGGGGGGGGGGGGGGGGGGTTAGAAGGATTACTTTATCCTATCCTAGGTATTCCTTGAAGAGGTGGGGTTTCAGGTGTCTCCGGAAGGTGGTGATTGACTCCGCTGACCTGGCGGAGTAGTACATGAATCAGTTATAATAGTAACACTGAAGTCTACATTACATTACACAAGACATGATTTAATCATGTTGCCTGAAATTGCATAGTGCCTAAAACCCATAGCTGGCTATTGTAAACCCCCCCCCCCCGCGCAGGCGCAAACTATCCACGACAAAGCAAACCAAGATGGCGGCTGTTGTTGAGAATGTTGTTAAACTGTAAGTACTGTTTCTTTCCACCTAGTTAAAGTACGCGAATGTGTTTTACGTTTAAATATAATAAAGGTCGGTGGTAGCAGAAACATGTATATGTTATGGTAAATTGCCGAACATGTTCGTTAAAGGAATCGAGTAACTCAGTTATCAAACTAAGTAGTTGTGCTTTGCGGACTGTAGGAAATGGCTAGCCTGTGGTGTAATACGCTGATTATCTTGCAAAATGTTTTGTCTGTTGCAACAGAAACCGTTTACTCCAAACGGAAAACGCAAACGAGAGTTTATATTGGAAAAATATAGGTAGGTCCCTCCCCGTTTCGTTCTTAAACGGCGAACGTTATCCGTAATGAATAAACCCCAGCTAGCCAACCATCTGTGTCAGCACAGAGTCAACACTCAGCAGGTCAACTAGCTAACGTTTTGTCAATAGTTGTGGTTAATGAACACATTGAAAGGAACCAAATCTCATTATGTAACCAAACGTCGGGCACAAGTTAGCAAATGTACATGAAAAATTGCAGTCATTGTGGTAGCGATCTAATGTTGCTAGCTAAACTGATTGTAAACTAGATAGCTAGCACGTCACTGTCCCGGTTTACTCTCACGGTGGGTGTTTTCAAACTCCCCTTGGAATTAGTCGGATTACGGATAGGGAGTTGAGGATATCCCGTTAGCAATTTGGTTGTTACGTTTAGCTTCTTAGTTAGAGTGCATAGAGGCTGTTGTTGTAGTATGTAAGGTTAGGCCTACTAGTTAGAAATGAGTCCAGGTCTTGTACAATATGTGTTCTGAATTTATCAGCTGACACTGTCTGCAGATGTTGTCCTGGCATGCTTTTATACGGAATGCATGTTTTGTTGCGCTTTCCAACAGGAAATCCATGTGTCACCACAATGCATTAGTCACTATAAAAGTAATGTCTTTGGGGCAGTGTTAAAAATAACTTTTGCCGAAGGAGTTTGGTGATATGAATCAGATGTGGGTTTCATCAAGACAATACAACCAATTTCAGAAAATTTCCATGAAACAAATGTAGTTTAAAACACGAGAACAGTTATTATGCATATTTCCCTAAAGATTTCGTATCACTTTGCATAAATAGATTTAAAATGATAGTACTACGAAGCTTTCAGGACACCCCACAGAGCATTTAGGTAAGTAAAAAAAAAAAAAAATGCTGTTCACTCATGCTGATCGTGTTGAAAATCTGAACCAGCAGAGGCTGTGCTTCCTACCAGGCAGACGCCGTTGCCAAGCCAACAAAAGAGCACCTGCTGACACATTCTCACCAGTTACTAAGTCCAGGGACACAATTACATAGTTTGCTTGCCTGCTGCTCCGAGGTGCCAGCATAAAAGGAACAAAAAGGTTTTTAGCTGAGGCTGTGATAAAGGCTTTGAAGTTTTAATTATTTTAAGCCTATTTTACGGCATAGTAGAGAGGTAGCCTAGAATTCAGACAGCATTATTTGGCTTAAAGAGGTGGTAGGACCACATACCACACCTACCTCTATGGTAGAGAAGCGCACCAGGTACTGTCAGTTGTTGAACTGATGCATGAATGTATACTTCTTATCACAGTATACACAGGCAGTCTGTTTCCTAGTGCTAACTTGTTCCTGGCTGCTCCTCTCTGTGTGTGGGTGCAGGCTGGGAGAGCAGTACTACAGAGATGCCATGGAGCAGTGCCATAACTACAACGCCCGGCTATGTGCCGAGAGGAGTGTTCGAATGCCCTTCCTGGACTCTCAGACTGGAGTGGCGCAGAGCAACTGTTACATTTGGATGGAGAAGAGACACAGGGGACCAGGTTAGAAATACAGTACGCATACACACTAACTGAAGTCGCATAGGAGTTTTCTTTCAGAACTACTGAGTTCACAGATTCGAGTAGTAGGCTATGTCATTCACCACCTTCTCATGATCTGGAGATGAGAACAAGAGAGAGCACTGTAGTTCAAGCCCTCTGGAGAACTTCTGGAGAGCTATGTAAGCTGAAACATTAAAACAAGTCTTTTAGATATGTCACAGTTAATGCCTTTTGATAGGTCCACATAAAAGTCTAGAATGTATTTAGTTGTAGGTACACTTCAAATGTTTTATTTTCACATGCTTCGTAAACAACAGTTGTAGACTAACACCATACCCAAACCGTCCGCGCAAATTGATTTTGTCCCCCCCACACCAAACGCGATCATGACACGCAGGTTAAAATATCAAAACAAACTCTGAACCAATAAAATGTATTTGGGGACAGGTCAAAAAGCATGAAACATTTCTGGCAATTTAGCTAGCTAGCTTGCAGTTGCTAGCTAATTTGTCCTGGGATATAAACGTTGAGTTATTTTACCTGAATTGCACAAGGTCCTCTACTCCCGACAATTAATCCAAAAACAAAACGGTCAACTGAATCGTTTCTAGTCATCTCCTCCTTCCAGGCCTTTTCTTCTTTGGACTTTATATGGCGATTGGCATCTAATAGTATTACCATAACCACGACCGACCTCAGTTAATCTTTTATTCACCCATGTGGGTATAACCAATGAGGAGATGGCATGTGGGTACCAATGAGGCGATGGGAGTGGCAGGACTTGCACGGCGTTCAGCGTCACAAATAGAACTGACTTCTACAGTGGCTTGCGGAAGTATTCACCCCCTTGGCATTTTTCCTATTTTGTTGCCTTACAACCTGGAATTAAAATGTATTGTTTGGGGGTTTGTATCATTTGATTTACACAACATGCCTACCACTTTGAAGATGCTAAATATCTTTTTGTGTGAAACAAACAACAAATAAGACAAAAAAAACAGTACTTGAGCGTGCATAACTATTCACCCCCCCCGAAGTCAATACTTTGTAGTGCTACCTTTTGAAGCAGTTACAGCTGCAAGTTTCTTGGGGTATGTCTCTATAAGCTTGGCACATCTAGCCACTGGGATTTTTGTCCATTCTTCAAGGCAATACTGCTCCAGCCCCTTCAAGTTGGATGGGTTCCGCTGGTGTACAGCACTCTAAGTCATACCACAGATTCTCAATTGGATTGAGGTCTGGGTTTTGACTAGGCCATTCCAAGACATTAAAATGTTTCCCCTTAAACCACTCGAGTGTTGCTTTAGCAGTATGCCTAGGGTCATTGTCCTGCTGGAAGGTGAACCTCCATCCCAGTCTCAAATCTCTGGAAGACTGAAACAGGTTTCCCTCAAGAATTTCCCTGTATTTAGCGCCATCCATCATTCTTTCAATTCTGACCGGTTTCTCAGTCCCTGCCGATGGAAAAACATCCCCACAGCATGATGCTGCCACCACCATGCTTCACTGTGGGGATGGTGTTCTCGGGATGATGAGAGGTGCTGGGTTTGCGCTAGACATAGCGTTTTCCTTGATGGCCAAAAAGCTCAATTTTAGTCTCATCTGACCAGAGTACCTTCTTCCATATGTTTGGGGAGTCTCCCACATACCTTTTGGTGAAACCAAACGTGTTTGCTTATTTCTTTCTTTAAGCAATGGCATTTTTCTGGCCACTCTTCCGTAAAGCCCAGCTCTGTGGAGTGTACGGCTTAAAGTGGTCCTATGGACAGATACTCCAATCTCCGCTGTGGAGCTTTGCAGCTCCTTCAGGGTTATCTTTGGTCTCTTTTGTTGCCTGTCTGATTAATGCCCTCCTTGCCTGGTCCGTGAGTTTTGATGGGCGGCCCTCTTTTGGCAGGCTTGTTGCGGTGCCATATTCTTTCCATTTTTTAATAATGGATTTAATGGTGCTCTGTGGGATGTTCAAAGTTTCTGATATTTTTTTTATAACCCAACCCTGATCTGTACTTCTCCACAACTTTGTCCCTGGCCTGTTTGGAGAGCTCCTTGGTCTTCATGATGCCGCTTGCTTGGTGGTGCCCCTTGCTTAGTGGTGTGACAGATTCTGGGGCCTTTCAGAACAGGTGTGTGTGTGTATACACAGAGATCATCTAACAGATCATGTGACACTTAGATTGTACACAGGTGGACTTTATTTAACTAATTATGTGACTTCTGAAGGTAATTGGTTGCACCAGATCTTATTTAGGGGCTTCATAGCAAAGGGGGTGAATACATATGCATGCACCACTTTTCCGTCATTTTTTTTACTTCACCAAATTGGACTATTTTGTGTATGTCCATTACATGAAATCCAAATAAAAATCCATTTAAATTACAGGTTGTAATGCAACAAAATAGGAAAAATGCCAAGGGGGATGAATACTTTTGCAAGGCACTGTATTTTAGCGCTTGGCAACGCAGACTCTTGTTGGTGCGCGCGAGCAGTGTGGGTACAATAATTCAATAACATGCATGTTTAAATTTATTTTGCGACGCGAACGGTGTGGTCAGCATGTAAGAGTGAAATGCTTACTTACGGCCCTTCCCAACAATGCAGAAAGAAAAATCTAGAACAATAATAACACAAGTAGTAAATACACAATGAGTAACGATAACATGGCTATATACAGTGCATTCGGAAAGTTTTCATACCCCTTGACTTTTACCACTTTTTATTACGTTACAGCCTCATTCTAAAATGGATTAAATAGTTTTCCACCTCATCAATCTACACACAATACCCCATTTTTTAAAAACAGGTTTTTAGAAATGTTTGCAAATGTATTAAAAATTAAAACAGAAATCACATTTATATAAGTATTTAGACCCTTTACTCAGTACTTTGTTGAAGCACCTTTGGCAGCGATTACAGCCTTGAGTCTTCTTGGGTATGCCACTACAAGCTTGGCACGCCTGTATTTGGGGAGTTTCTCCCATTCTTCTCTGCAGAGCCTCTCAAGCTCTGTCATTTGGTGTATTGTCTGTAGATTGACAAAGATTTTTTTTATTTAATACATTTTAGAACACGGCTGTAACTTAACAAAATGTGGGGGAAAATCAAGGGTTCTGAATACTTTCAGAAGGCACTGTATGTATGTGCTGTCACTGTGGGGACATAGGGTGGTCACTAACATGCAACTATCTGTCCTCTCTCAGGCGTGGCTCCAGGACAGTTGTACACCTACCCATCCCGCAGGTGGAGGAAGAAACGACGAACCCACCCCCCAGAGGATCCCCAGCTCGTCTTCCCTCCTCTAAAGTCAGGTACGTCCTTATCATGGCATGCTGCTCTGCTTAATAATACTAAAGCTGTGTTGACACGTTTGTGTGCCCCTCTGTGCATCATTTTCCTGTTTGTTCTTTACTCATTTGTAAAGGTTGTTTGTGGTTCTCCCTGTCTGTAGAGCTGGACTTGGGGTTAAAGAAGGATTCCCTGTCCTCTGATGGCAGCAGTCTGGAGGCCCTGCTGAAGGGAGAACCCCTGGACAAACGGGTTCCTCCGGAGCTCCGAGGGCCTGAGGAGGAGTCCAGTCTGACAGACTACACTGGTGGGGCGGTCACCCCTGCAGCACGTGTCAGAAAGGTACCGTAGCCTGCTGTGGTTGGATGGACCGTGTGTGATACCTAGCTCGTTTACTACTTCTCCAGTGACACTAGCTACTACAGCTGCATGCTTTCCTCTGTCAACACAGAGAGTCCTGGAGCCAGATGACTTCCTGGATGACTTGGAGGATGAGGACTATGAGGAGGACACCCCAAAAAGAAGAGGCAAAGGAAAGGGAAAGGTGTGCGAAGCTCTTTTAAACCAATAATTGTTAGTGATGTTAAGGGCATGTCATCTGAAATGGTGTCCAGTGTGGCAACATGACTGTAACTATGATTTTGGGGATGGTGTGTTATGACAGCGTGTTTGTCCGCAGGGTCGTGGAGTAAGCAGTGCCAAGAAGAAGCTGGACGCTGCGGCGGCTGCGCTGGAGGACAAGGACAAGCCCTACTCCTGTGACAGTGAGTCCCAGGGGGGTGCAGCAGAGCCTGGGAGGGAAACAGTGGGAGTACAGATGGGCTTTTGCAGAGGTGGGCTACTCTGTAGGAACTCTGTTGCTGGGAAGCAGTCAAAGTCTGTTGCTTTTAGCTCCTGAAATTGTCATCTCTTGCAGCTGAATCTCAGACACTCGGGCGCATTGTTGATGCCTTTCTGAATCTCTCTGTCTGTGACCGTACTTCTGAGTCTTTCTGTCTATGCTCTCTCTCTTCTCTCTTTCAGACACTTTCAAACAAAAGCATATTTCAAAACCTTCTGAAAGAGGTATATTTCTCTCGCATTCCTTTTTCCTCTGCCTCCAGTCCAGTCTGCTTAATGCCTGTTTGTTTTTTCTCTCTCTGTGTGTGTTGGCTAAATGTAGAACACTGAGATTAGTTGAGCCCATAGACTAGGCTAAATGTAGAACACTGAGGTTAGTTTTACCCATGGACTAGGCTAAATGTAGAACACTTTGAGATTAGTTTTACCCATGGACTAGGCTAAATGTAGAACACTTTGAGGTTAGTTTTACCCATAGACTAGGCTAAATGTAGAACACTTTGAGGTTAGTTTTACCCATAGACTAGGCTAAATGTAGAACACTTTGAAGTTAGTTTTACCCATGGACTAGGCTAAATGTAGAACACTTTGAGGTTAGTTTTACCCATGGACTAGGCTAAATGTAGAACACTTTGAGATTAGTTTTACCCATGGACTAGGCTAAATGTAGAACACTTTGAGATTAGTTTTACCCATGGACTAGGCTAAATGTAGAACACTTTGAGATTAGTTTTACCCATAGACTAGGCTAAATGTAGAACACTTTGAGGTTAGTTTTACCCATAGACTAGGCTAAATGTAGAACACTTTGAGATTAGTTTTACCCATGGACTAGGCTAAATGTAGAACACTTTGAGATTAGTTTTACCCATGGACTAGGCTAAATGTAGAACACTTTGAGATTAGTTTTACCCATAGACTAGGCTAAATGTAGAACACTTAGAGATTAGTTTTACCCGTGGACTAGGCTAAATGTAGAACACTTAGAGATTAGTTTTACCTGTGGACTAGGCTAAATGTCGCTGCCTCCCCTCATCCACTAAATGTCTCATTTAAGGTTAAATTGACTTGAAGTCAAAGTTAACTTGATATGCTTGAGAGTGGATTGTAAATGTGTAGTGTGGAGATGCCTTTTCTGTGCTTGGTTTCCACCACAGTTTAAGTAGCAGTGTAAATTTGTGTTATTTTATCCTAAATGACATTTAGGCTACTCCAACAGTAGTTTGTCTTCAGGACTGTCTTGGCTCTGTATGGCACACTTATTATTACACACACTACAGCCAATCAACTGTTGGCTATATGTTTGTCATAATCTGGCTTTGTGTCTCTTAATTTAGTATGTCTCATTTGCATTTCTTTAAAAAATAAAGGAGGGCCGCACACTCATTTGCATTTCTTAATTCCATTTCTTTTTTCTTAACTCATCTACGTTCTGTCCTGTTTCGTCCTCCTCACCCGTTTCTTTAGAGTGAAATGGTGCCTCTGCGTTTGTTTTGAACCACCAGCTTGGGGCTGTGTGGGTCCTGGTGTGAGAGTGCCTATGCAATGCCTGTGGGGGGAGGAATGTTTAGAGCCTTGTCCATCCAGAAGAATACTAACCTGGGTTCTGCACCATGGCCTTTGACTGGCAGGCTGGGAAAGGGACAGGGAGCTGGGGCTGGGAGCTGACCTAGTCAGTAATCTTGCCCCTCTAGAAATCAGCTGAAGAAATGAGAGGGTGATTGAGTGAGTGGAGGGATTAAGAGAGTGTGGGAGGGAGAGCGAGAGGAAGGGAGGGAGGAAATGTTTGGTCTGCTGGTACATCTTATGCTAGACCTGAGGCTGGGGCAAAACACTGACATCTTTGTTTCCACGACTCAGACAATCCCACCACAAATCCGTCTATTTATAACCCTGGGTATTAGTCTAGTCTAGACTCCTCATGCCATTCCCAAAGCACCAGAGTTCTAGTCTGGCACAGGAAGAGTAATCTTCATTCAAGTTATTAGTACTAATCTAAGATGTTTGGTCCATTCATTAAAACAGACTCCATCAGGCTAAATTCTAGAAGCTAGATTGAGATCTCTCCAATGGTTTTGTCTGCTGAAAAGATTCATTCCCACGAACGTATCTCGCCTTCTCTGCTCCAGTTGAAATTGAATTGCACAATTGTCATTCAGGGCCACAGATGGTCTCTCGCCTCCAGCTATTGAGTGCAAATTGAAACGTAATATCACTCTTCCAAGATGAGCCAGTGCAGACTGGAGGGTAGCAGAGTTATGGACGTGCTGAAACTGTTTGACTAAGTGGGAGGATAGGCAAAACAGCAGGCCATTGCAGAGGACAGGGGTGCATGGATATGATTTTTCAGCATCAGCAAATGTCACGGCAAGGTCAGATCCGAGCGATTAGGAAACAATGTACTCTGACCTCGTATGAAGGCTACTTAATTGTTTACGTATGTTTTTGTTTTCACACGTGTTGTGTTTGGGGGTTTCTCTGGCAGTCTGTGGGAAGCGTTACAAGAATCGTCCGGGCCTGAGTTACCACTACACCCACTCCCACCTGGCTGAGGAGGAGGGAGAGGACAAGGAGGTGCCTGAGGTCCACACCCCCACTCCGCCCCAGCCTGAGGAGCCTAAGAGTAAGTGACCAGTCATTGGTGACCAGTGGGGTCATTTATAGGTCATTGGTTGGCCGTGTCCGAAATCTGTCTTGCCTACTACTTACTAAAAATAAATACTGTGTATAATCGTACTACATACTGTTTAGTACAACATAATGCAGTAAGCAACAAATATCAACATCCTAGGCTTTCCAATCCTGAGAATACATCATCTAATACGCAATTGTGTTGATTCCCGCCATTCGTTCATTTGGGTACAGTATCTCATTATCAGCTGTAGTCAAACACACGCGAGTCTGGAAAGACGATCCTCTTCCTCAAAAGTGTGCAGCGAATTTTACTAGATGAAAAGCCGAAGTTAGTATGAATGACATCCTGGCATTTAAAGCATACAATATTTTCCAAATTTCACATACTATCAAATTTTATTTTTTCGCGTACCGAAAATGCCTTCTATTTAGAACGCAAGTATAGGTTATTCGGCCACGGCCAATGACACTGGATCCTTGTTAATCAATAACCTTTGAATGCATTCTTATACGTAGTTTTATTCTGTGTCTCCCTCACAGCACCCAAGAAAGGTCCAGATGGTTTGGCGATACCCAATAACTACTGTGACTTCTGCCTGGGAGACTCTGCCCTCAACCAGAAGACGGGCCAGTCAGAGGAGCTGCAGTCCTGCTCAGACTGTGGACGTTCAGGTAACTGCTCCACCCCTGGCCTTTACACTGAGAGACCAGGATAACCTCGGTATTTGAGACGATTTTGTATGGGCGCGTGTGAGTGATAGACTTTACTTTAGGATCCGTATTGAGTGTGTTCAGAGTCAGACGCATGATGGCATAGTTACAAAGACCAGCAGTAATGACAGTGGCAGACAGGGTTTGTCCTGTGAGACCCATTCTCTGTGTCCAACCCAGGCCACCCATCCTGCCTGCAGTTCACCCCCGTGATGATGGCTGCAGTGAAGACCTACCGCTGGCAGTGCATCGAGTGCAAGTGCTGCAACATCTGTGGCACCTCAGAGAACGACGTGAGTTCACCTGCAGGCGTCATGCTTATTACTGTTGAATAAAGGAAGTGCACTGTATATTTAAAATGAAGTGGTGCACTGAAAAGTGCATTGTATAATGAGCCTGTGGTCTTTTGTCCAGGACCAGCTTCTGTTCTGTGATGACTGTGATAGAGGCTATCACATGTACTGTCTCAGCCCCCCTATGGCTGAACCTCCAGAAGGTAAGAGCAGGATGTGAACAACATGTCTGTTCCACAATGTTGGCTGAAATGGGCTTTTTCACAGCCACTGCCCCATTTGCCTGTCTAATAAGGGAGATTTGAGTCAACGGCTTTTTTGGTAACGAGTGTTGTGGGTTTCCTCTCCGTAGGGAGACAGATTTATCTCAGTAAATTTGGCGGAGCCGAGTGTCCAAGTAGAGCTCTCAGGCAGCGTAGCCAGACAACGATAGCATGGCCAGGTGTTTTACTGATGAATCACCTCTTTCAGCTCTTAGCTAGCGTTGAAATGCTTCATCAGTGCAAAGTGTTAGATCATAGCCTCTACCTTGAGACCCACTGACTTCAACTGGGCTAGTGACATGAGGTGGGTCCATGGAAGAAAGAGGATATTTATAGGACTAAAAGTCTGTGAGTCATTCACCTCTGTTTCCTTGTGTCCTCTAACAGGGAGCTGGAGCTGCCATCTGTGTCTGGACCTATTGAAAGACAAGGCGTCAATATACCAGACCCGTAATGTCCCTCCGTCGTGATGGACCCCCATCCTCACATACCCACATACCCTCCTTCCACAGTGAGGTTCTCTCTCTGGTCAGTAGAGTGGAGGGGGTGGGACAGATGACTTGTGAAAAGGGAAGTGTACCTTACCAGCCCCCCCCCCCCCCCCCCCCCCCCCGCTGAAACATGCTTAGGTTTGGTTGTTCTATGACTGTTACACAGTTCCAAGCTCAAGTGACCCATGTAGGCTTTTGTTTTCAACTATTTGTCAATATATCAAACTCAACGTGTAATATCCTGAACTTGACAATACATCAAGTATGTTTCCTTAAAAGTGGCTTAAACCACAAATAGCTTTTACCAGCCAAAGTACACACAATCTCACATACAGACACACATACAGTGCATTCGGAAAGTATTCAGACCCCTTCACTTTTTCCACATTTTGTTACGTTACAGCCTTATTCTAAAATAGATTATAAAAATACAATTTCCTCATCAATCTACACACAATACCCCATAATGACAATGCAAAAGGTTTTTAGACGTTTTTGCAAATTTTGTAAAAAAAACAACTGAAATACCGTATTTACATAAGTATTCAGACCCTTTGCTATGAGACTTGAAATTGAGCTCAGGTGCATCCTGTTTCCATTTATCATCCTTGAGCTGTTTCTACAACTTGATTGGAGTCCACCTGTGGTAAATTCAATTGATTGGACATGATTTGGAAAGGCACAGACCTGTCTATATGAGGTCCCACAGTTGATAGTGCATGTCAGAGCAAAAACCAAGCCATGAGGTCGAAGGAATTGTCCATAGAGCTTCGAGACAAGATTGTGTCGAGGCACAGATCTGGGGAAGGGTACCAAAACATTTCTCCAGCATTGAAGGTCGCCAAGAACACAGTGGCCTTCATAATTCTTAAATGGAAGAAATTTGGAACCACCAAGACTCTTCTTAGAGCTGGCCGCTCGGCAATACTGAGAAATTGGGGGAGAAGGGTATTGGTCAGGGAGGTGACCAGGAACCCGATGGTCACTCCGACAGAGCGCCTCTGTGGAGATGGGAGAAGCTTCCAGAAGGACAACCATCTCTGCAGCACTCCACCAACAAGGTCTTTATGGTAGAGTGGCCAGACGGAAGCCACTCCTCAGTAAAAGGCACATGACAGCCTGCTTGGAGTTTGCCAAAAGGCACCTAAAAGGACTCAGACCATGAGAAACAAGATTTTCTGGTCTGATGAAACCAAGATTGAACTCTTTGGCCTGAATGCCAAGCATCACGTCTGGAAGAAACCAGGCAACGCTCATCACCTGGCCAATAACGTCCCAATGGTGAAGCATGGTGGTAGGAGCATCATGCTGTGGGGAAGTTTTTCAGCGGCAGGGACTCTGAGACTAGTTAGAATCGAGGGAAAGATGAACAGAGCAAAGATCCTTGATGAAAAACTGTTCCAGCGCACTCAGGAACTCAGATTGGGGCGAAGGTTCACCTTGCAACAGGACAAGTCTCTGAATGTCCTTGAATGGCTCAGCCAGAGCCTGGACTTGAACCCGATCTAACATATCTGGATAGACCTGTAAATAGCTGTGTAGCGACGCTCCCTATCCAACCTGATAGGGCTGAGAGGATCTGCAGAGAAGAATGGGAGAAACTACCCAAATACAGGTGAGCCAAGCTTGTAGCGTCATACCCAAGAAGACTCGAGGCTGTAATCGCTGCCAACAAAGTACTCAGTAAAGGGTCTGAATACTTATGTAAATGTGATATTTCAGTTTTTTATTTTTAATACATTTGCAAACATTTCTAATAACCTGTTTTTGCTTAGTCATTATGGGGTATTTGGTTGTCGATTGGTGGGGGGGACAATACATTTTAGAATAAAGCTGTAACGTAACAAAATGTGGAAAAAGTGAAATTGTCTGAAGAATCCGAAGGCACTGCACATGCACACGACTGCTCCGAATGATCCTACTTTTATTCTGCAAAATATCTGTTTTGCGTGTAGACGAGAGAAATAGTTGAAATCAATTAGCATGCCAATGCTTGTTCATAATAAGAAAATGTTTAAGGTTTTGTATATTTATATATTTGTATAGCATATTAAAGGTGTGAAATGATTTAAAAGCTGCAATAATAGGTTGGTTCTGTAGTCTTTGTGTAGTGCCCATCTTCAATATTAATGAATAATCTTCCAGCTCCTGATGCGGAGGCAACACCGAGTTGGGAAAGCATAGAGAGGGCCTTACCATTACTTAGTACCCATCCATCTCTATACCTCAGAGAGGAACAGGACCTTGGCGTAACTATTTTAAGGAATTGATATTGCTGCATTGAAGAAAAGTGAGTCAGTGGTTGCTGGTTGGTTGAAGTTAATTTGAGTGTGTTCTAGTCGTGGCCAAAAGTTTTGAGAATGACACAAATATTAATTTCCACAAAGTTTGCTGCTTCAGTGTCTTTAGATATTTCTGTCAAATGTTACTATAGAATACTGAAGTATAAGTACAAGCATTTCATATGTGTCAAAGGCTTTTATTGACAATTACATGAAGTTGATGCAGAGTCAATATTTGCAGTGTTGACCCTTTTTTTTTTCAAGACCTCTGCAATCCGCCATGGCATGCTGTCAATTAACTTCTGGGCCACATCCTGACTGATGGCAGCCCATTCTTGCATAATCAATGCTTGGAGTTTGTCAGAATTTGTAGGTTTTTGTTTGTCCACTCGCCTTTTGAGGATTGACCACAAGTTCTCGGTGGGATTAAGGTCTGGGGAGTTTCCTGGCCATGGACCCAAAATCTCGATGTTTTGTTCCCCGAGCCACTTAGCTATCACTTTTGCCTCATGGCAAGGTGCTCCATCATGCTGGAAAAGGCATTGTTCGTCACCAAACTGTTCCTGGATGGTTGGGAGAAGTTGCTCTCGGAGGATGTGTTGGTACCGTTCTTTATTTATTCACCATTCTTTATTCATTCATGGTGTTCTTAGGCAACATTGTGAGTGAGTGAGCTCCCTTGGCTGAGAAGCAACCCCACACATGAATGATCTCAGGATGCTTTACTGTTGGCATGACACAGGACTGATGGTAGCACTCACCTTCTCCGGACAAGCTTTTTTCCGGATGCCCCAAACAATCGGAAAGGGGATTCATCAGAGAAAATGACTTTACCCCAGTTCTAACCCTGTACCTCTTGCAGAATATCAGTCTGTCCCTGATGTTTTTCCTGGAGAGAAGTGGCTTCTTTGCTGCCCTTCTTGACACCAGGCCATCCTCCAAGAGTCGTTGCCTCACTGTGCGTGCAGATGCACTCACACCTGCCTGCCGCCATTCCTGAGCAAGCTCTGTACTGGTGGTGCCCCGATCCCGCAGCTGAATCAACTTTAGGAGATGGTCCTGGCGCTTGCTGGACTTTCTTGGGCGCCCTGAAGCCTTCTTCACAACAATTGAAGAGCTCTCTTTGAAGTTCTTGATGATCTGATAATTGGTTGATTTATGTGCAATCTTACTGGCAGCAATATCCTTGGCTGTGAAGCCCTTTTTCTGCAAAGCAATAATGACGGCACATGTTTCCTTGCAGGTAACCATGGTTGACAGAGGAAGAACAATGATTCCAAGCACCACCCTCCTTTTGAAGCTTCCAGTCTGTTATTCAAACTCAATCAGCATGACAGAGTGATCTCCAGCCTTGTCCTCGACAACACTCACACCTGTGTTAACGAGAGAATCACTGACATGATGTCAGCTGGTCCTTTTGTGGCAGGGCTGAAATGCAGTGGAAATGTTTTTTGGGGATTCAGTTCATTTGCATGGCAAAGAGGGACTTTGCAATTAATTGCAATTCATCTGATCACTCTTCATAACATTCTGGAGTATATGCAAATTGCCATCATACAAACTGAGGCAGCAGACTTTGTGAAAATTAATATTTGTGTCATTCTCAAAACTTTTGGCCACGACTGTATACCTACAGCCAGCATTTTACCAACAATAGTTACATATTCCATTGGTAGGCAACACAGGTCCTAGAGAGCTGCAGTAGTCCTGAACTCGACCCCTTGTTATGTGTTGGGAAATAGCTACCGAGCACAGGACTTTGTTTCCCTTCCCATACCGGCTCGGAAGTCTCATCCCACCCTGCTCTAACCTGCTCCACTGGGGCCTCACGTGACTGTCATGATTTACACTCCCCTTCAGTTATAGCCACAGGAGGGCAGTAATGAGCAATACAAGTGCTACTGGGACTGTCAGGGGGATAATGTTATTGGAATGATGGGGAGCCATCAGAGGATCTTGTCAGACAGTGGTGTGTTAACACAAACTGCAGACTGGTGTGTGCACCTGCATTTGCTATACTGTAGCATTTTCCTTAGAGGATAAATGTATTGACATTGTCATATATAGGTCTACATTTATATAATTCGCACATGGGCACAAAGGGATTCTAAGGTGAACCTTAAAGGCACATTTCTGAATCAATTGCATGTCTGAGTTCTTTGTCTCATGGAAAGGGAAGACCTGTTTTTTTCCCCTTGTATTTTCTGTATGCGCTTCTCCCCCAAAGCTGGGCACAATGCTCTCCACAGGTCTGGCACACAAATTGCACAAATTACAATTAGCTAAAATGTCTTTACCTTAACTAGTGACAGTAAAAAACACAGGATACATTGACAGACATGGTAAAAAGGCAAAACAGTCAAGCAAGTGCATGATAATGTGTGCTAATGGTATGCTCAGATTTGAATTGATCAAAGTGTAAGGAAGTTGTGTAATATAATTTAGCTATACTATCATGTTATATCAATAGCCAACTAACAAATACTAAAGCATTAAACAAGTATTTCTCATGACATTTTTGGGGTGTTTGTTTAGAGGCAGGTTCCAGTTGGAACATTACGGTTTTCGTTTTGCCGTCATATTCAGCAATGATATTGATTCAGTTGATGTAGAACAGTTTTGGGACTTTATTTGAGTTGTGAATGAATATTGCCTTTATGGTAGACGGTTTTGTCTTTTTTTTTCAGGAAAATAAAATATTTGTCACTGGCTGTATTTGGTGCCGTGTCCTCTTTTCTCTCTTGCAGCAGTGTGCGTTCAAGATCACTGAAGCATTATTGTATCAGTGATGGAATCTTTGTGTCTCTTATATTTGTACCTTTTGTATTGCAAGTTCCTGGTGATGATTTAACATGAAGGCATATGGACCAAATCATAACCCTGTTTCAATAAACATGTCATAAACAGAAGCCATTTCCTCATGGCTCTGGACCGAAGTCAAAACGGGCAGACCAACTGCTCCGTGGAGAGGAACGGAAGGGGAGGGTGAGGAAGGAAAGTTTGAAGACAGTCATGGGCAAAAACAGACTGCATGATTATCATAGATGTATGCAATGTAATGTTCTTAAGAAAGACTGTACTTTGAGGCAATACCCTGGGTAGGTTTTCTGCTATTGACTGTTATGGATGTCAATGCCCATCATACTTAGCCTGTCTGTTTCTTTGTTTTTATCTAACAGTCAAAAAGCAATTCCTCTGCCTTCTTCAAAAATCATCCCCTTACATGGATTGTCTTTTACTAGGGCAGGTCTGACTCTTCTTAAGCTAGAGGGTAGTGTCTAGCTTTGAAAAAGTTCAGACAGTACTGCTGGTCTTGTGTGTCCTGAAGGAGGCATGGTTGGCATTATAAGCCATTCCCCAGTTCCTCTGTCCCGGCCTGCAGAGCAGCAGCGTCTTAAAGGTGACTCTGAAGTGCTCGTTGCAGAGGGCGTAGCAGACTGGGTTGACGGTGCTGTTGATGTAGCAGAGCCAGTAGCCCAGCTGCCACAGCTTCTCGGGCACGCAGTAGGAGACGGACACCAGCACCATGATGTTGTACGGCGTCCAGGTCAGGATGAAAGCCAGCAGGATGGCACACAGGGTCCTGGCTGCCTTCTTCTCCCTGACAATTGTGTTCCTCCTCCTCTTGGCTTTGGGCTGCTTGTGGCGTCTGGAGTCTGATGTGGAGCCCCTTAGGGGGGGCTGCCTGCCCTGTGGACCTGCTGTACTGTCCTCTGCCCTGGATGTCAGGGGTTTGGTGGCCCCTACGGTGTCTCTGCCCTGGGCGTCTCTGAGTGGGATCATGGCTTTAGGGCTTGTCTTAGCGCTCACCCCCTGCTGCGTCTGCTCTGGTTCTTCCTCTGAGGAGGAAAGGGAGACGGTAGGCTCTTCCTCATCTACGTTACAGGTGCTGTCTCTGCAGCCCTCCCTGTAGGCCCCCTTGGTGGGAGACAATGACAGTGTTGCTATTCTCCTCCCACTGCTCTGTTTAGGCTCCTCTCTCACAGGGAAGCAGCCCTGGGACACCTCACTGCTCTGCTCCCTGCCCACAGGCACCTCTCTGGAGCTGCTCACACTGCTCTTGGTGCTGCTGGAGTAGACATCCCTTCGCCCAGACACCTGGGAGGCCCCTCCACTGCTCCCAGACCCCATTAGCCCCTCCAGACCCTGGGCTCGCTTCTCGATCTCCCAGTAGATCTTCCAGTACAGGATTCCCATGATGGTGACAGGAAGGTAGAAGGCAGCGATGGCCGTGCCGAATGTGAGAGCAGGCTCGGTCAGGAACGGGATAGAGCATTCACCCGCGCCCTGTGAGGCCCTGCCCACTACATGGGGCCAGAACAGGATGGCTGGCCCCCACAGGATGAAGGACACGGCCCAGGCCAGGCCGATGGCTGCGGCTGCCCGGCGTGTGGTGCGCTTGGCCCGGTAGGTGAGAGGTCTGGTGATGGAGTAGAAGCGGTCGAAGCTGATGACCAGCAGGTTCATGACGGAGGCATTGCTGGCCACATAATCCACAGCCAGCCAGACGTCACAGGCCAGGCTGCCCAGAGTCCAGCGTCCCATGATAATATAAACAGCATAGAGGTTCATGGAGACTGCCCCCAGGATCAGGTCCGCCACCGCCAGGCTCAGCAGAAAGTAATTGCTGAAGGTGCGCAGCTGCCTGTTAACCCGGAAGGAGATCACCACCAGCAGGTTACCTATGATAGTGACCAGCGAGAGAGGCCCTGTGATGAGTACGATCACCACCACCTCCCATATCTCATGGCCCCCCAGTGGATCTGCTGTCACATTGGTGGTGTCACTGGTCTGGGAGACACAGGAGTGGTTCATCTTCCACAGAGCGACGCAGAGTTAAGCGGTGGAGCAAAAGTCATTCTTCTTCACAACAGGGAATCGCTGATGTTGACATCTGGCATGGAGTTACCGTCTCAGGGCCAACTGCAGGACAAGAGAACAGTCATGAGATGGAGCACATTGCTAACAACCATGACCTTTATACACATATTTTGTCAATAATTTAGAGAATTTGTTTAACTGGTCCATTGATATAATTAGAAAAACGTCATCCCGGTAAATTACATTGTCATATCTCCAGTACAGGCAGTTCTGAGAAACTCATTAAGTTTAGCCACCATGTTCAGTTTACCCACCATGTTTGATATCCTGCCTTTCTGTTGACTCACAGACTAGGTGACATGCTGTAACTATGATACATTTTTCATAACTTTTAGTGCTTAATGAGTTTACTGCTGAATGCAAACAAGAGGATATACAGAACAAAAATATAAATGCAACAATTTCAAAGATTTTACTAAGTTACAGTTTATATTAGGAAATCAGTCAATTTAAATAAATAATTTAGGCTCTAATCTATGGATTTCACATGACTGGGAATACAGATATGTATCTGTTGGTCACAGATACCTTTAAAAACAAAAAGGTAGAGAAAACCAGTCAGTATCTAGTGTGACCACCATTTCCCTCATGCAGTGTGACACATCTCATTTGCATAGAGTTGACCAGGCTGTTGATTGTGGCCTGTGGAATGTTGTCCCACTCCTCTTCAATGGCTGTGAGAAGTTGCTGGATATTGGTGGGAACTGGAATGCTCTGTCGTACACTTCAATCTAGAGTGTCCCAAACATGATCAATGGGTGACATGCCTGGTGAGTATGCAGGCCATGGTGGAACTGGGACATTTTCAGCTTCCAGGAATTGTGTACAGATCCTTGTGACATGGGGCTCTGCATTAGCATGCTGAAACATGAGGTGATGACTGCAGATGAATGACACGACAATGGGCCTCAGGATCTGGTTACGGTATCTCTGTGCATTCAAAATAGGCCATCGATTAAATACAATTGTGTTCGTTGTCCGTAGCTTATGCCTGCCCATACCATTACCTTACCGCCACCATGGGGCACTCTGGTCACAACTTTGACATCCGCAAACCGCTCACGCACACGACCAAATTCACATGGTCTGCAGTTGTGAGGCCGGTTAGACATACTGCCAAATTCTCAAAAACAACGTTCGAGGTGGCTTATGGTAGAGAAATTAACCTTCAATTCTCTGGTACCAGCTCTGTTGGTCATTCCTGTAGTCAGCATGCCAATTGCATGCTCCCTCAACTTGAGACATCTGTAGCCATTGTGTTGTGTGACAAAACTGCACATTTTAGAGTGGCCTTTTATTGTCCCCAGCACAGGGTGCACCTGTGTAATGACCATGCTGTTTAATCAGCTTTTTGATATGCCACACCTGTCAGGTGGATGGATTATCTTGGAAAAGGAGAAATGCTCACTAACAGGGATGTAAACAAATTTGTGCACAATATTTGAGAGAAATAAGCTTTTTGTTGATATAAAACATTTCTGGGATGTTTTATTTCAGGTCATGAAACATGGGACCAACACTTTACATGTTGTGTTTATATTTTTGTTCATTGTAGATTCAAAGGGAGAGAAATGTGTTGAAATTGAAAATCAGTTTACATAATTTTTGGAAATAGTGCAGGTATGGTGGCAGTTGTCATAGTTTTGACTACTTTGAGTTGCATTGATTGTAGGTAGGGCTACTGCAACTCTCGTAGTAAAATCGATAGTGTGAAATCTCCCAGTAAGCAAAATGATGTTGAAAAGACTTTAGACGTCTTTTCCAGACAACATCATGTGCATTTCAGGTGCTGAATGAAAAGTTAGAAGACGTCTTTTCCGGATGTGAAAAATACATCTTATACGGACGTCGAAAATACGTATTTTCCAGATGTTGAACATACAGTACCAGTCGAAAGTTTGGACACACCTACTCTTTCAAGGGTTTCTCATTATTTTTACTATTGCATTGTAGAATAATAGTGAAGACATCAAAACTATGAATTAACACACATGGAATCGTGTAGTAACCAAAAAAGTGTTAAACCTATCAAAATATATTTTATATTTGAGATTCTTCAAATTAGCCACACTTTGCCTTGATGATAGCTTTTGTACACTCTTGGCATTCTCTCAACCAGCTTCACCTGGAATGCTTTTCCAGCAGTCTTGAAGGAGTTCCCACATATGCTGAGCAGTTGTTGGCTGCTTTTCCTTCACTCTGTGGTCCAACTCATCCCAAACCATCTCGATTCGGTTTAGGTCGGGTGATTGTGGAGGCCAGGTCATCTGATGCAGCACTGCATCACTCTCGTTCTTGGTCAAACAGCCCTTACACAGCCTGGAGGTCTGTTGGGTCATTGTCCTGTTGAAAAACAAATTATAGTCCAACTAAGCGCAAACCAGAATGCTGTGGTAGCCATGCTGGTTAAGTGTGCATTGAATTCTAAATAGATCACAGTCAGTGTCCCCAGCAAAGCACCCCCACACCATTCCACCTCCTCCTCCATGCATCACGGTGGGAACCACATGCAGAGATCATCCGCACCTACACTGCGTCTCACAAAGACACGGCGGTTGGACCCAAAAGCCGCACATTTGGACTCATCAGACCAAAGGACAGATTTCCACTGGTCTAAGGTCCATTGCTCGAGGTTCTTGCCCACAGCAAGTCTCTTCTTATTATTGTTGTCCTTTTGTAGTGGTTTCTTTGCAGCAATTCGATCATGAAGGCCTGATTCACGCAGTCTCCTCTGAACCGTTGAGGTGTGTGTGTGTTACTTGAACTCTGAAGCATTTATTTGGGCTGCAATTTCTGAGGCTGGTACCTCTAATGAACTTATCCTCTGCAGCAGAGGTAACTCTGGGTCTTCCTTTCCTGTGGCAGTCCTCATGAGAGCCAGTTTCGCCATAGCGCTTGATGGTTTTTGCGACTGCATTTGAAAAAACTTTCAACGTTTTAAAGTAATGATAGACTCATTTCTCTTTGCTTATTTGAGCTGTTCTTGCAATAACATGGACTTGGTATTTTATCAAATAGGGCTATCTTCTGTATACCATCCCTACCTTGTCACAATACACCTGATTGGCTCAAACGTATTAAGAAGGAAAGGAATTGCGCACATTAACTTTTAACAAGGCACACCTGTTAATTGAAATGCATTCCAGGTGACTACCTCATGAAGCTGTTTGAGAGAATGGAAAGTGGGTGCAAAGCTGTCAAGGCAAAGGGTGGCTACTTTGAAGAATCTAAAATATATTTTGATTTGTTTTACACTTTTTTGGTTACTACATGATTCCATATGTGTTATTTCTTACTTTTGATGTCTACAGTATTATTCTATCATGTAGAAAATAGTACAGATAAAGAAAAACCCTGGAATGAGTAGGTGTGTCAACTTTTGACTGGAACTGTATAGTTCAGTCATTGATTATATGGTGAAATTTCAACTGCTATACCTTCTCAATTAAGAAAGCATTATATCACAATAATAATTTGTCACGCCTCTTAATAGGAAAGAGGAGCCAACTGAAGATTACAAGATGGCGCCAACAGACATGGTCGCCCTGTTCCTAGCATACTGCAGTATTTGTTTTCGTGTTTAATTTCTTACATTATTTGCTCTTAATTCGTTTCTTTTTATTTCAGGGATTTGTGTGTTTATTTTGTAGTGTTAGGTATTACTGCACTGTTGGAGCTAGAAACATAAGCATTTCACTGCACCTGCGATAACATCTGCAAAATATGTGTACACAACCAATACCATTTTGATTTTAGATTACAACAAAATATGTATTATTGCTCCCATATATCACATGGACTTATGTTAGCTTTTTCAAAAGCTTTAACACTGGCAGTGAGGGTTTTTTAAGTAGTCCAACATACAGAGTAAACCAATAGACCACAACTACAATAACATTCTGAGGTAACTGTTACAGATATTTTTTCTTGCTATGACAGTGATATGTTGTTGTTTATCTACCTACATTGAATGCAGTGACTAAGTCACTCTGGATAACAGTAGAACACAGAGGAGTACAGTACAATACGGTAAGTTGTGGTACAATACAGTAGAGTTATTCAGTACAGTACGATACAGTACAGTAGAGTTTAATTCAGTGGAGTACAGTCAGTAGAGTACACTACAGTATGGTACAGTACCCTTTAATTATAGCAGTGAACAGAACAGTATAGTTTAATTCAGTAAAGTACAGTATAGTTTAATTCAGTAGAGTACAGTGCAGTAGAGTACACTACAGCACAGTATAGTTTAATTCAGTAGAGTACAGTCAGTAGAGTAGAGTATGGTACAGTAAAATGTAATTAATTAGAGTACATTAGACTACATACAGTAAAGTACAGTATAGTTTGAGTCAGAGTACAGTACAGTTTAGTTCCGTAGGGTATAGTACATTAGAGTAAAGTAGAGTACAATACAGTACACTACTTTACTGCACTGTGTACTGTACTCTACTGTGCTGTCCAAACTTGTGAAACATAGATGTCTATGATTGGTTCAGATTTGGTCCGGTCCGGCCTATGTTTGGGCCAAATATCGGCTGGTCCGGACCTGATATCTGAACCAATCATAGACGTTAACAGACTGGGTCCGGTCCGCACCAAAAATCAACGCCTGTGGAAGTTGAAATCAAGGCCGGTCCGCAAAAAAAAAAAGGTCCAAAAGATGTCGCCTGACGTCTAGTACTTCGTAGGCTGCTGCTCAATTGCACACTCTAATAATATACCCCTTTATGCAACAGCACACCTTGTAAATAAACTTTTTATGGTCACGATTGCTGCCACGATAAGTAACAACATTTACGACACTGCTTGAAACAACTGTTTATAGTACATGCTTCAACACTTACCAACCTGTCTTGGATGCTGTCCATATGCCCACAATAAAACAACAGGTTTCTCCATCCTTAACGGTACATTCTTGTGGCAATGAAAAGTTCATGCGATGGTCCATCCATGTAGCTGAAGGAAAGTTACAGTAAGAAAAAGAGTTACTCCTCATGGTCCAGCCAATGAGAGAAACTTCGCCGCTGGTGTCTCTTTTGTTCAAACGTGCTATAGTGTCCGCTGTTCGTGCGTGTAGTTTAATTTATTATGCACATTAATTATTGCTCCTCATATGGCTTGGTCATAAGGTGCGACATGGTGTGTTCTTCGAAGAGAAAAACGCAATAGGAGGACAGAAACAAATGAAACCAGGGCTCTTGCCATAACTGGTGTAAATAATGTGTCAGGCAGACTACTGTACAAACTCAAGCAGCTGACATTCGGCTACCACCTCCCCAATCATTTCCTTCAACTTATTTCCTGTCCTATACTCCAGTAATTGAACACATTTAGATAAACATTTCTCAATGTTTACAGATGGTAATAAGGCGTTAATAAAGCTGAAGGGCAAAGTAATCACCCAGGACATCTTGATTGGGTTTGCACACTGACACACAACATGAGAACAGAGCATTATATTTAGAATATTTCGTATATTTGGGTTAAACTGTAGGTCTACATAGTTATGTTCTCCCTCACACACAAGCACACCCACTCTCTGCCTGTTCACCTGCCAAACCACCTATTTCTCCTTGTCTTTTGCAGTGTGGTTTGCAACACCATATTCTTACAGTTGTTATACAGTATTTTGTTGAGAGCTGTGAGTGCTGGCACAGTGGGCACGGATTGAATGTTATATAACTGAGCCACAGCAGGGACTGGCCCTTATGACAGAGATGGAATGACTTTTACAACACTTTAAGCTACTGTTTCGTACCTGCACGGGATTGTTTAGTCTTGTACTTTGATAACATTGAACAGTGAGTTGTATTGTTGTACAGTAGGCCTGTCCTACAATAGATTTACACAATATATTCTCACATTTCTCTTCAGACTTAGGAAATCTAAGCTTTTCCTATTCAGACTTACACAATATATACAAAAGTATGTGGACACCCCTTCAAATTAGTGGATTCGGCTATTTCAGCCACGCCCATTGCTGATAGGTGTATAAAATCTAGCACACAGCCATGCAATCTCCATAGACAAAGACTGGCGGTAGAATGGCCTTACTGAAGAGCCCAGTGACTTTCAATGTGGCACTGTCACAGAATGCCACCTTTCCAACAAGTCACTTCATCAAATGTCTGCCCTGCTAGAGCTGCCCCGGTCAACTGTAACTGCTGTTATTGTGAAGTGGAAACATCTAGGAACAACATGCTATTGTGAAGTGGAAACGTCTAGGAGCAACAACGGCTCAGCTGCGAAGTGGTAGGCCACACAAGTTCACAGAATGGGACAGCTTCTGTCCTTGATTGCAACACTCACTACCGAGTTCCAAACTGCCTCTGGAAGCAACATCAGCACAATTACTGTTCGTCTGAAGCTTCATGAAATTAGTTTCCATGGCCGAGCAGCTGCACAAAATCCTAAGATCAACGTGCCAATCGTCGGCTGGGGTGGTGTAAATCTCGCCGCCATTGGACTCTGGAGCAGTTGAAATGCGTTGTCTGGAGTGATGAATCACCCATCACCATCTGGCAGTCCGATGGACAAATCTGGTTTTGGTCCCAATGCATAGTGCCAACTGTAAAGTTTGGTGGAGGAGGAATAATGGTCTGGGGCTGTTTTTCATGGTTTGGGCTAGGCTGAATGGAAGCAAGTCCCCGCAGAAATGTTCCAGTATCTAGAGGAAAGCCTTCCCAGAAGAGTGGAGGCTGTTATAGCAGCAAAGGCAGGACCAACTCCACATTAATGCCCATGAGTAGGTGTCAACATACTTTTGGTCATGTAGTGTACCTTATGCTAGTGCGTTACGGGCTTTGCAGGCGTGGTTCCCTTGCATGCTCTGAATAAATTGAATTCAACCACTGAAAACCCTCCCATTTGCTGGCCAACCATTTCTCGTGGAGTTTTCATTCAATAGTGTTTTCAGTACATTTATCTAAAGCCATTCCTTTTAATTTGGTGTACCTTTAATTAGAATTTTCTCCACAGACTAAAATATATAAAAAATTACGTTTTTAGGGATCAGTGAAAGAAGCCATGTAAATACACATATATTCTTCTCCTTTTCATCACCAATTGGTGGAATTAAAAATACTCTGATCTTGTATATTATTTAGGGTTAGGAAAGTACAGTGCCTTTAGAAGGTATTCATGCCCCTTGACTTTGTCCACATTTTGTTGTGCTACAGCCTGAATTCAAGATAGATCTCCCATCCACAGACAATACCCTATAATGACAAAGTGAAAACATGTTTTTAGAAATGTTTGCAAATGTATTGAAAATGAAATACAGAAATAGAAACATTTACATAAGTATTCACACCCCTGAGTAAATACTTTGTAGAATCACCTTTGGCAGCGATTAAATCTGTTAGTCTTTCTGAGTAAGTCTCTAAGTGCTTTCCACACCTGGAGTGTGCAACATTTGTCCGTTATTCTTTTCAGAATTCTTCAAGCTCTGTCAATTCGGTTGATGATCATTACTAGACATCCATTTTCAGGTCTTGTCATAGATTTTCAAGTAGATTTATTTTTAAGTCATAACTGTAACTCGACCACTGAGGAGCGTTCACTGTCTTCTTGGTAAGCAACTCCAGCGTAGATTTGGCCTTGTGTTTTAGGTTATTGTCCTGCTGAAGGTAAATTCATCTCACAGTGTCTGGTGAATAGAGCCAGGTTTTTCTCTAGGATTTTGCCTGTGCTTAGCTCTATTGCATTTATTTTTTATCCTTAAAAACTCCCCAGTCCTTATCGATTACAAGCATACCCATAACATGATGCAGCCACCACTATGTAGGACAAAAAGTAAATTCCTTTGCCACATTTTTTGCAAATACATTAAACTCAGTTTTTCACAATTCCTGACATTTAATCCTAGTACAAATTCCCTGTCTTAGGTCAGTTATGATCACCACTTTACTTTAAGAATGTGAAATGTCAGAATAATAGTAGAGAGAATGATTTATTTCAGCTTTTATTTCTTTCATCACATTCCCAGTGGGTCAGAAGTATACCTACACTCAAATAGTATTTGGTAGCATTGCCTTTAAATTGTTTAACTTGGGTCAAACATTTCAGATAGCCTTCCCCAAGCTTCACACAATAAGTTGGGTAAATTTTGGCCCACTCCTCCTGACAGAGCTGGTGTAACTGAGTCAGGTTTGTAGGCCTCCTTGCTCACACACGCTTTTTCACTTCTGCCCACAAATAATTTTATATAGGATTGAGGTCAAGGCTTTGTGATGGCCACTCCAATACTTTTACTTTGTTGTCCTTAAGCCATTTTGCCACAACTTTGGAATTATGCTTGGGGTCATTTGGAAGACCCATTTGTGACCAAGCTTTAACTTCCTGACTGATGTCTTGAGATGTTGCTTCAATATATCCACATAATTTTCATTCCTCATGATGCCATCTATGAAGTGAAGTGCACCAGTCCCTCCTGCAGCAAAGCACCCCCACAACATGATTTTGCCACCCCCGTGCTTCACGTTTGGGATAGGGTTCTTCGGCTTGCAAGCCTCCCCCTTTTTCCTCCAAACATAACGATGGTCATTATGGCCAAACAGTTCTATTTTTGTTTCATCCGACCAGAGGACATTTCTCCAAAAAGTACGATCTTTGTCCCCATGTGCAGTTGCAAACCGTAGTCTGGCTTTTTTTATGGCGGTTTTGGAGCTGTGGCTTCTTCCTTGCTGAGCGGCCTTTCAGGTTATGTTGATATATGACTCGTTTTACTATGGATATAGACACTTTTGTACCTGTTTCGTCCAGCGTCTTCACAAGGTCCTTTGCTGTTGTTTTGGGATTGATTTGCACTTTTCTCACCAAAGTACGTTAATCTCTAGGAGACAGAACGTGTCTCCTTCCTGAGCAGTATAACATCTGCGTGGTCCCATGGTGTTTATACTTGCGTACTATTGTTTGAACAAATGAACGTGGAACCTTCAGGCATTTGGAAATGGCTCCCAAGGATGAACCAGACTTGTGGAGGTCTACAATTTTTTTTCTGAGGTCTTC
Organism: Salvelinus namaycush; assembly: GCF_016432855.1. NCBI lineage: Eukaryota > Metazoa > Chordata > Actinopteri > Salmoniformes > Salmonidae > Salvelinus > Salvelinus namaycush. Next base: position 42,209,395 of record NC_052318.1, on the reverse strand, counting down.
GTTGATTTCTTTGGATTTTACCATGATGTCAAGCAAAGAGGCACTGAGTTTGAAGGTAGGCCTTGAAATACATCCACACGTACACCTCCAATTGACTCAAATTATGTCAATTAGCCTATCAGAAGCTTCTAAAGCCATGACATCATTTTCTGGAATTTTCCAAGCTGTTTCACGGCACTGTCAACTTAGTGTATGTAAACTTCTGACCCACTGGAATTGTGATACAGTGAATTATAAGTGAAATAATCTGTCTGTAAACAATGGTTGGAAAAATTGTGTCATGCACAAAGTAGATGTCCTAACCGACTTGCCAAAACTATAGTTTGTTAACAAGACATTTGTGGAGTGGTTGAAAAACGAGTTTTAATGACTCCAACCTAAGTGTATGTGAACTTCTGACTTCAACTGTAGCTACTTAACTAAACAATGGAAGGTGCACAATCCATAGCTGGCTAGTTAGCTATAGCTACACTGTAAACTAGCTTGACGTAATAGATAGTAATATAAACAAGTTGAGAAAAAGTGAAAAGACCCTTAAAACAATTCCTTTAGGTAAGGGGAAATGATTCCTTAAGGGGAAGACTTAAGATGCTTTATGGGTCCGGGTTTAAACTGCTGCAAATGGTCTGTCGTCCATAATGGTTCAGATAGGTTACATGTTCAAAATTATTGCACATTTTGCAAAATGTTAGTCAAATATGATACACTAAAGTGACAGTTATTAATGTATGTTAGTAGGGTACTAGATGGTAACTGTCCCCCCCTGTAATTCACATTAAGACCCCAAGATTTCACCAAATTATTTTCCCAACACTTCCCTGGCTGCCACTGCTCTTGCTCAACAAATTTTTTTATCTGTGTCATCACAACTTTTGGAGATATTTAAACAAAACAATTTTGTGTTAAGTTGATTTTTTTTTAAATGAAAAATTTGTAGATATATTCCAATGAAGTTAGATCTATAATTGTTTTTTAAATATACAAGTAGGAACGCCTTAAGATAAATAATCAACTTGTTTAGAGAGAAACATTTAGATAGCTTTGTAGTAAAGGTGTAATATGTTGGATGAGTGACTAATTAGTTGAGTTACTGTTATTAAATGTTAATACATTTTGAGGTACTTTACCTCCTTTTTCATGATATCCAATTTCGATCTTGTCTCATCACTGCAACTCCCCAGTGGGCTCGGGAGGGGATAAGGTCAAGCCATGCATCCCCCGAAACATGACCCACCAAACCACGCTCCTTAACACCCGCCCGCTTAACCCGGAAGCCAGCTGCTGCATCAGCATGTCTGAGGAAACACCATTCAACTCACAACCGAAGTCAGCCTGCAGGCGCCCGGCCTCCACAAGGATTTGCTAGAGCGCAGTGAGTCATGAAATAACTAAAAAAGTGTAAACTGTAGCCATTTATTTATCTTTATGGTTTATTCACCTAAGCATGACCTTCATCCACATACCATTTTTTCCCCAAACATTGCTTTTTTATGTCAGCGATTAGACATTGCTAGTTACCACCTAGTACCCTATAACTGACGGTGGCTATCGATAGTGGCTAATATTTAACACCATACAAATTGTAAAAAATACTGTGAAAAGTCCAGGCAAATAATTACAACATTATAGAAATAATAAATCAACTCTGTAAGTTTGGCGCTATACTGTCATTTGGCTACAGAAGCTACAGAAGCCTATAGTTTGGGTATCTGCAAGGCCAGCATTTCATAAGCTTCACTGGGGAAAAGGTGATATGTTGATATGCTTCAGTTTGCTGCCATGTGACTGATTTCACATTTTTCTCCAGGGATCATAAGGTAATATACATATAAAACACAATCCCCTTATCCAAATGACTTACTCATTTACCTAGCTGTTACATAGCCGAGGGAAGTTGTGGAGCTGAGGGTGATAAATCAAAATAAAAATAAAAATATAAAAAAAATAAAAAAAAATATATATATATATATATATATATATACTGTATTTAACTAGGCCGTTATTGTTCCGGTATCAGTGGCCAAAAATATTCCTCAGCAGTTCAAGGTCAGAATATGCGTAGAGAGAAAGGCACATAGAGAATTACGTTCCATTTACACACGCTTAACTCGGGTCGGAATTCCCCCTTATTGAAATTGGTTTTCCCTGCATGATTCTATTAAATGCATCTCTGTCGACTGTCGAGTATTTGTAATGTACACAGTAATTTAGGAAATTGCCACAAAAAACTGACAGCAGCAGGCAGGAACACTGTATCATATTGGATGATGCCATATCACACTGGACATGTTGTTAAACATCTATTGTTATTATACAAGGGATAACTTCATTAATTCCTTATTTTCAATTTCCTTTGTCTACCCATGGCCTCTCATCTGTGGATCCGAATTAAGATAAAGAAATGGGGGTTTTAGTCCCCACTATGCTCATCATTAGGACTGTGACGGGAAATTCTGTGTGTGTGTGTGTCAATTGCAGTGTGTAGCATATGGTAAGCAGAGATGGGTTGTTGTCTGCATGGCTCCCTCTGGACTCTAATCAGAAGGAGGTGCTTGCTTTGAGAGGCTCAGATCCCAAGCCCCCTAGTGGATATACACTACAGAAGGCGGACTTCCTCTCCGGGTGGAACGCAACGAAAAGTCCACTGGCCCCCCCAAAAAACGACTCCACCGATGTGCACGCACGCATGTAGATCAACGGAGTGGAGCATGTAGCGGCCTTAAAAGCTTACTGCAGCTCTTCACGGGTTAATGAGTAAACGACAGGCCTGGAGTCAGCAAAGGAGACAGAGAGATCCATGGGGCAGACAGAGAGAGAATGAGAGAGGTATAACCGATCGGTGGTTCAACTATGCAATTCTGGACAAGATCAGTGAGTGTCTGTGTAGCTTCTCCTAGAGCCATTTTTTTGTTGCCTCGTAGACAGACTTGGCTCTCATTTCCCTTTTGAGTGTTTTTTCATTTCCACTGTGAGACTACAATCCCTTTGATGAGGAAAAAAACACTGGGAATGTTTCCCCTGTCCTCATCCACCTATCATTTCTCAGATCTTTACAGCTGTACTTACTTTAAGGACTTAAGGAGAGAGACATGGATTGTTATTGCACAAATTGTATTTATTGCATTCAACAACATACAAAAGTTCTCAATGATCAGAGGTCATCTGTAAAGAAACTAATCTCAGTGCTAGAATAGCTGGTGGCTCCAACCTAACAGAACAAAACATTGAGGAAGAACACACTTCAAACACAGCTGCTTCATGACAGAACTAAATCAGGTTTCTATTTGGTGCTCTGACCTGCTCTGTTAACAGAGTCAGGATTTATGAGTGGTTGGTTGGTAGTGGGGACTCCTTGGTGGTCTTCCTATCTAAGTAGGTACTTATTAAAGGCCTACACTGAAAATACGACAGGTAACTACACCTGGGATACGTAGCAGCTCCAGTAACCAGTGTGTACAACACTCAACAGTCTGCCGACTCCTCTTCAACATACAGTACCAGTCAATAGTTTGGACACACCTACTCATTCAAGGGTTTTTCTTTAGTTTGACTATTTTCTACATTGTATAATTATAGTGAAGACATCAAAACGATGAAATAACACATATGGAATCATGTAGTGACCAAAAAAGTGTTAAACAAATCCAAATATATTTTATATTTGAGATTCTTCAAAGTAGCCACTCTGCTTTGATGACAGCTTTGCACACTCTTGGCATTCTCTCAACCAGCTTCACCTGGAATGCAACAGTCTTGAAGGAGTTTCCACATATGCTGAGCACTTGTTGGCTGCTTTTCCTTCACTCTGTGGTCCAACTCATCCCAAACCATCTTAATTGGGTTGAGGTCGGGTGATTGTGGAGGCCAGGTCATCTGATGCAGCACTCCATCACTCTCCTTCTTGGTCAAATAGCCCTTACACAGCCTGGAGGTGTGTTGGGTCATTGTCATGTTGAAAAACAAATTATAGTCCCTCTAAGCGCAAACCAGACGGGATGGCGTATTGCTGCAGAATGCTGTGGTAGCCATGCTGGTTAAGTGTGCCTTGAATTCTAAATAAATCAAAGACAGTGTCACTATCAAAGCACCACCACACCTCCTCCTCCATGCTTCACGGTGGGAACTACACATGCAGAGATCATCCATTCACCTACTGAGTCTCACAAGACACGGCAGGTGGAACCAAAAATCAGACCAAAGGACAGGGACTCATCAGACCAAAGGACAGATTTTCACCGGTCTAATGTCCATTGCTCGTGTTTCTAGGCCCAAGCAAGTCTCTTCTTCTTATTGGTGTCCTTTAGTAGTGGATTCTTTGCAGCAATTTGACCATGAAGGCCTGATTCACGCAGTCGCCTCTGAACTGTTGATGTTGAGATGTCTTAAAATGTTCAGAATTGACTGACCATGTCTTAAAGTAATGATGGACTGTCGTTTCTCCTTGCTTATTTGAGCTGTTCTTGCCATAATATGGACTTGGCCTTTTACCAAATAAGGTTATCTTCTGTACACCACCCCTACCTTGTCACAACACAACTGATTGGCTCAAACGCATTAAGAAGGAAAGAAATTACACAAATTAACTTTTAAGAAGGCACATCTGTTAATTGAAATGCATTCCAGGTGACTACCTCATGAAGCTGGCTGAGTGAATGCCAAGAGTGTGCAACGCTGTCATCAAGGCAAAGGGTGGCGACTTTGAAGAATCTCAAATATAAATATATTTTGATTTGTTTACCACTTTTTTGGTTACTACACGATTCCATATGTGTTATTTCATCGTTTCGATGTCTTCGCTGCTATTCTACAATGTAGACAATAGCAAAAATAAAGATGAGTAGGTGTGTCCGAACTTGACTGGTTCTGTGTGAGCCTCTTTTAAAATGCTCAAAATGCTTATGAGTGGCTGAGAGCAAACAGCAGAACTATTAGTTCTATGACACACAGAGTATTTTCTGCAGTCTTTTCATTTGGCAAAAAGTTTGAGTCATTTGATCTGATCTGAAATCTAAATTATATTTAATAGAAGTTACCATTGTGGTAATGAAAGAAACCATTTTCAAAATAAATAACACGTTTTGAGAATATACTATTTTGAGGAGCAAACCAATGCTTATTGTAATCACAAGCACTTGACAAAGGAAATATGCAAAATCTCGGAAATAATAAATAACGATACTAAATCAAGGGGGTCAGGTGCTGAAAAAGGATCTAATCTGGGTTAAATAACCTAATAGTGGAATGGAAAGTGACATTCAATATAACCTTATTCTCCTTTCATCAGATCTAGGTGGAGTGTGCTGATCTGACGCGTCAGTCTTCTTTAGCATCACTTTACTAAGTGACCAAAAAATATACATCGTCTTTCAGTTACAATATACGGTATTCTCACAAATATCATAGGAAGAATGTTATCTAGTTCTTACAAATATCAAAAACATCACAAATCTAGTCTCTGTCTGACGTTCATTTTTTTGAAAAACTATGTAAAATATTTAGTAAACATTTAGAAACAGTAAAAAGTATGGTCTTGTTGACTTAATAATTGTTATACAGTAATACTGAAAAACAAAAATGTGCAGAAAGATTTTTTTACAAACAATGATCATACTTTAACATAGTGAACTATTACAACAGACCCGTACGCATTTAATCAAAGGTTGTGACACTCATAGAAACATGTCGCCGATACTAATAACACTTCTAAAAACGCTACAAATCATAGATTTCACGTTAGCCTATTATTTACTTAGTTTGTAACAATACTTGTTTAAAAGCGGTGAGGCAAAAAAAATAATCATTCATAAATCCTCTTTGGAGGAACTCGGTCAGTTATAGTCACAATAATCTGCATCTCTTATTAATATTTTCTCCATTATAAGTCTATGCTGTCCATTTGTCCTATTGCTATGTTCCTAGTACCTTACTGGCTGTTCTATGCTCAACTGTACCCCAGCACTGCTACACTTTTGCACAAATGTACATACTGAAGGTAACACAACAAGGTAACATCAGCTAGGGCGTACATTCAAAACAAACACGGGTGTTCCAAATTTAAGGTTAACAAACAAGAGTACTAGTCTATTGTATTATTTCTCCATGGTGACAGCTGAACATTATGTGTTGCTGGGTATTAAAACACTGCACTCCGGATTAAAAAGGGTCGTACCACTGAAAAAGACTACAGTGAGTGTTTGGGTATTATGTGTGTAACGTCATCCGAGCATATTCTGTCTGTGCTACTTCACGTTAACTTTTAGCACAATGTAGCTGAGACTGTTGTTTGGTTTTAGGAGAGAGGATCTCTGGGAGACAGAGGACTCCTGGACGTGGCAGCTTACAGGAAAGCGAATCAGGATTGACCGTTGACCCCCAGTGTCAGTCTCACATCTGCCCAAAGAAGATGGAGCAGAGCAGGAAGATGGCATAGAGGAATATCAGCCCCAGGCCTAGCCGGCGGTCCAGCTTCCAGTGGTTCAGATGGACACTCATCACCTGGAGGGAGAGGAGGTGAAGGGGCAGAAAGGGAGGTGGAGAGAGAACGGGATGGGCAGATGGAGAGGGGTTCAGTGGAAAGGGAACGAGAGGGTGCAAGAGGTAAAAATGAATAGCTTTGCTATGACTGGATGGTTGGTGGAACCGCACAATTAAACGTGTCTCGAACCGAAACAGTAGATGGACCCACACCCGTCTCCAGAAAGACTGTACTATACTTGCCCTGCCTTCTGCCACCCTGCTTATGGTCCATAACAAATGTATTGTAAAAAGTTCAATACCAATAAAACTATAATCGCCCTGTGTGTTTGTGGTCTGTAACAAAAGACTTGTAAAAAGTGAAACGGCAATAAAATTGTAATATGTATACAGCAAGGCCTGTTATGTGCTTGAATGATGCTCGGAACCAGATGTGTAGCGCAACAGTCACTCATGGTGAACTCCATTGTGCCACGACACATGCATGCAGGCACGCACACACACTTACTGTGAGGAAGACGGAGGCCAGCAGCAGGACAACAGAATACACCAGGCCCTTGTTGTTAATGTAGACCTGTGAGGAAGAAGAGGGTGAGGGGGTCAGATGCTGGGCTTATTTTATCTCACATGGCTATTATGTATTAACAGGCACGTGTGAATTGGAAATGTTTTTTTTTGGCATATCCCAACTCTCCTCGAGACACCCTCGGAGAGTAAGGTCACGCCCAGGGTCTGTCATTATCAACGGCAACCCTGAGAGCAATTTTGGGTTAAGTGCCTTGCTCAAGGATAAATCGACAGATTTTCAGTTACTGGCCCAACGCTCTAACCTGCTAGGCTACCTGTCGCCTTAATAATATGCTGATGGTTGTTAAATGTCCATAGGGATAGTTGTAATAAATAAGTGCCCACCGATGATCCGTTGTCCACCACCAGAGTGCGCAGAGCCCAGGGGAAACCCAGCCCCAACAAGATGTCAAAGATATTACTGCCAATGGAGTTAGACACCGCCATGTCCCCCAAACCTGAGGAGAGAGGGAGAGTAAAGTCAAACTGAAACAGTCTACACTACACCACCAGGACGTTGAAAGGCTGATCAGGAGTCTGAGGAGAGAGGGTGACGGGTACCTTGCCGAGCTACAATGAGGCTGGCCATGCAGTCTGGCACGCTGGTGCCCGCTGCCAGGAAGGTGATACCCATGATGTAGTCTGGGATGTCTAGTGTGTAGCTGACGATGGTGACCTGGTGGGGACACACAGCTAGTTCAGAGACAGAGACACCACACACACACTCACCTTCTTAACGCTGCAACATGTCACTTTTTTGGGGGACTGACCAAATGCACATAGAAATATGGGTTATAGATCTGCCAGTCACATTGAATGCAAGTCTAAGAAGTGGTAGATATGTTCTATGTGCGTTATTTCTATGCTTCCCGTTCTTAAGTTTCATTTTTAGCCTCTTTTACTTTCGGTTTTGTACACCAGCTTCAAACAGCTGAAAATACAATATTTTTGGTTATGTAAAAAACATTTCACAGCGGTTTAGATGGTACAATGATTCTCTACACCACACTTGCTTATTTTGTCACATAAACAGAAATTAGGCTAAATATTAGAATTTTAGCCACCAGGAAATGGCGGAGCGATTTCTGCATAGTGCGTCTTTAAATGCCGTCCTATAACTCCTGGAAGGCAACAGACATTACAACGTTGCAGAAAGCCTGGCTTTGAAGTTCCGATATGGCCTTAAGGCTCTGCTGTTAGTCCTTACCATCCACACCATGAGGTAGGAGAAGATGGCTATCCACAGGGTGGAGGCTAAGAAGGTGACCATGAACCAGCGGTGCCAGCGGGGGAACACACAGTTAGGCACAGTGCAGTACAGCAGCAGGCCCAGGGGCCACGAGATCAGCCACTTGACCCGTGCACAGCAACCATCTGCCACACACACAATAACAAGAATATACCAGAGTTGACATGCAGTGTTTCCCTCGAATGCAATTTCAGCGAAAATTGCCTTTAAAGGTCAAGTGCAGTGCGATGTTTCTACAGTGTGTTTTTTTTTATCCCGACCTCAGTCAGGCACATGGCAACAAAAAAAACATCCTCACCTGGCCAGTGCAGAGGCCTGAACGGCCCATCATCATCATCCTCCTCTTCCTCAGCCTGACAACCCTCCGCCCCTGGCTTGTCCCCTGCGTCCCCTAGCCCTGCCCCCTCGGGGGTCTGTCTCTCCACACTGCCCCCATTCTCCAGACCTCCAGAACCCTTCAGAGGGGTGCCCCCTGCCCCTGCGCTGGTCTCTCCGTCCAGCTGGCTGTTGGGAGGACTCCTGATCAACCTCTGTCTCTGTGTGGGAGAAAAGAAATGAGTGCCTCATAGTGGCTAATGTTGCTGATGTTCCTCCAGCCTCAGTCGACTACCTCACTGATGAGCACTCGGCCCGCCATTCTGAGCCTGGTGCGAGGGGAAAAGTGGGGGGTAATCATGATGCGCAGGCCAGCCTCGGAGAAGGACAACTGGTGGGGGTTGAGGATGAGGAGCTCGTCCACCATCATCACCGGAGGAGACTCCTGACCCTGGGGTTGGCCTGCAGGGTGAGAGAGTGATAGGAATAGGGGTAACACTTTACCTAAAGCCGGCAGGCAGGTATAATGCATTATGATGCGGTTATAATTAACTGTGAGACTTTTGATGAGCTAAAAAAAATCTATAACGGTCACAGCTTCTAACACTCAGACCGCCACAGGAGGGAGACAGACAGACAGACAATGAGAGCTGTAATGAGCTCCAGACAGACCTTTCCTGAGCAGCACCATGTTGGTGTTGCAGGTGGGTCCGTCCTCTGCCATCTCCTCGTCTCGGTGTACCTCACTACCCAGGCAACACTGACCCGGACCACCAAAACGACGAGTCACACACCCCAAGAGCTGGGAGTTGAACCTGAAACCACAAAACAGCTTTCACATGAGGAACACAAGCACAACAGACACTGCTGTACATGCTCTGTGGATTGAGGACTCCTGTGAGAGGGGGCTAAGCAGAATACTCACTTCATGATAACAATGTAAACTCCATACATAGTCATTAGAAGCACGGCCTCCCACCTACAATCAGAAATACACTGGTCAACTACCACCTAAAACCACTAAACTGCTATTTTACTGTACTTTTACAATTCTGACATAAGTAACATTGAGACTGTTGTCACAAAAGTAAATGATGTGTAGGTTCATTCAAATAATTGTGATAAAACTCACCAGACAACTTTTGCATCAAAGATAACCTACAAAGAGAGCGCTAACGCGTTAAACTAGTCACAGCGGCTTGCAGTTTATTCAGCACTGTAATCGTAGAGCACAAGTAAGCGACTGTATTTAAAAGCATTTGATTGTATGGTCTTCATTTCCCCTCCTCTCTCCCTTGTCTGCCTCACCAGGATGAGAGCCAGCACAGAGAAGATGTAGTAGGTGGAGTCCCTGAACAGAGACCACCACGTCAGAACCACCGTCTGCAGAGGGGAGACAGAGAGAGAGAGAGAGGGGGGAGAGAGAGAAAGACAAAGACAAAGAGAGAGATAGAGAGTAAGAGAGAGACACTACTAATAGACAACCAACACATAGCTGCCTCCTCATGTTCACTCAGCCAGTGCGTGTGTAGGAAAACAGGTTTCCATGTATTCATGAGGTCTTCAGCCATAGCCACACTGTTAAGGCCATAAAGGTGTGTAGTGTCAGAGGTCTATACCTGGCCCGCAAAGATGCCACACACACCAATGATGACCAGGATGTTGAAGACCGCTGAGCCCACGATGGTGCCGACCCCCACGTCTCCTTTAGTGATAAACACACCTGCACGAGATAGAGAGTTGTAGTGACAATTCCATTTTAGAGGATGAAACCAATGGCTGTGCCAATTGCGTTCCTATACATTTGATGTAGACTTAAAGACTATTCATATTGACTCTGCTGACATCTGATGGATATGTGTGGCATTACATGATACGCAAACATGATCATTGAGATGGATTGCAAGATCCATAGCAAGATATGTATCAGTCAGTGTTGGCCATATGTATAGCGTTCACTGACCCAATTTATTGGCCACTGCTAACACTACTGTTAAGAGAAGGGAAATACAGAGGGATTAAGAACTGACCAATGAGAGAGGTGAAGAGCTCTGGGGCTGAGCTTCCTGCAGCCATGAAGGTTGCCCCTGCCACATCCTCACTGAGCTGCAGGTTCTGAGAGGGCCAGAGCAAAGAGGGAACCTTCTCACACAATCATAATACATGATCAAGAAGCACTACATCTTTGTAGAAATACGTGATACAGCAACAGGAAACAACGTTTATATTGAAATGACTCAACTAAAAATAGTAATAGAGTGTTAAAAAGCAGCATATGGTGCCACCGTCTTCCTGTATTAAAGTGAATTGGTGCTGTTGGTTCTCTCACCTCTGATATTTTCTCCAGGGAAGGAACAAAGTAGTCATCACAGACAATAGCAAGAGCGTAGAACATGTAGATAGCCTAAGAGGTACAGTGAGAGACGACAAAAGAGACACGGTCCGTAAAGGATTTGATAAGGAGGTGTTTAAGTAATTCAGATGTCATTCAGGCAGGCGTACATTAATACGAGAGTGTGATTAGCAGATCAATTCTATTATGAAGTCTAATCGCATCTGAACAGATGGTATTGCACGAAGAATGTGGCTGCAAAACGGCGGAATCAGGGGTATATCACGGCTGTTTTTGTGAGGTGTGTTAAACAGGAACGTTTTCTGCGGGGTGTGTTACAGGACACTCACACACAGCACATGTAACAACACTGCTCCTCTTTTCAGCTCCTCCTTGGTAAATATATCTTCTGGAAACTCATGGATGGCTGAGGGAGAGAGAACAGTAAAACATCACAGTTAGACACAGATCATAGAGAGAGTGAGGTGGGAAAGGATATTCAACAACAGCAGAGAGGGAAGGAAATCAGAGTCTGGCACTAATGCTGCCCAAGATCAAAACTAGAAAAGTAGAGCACAAACATCAAACTGACACAATGGTTTGGACACAAGCAGTCTCTCACTGGGCAACAAACAGACGCTATATTCCTCACACTGGGAGGAATACCATTCCTTTCCTGTCTCCATCTCATCATCCTCCGTATATTAAAGGACAGATGCAAAACACAGACATGGCAGAGTAGGCCTTCTGAAAGAATGCTATATATATATATATATAACTGAAGGAGGCCCCTTGAGGGTTTTTCAGATTTTTCCCCCCGATTTGACTCCCATAAATCTCACTTCTCCGCCTGACACTCCACAGCTTAATAACTATGATCTCCTATTGAATTGCTTCCTCCAAGCAGCCACACACCTGTACAGGCTAGCAGATTCTGGCCCCCTGGGCCGGGTAGAGAGAGAGGAGCAGAGCACTGAGGAGGAGGTGTGTGGAACAGCTGCTTCCTGCTCCTCAGGTGTGAATGAGAGTGTTAATGAGAGCCCCGCTTCCCCTCGTTTCCCCCGGCGTGGTGAGAAGAGGAGAGGAGGCTGCAGCCTGGAGAGCACAAGGCAGCGCTGCTAAATCAGTACTCAGACGCAGGGGAAAATGAACTTTAACGACTGGGGAGCTCAACCCTATTAATAGCGCTGTTGCTCTGAGGCAGCGCTGGGTAGCCTACACAGTCAGTCCCACAATGCAGACTGTCTGACGCCGCACAACACATGCTGCACGATTTATTCGCTTTCTATAATGCACATGTTACACATCACGTGGTGTATGACACACGCTACCAAACACAGGCTTCATGACACTTTCTACACAACACAGTACGCACACTACATGCCATGTACTGCGCTGTAAGTCTACGGCAGCATTCTGAACCGTCTCCCTGTGGATTAAGAGAGCACGCCTCCCATGTGATCAAGGATATTCGATTTTGACCCTTGAATCTGTAGTGTGAACCGGAGAGGACAGGGGGCCATATGGTCTACTCTAGATGGCTGGAAGTTGACAGTATGCTTGGCCATGCCCTTCTATACTGTGTAATCAACATACTGAATCTGAGACTTAGAGGGTGAGGGTCTCTGTCTCTGTCTCTGGTCGTTTAATATTCCCGCCTCTCAGAGAACTGTGGAGAAAGGAGTTTATTTTATTTTCTGGCCAGCTGTTGCAGGACCTGTTCACTAAACCATCTCAGTTTAGCATGTAAACTTTCCGTCAGATTATCATAAGAAAGAGTGAGGCAGAATCTCACTAAAGAAGGTGGGTAGACATCTGCATCCTATCAGTGTCAGGACATCTGTGCTCTAGATGTGGTAGTTCTATTATTTCCTGTTTTCGTTATCCTATAGCTGTGCTTTGGAAAGCAGGCCAGATCCGGAACCTGCCCCAGGTCCCCGAGACATTTAGCCCCAATACAAAATGCCCCAGTTTCTATGTACAGTGCATTCGGAAAATATTCACATCCCTTGACTTTTCCACATTTTGTTGTGTTACAGCCTGAATTTCAAATGGATTACATTTAGATTTTATGTCACTGGCCTACACACAATACCCCATAATGTCAAAGTGGAATTATGTTTTTAGAAATGTTTACAAATTAATAAAAAATGAAAATCTGAAATGTCTCAAGTCAGTAAGTATTCAACCCCTTTGTTATGGCAAGCCTAAATAAGTTCAGGAGTAGAAATGTGCTTAACAAGTTACATAATAAGTTGCATGGACTCTGTGTGCAATAATAGTGTTTAAAATAATTTTTGAATGACTACCTCATCTCTGTACCACACACATACAGATCATTGTAAGGTCCCTCAGTCAAGCAGTGACTTTCAAGCACAGATTCAACCACAAAGACCAGGGAGGTTTTCCAATGCCTCACAAAGAAGGGCACCTATTGGTAGAAGGGTACAAAAACAAAACAGACATTGAATATCTCTTTGAGCATGGTGAAGTTATTAATTACACTTTGGATGGTGTATCAATACACCCAGTCACTACAAAGATACAGGCGTCCTTCCTAACTCAGCTGCCGGAGAGGAAGGAAAACACCCAGAGATTTCCCCATGAGGCCAATGGTGACTTTAAAACAGTTACAGAGTTTAATGGCTGTGAAAGGAGAACAACATTGTCGTTTTTCCAAAACATGCACCCTGTTTGCAACAAGGCACTAAAGTAAAACTGCAAAAAAATGTGTCAAAGAAATTAACTTTATGTCCTGAATACAAAGTGTTGTTTGGGACAAATCCAACAAAACACATCACTGAGTACCACTCTTCATATTTTCAAGCATGCTTGTGGCTGCATCATGTTACTGGTATGCTTGTCATCGGCAAGGACTAGGGAGATTTTTTTTCTTTTTTAGAGAAGCACAGACAAAAACCTGATTCAGGTCTGCTTTCCACCAGACAATGGGAGACAAAAATGTACGGCAAAAAAACTTGAGAGTTTGAAGAATTTAAAAAATAATAGCGTGCAAATATTCTACAATCCAGGTGTACTTACCCAGAAAGACTAGCAGTTGTAACCACTACCATAGGTGATTGTAACATGTATTGACTCAGGGGTGTGAATACTTTGAAAAGAGATATTTTTGTATTTCATTTTCAATAAATTTGCAAACATTTCTAAAAACATGTTTTCACTTTGTCATTATGGGGTATTGAGTGTAGGTGTGTGAGAAAAAATATATACTTAATCCATGTTGAATTCAAGCCATAACACAACCAAATGTGGAATAAGTCAAGGGGTATGAATACTTTCTGAAGGCACTGTAAATGCAGTCCTGAAACACATGGCTCAGATGAACGTATTGACAAGTTGCTTTGGTGAAAGCAGTTGCCACGGAAACCCTCTCCCTGGGGGCAGCGGTTTGTTGACAGGCGGCAGTGGGAAGCCAATGACGGCTGCGTGAATGGTGAGAAAGGGGGAGGGGAATGTGTGTTTCCCATGGTCTTGGCTTATGAAATATGAAAAAAGAGAAATGACAAGCAGCTCTGGAGCGAAATTTCTAAAAATATTTATCTTTCCTTGCCAAAGCTCAGGAGAGGTTCTTTGAGAGAAAGCCCGAGAGAGAGCATACAAGAGGGTGTTGGCCGGGAATTTTCTTTGTGAGGATGCCCTTCCTCTGTTCCCATATACCAGGCTTTTGTCACTGCATGCAGCTTGGGTTTGCTTATTGACTAGACCAGCTGTAAGCTGATTTACATATCGGAGGTTGGCTTCCAATTCTGGACAGGACACGGGACATAATCAGCTCTCATGAAGTTGACAGCATTCTGATCACAGATTCAGTGTGTGCCCTTAGCAGTGACAGTGAGTGTTCACGTCAGCCTCAGCCTGCCTGGGGACTGAGTGACTCCATCCACTCTAGCCTCGGGGGAGGCTACAGCAGCATTCACGTGTTGCTCCTCTGGCTTCACAGGCTGCCCCAGCCAGCCAGGCACATCTCCCTGCTGTAATTACATCTATCGCCTGGTCTCCTATAGATCTCTCTCTATACAGTAGATCTCCTTTTATATTCACACTGTCTGAGGCTTGATCTAATTTCCTTTCACCGCTGATCCCATCAAGAATCTGGAGAAGGGGTCAAAATGGACATTTGATGTAATCACTCTCTGTGTGTGTGTGTGTGTGTGTGTGTGTGTGTGTGTGTGTGTGTGTGTGTGTGTGTGTGTGTGTGTGTGTGTGTGTGTGTGTGTGTGTGTGTGTGTGTATACACCAATGAGCATGCTTGAGTGTGTGTTTAATGCCATATCAGTCCTGATTGAAAGTGAAACCCCTACTAAATGAAACCACTAAAGCTGTGAACAGTTGAGATATCCATTTGAGTCACTCTGCTGCAGGGGACTCAAATGGACTGCAATTGTGGCCAAATGGCAGGCAGAGGGAAGGAGAGAAAGATATGTTATTGATTCTGCAGGGTATCTTGGAGTCAAGCTAAGGTATTGAGTGAAACACAGAAAACGAAAGCAGTCTCACACACCAACAGAAACAGCACCACTACATAGAATAAACCACTGCAAAAACCTTCCATTTTTTATGAAGAATCCAAACATTTGCTTTCATCCATGTAATGAAAATTCATTATGGACATATTTTTCATTCTATGATTTTATGACATAGTCAGTCATCTCTTAGAAAGGCAGATAAGAGCAAACCCAAAGGTGGCAAGACAGGTTCGAAACTGGTGTGGCAAAATTTGTACGTGCCTTTTCTGGGGCCTGTAGTTTTACCTGATCTCATTACCTGGTCAGGTAAAACTCTGAGTCCAACATGAACTTTTTTTCTCACTTGCCTGACCGGACTCAGTTGGCCAAAAATCGACTGGCCCGAACGAAACTTCTACTGGTCCGGACATGGTGTAGTTTTTAAATGCACAGGGGTTATGCAGGGACTATAGGTTGGTATGATTTCTCTCTATATGCAGCTATTAATAAGTTATATTTGGTTATTATTGTCACGCCCTGGCCATAGAGAGGGTTTAAGTCTCTATTTTGGTTAGGCCAGGGTGTGATTAGGGTGGGCATTCTATGTGTTATATTTCCTTGTTTTTGGCCGAGTGTGGTTCCCAATCAGAGGCAGCTGTCTATTGTTGTCTCTGATTGGGAATCATACTTAGGCAGCCTTTTCCCACCTGTGTTTTGTGGGTAGTTGTTTTCTGTTTTGTGTCTGCACCAGACAGAACTGTTTCGTTTTGTTCTCACTTTGTTATTTTGTTTCAGTGTTCAGTTTGAATAAATTATCATGAAAACTTACCACGCTGCGCTTTGGTCCTCTTCTTCAGACGAGCGTTACAATTATGATATTTATTACAAAGCTTTTTAATATAAATTAGCAAAGTAAGTCATTACTCTATTCATTAGAATTGCATTGTATTAATAGCTTTAATTTTTGTTTCTAAATAGGACGCTGCCCATAATGGCTACATAGTGGCTTCAAAAGAGACATCAACCTGGCTACTGTAGGCTAGCCAAGGAATGCTAAAGCAGGGCTTGACATTAATGCTTGTCCTCTTGTCCCGGACAAGTAAAAACACAGAAATCACAAAACAGAAAATTGCACAAAAATCACAATTACTCTGATCAGAATTGGATAAGAGAGGCCAACATTGGAATAATATTCAAATGTATTTTCATCTACATTACAAAGCCTACAAGACAAAGAATCAAGCCTTCAGAGGCTAATTTTGATTATCCTACATTATATTTGCCAAACATGACTGGCGTTTAGCCCATATTTATGAAATTAAAAGTCTCATTAAAGTTCGGCTACATTTTATGTATCGGTCTGAACATGAGGCTGTAGCCATATGCGTGTCACCTATAATGTAGGATAATCAACATTAACCTCAAAAGGCTTGATTCTGTCAACATACTCAAAGCACAAATGGCCACAAGTCCGGAGAGTAAAGGACAGTGTCTGTTGCGCACCGCATTTTGAAACTAATTGTTTAACTCAATGAGTCCCACCGTATCACCGGCGTGTTTTGGAATTCTAACCCCTTTTAAACATTATGTGTTTGAGTTATAGACTTCTTGTCCCATTGGATTTGTCTATTAGTCTGTGTGATTAGTGAGGGCTGAGCTAGAGTGGTGTTTGTGAAGGGGTCCCGGTCTTTTATACAAAAACATCAGAATAGTTTCAGCTACAAACTATTAAAAGCTATCTATGAAAAGCTGAGACTCTCACGAACAAACATGACACTCACAAGCTACACAAGAGTTGTTAGAAGGTAAGGGACTCGTCTACATAGAATACCATTTGAAATCCCAGGACATAGAGTCTATAATACTGTAATAAGCTCACATAGTTGGTGTCACAAACTCCACACAGTTGTCACTGACTAGTTGGATATTCATTTCCCAGTGAGCAAACAATTAATGTACAGGATTCATATAAATTCATTTTTATCAGGTTTTTGCGTTGGCGGAATGTAACTGTTTATGTCAAATTGTTTTGTGTTCTACTTTCAGCCCTGGTTATCCTGAAAATAAAATGCTAAAAGGTTTTATTGGGGATAAATATAAGGGACATGCAGATCAAGTCAGATTAATGAAAAGTCGATTTTTGCTGGGATCTCGGGACTGATAGTTAAAACCTGGACGTTTAATGTCATTTTATGAAAGGGAAAGGAAAGGGAAAGGGGGATACCTAGTCAGTTGTACAACTGAATGCATTCAACTGAAATGTGACTTCCGCATTTAACCCAACTCCCCTGAATCAAAGAGGTGCGGGGGGCTGCTATAACCGACATCCACGTCTTCGGCGCCCGTGGAACAGTGGGTTAACTTGCCTTGTTTCAAAGTAGCCTAGCCAAAATATGACCATGTAAATGTTGAGGGAATGGGACATCCTTCATTTCGAGCCCTGGAGGGAATTATTGTATAAAGATATACAAAGTAGTTTGTTGTCATTTATTGTAATGTTGTAATATTTTATAGGCTACCAAGGGTGGTCAACCATCCTCCAGGAGAGTGTTGTATTTTGAGACAGACTTGAATATGCAAAGAGGGTAGCCTTCATTTTTGTCTGATTCTCTATCGTAAAAGAGATAATAAGATATCTTATGTTGTAAAGTGGTTCCTTACAATGATGTCAAAATTGTTACAGACCATTTTTTTGTGGGCGACAAGTAGAAATAAAAGTGCTTGTCAAGCCCTGTAAA
The DNA here is from genome assembly GCF_016432855.1 of Salvelinus namaycush. Taxonomy (NCBI): domain Eukaryota; kingdom Metazoa; phylum Chordata; class Actinopteri; order Salmoniformes; family Salmonidae; genus Salvelinus; species Salvelinus namaycush. The sequence goes on along the minus strand of NC_052318.1, from coordinate 42,191,254 downwards.
GTGTATTTTTGTAGCTTTCTTTTTGCAGACTATTAACATTAGCCAGCATATTGCTAGTATGTTCGCTATTGAACGTTTACTTTTGTTTAACTACTATCCCTAAAATAAATAAGCTCTGCGCTTCCTTTTCTTCAGGACAGCTTGCGTGTGCTGTGTGAAAGTAGCTTGGTGGTGCTTGAATAAACGGCCAATCATATTGCTCAAAAACAAACAGCGCACCTTTTCTGCATCTAGTCTTCAATGGTTTTCAATGGTAGACTGCAACAGAGCAGATAAATGTCTAACTGGAACGCAAAAATACTGGCCCGGTTCTGAATAGACAAAGCCAACCCAGCCATACAAATCCCACCAACACTCAATATCCATCCTTCATCCAACAAAACAGTGACTGTAATCATTTGAGAGATCCTCAGAAGACCTACAGTGGGAGTGCAATCGATAAACTTCACTCCCTCACAGGAGATTTACTCCACCTCTTCAGACACGTCACATGGTACCATCCATCATCTTAAAGAGTCAGACTCAATGTCATGTTGGTGGGCTGGGAAACACAGGACGCTACTGAAGTAAAACAATTAGCCACCACTAATATCCTATCTGAAATCAAATCAATCAAATATAATGTTATTCGTCACATGCTTTGTAAACAACATGTGTAAAATAACATTGAAATGCTTACTTACGGGGCTTTCCCAAAAATGCAGAAAGAAAAGAGAGAAATAATTGAAAAGTAATAACACATTATAATAAAAGTAATAATAAATACACAATGGGTGTTTCTCAAAATGCATACTACCATAAACTCCTCAACGTCATCAGATGAATCCTGGAACATATTCCAGTCTGTGCTAGCGAAACAGTCCAGTCGCTTAGCATCCGCTTCATCGGACCACTTCCGTATTAAGCGTGTCACTGGTACTTCCTGTTTGAGTTTTTGCTTGTAAGCAGGAATCAGGAGTATAGTTTTGGTCAGATTTGCCAAATGGAGGTTGAGGGAGAGCTTTCTATGCATTTCTGTGTGTAAAGGTGATCTCGATTTTTGGCTCCTCTAGCTGCACATGTGACATGCTGGTAGAAAGTAGGTAAGACACATTTCAGTTTCCCTCCATTTAAATCACCGGCCACTAGGAGCGCCGCCTCTGGATCAGCATTTCCTATTTGCTTATGGCCCTATACAGGTCGTTTTGTACGGTCTTAGTGTCAACATTGGTTTGTGGTGGTAAATAGACAGCCACAAAAAATAGATGACAATTATCTTGGTAAATAGTATAGTCAACAATAGTCATGAGACAATTTAACTCAGGCGAGCAGAACCTCGAGACTTCCTTAGTATTAGAGATCGTTCACCAGCTGTTCTTAACAAAGAGACACACACCTCCCTCCTTGAGTTTTCTGATGCTGCCGTTCATCCTGCCGATGCATAGAAAAAACAGCTAGATGTATATTATCCATGTCCTTGTTCAGCCATGACATAGGATATTACAGTTCTTCAGGTGCCGTTGATAGGATAGTCTCGAACGGAGCTCATCCAGTTTGTTCTCCAGTGATTTTCACGTTTGACCAACAGAACAGAGGGCAGAGGTGGATTATTTATTTGCGAACATAGTTTTGTCAGGGTGCTCGCCGTCGGCGTCTTTTCCGTGGCTCGGGGATCAGGGCCTGGCCCGGGGTGAGCAGTATGTCGACTCGCTGAAGTAGAAATCTTCATTTAAAGGGAGGTTAGTGACCGCTGTTCTGATGTACAGAAGCTTTTTTTGGTCAAATGAAGAGATGGCTGAAACTTTATGTACAAAACAAATTATGATCAGCTCAAAAAAGCTATCAAAATAGCAGAATTGGTCAGGAACCCATAAAACAGCAGATATCCATTGCAGCACCATTCTATATCAATTTAGACGGTATATGTGAGCCATATACTGAAAACTTGTTTTATGTTCAAACACACAAAGAGCTGTCTGTGAGTGAAGTCTGACCTCCATCCTAAACCTCTGATCTTTAAATTACCATCAGGAACCAATGTGAACGCAGAGAGGACAAGGGTTCTAGAGAGACGGGAGGGAGTGATGGAAAGCTAAGAATATTTCCCCCAATTCCCAAAGACTTCAGACAAAAAGAAAACTACTCCCATGTTTAATGGTTGCATTAATAGCCATTTGCTTTATTTGACAGCCATAATAAATTACTCCCCTGACAAAACTCAGATTCTCTTCGTGCCAGATTCTCTTTTTCAGTCAACCACTAAAATATATCTGTGGAAAAATCATCCTCAAACGTCTGGCTCTGTTGTTTGCCAAAACCAACAAACGTATGCATAAAAAAACACATGAGCGATCGTTATTGACACTTATAAAAACGCATTAGCTTATCTTCTCCTGCTGGTTTATTTTTAGCTCGTTGTGGTTGTTAATTCTGTCTCGTCACTTTGAATGCTTGAAAGACAGAATTTTCTGGGTTTCAACATTTAGCATTCAGTTGCTTAGCAACGCTGGCCTCAAAGGGTTGACGACTGAAGGCAGACGTTGCCGTCTCCGTCTTGTTAAGCAGGGGGATGGAGAGCGAGACCTCCCTTACGCTATCCCAAAGATAATATTCCTTGAGTTCCGAGCTGGCCGTTTGATCCCACTATGGATTATGTAATTATTACCAGTTACAGTAAACAGGGGCTGACCTGCAGATAAAGAGGAGTAGCCTGCCCTGAGCCTGTATTATAAAGGAGTAGCCTAGTGCAGCCCATCAGTTTATCTCATACTTGCCCACACCCTTACAAAAAAATGAGTTTTGAAACTGTTGTAAAAGTGCAGTAACTACAGTCGACTGTGGTATACTGCACAGTGACTGCAATTGAACTGAAAGTACTGTAGGGGAAAAAACAGTTATTTTGGACACAGTATTTGCAGCATAATGCAGTTATACTGCACTCTAAATGCAGTTATACTGCAGTGTACTGCAGTTATGTTGCACTCTGACTGCAATCTTTTTTCTTAAGGGCAGATCCATCAGCCTCCTGTTTTACAACCTGTATTTACTTTATACAGGGGTGCAACTTTCATGTCCCCCCACATGCCCCGCCCACATTCTGAAATTGCATTTTTGTCCCCCCCAGTTTTATCATTGGAATGTGATACAAACAAGGCAATGGTGTGCTTTAGGACCATGCGGAAGACTCCGAGCGGTTTGGTAGGCTGTTCGGAGTGTTTATCTGACAAAAAAAAGTAGAATAATAATAATTATGTCCCGCCCACTTCTAAAACTAAAGCTGCGTCCCTGACTTTATCACCCCATCTATATGGGAGATGTGTCGTTGTCAAAGATACCGAGGTCTGTTTGTAACAGAAAGACAACACATATGGTGCTTGATATACTGGTGTAGTAGGTACACATCTTGCATTAATGGCTCTCCTCTGCCAAGCGTAAAAAATATAATGATTGTGGCAGCCTGGCAGGTGTCCTCAGGGAGATAGTGGTATCCAATGCAGTTCATTATTTCTCATGCTGCAGATTGAAGTCAAAGCACTGTGTGTTGCTCAGTCCTGTTGTCCTGCTGCAGAGCTCTCCTCCCTAGCTGTCTTCTCCCCCCCATGTCCTCCACTGTGTTTACTAACTGTTTATCTATTGCCTTGATTCTTCCATTGCACAAGTCTGGCATGCTGCTCTAACCTCTCCAGACAGAACCTTTCCTCTGGCCCGGCAGCCAAGTTTGAGACACAGTTTACAGAGCAGAGATTCCTGACAACCACTGCACTGCAGTCTCGGCCCACATGACCTTTTCAGTTAACCCGCAGGGGAGAAGGAGAGCCAGGGTTCACCAGCACACACACAGACTCAACTGCCTACCCCAAACCCACATAAACACACACTCAGTCACATCTACACAGCTAAGACACACTTGGAGCCCCCTCAAGTGTCCCACAAAGTTTGGAAAATAAATCTTTAGTCAAGAGACAGTTTGTGCATCACGTGTGTCTTCAGGAATTGTAGGGCTCCTATGGAATCTCATTAATAATTTAACGCATAGTGGAACACTATTAAGTTGCTCTGTATAAGAGCATCTGCTAAATGACTAAAATGTAATGTAAAATTAGTACAGAGAGACTATTGAGTTTGAAGGTGGTCCGCATCAGTTGTAATTCTCTGAGGAAAGCTAAATCTGTGTGCCAGAGGACATGGTTGGGAACATAAACTTTTGGCTAGCAGGGAGATCAGTTAGCATCAGCGGCAAGGTGGAAGTGAGAAAGATTTGGGACTGGGAGGCTGACTCACCTGGTCTAGAAAGGTCCAGGGTCTGGTTGTCTTCTGTCCACTCTTCCTGCATCAGCCTGCGTCTGGAACGGACTGGAACGCCATCCTCTCCAGAATGAGACCCGGATGACTCCGGCTCTGTTGAAATATAAGACATTTGGCTTGTAATTTGAGTATTGTATTGCACTGAGGCTCCTCAAAAGACTGGTCAAAAGACACTATTGGACACAACATTCAAAGGCTTGTGTTCTAACGCAGATCCGACAGAAGATGAAGAGAAATTTGGACACCTTATTATGGAGGCTGGAGAAAGAAACCGGAGCGGGTCAGCAGAGGAGATCATGTAATCTTTTATGAGCGAACGCTCATAAACCATTCATCTCTAATCTCTTCACGGTGTAAATCCCTGTTCTATATCCCTCTGCTGATAGCCAATCTCTTTATTTGGGCTTCAGCTTTGCACCACTATATAAGGAAGGACAGCATCAACAGTGAGGACCTCCACTGCTACACTACATGATCTATTTGATTGAACCTTTATTTAACTTTATGTGGACACCTGCTCGTCAAACATCTCATTCCAAAATCATGGGCATTAAAATGGAGTTGGTCCCCCCTTTGCTGCTGTAACAGCCTCCAATCTTCTGGAAGGCTTTCCACTAGATGTTGGAACATTGCTGCGGGGACTTGCTTCCATTCAGCCACAAGAGCTAGAGGGCACTGATGTTGGGCGATTAGGCCTAGTTCGCAGTTGGTATTCCAATTCATCCAAAAGGTGTTCGATGGGGTTGAACACCAATAACACCACTTACAGTTGACCGGGGAAGCTCTAGCAGGGCAGAAATTTGACGAACTGACTTGTTGGCATCCTAAACTCAGCAAAAAAAGAAACGTCCTCTCACTGTCAACTGCGTTTATTTTCAGCAAACTTAACATGTGTAAATATTTGTATGAACATAACAAGATTCAACAACTGAGACATAAACTCAACAAGTTCCACAGACATATGACTAACAGAAATGGAATAATGTGTCCCTGAACAAAGGGGGGGGTTCAAAATCAAAAGTAACAGTCAGTATCTGGTTTGGTCATCTGCTGCATTAAGTACTGCAGTACATCTCCTCCTCATGGACTGCACCAGATTTGCCAGTTCTTGCTGTGAGATGTTACCCCACTCTTCCACCAAGGCACCTGCAAGTTCCCGAACATTTCTGGGGGGAATAGCCCTAGCCCTCACCCTCCGATCCAACAGGTCCCAGACGTAATCAATGGGATTGAGATCCGGGCTCTTCGCTGGCCATGGCAGAACACTGACATTCCTGTCTTGCAGGAAATCACTCACAGTAGGAGCAGTATGGCTGGTGGCATTGTCATGCTGGAGGGTCATGTCAGGATGAGCCTGCAGGAAGGGTACCACATGAGGGAGGAGGATGTCTTCCCTGTAACGCACAGCGTTGAAATTGCCTGCAATGACAACAAGCTCAGTCCGATAATGCTGTGACACACAGCCCCAGACCGTGACGGACCCTCTACCTCCAAATCGCTCCCGCTCCAGAGTACAGGCCTCGGTGTAATGCTCATTCCTTCGACGATAAACGCGAATCCGACCATCACCTCTGGTGAGACAAAACCACGACTCGTCAGAGAAGAGCACTTTTTGCCAGTCCGTCTGGTCAAGCGATGGTGGGTTTGCGCCCATAGGCGACGTTGTTGCCGGTGATGTCTGGTTAGGACCTGCCTTACAACAGGCATACAAGCCCTCAGTCCAGCCTCTCTCAGCTTATTGCGAACAGTCTGAGCACTGATGGAGGGATTGTGTGTTCCTGGTGTAACTCGGGCAGTTGTTGTTGCCATCCTGTACCTGTCCCGCAGGTGTGATGTTCGGATGTACCAATCCTGTGCAGGTGTTGTTACACATGGTCTGCCACTGCGATGACGATCAGCTGTCCGTCCTGTCTCCCTGAAGCGCTGTCTTAGGCGTCTCGCAGTACGGACATTGCAATTTATTTCCCTGGCCACATCTGCAGTCCTCATGCCTCCTTGCAGCATGCCAAAGGCACGTTCACACAGATGAGCAGGGACTCTGGGCATCTTTCTTTTGGTGTTTTTCAGAGTCAGTAGAAAGGCCTCTTCAGTGTCCTAAGTTTTCATAACTGTGACCTTAATTCCCTACCGTCTGTAAGCCGTTAGTGTCTTAACGACCGTTCCACAGGTGCATGTTCATTCATTATTTATGGTTCATTGAACAAACATGGGAAACAGTGTTAAAACTCTTTACAATGAAGATCTGTGAAGTTATTTGGATTTTTATGAATTATCTTTGAAAGACAGGGTCCTGAAAAAGGGACGTTTCTTTTTTTGCTGAGTTTATAACGGTGCCACGTTGAAAGTCACTGAGCTGTTCAGGAACAGGCCATTCTACTGCCAATGTTTGTCTATGGAGCTGTGTGCTAGATTTTATACACCTGTCAGCAATGGCTATGGCTGAAATAGCCGAATCCACTCATTTGAAAGGGTGTCCACATACTTAAAAAAAATATATAGTGTATATCTAAGTGATTGTCTCCTATGGAAACACATAGAGGTAACCACTACCAACCACTGAGAAATATCTGTCCAGAGCAGAGCAGAGCAGAGCCAGCCAATGGGGGCCATTACCCTCGGTTGTTATGAGACTGCTTGTTCTCTCTCTGTGTCCAGTCTGTTTCATGATCACTGTCCGCTTTGTTTTACATTACAGTCCAATCAACGTGTTTCACAGGCGCTTTGCTCTAGGCCTGAGCATGGGGGTGTGGCAGCTTTCATGTGGAGGCGTCAAGAGGAGCCTGGGTAATGTGAAATTCTAAAATGGGCCCGTCACAGATGGCGCCGCTACCGCCATCATTATTACACTCTCACAGCACGACCACATATCACAGAACACAGGGCTTTAACCCAGACCCAGACTGAGACCACAAAACACAGGGCTTTAACCCATACCCAGCCTGAGACAACAGAACACAGGGCTTTAACCCAGACTGAGACCACACATCACAGAACACAGGGCTTTAACCCAATCCTAGACTGAGACTACACATCACAGAACACAGGGCTTTAACCCAAACTGAGACCACACATCACAGAACACAGGGCTTTAACCCAATCCCAGACTGAGACTACACATCACAGAACACAGGGCTTTAACCCAATCCCAGACTGAGACTACACATCACAGAACACAGGGCTTTAACCCAAACTCAGACCGAGACAACAGAACACAGGGCTTTAACCCAGACTGAGACCACACATCACAGAACACAGGGCTTTAACCCAATCCTAGACTGAGACTACACATCACAGAACACAGGGCTTTAACCCAGACTGAGACTACATATCACAGAACACAGGGCTTTAACCCAAACTCAGACTGAGACAACAGAACACAGGGCTTTAACCCAGACTGAGACTACATATCACAGAACACAGGGCTTTAACCCAAACTCAGACTGAGACAACAGAACACAGGGCTTTAACCCAGACTGAGACTACACATCACAAAACACAGGGCTTTAACCCAGACTGAGACTACATATCACAGAAACCAGGGCTTTAACCCAAACTCAGACTGAGACAACAGAACACAGGGCTTTAACCCAGACTGAGACTACACATCACAAAACACAGGGCTTTAACCCAGACTGAGACTACATATCACAGAACACAGGGCTTTAACCCAAACTCAGACTGAGACAACAGAACACAGGGCTTTAACCCAGACTGAGACTACACATCACAAAACACAGGGCTTTAACCCAGACTGAGACCACACATCACAGAACACAGGGCTTTAACCCAGACTGAGATCACACATCACAGAACACAGGGCTTTAACCCAGACTGAGACCACACTCTGATCTAAGTCGAGTCTCTTTGAGACACTTCGTCACGTCAGGTCATGTCCTTTTGAGGAGGGAAGAATCAAAGATGTGGGGTTCAGATATGGGTACATCCTTCCCTCACTCCTTGGGATGAGCTGTCTGCTGCATTGTAGGCATTGGTGCTATGGTCCGCCTCGAACTAGACTGGAATCAGCAATAAATTAAACAGCCTTCAAAAACAACTGGGAAGGGAAAACCTAGTCAGTTCCACAACTGAATGCATTCAACCAAAATGTGTCTTCTGCATTTAACCCAACCCCTCTAAATCAGAGAGGTGCAGGGGGCTGCCTTAATCAACATCCACAGCACCCAGTTGTTGATGGGGCAGATTTTTCCACCTTGCCAGCTCAGGGATTTGAACCTGCAACCTTTCGGTTACTGGCCCAAAGCTCTTAATCGCTAGGCTACCTGCCACCCTATAGTGACTATGATTTTTTATTTTACCCTTATTTTACCAGGTAAGTTGACTGAAAACACATTGTTATTTACAGCAACGACCTGGGTAATAGTTACAGGGGAGAGGAGGGGGAATGAATGAGCCAATTGGAAGCTTGGGATGATTGTGGCCATGGTGGTATGAGGGCCAGATTGGTATGAGGGCCATGGTGGTATGAGGGCCAGATTGGTGTGAGGGCCATGGTGGTATGAGGGCCAGATTGGTATGAAGGCCATGGTGGTGTGAGGGCCAGATTGGTATGAGGGCCATGGTGGTGTGAGGGCCAGATTGGTGTGAGGGTCATGGTGGTATGAGGGCCAGATTGGTATAAAGGCCATGGTGGTATGAGGGCCAGATTGGTATGAGGGCCAGATTGGTATGAAGGCCATGGTGGTATGAGGGCCAGATTGGTATGATGGCCAGATTGGTATGAGGGCCAGATTGGTATGAAGGCCATGGTGGTATGAGGGCCAGATTGGTATGAAGGCCATGGTGGTATGAGGGCCAGATTGGTATGAGGGCCAGATTGGTATGAGGGCCAGATTGGTATGAAGGCCATGGTGGTATGAGGGCCAGATTGGTATGAAGGCCATGGTGGTATGAGGGCCAGATTGGTGTGAGGGCCATGGTGGTATGAGGGCCAGATTGGTATGAAGGCCATGGTGGTATGAGGGCCAGATTGGTATGAAGGCCATGGTGGTATGAGGGCCAGATTGGTGTGAGGGCCATGGTGGTATGAGGGCCAGATTGGTATGAGGGCCAGATTGGTGTGAGGGCCATGGTGGTATGAGGGCCAGATTGGTATGAAGGCCATGGTGGTATGAGGGCCAGATTGGTGTGAGGGCCATGGTGGTATGAGGGCCAGATTGGTATGAAGGCCATGGTGGTATGAGGGCCAGATTGGTATGAAGGCCATGTTGGTATGAGGGCCAGATTGGTATGAAGGCCATGGTGGTGTGAGGGCCAGATTGGTGTGAGGGCCATGGTGGTATGAGGGCCATGGTGGTATGAAGGCCATGGTGGTATGAGGGCCAGATTGGTATGAAGGCCATGGTGGTATGAGGGCCAGATTGGTATGAAGGCCATGGTGGTATGAGGGCCAGATTGGTATGAGGGCCATGGTGGTATGAGGGCCAGATTGGTATGAGGGCCATGGTGGTGTGAGGGCCAGATTGGTATGAAGGCCATGGTGGTATGAGGGCCAGATTGGTATGAGGGCCATGGTGGTATGAGGGCCAGATTGGTATGAAGGCCATGGTGGTATGAGGGCCAGATTGGTATGAAGGCCATGGTGGTATGAGGGCCAGATTGGTATGAAGGCCATGGTGGTGTGAGGGCCAGATTGGTATGAAGGCCATGGTGGTGTGAGGGCCAGATTGGTATGAAGCCCATGGTGGTATGAGGGCCAGATTGGTATGAGGGCCATGGTGGTATGGGGGCCAGATTGGTGTGAGGGCCATGGTGGTATGAGGGCCAGATTGGTGTGAGGGCCATGGTGGTATGAGGGCCAGATTGGTATGAGGGCCAGATTGGTATGAAGGCCATGGTGGTATGAGGGCTAGATTGGTATGAGGGCCATGGTGGTATGAAGTCCAGATTGTATGAAGGCCAGATTGGTATGAAGGCCATGGTGGTGTGAGGGCCAGATTGGTATGAAGGCCATGGTGGTATGAGGGCCAGATTGGTATGAGGGCCATGGTGGTATGAGGGCCAGATTGGTGTGAGGGCCATGGTGGTATGAGGGCCAGATTGGTGTGAGGGCCATGGTGGTATGAGGGCCAGATTGGTATGAGGGCCAGATTGGTATGAAGGCCATGGTGGTATGAGGTCTAGATTGGTATGAGGGCCATGGAGGTATGAAGTCCAGATCGTATGAAGGCCAGATTGGTATGAAGGCCATGGTGGTATGAGGGCCAGATTGGTATGAAGGCCATGGTGGTATGAGGGCCAGATTGGTATGAAGGCCATGGTGGTATGAGGGCCAGATTGGTATGAAGGTCATGGTGGTATGAGGGCCAGATTGGTATGAGGGCCATGGTGGTATGAGGGCCAGATTGGTATGAAGGCCATGGTGGTATGAGGGCCAGATTGGTATGAAGGCCATGGTGGTATGAGGGCCAGATTGGTATGAAGGCCATGGTGGTGTGAGGGCCAGATTGGTATGAAGGCCATGGTGGTATGAGGGCCATGGTGGTATGAGGGCCAGATTGGTATGAGGGCCATGGTGGTATGAGGCCTAGATTGGTATGAAGGCCATGGTGGTATGAGGGCCAGATTGGTATGAGGGCCATGGTGGTATGAGGACCAGATTGGTGTGAGGGCCATGGTGGTATGAGGCCTAGATTGGTATGAAGGCCATGGTGGTATGAGGGCTAGATTGGTATGAGGGCCATGGTGGTATGAAGTCCAGATTGTATGAAGGCCAGATTGGTATGAAGGCCATGGTGGTATGAGGGCCAGATTGGTATGAAGGCCATGGTGGTATGAGGGCCAGATTGGTATGAAGGCCATGGTGGTATGAGGGCTAGATTGGTATGAGGGCCATGGTGGTATGAAGTCCAGATTGTATGAAGGCCAGATTGGTATGAAGGCCATGGTGGTATGAGGGCCAGATTGGTATGAGGGCCATGGTGGTATGAGGGCCAGATTGGTATGAGGGCCATGGTGGTATGAGGGCCAGATTGGTATGAGGGCCATGGTGGTATGAGGGCCAGATTGGTATGAGGGCCAGATTGGTATGAAGGCCATGGTGGTATGAGGGCTAGATTGGTATGAGGGCCATGGTGGTATGAGGGCCAGATTGGTATGAGGGCCATGGTGGTATGAGGGCCAGATTGGTATGAAGGCCATGGTGGTATGAGGGCCAGATTGGTATGAAGGCCATGGTGGTATGAGGGCCAGATTGGTATGAAGGCCATGGTGGTGTGAGGGCCAGATTGGTATGAAGGCCATGGTGGTGTGAGGGCCAGATTGGTATGAAGCCCATGGTGGTATGAGGGCCAGATTGGTATGAGGGCCATGGTGGTATGAGGGCCAGATTGGTGTGAGGGCCATGGTGGTATGAGGGCCAGATTGGTGTGAGGGCCATGGTGGTATGAGGGCCAGATTGGTATGAGGGCCAGATTGGTATGAAGGCCATGGTGGTATGAGGGCTAGATTGGTATGAGGGCCATGGTGGTATGAAGTCCAGATTGTATGAAGGCCAGATTGGTATGAAGGCCATGGTGGTGTGAGGGCCAGATTGGTATGAAGGCCATGGTGGTATGAGGGCCAGATTGGTATGAGGGCCATGGTGGTATGAGGGCCAGATTGGTGTGAGGGCCATGGTGGTATGAGGGCCAGATTGGTGTGAGGGCCATGGTGGTATGAGGGCCAGATTGGTATGAGGGCCAGATTGGTATGAAGGCCATGGTGGTATGAGGTCTAGATTGGTATGAGGGCCATGGAGGTATGAAGTCCAGATCGTATGAAGGCCAGATTGGTATGAAGGCCATGGTGGTATGAGGGCCAGATTGGTATGAAGGCCATGGTGGTATGAGGGCCAGATTGGTATGAAGGCCATGGTGGTATGAGGGCCAGATTGGTATGAAGGTCATGGTGGTATGAGGGCCAGATTGGTATGAGGGCCATGGTGGTATGAGGGCCAGATTGGTATGAAGGCCATGGTGGTATGAGGGCCAGATTGGTATGAAGGCCATGGTGGTATGACGGCCAGATTGGTATGAAGGCCATGGTGGTGTGAGGGCCAGATTGGTATGAAGGCCATGGTGGTATGAGGGCCATGGTGGTATGAGGGCCATGGTGGTATGAGGCCTAGATTGGTATGAAGGCCATGGTGGTATGAGGGCCAGATTGGTATGAGGGCCATGGTGGTATGAGGACCAGATTGGTGTGAGGGCCATGGTGGTATGAGGCCTAGATTGGTATGAAGGCCATGGTGGTATGAGGGCTAGATTGGTATGAGGGCCATGGTGGTATGAAGTCCAGATTGTATGAAGGCCAGATTGGTATGAAGGCCATGGTGGTATGAGGGCCAGATTGGTATGAAGGCCATGGTGGTATGAGGGCCAGATTGGTATGAAGGCCATGGTGGTATGAGGGCTAGATTGGTATGAGGGCCATGGTGGTATGAAGTCCAGATTGTATGAAGGCCAGATTGGTATGAAGGCCATGGTGGTATGAGGGCCAGATTGGTATGAGGGCCATGGTGGTATGAGGGCCAGATTGGTATGAGGTCCATGGTGGTATGAGGGCCAGATTGGTATGAGGGCCATGGTGGTATGAGGGCCAGATTGGTATGAGGGCCAGATTGGTATGAAGGCCATGGTGGTATGAGGGCTAGATTGGTATGAGGGCCATGGTGGTATGAGGGCCAGATTGGTATGAGGGCCATGGTGGTATGAGGGCCATGGTGGTATGAGGCCTAGATTGGTATGAAGGCCATGGTGGTATGAGGGCCATGGTGGTATGAGGGCCAGATTGGTATGAGGGCCATGGTGGTATGAGGGCCATGGTGGTATGAGGCCTAGATTGGTATGAAGGCCATGGTGGTATGAGGGCCAGATTGGTATGAGGGCCATGGTGGTATGAGGGCCATGGTGGTATGAGGCCTAGATTGGTATGAAGGCCATGGTGGTATGAGGGCCAGATTGGTATGAGGGCCATGGTGGTATGAGGACCAGATTGGTATGAGGGCCATGGTGGTATGAGGACCAGATTGGTATGAGGGCCATGGTGGTATGAGGGCCAGATTGGTATGAGGGCCATGGTGGTATGAGGGCCAGATTGGTATGAGGGCCATAGTGGTATGAGGGCCAGATTGGTATGAAGTCCAGGACACGGGGTTAACACCCCTACTCTTACTATAAGTACCATGGGATCTTCAGTGACCACAGAGGGTCAGGACACCCATTTATTGTCCTATCCGAAAGACAGCACCCTTCACAGGGCAATATCCCCAATCACTGCCCTGGGGCATTTGAATATTTTCCAATGCCCTACCACTAGAATGATACTGTATGATGAATATGCCATATGAATGCATTTATAGAGTAATACAAATATGTTGCCATTAGAAAGATACATTAAGTAATTACTCATTGTATTTCCCCAGATTAGACTTATTTATGAAGCTATGGGGTAAATAACATGATGGCAGTTATAAGATAGTGAAGGTATAAATAGTGGGGAAAACTGAAGAATACTTAAACAGATATGACAGCTATTAAAGCAGAATATTAACAGTATCAGAACACTGGTTGTCAGAACCTTGGTGTCATTTTTTATTTAACTATGCAAGTCAGTTAAGAACAAATTCTTATTTACAATGACGGCCTACCAAAAGGCAAAAGGCCTCCTGCGGGGACGGAGGTTGGGAGTAAAAAAAAATATATATATATAGGACAAAACACACATCACGACAAGAGAGACACCACAACACTACAGTAAGAGAGACCTAAGACAACAACATAGCAAGGCAGCAACACATGACAACACAGCATGGTAGCAACACAACATGACAACAACATGGTAGCAACACAACATGACAACAACATGGTAGCAACACAAAACATGGTACAAACATTATTGGACACAGACAACAGCACAAAGGGCAAGAAGGTAGAAACAATAATACATCACACAAAGAAGCCACAATCGTCAGTAAGAGTGTCCATGATTGAGTCTTTGAATGAAGAGATGGAGATAAAACGGTCCAGTTTGAGTGTTTTTTGCAGCTCGTTCCAGTCGCAAGCTGCAGCGAACTGAAAACAGGAGCGACCCAGGGATGTGTGTGCTTTGGGGACCTTTAACAGAATGTGACTGGCAGAACAGGTGTTTTATGTGGAGGATGAGGTGTGCAGTAGATATCTCAGATAGGAGGGAGTGAGGGCTAAGAGGGTTTTATAAATAATCAACAACCAGTGAGTCTTGCGACGGGTTTACAGAGATGACCAGTTTACAGACGAGTATAGAGTGCAGTGATGTGTCCTACAAGGAGCATTGGTGGCAAATCTGACGGCCGAATGGTAAAGAACATCTAGCCGCTCGAGAGCACCCTTACCTGCCGATCTATAAATTACGTCTCCGTAGTCTAGCATGGGTAGGATGGTCATCTGAATCAGGGTTAGTTTGGCAGCTGGGGTGAAAGAGGAGCGATTACGATAGAGGAAACCAAGTCTAGATTTAACCTTAGCCTGCAACTTTGATATGTGCTGAGAGAAGGACAGTGTACCGTCTAGCCATAGTCCCAAGTACTTGTATGAGGTGACTACCTCAAGCTCTAAACCCTCAGAGGTAGTAATCACACCAGTGGGGAGAGGGGCATTCTTCTTACCAAACCACATGACCTTTGTTTAGGAGGTGTTCAGAATCATGTTAAGGGCAGAGAAAGCTTGTTGGACACTAAGAAAGCTTTGTTGTAGAGCTTTTAACACAAAATCCAGGGAGGGGACAGCTGAGTATAAGACTGTATCATCTGCATATAACTGGATGAGAGAGCTTCGTACTGCTTGAGCTATGTTATCGATGTAAATTGAGAAGAGCGTGGAGCGTGGGACATAGCTATGAAAATCATTACTTTAACTCATACTCTCTCAACCTCAAAATCACGGGACTGGCCCACACAATCTCACACACGTACACACGCATGCACACACACCTCATGATTGAATGTTTTAGCCTAATCATCTGTTGCTTCCTAGCTGAATATGTGAATCCATCTTTCAAGAGGAAACCGTAGACCCAGCTCTGTAGAGAATAAGGCCCCATATAGGGTAAATATTGACCATATGATGTTCATACAAAGGATATGAATAACTGCATCCCAATGTCCTCTTTTGTTCATACACGCATCCTTTTGCACACAGTTCACGTGCGTATCCCTTTTCTGACTGCAGTGCAATTTCAATCATCTGTCTTCAGTGTTACTTAATGCAGTGCTTGATGGAGACGTATTTTCTGAGTTCCCTCGGGTGATTCTCTGGGGTTCTGTGCAGGTTACTGGCTGAGAGTATGCCAGGTTGGAGCAGGGAAAGGGAGATGCCTAGTCAGTTGTACAACTGAATGCATTCAACTGAAATGTTGTCTTCCGCAATTAACCCAACCCCTCTGAATCAGAGAGGTGATGCTGAAAGTACGCTCCCAATGTGAAGCAGGTGTCACACTCAAGGTGCATACTATTGGGGGAGGGGACAGGGGAGGGGATCCTCCAATCTGTTGGTTACAAATTTCTCTCTTTCATCCCATACAGCCTTTTATCAATATGGTTACATAATGATCTCCTCCAGGAAATGAGGTAATCAGGCATATTTAGTGAGGGCAGTATTTAATTGAGTATTTAATGAATGAAGAATGTGACACAGAATGAGCTGATTGACATATGCCTTTCCCCCCTTAGGTAGTCTATTATAATTAAATATATGACATGAACATGTGCTAAAATTCTAAAACGATTAGTTTAAAATATATGATACTAAAAACACCCCAAACACACAAGGAATATTAATAAATTGACATTCTGCAAAATTGCCCCCATCATTAATCCTTGTGAACAACTCACCTATCACGTGCGCGAACTGTGAGAGCCAAATGACCGCGAGAAACCCAACTCCACAGCAGCAGAACCGCTGGAACGGCCGCGGTCTCCCAGTCTGTACTGCCGTCTTCATTCCGGAGTCGGTCCCTCACCGGTCAAAACATATCTGTTTGCGATCAGGTCGGTTTCCACTTTCGCTACAAGCAGCTTGCACTAGGCTACACTTTCCCCTACAACAACTTGAATGTCAAGTTAGCTGATTGTGTAAACCAGGGCTAAATCCTCGCAGACTGTGCTCAATTCGGATTACAATATTGTATTATGCCAAGGCGCACCGTGACATCCATGCCTTGAGATCACACAAGATTACAAATGAGGAGTGGGTGGGTGTAGAAGTAACGACAGCACTTACAGCATTCAGATCGGTAGATAGATTGAAAGGTCGGTGACAGCAGAAGCAGGTTTAAACCAAAGAGTTGAGGCGGTGGCAAACGACTGGCTCTGAAGTCGTGTCCGTCGTCGTGTTGTGCGCTCCGTTAAAAGTGGGAACCACTAGGCGGCGACATGCAATACATAGAGCAACAAAACAACATAGAAAACAGTGCTCAGACGATTTTCAAAGATAGTCTATTTCCTCAAGCAACCAAGTGTGACAATTTGACATCTGAATATAGTGGAAGAAATTTTTCATCACCTCTGGATTTATAATAGACACTAATAGGCCTACTAATGTACTACTGTAGTCAAACAACAAAAGTGATGTGGTTGGCGAAGTGTAAAATTGGACGGGTTAAAAAATTTCACAGACATTATATCTGAACAGGAGAGAAGCCGTTTCTTCCCCCTCTCAACACACACGCGAGCATACAGAGACAGACACCAGTGCATGCTGTCTATGTTTACAGAACATCGACGAGTACAACCTGCATTAAGTCCTTGAGCTACGGTATGTCTGGCACACGTTTTGCTCTGGCCCCTAGTGAAGATTGCTCCAACCCCAAATAAAGACATAAGCCACGGTATTGTTGTCATCAGCCCTTCTCCAGGTGTCAGGCCAGGGAAGATAAAGAGCTTCACCGCGGCTGGTGTTTAGGAAAGCTTTCCAGAGGACACAGTTCAGGGAAGTGTTTGTGTTATGTTGTCTTGACTTGTTATGGACCATGTGGAACGAGACTTGAAACATGTATTTGCCTTTCTGTATACTGCATGCACTCAGGAAGACATTTAACATAGTCCAACACAGGGCTCAGTGTTCTGTAGTGTTTACTGCGTGTGTATGTGTATGCATATGCACGAGGAGAGTGTGCATGCACTATATAGTACATTCCAGAGGAGTTCCATTAAATAAACACTTCCCTTTCTTTATTTAGTCATGTTGTCATTACACACTTTGTGACTTGTGTTTCACATGCAGTAAAACTGCTCAGACCGATGGTAATGCTCTCCATGCCTAGTCTGTACAGTCACGTATAGCAAGTCCTATATCTACTTCTGAATGGATCAGTTGCATGAATGATGCTGATCACATGCAAATGTAATGTAGGCTATTCAACTGTGAACGGTCCAGTTATTGGATGACTGCAGTCGGGGTTGTGTTGTATTTGAGTAACCCGACGGTTACAGCCTCTGTTAGACATTCTAACAGCCTCTGTTAGACACTGCAGTAAGGTGTCAGGACTAATCAGGAGTTATCATGTTGTTGTCACATTATTATCAACAGGTGGCTTTTTATTAGTCTAAATCGCATCAAAAGAACAATCCTCAGTTGGACATTCGATAAAGGGATATGAGCTTCCCAACACTGCCATTTCTCAGGCCTCACAAAGAAAGAGACATTGACAATCATAGCATTGACACACCAACCACTTCGAAAGGTACAGAGGATTCTTTATTGCCATGAGCCCTCCAGTTCACACGACATGAACAACATTTAGTCACTTTACTTTTCTCATGGATGAAATGACAGGTTTGAAGGTGGCATCATACTGAAACCATGTTTTGTTACAGTACATTCCCTCAGTGTTCCACTGCCTGGCTATGGTAACGTCAGCTCTTTCACTGGCTGAGCAGAGTGCATAATGCGTGCTACCGGTGTGACATGAGCGATGTGTGGCCAGACCTCCCATAAAACCTACACTGGGGATGTGATGTTATGTGTGGTTCCACTGGTACTAATGTACTGTATTCTATCATCCTTACTGTATGGCCACATGAATACATCCCCTTCTACAACAGCAGCAAAGAGATGACAAGGTGGAAGTAGGGCACACACTGTACGGAGAGCATTGGTTTCCTGTAAGGATGATGCAATGACATATAAGGCAAACAAATAAGAGGATAAAAGAAAAACAACTGGTCATTGGTTTCCTCTCCTACAGCATGGATGGGAGGAGGCAACAACCACAATGTCTCTACCAGGGATCATTCTCACAGGTTTACTATTGGCTGGGTGGAGATCGTTTGCCAGCTGATGTAGCCTAGAGCAGGTGAGTGAAAGGACTACTGCATTGTTACCATCTGCAATGTGTTGTTAGGGGTCACTCAGGCATACAAGGTGTTGTTAGGGGTCACTCAGGCATACAAGGTGTTGTTAGGTGTCACTCAGGCATACAAGGTGTTGTTAGGGGTCACTCAGGGATACAAGGTGTTGTTAGGGGTCACTCAGGCATACAAGGTGTTGTTAGGAGTCACTCAGGGATACAAGGTGTTGTTAGGGGTCACTCAGGGATACTTTTTGTGATACATAAATGGGGGTTCAAATGATTGTGGAAAATTATGTTTTTATGCATGGAATGATTGTGATTCAATAAGGTTGGAGATACTGCTCTTAAACCAGCTCTATACGGATCATTTCCTTTAACCTAACAAAAGCAAACACAAACTTCATATCGTCTTCATATAACCTTTATGACACTTTCCTGGCGTCCCTAAACCCATCTTTTTGATTTAATGGCCACAGATCCTCTGGGAGGTGGCAGACGCACCTGTCTATCCTGCAGGATACACGGACAACCTGACACTGTCTGCAAACAATGACCATGAAGAACTGAAATGAAGACACCAAGCTGAGTTACCGTACATTACAATTTCAGGTAGGCACAATGTCTGAGAAAGAAGCCTTCACATGAACCAGTCTGACCATGTTGTCTGTCCTGTCCTCTCTGGAGAGTCCCAGAGTCACTCTTTAAGGCGTACCTAGTGGCATTAGAGACCTTATTGAACGTGAACGTAGGAGCTCTGAATGAATAGCTCAATACTAGAATGATAACGATAGCCATTATCATTTCCCCAAGAAATACTAGAACATTGCAGAAATATTTGACCTCTTGCCTTCTTGTATTTGAATGTATATATAAAAACAGATTCTTCCTTAAAACCAACCCCTATCATACCATTTTAACTTTATAGCACATCTAATTGCTGCCTCCCTCCCCTTGTATTAACACATCTAACAGGGAATTCCACATTTGCAAGATTAATAAGTTATTACATTTTTTTTTACATACATACACACACAGAGAGGGGAGCTAGGAAGTTACCTGGTGCATTATCATGCTTCATCAACCTCCTACAATCTACATAACTATACAGAAGAACACAGTAAAACAGCAGATATTCTTACACTTCTCCACTCTGCTAATCATTTCCAACAACAAGGCATCACCATTTTAAACAGCCTGGCTCAAACAGCCTGTTTGGGCACATTTACACTAGTCTCCATATTAAACCATCCTACAATTGAGGGCATACACAACCAAATGTACTAAGTAGCACTGAGCAGTTCAGCTGTACATGTTGTCTTCACATATAGATAAAGTTTAGATTTATAATTTAATTTGAATATATCATTATCTGCTGGTACCGGGTAATCACAGTGACTCTAAAATAAAATTACAAGAGGAAGTAAAATAGTATATACAACAAACAAGAGCTTTGAGTGACAATTGTTTGGCATCCCTTACAGAGCTGTACAACACTGCTGGGTCCAGTGGTTTGAGTTGGGTGTAGGAGAGCTGCCTTGGCATCTTTTGGCAGAACAGTCTTGGAGGAGGAATAATCCCGTTCTCCTCTGATCTCACATTGTTATTGGCGTCATCAGCAGTGGACCTGAAGGTGAGGTGGGGTGAGGTGAAGTGGTGAGATCAAATCCACTTAAATGTTTCAAGCAAGGCATGAACCTGGGCAGGAGGTTAAATATGTGCCCTGTCCCATGCCGATATAGGTGATGCTAAAAGTGCAAGAACAACGCAGAAACACACATACAGTAGGTACACAGACAACAACATTAGGGTGAAATGGGGGAATCCCTCACCCACAGGCAACCACTCCATTCTGAATTCATTTCAAATACACTGAATTGTCATTGTGGCCATCAAACACAAAATATATTGGAACACAGAAGGCTGTGTTCACTAAAGGAATCCTGTGCAGTTCACATTAAATCCCATTCACATTAAATCTAAAAGGAGAGCTGCCTTATGGCAATGCATGGTTCAGTCCAGCAGGAGGTGCACTTTCTACAGCATAGCTTCTACAGCCAGTCTTTCAGGGATAATGAGGATCTCTCCCATTGTTTCATCCTCAGCAGAGGTATTATCCACTTGAATATCTGTTTCAACTCAATCAGAATTAATTCGGTGAGTCAATTCCCTTATAAATAAATTGTGTCTCATTCACTGGAAGCAGACGTGGAATACTCAAGTCCACAACCCTTGAAATTAAGCTGAGTAGGTATGGAGAGGAGAGAATGGTGTCTCTACACAATGAATTAACCATTTCGTGAGAATTTTGGCAGAGAGAGGCAGGGTCAGTATGCATCATTCCATCTTTTCCAGCAGGCTGCCTGCAGGCATGCAATTGTCGTTTTCCCTTTTTCCTGTGTAATATGTAGCTCCAAGGCCCTCCACTCTAAGGGTGCCCAGCTGAACTGTTCTCGGTCCGAGACGCTGCATACCATGGCGTGGGTTGAGCAGAGAGGGGAGGGAGACTACTGTTTACATACGTACATCATGAGACATACACACACGCTTTGTGTCTATTGAAACGAACAGGCACCAAGCTGCACACGTGCCTCTTCATCTAAATCAACTGGGTTGTTTTAAGCAATTGCTATTCTGCCCAACTTGTCA
Organism: Salvelinus namaycush; assembly: GCF_016432855.1. Lineage (NCBI taxonomy): Eukaryota > Metazoa > Chordata > Actinopteri > Salmoniformes > Salmonidae > Salvelinus > Salvelinus namaycush. Next base: position 42,169,999 of record NC_052318.1, on the reverse strand, counting down.
AGTATGTGAAGCAAGATAAAAGAACCATAGTGACGGCACACACACACACACACTCACTTGCGCACACTCAAGGTACAAAACACACTCAAGCACAACCATTAGTCAATCTATTGAGAGGACTATCAGATGGTGAGAAATGTTGTTTTTTTGAGTTGGTTCTGCCCTCATGGGCTTGCCCAGAGGTAAAATGTCATCCTACAGAATGCGGAGTATTATGCATGTGTCTATATACGTGGTGTAGAGCAGGTTGATGTACTATGCTGGTGTGGTTTTTTACAATATTGAATGCGCCGTGTGTTTATCTGTGTGTGATCTGTGTGTGATCGCCTGTGTGTGTGGGTGTGTGTGTGTTTTTTTGTGTGCGATCATCTGTGTGTGTTTGTTTGTGTGGGATCTGTGTGTGTGATCTGTGTGTGTGTGTACACAGTGTGTACTGTGGTGGAGCTAACAGGGCTTGTTGACATTGCACAGCAGTTCGGTGACTTTGATGAGGCGGGACACGGTGCTCTGGGATTCCTCCTGCAGCCGCTGGTTATTCTGCCTGAGGCTCTGCACCTCGGCCTGCAGCACCGCCTTGTCCTCCTTCTCCTGCCAGGGAGCGGCACACAACAACACCCGTCTGTCAGACCACCATGGCTGGGATGGATGGAGGGGTGAGAGGGGGCTGGGTATGGGTGGAGGTGGGTGAGGGGTGGCTGCATTGAGTGGACAAGACTGCAGGCACACACAGACAGAGGGGTTCACAAACATACAAGCCTTATAGTGGTGGAGGCAGTGCAAGATTGGGTACTGGAGAAGCACACACACATACCAGGTGCTTGCACGCACACACACGCAAATACAAACCAATTACCTTCCATAAAAGCACTCCATGGGGAGAGGTGGAGTATGGAGGAAATGCTCAGACAGATTTACTATGGCAACCACTTGTTTGAGACCATACACCAATGAATAAATCAATCTCTTATTAAAGACAACAACTAGACTTTCCTGTGTTTTATATATATTTCCACACTATGAGGTTGGAATAATACTGTGAAAAGTATGATAATGCCCTTTTAGTGTAAGAGCTGTTTGAAAAGACTGCCTGAAATGTCAGCCTGTTTTGGTGGGATGGAGTTTTGGCCTGCCCGGTGACATCACAGTTAATAGACCAATAAGAAAGAGAGTTCCAAACCTCTCTGCCAATAACAGCTAGTTTTTAGTTCTCCCCACTCCCAGACCACGCCCCCGAGACAGTCATAGCAAAATTCTTGCTTGAGGAATTGCTCTTTGCCAAGAAGCAATTTTTATTTCTTTATGACCATTATTTTTTATTTTATTATTTTACCCCTTTTTCATGGTATCCAATTGGTAGTTACAGTCCTGTCCCATCGTTGCAACTCCCGTACGGACTTGGGAGAGGCGAAGGTTGAGAGCTGTGCGTCCTCCAAAACACATCCCAGCTGCTTCTTCTTGACACAATGCCCACTTAGCCCAGAAGCCAGCCAGCCACACCAATGTGTCAGAGGAAGCACTGTACACCTGGTGACCGTGTCAGTGTGCATTGCGTCTGTCCTGCCACAGGAGTTGCTAGGGCGCGATGGGACAGGAGCATCCCTGCTGGCCAAACCCTCCTCTAACCCGGACAACTCTGGGCCAATTGTGCACCGCCCCATGGGTCTCCCAGTCGTGGCCGGCTGCGACAGAGCCTGGACTCGAACCAGAATCTCTAGTGGCACAGCTAGCACTGCAGAGCCTTAGACCACTGCGCCACTCGGGAGGCCCCTTTTTGACCCTTTTAATTGAAATCAATCACAGTAAGGTACATAATTGTTGCCCCGAAAGGATTTGATATTGAAACAAAAACAGCTACATTGGACCTTTAAACGAGAGCAGAGGAATTGCCATAACATTTTTAATGTAGCTGATTGTTATACAAGTGAAATTTCTCTAAAGAGTCAAACTCCAAAATGACTTGCATTCCTAATCGAGCAAACAGCAGGGGTCACCCTAATCCCTTACTACTTGGAACTGAGTTTGAAATCAGTTATTGCAACTTTCAGAGCAGTGATTTGCCATAGTAAATGCTTCCTGTTTGCTATGTCATACACGGTAGCAACAGAGACAGGAAACCAGAGACTCAGGGTAGACAAACAGACAGGGGCAACTACCACTACAACCAGTTTTGCCAACTGTATTCCTTTCACACTACCTTTAACTGACTTTTTGTAACCCTCCAAAAGTCATGTGCATTGCCACATCTTCTGTTCACTTGCAGAACAAAGTCATTGATCAATAAAGAAAGATTGCTTCATTGCAGAAAGTTGGCAACACTGAGTGCAGAGTAATATGCCAGATCCCTTTACGGGAAAAACACATGAATTTCACGTGAAGTGTTACAAAATCACATGTTCTCATGTGACCACGTGCTCTTATGTGAAGTTAATGTGACAACGTGACAACATGTAAAGCGACATGTGATAACATGAAACTACACATGTGAAAATGTGATCACATGTGAAATGTTCCAATCACGTGATTTTGTGAAATCATGTGGTTTTTCTGTAAGGGATTCGCCGCAGTGGATAAGGGGTTTGAGCAATGGTATGAAATGTAAGCTCATTGTAACGTAATCTTCGATAAGTACAGCGTGCCATGAGCGAGCGAGCTATACTTAGCTTGGCCAATTAGCTTGGTGATTGGATTTATTCAAACTCAATCTCAAAAAAAAAAAAAAATGGAATGAATGCAATGTAATATTGCCTCCACACACCATTGCCTTGTGTAATGGTGTTGATTTATTTGATTGTCTATACAGAGAGTGGGTTCTATCCTGACTGACTCCAGTTCTGTCTGTCTGTCTGCTGTGTTGTGAGTCGTGGGACTCACAACACATTGACAATAACAATGAATGATAGTTGAAACCAGTTAGTTATTATCATCAATCTGGGTCAATAGGAATTCTCTTTGGTAGCAGCAGTACTGTATGGCCTTGCTGGTTCAACTCCCTAGTGGGCCATAGTGCAACTGTGCCCTAAAGCAAATCAATTAACCTGAAAAAAAACCAGTACTCAGCTTTATAATTGGAAAATAAACTGATGAGATGTAACTCACACAGAAAGCAAAGGAACACATTCTCATCGCCACATCAGATGATTGCTCAAACTGTACTAGCTCAGCTGTAAACCCTCCCCTTCCTGGCAGTCATGGACAGAAACCAAAGACTAACCAAAAGTAGTCTAGGTGACACAGCACACTTCTGAATGGAACCCAACCAGCTCCTCCCACAGTCTTCGGTGACTCCTATTTCTACTGGCCATACTATGGGACTGGGACAGCCCAGAACCAACCATGCTCACTCACTCTCCCAGGGCAGAGGGTAAACAACAGAGAAAAGTGGGAAGGGGTCATCTGATGTGGCAGTTCCCTGTTAGGTCGTCCTCCTTGGTTCATTGTTCCTGACTGTCAATGTCTCTGTGTTGTTTAAATTGATGATAATACTGTGTTAATGGTGAGTTTTCCGAGGAAGCGAGGGAGCTACAGACAAAAACAGAGGGTAAGACTTTGGTTATGTTGGTGTTATAGCCACAGGGTTTGTGACCAGAAAGTCTGCAGAGTTTGATTCTTTTGAGTTTGATTCTTTTGAGTTTGATTCTTTTGTGTGCTTTATGTCTCACATGTTTCAAGAACCAAGTTGAGCGAATAGCATTTGCACTAAAAATCCTTGGAATGTCATTCACTTAGTCGGATGCCAGCTTTAAACTCTGGCAGTGTGGCGTCTCTTGGATATATGAGTGTCGAAAAGGACTTGGTTGGAGGGGATATAGCACATTGCATACCATAGGGTTTCATTTGACCTTCGAGATTAAACACTCTCGTTACTGTAACACGGGAATCATGTTTCACCCAATTGAGAATGTGTTTCAGGACGCTCGGTAGGCTTCCAAACTCTCTCTCTCTCTCTCTCCCCTTCTTTCGCTCTTTCTCTCTCTCCCTTTCTCCAATGTGCTTCTTCCTTTTACATTGCAAGAGTAACTAGTCATTCAGCAGTTGTGAGGACTTCAAAAGACATCCCCAAGTCCCCGTGTTTCCCAGAGAAGAGCCGGTAAATGGGGTGAGGAAAATGGTGCTAAGAGACCCAGAGGCTGCACACAGGGATGACTGACAGCCTGTCAGACTTTCAGGGTTGTGAGGAGGAACTTCACTTCCAATTTTTCACATCCATGAAGGACCCCAGAGGTGGATTTGGGTTATTGGGTTAATGAGCTCGGTGCCTGTTTTTTAGTAGTTCTATTTCCAATTGTTATTGTTCTGTTGTCTTAACACAACAACAGAGGAAAAATATCATGCTTTACTTGCCTCTACTGCCATTTGGTCGCTTAGTGTTGAGAGAGTGAGCATGGTTGCCCAAAGTCACTCCAGCCAATCTTCTCATCTCCTCTGTTCACCCTGCCCAATGACAAGACAGGTTTCTTTTGCTTGTCCCGCCTGCTGCCCGCCCTACCTCTACATTCCCTCTGTGTGTTTGTGTGTTTGCAGTAGGAGTCAGGGGGTTGGGGGAGGCGCAGGGAGGGGGGGGGGGGGTGTGTCTGGGTGGGGGTCACTGTGTGGGCAGGATGCTGTGAGGGAGGTCTGGGGAGGGGCTGTGGTTGGCCATCTGAATGGGGAGTACCTTTTGCAGGTCGTCCTGCAGCCTCTTCAGCATGTCCTCCAGCTGGGAAACCTTCTCCTCCAGGGGGCCCGGGGAGTCACTACAGGGACATGGGAGAGAGACACACACTCAGCATAATGCACAGACAGGTAACTGCCAAAATACAGGAAACACCAACATAAAGTGTCTTAATAGGGCGTTGGGCTACCCTGAGCTGCCAGAAGAGCTTCAATGCGCCTTGGAATAGATTCTAAAGTGTCTGGAAATCTATTGGAGGGATGTGACACCATTCTTCCACAAGAAATTCCCCTAATTTGGTGTTTTGTTGATGGCGGTGGATAACGCAGTCTCAAGATCTACTCCAGAATCTCCCATTAGTGGTTGAGATCTGGTGACTGAGACACACACACACACACACACACACTTTAAACCCCACATGCCCCTGTGAGTCCCCTCTTTTAAAGTCACTGAGATCTCTTCTTGCCATGGTAGCCAAAATAATGGGCAACTGTTCATTTGTATACATGACCCTAAGCATGATGGGATGTTTATTGCTTAATTAACTCTAAAACCACCCCCACTTTGTATCCCTCATTTACTCAGGTGTTTCCATTATTTTGATTTTGGCAGTTACCTGTATTTAGGTAGTGTCTGTATCTGTTACCAGTAGGGACCCTTTCTTTTGGTTTGGTGTGTGTATGAGAAGACAGTGAGTAAATACATGTATGTATGTGAGCAAGAGAGACATGGAGTCAGAATGGGAGAGACAATAAGGAGGGAATGGGCTGCCAGAGAAATGCCACCACACTGAATCAAGGAGGGAGGCTGATGCACTGACTAAATCAGAAAGAAAATACATGACAGAACAGAGAACGAGTGTTAGTCAGTTCTTCAAGAAAGAGAAAAAAGCGTGAGAGACGATGAGGAGAGAGATAAGGACAGGCAACATGCCAATGAGTCAGTATCATGATGAGCAACAGAGGCTGAACTATGAGAACTGTTCAACAGTCCATCTCTGAATCAGAAACTCCCACAGCCACAGAACCACACAATGAGTCAGACACCATTTGGAGTTCACATACAGAGAGAAATATACAGAGGTCTACAGTGACCCACTCTCAGTGTGTGTGTGTGCGTGCGTGCGTGCGTGTGTGTGTGTGTGTGTGTGTGTGTGTGTGTGTGTGTGTGTGTGTGTATAGCTGGAGACTCAAACCCACCTGTCCTTCATGTCCTTTAGCTTGCCATCTGTCAGGGAGTCTGCTCCTTGGGTCCCATCTCCTGCTTTACGATCTGAAACATGACACATCACTCAACCGTGTTAGTCACTGAGCTCAACCACACAGTCATATAGACTGAATAGAATATGTACAGTGTTTTATTTTCAACACTGCCACGTTTGCCATTTCCAGTGATAATGTGTAAAATATAACAGAAGTAGATGTATTTAGTAAAAAAATAAAAAATAATCTGTTGTAATCCCATGCAGATGTTTTCTTACCTTCCTGCGACAAGGCCTCTAGGATGCTGCGACAGGCGGTGGCTAGATCAGCTATAGACTGCCACTCCTCCTCTGAGGAATCTGTGTTCTCGGACAGGACTGAAAGAGAAAACAAGAGTTTCAATGTGCTTTCTTCACAAAAGCATATCTCTGAGGGGAGCAGCAGACCATGAGTGTATGTAGGACAATACAGTATGACAACACAATAGAATTGTGGGATTTATGAGCAGGCAAATTCTCTGGTTTAACAATGACAAAGAGCCACCACCAGGGGGTGGTATCATGATGCTTTGCCGCCTCGGTGGCACTGGCCGACTAGCTGCAGCGCGAGAGGGAGAAGTGGGTTCTTTCCATCTCTGTGTGTGACTGGCTTCTGGAGTGTGGGGAGGGAAACAGAGACAATCTCCTCCGAAAAAAACAAAGTATTTGCTGAGAGGATGAGTGTGTGTGCTCTTATAGAAATATGAGTTGCATAGCCTCACGGCAGAGAGAGAGAGAGAGAGAGCAGATGGTCCAAAAGGGATCCCTGATTTGAGGCAGCCTAAAGCCCACCCCTCCCACCCTCCATCTGTCCCTCCTTTAGACTGGAGCTGGTAGGGGGTGGTAAAGGGGCGGGGGGCATATTGGGTTAGGGGGATAGGGGGCAGCCAAGATGAAAGAAGAGGGACAAAGGGGATGGAAGGCAGGGCTAAAGGAGGATAATGAGGAGAGGGGTTTAGGGGAGAAAGGGTCTGGAGGCTAAAAAACGGATTTGAGGCTCAATTAAAGCGGAGAGCATTTTTTAACAGTTGTAATTGTTCAATTTCAGCACCATTCCGCCTGGCCTTATCAGCTGGTACAGGGTACAGGGTCTGCACAGAGGACTTTTGTTTCAGACAGCTGCCTGTCCGTCCGATCAGCCTCCTAGCCGTGCCTTCACACTCCTCCTCTTATCACAGCTACTCATCTCTCACTCTTTACAGCTTCTTTCTTTTGTTTGACTGCTCTCCCTCTCAAGCTGTTGGCTGCTGTGGCAGAGGAACAACGGTCTGTTTGTTATCGATTATGAGTGTTATCGATTATGAGTGTTATCGTGCTTCTACACCTGCATTGCTTGCTGTTTGGGGTTTTAGGCTGGGTTTCTGTACAGCACTTCGAGATATTAGCTGATGTACGAAGGGCTATATAAAATAAACTTGATTTGATTTGATTTATCAAGATCATTGAGGAGATCCCTCTTCGCTATCGTCCATGCATGCCGTTTTATACAGGAGAAATACATAGGAAGTGGGATTCATAACACATCCCCAACCTCATCTAGAAAGAGGAAGTCTATCTAGGAGAAGTTGATATTTGAGGATGTGTTGATGGTATAGAGGTGTGCGAGGACATTTGAGAGAAATGGGATTGTTATGGAGGATAGAGTGAGCGGTGTGACGGAATACCCACTCTTGGTGATGGAGTTGTGTAGGCTCAGAGCTCGGGAGTTTCTCTCTGTTCTGTCCAGACACGACAACCGGGTGGAGGATAGGGAGGGGTCACTCGCTAACGTCCTCTCCTCACCCAACTCAGCCCCTACAAACTAGAGAGAGAGAGAGAGAGAGAGATGGAGAGAGAGTGAAAGAGAGAGACAGAGAGACGAGGGTTAGAGGTTTATCGAATAGGGAACCTTCATCAGATCACTCACCAGATTTTTATCCATGTGTGTCTCTGTACCTGTTCCTCATCCAGGGGCACCTTGGATCTAACAGCCAGGATGAGGTCAGGCGTGGCATCTCTCAGCTCCTCTGGGTTGTCATAGATGTGACGTTCCATCTTCACACCCACGTTGTCATACACATGCCTGTCACAGAGAGACACGGGGAGATTGAGACATACATTATAAATCCGCTGTTTATACTAATGACTTTCCAATCCAATCTGGAGGGCAAACTAGTTCATCTAGTCATCTTCAGGATAGCTCAAATTTGGGCTAAGATTTGAGTTTAGCAGTCTGCTTCTGCTTACTGTGAAACCACAAATACACACGCACAAAATAATACCTCGTAAAACCATTATGTCTTAACGCAGGATGACTAGGATGCAGGGCTTGACAGTAACTTTTTTTGCAACTTATCCCTGTGACAAGTAGAACAGATTTTTTACTTGTCCAAAAGCTGAAGTCATTTGTCCCCCCCCCCCCCCCCCCCCCCAAAAAAAAGGTCTGTAACATCATTTTTACATAATTGTATGATGCAAGGAACCCCTTTACAAAATAAAATGCATTCCTATATTTTTTTACAATAGAGAATCAGACAAAAATGAAGGCTACACTCTTTGCATATTCAAGTCTGTTTCAAAATACAACACTCTCCTGGAGGATGGTTGACCACCCTTGGTAGCCTATAAAATATTGAAACATTACATTTACAACCAAATACTTTTTATGTCTTCATAAAATAAATTCCCTCCACGGCTCTAAATTTATGTCGTCCCATTGTCCCTGAGACGACAAACAATATGTTGAAAGTTCAAAACTCTGGGACAGTTCTGGGGCGAGAGACCCCGAATTTATACAGCCCCCAAAAATGTGTATAAATATTTATAAAACATTTTAAAAGCAAAGAGGCTGATGCAACAGACCAGACCATTAATCTTAACATTTCGATAAAGTTTCTATTTTATTTCTTCATATTATAAGCTCAACAATGCACACATGGCTGTAGGCTACGTGCGAATGTTCCAAAATGTAAAACACCTTTCTCAACAGCACACCACATGCACAAGTGGTTCTATGTGACAGAGATGAAATATCTGTTAGAAAGTAAGAGGGGCGATCTAAAGATGAATCAACTAGCATGAGTTACTAATATGACTAGGATAATGCCTTTGGCTGCCTGACAATAAAATCATGTGGATTTGAAAACCAATAGAACATGACAAAAATGCTGGTTTCAATGTCATATTAAGTGTTTATAAAATAATTCCCTCAAAATTTCTATGGTCCTATTTTGGCTAGGCTACTTTGAAACATGGTAAGACATGCTTCATAAAATGACATAAAACGTCCAGGTTTAAAACAATTACGTTTATGGTTAAATAGTTTCAAAATGCTGACCCCTCCGCTCAGATTCAAGGTGGGTGATGTGCGGTGCACAACAGGCACTGTCCTTTACTCTCCGGACCGTTTGATCTGAAAACAAACCATGCCTCAAGTACAGAATCAAGCCCTTAAAGGTTAATGTTAATTATCCTTCATTATATTTGTCAAACATGACTGGTGTTTAGCCCATATTTATGGAATTAGGACATGAGGCTGTAGCCAATATGCATATCACCTACACTTTGACCTGTAGGCTTTGTTATTTATGTACATGAAAAATAGATTTGAATATTATTGGTCTCTCTGATCGAAGTAATTGTTTGATATTGTGATTTTTATGTATTTTTTTTACTAGTTCATTCGGACAACTTATATCTACACTGAGTGTATAAACATTAGGAACACCTTCCTAATATTTAGTTGCACGCCCTTTGCTCTCAGAACAGCCTCAAATCGTCGGGGAATGGACTACAAGGTGTAAAAAGCGTTCCACAGGGATGCTGCTGGCCCATGTTGACTCCAATGCTTCCCACAGTTGTCAAGTTGGCTGTGTTGCAGTGTTGCAGTTCTTGACACACTCAAACCGGTGTGCCTGGCACCTACTACCATACACCGTTCAAAGGCACTTAAATCTTTTGTCTTGCCCATTCACCCTCTGAATGGCACACATACACAATCCATGTCTCAATTGTCTCAAGGCTTAAAAATCTTTCTTCAACCTGTCTCCTCCCCTTCATCTACACTGATTGAAGTGGATTTAACAGTTGACATCAATAAGGGATCATTGCTTTCACCTGGATTCACCTGGTCAGTCTGTGTCATGGGAAGATTGGTGTTCCTAATGTTTTGAACACTCAGTCCAACAATTTTTTTTATGAGAGGACACGCGTTAATGTCGAGCCCCCGGATGTCAGAAAATCCTCTGAGTAAAGCAGAGATAACCTGAGCGGAGGGGTCAGCATTTTGAAACTATTTAACCATAAACGTAATTGTTTTAAACCTGGACGTTTTATGTCATTTTATGAAGCATGTCTTACCTTGTTTCAAAGTAACCTAGCCAAAATAGGACCATGATGAGACTGAGGGTGGAGGTCACGTACCCGCCACATATGTCCCGGGAGTACTCTAAGGAGTAGCTGCGTGTTAGCTGGGAGTGGCTGATCGCCTCCATGGTCTGGTTGGGTGGGTGGTCATGCAGGGAGGTGGCCCGTAAAATAGGCAGGCTGGGTGTGGAGAAAAGGGAGCCCTGGTCCCCCTTGTCCTCCTCACCCTGTCCCATCTCTGACGGCCTGTCCTCAGCCTCTCCTCCCTCAGCTGGTCCCTCCATAGTCTCCGCCTCCTTTCCCTCTCCCTGTTCACGCTCCTCTTCCTCCATCTCCTCCTCCTCCTCCCTCTCGTCCAGTACCCAGGCCTCTCCAGACTGGCCCTCCCCAGGCTTACGCTCTGCATCCTGGATGGCTTTCTGGTACAACTCTGAGAAACTCCTGGAGCCATCAGAGACAGAATATACACCGACAACATGTTATTACTGAGGAAATATTCATACTTCCCTTTTTAAGCATTCAGTTTGTTCAGGAATGATACAATCCAGTAAGCATAATTACATTGAAAAGACGTCTTTGCCAGACGTTGAAGTTAGGTTCATTTTAGGTGCTGAATGAAAGGTGAAAATACATATTTTCCGGACGTTGAAAATACAACTTTTCCCAGACGTTGAAATCAGGTTCATTTTCTGTTCTGAATGAACGTAGAAAACGCGTAATTTACAAATGTTGAAAATATGATTGGCCAAATTTCAACTGCACATACATTCTAAAGGAAGTAAGCGTTATATCACAAGAATATACTTTTTTTTCCTGTCACATACACTTATGTTAGCTTTTTCAAAAACTTTAAATCTGGCAAAGATGATGTTTAATGTAGTCCAACCTACTGCATATAATAAACCAACAGACCACTTCAACTAAAATATCATTCTCAGTAACGGTTACAGAAATGTTTTTTTCTTGTTATGACTGTGATATGTTGTTATTTATATACCTTAGTAGAATGCACTAACTGTAAGTCATTCTGGATAAGAGCGTCTGCTGAATGACAGTGTTTCCCACAGTTTGGGAAGCACTGCTGTAGAGCAAAGTAGAGTACAGTAGAGTAGAGTACGGCACGGTATGGTACAGGACAGTAGAGTTTAACTCAGTAGAGTATAGCAGAGTAAAGTTTAATTCAGTAGAGTACAGTTAAGTTATATTGTACTATACATTATATACATTATACTGTACTATACTCTACTGTGCTATACTGTAGTCTGTGGATGTTGAAATCAATGCCGGTCCGGACCACACCAAAAAAAGTTTAAAAAATGTAAAAACACGTCTGCGTCGGTTCGTGCTTAGTGGGAGTATTCTAGAGCAGTACCTCCGAGCCAGACGGATGAGGAGGATAAAAAAAAAAACTTATGAAGAAACATGGAATCTCTTTGAAATCCAAGAAGTGTCATTCCCTATCACAAGATGTGACAACATTGTAACAGCCGCCACACTTTTTGGGGCTGATGTTGAACAGGACTGTCAAAGCAGCATCCACTATCTCTCTAGATATTTCCACTAGCCAGTTTGACAGGTATGTGGTAAGCAAAGTTGTGAAGCTAATATCCTGTTAAGTGTTCCCTTTCCTCTATCTGAGCAGTTCCTCCTTCACCAGGCTGCAGTAACACTGGAACACTGGCTGACACTGGCTGACATTAAAAGGATGTAGAGGGTTCAGCTAACGGCCACTACCTGGGCCACTATCATTAGAGGCCATTAGAGCCATTGATTGGTGGTTAGCCAGTTGGTGGGATACTGACTACAGCACGCCATAAACAACAGCTGTAACCCTGGCATGGTGCCTCCCTGGCCTCCTGAATGAATCTGTTCCCCTCAGCCCTCCCTCCTCCTCCTCCTTTAACCCCTCATCCCCTCATCAACATTACTCTTCACCTACCACACTACTAAAACTCTTTACAACCCTGACCCCCATCCCTCTCTCCATATCTGCCTCTCCCCTAATCCTTGAAATGTTACCCTCCCCTCCCCTCCCCACTGTCCTCTATCCCCATCCATCTCTCACTCCCCCTCACCCCCCTCTCTGACCTGCGGGGCTTGCCGTTCTCGTCTGGAGGGATGACGGTGATGTGGATCTTGTGGGCAGTGCGGAGCAGTCTGGCCCTCTCCTCCGGCCCCAGGTGCACCAGGGCGTGACCACACAGCCTCACCACCCGCGCCCCCAGCTGCAGACCCCCACTCTCTGCATAGCCAAACCGCTGCAGGTCCGTCACAAAGCCCTCCTCGCTCATCAGGAAGCCTGGCTGGCCCACCCCATCACGCAGCGGGGTCACCTCCCGCGCCTCGCAGCCCCGCGTCACCAGCTGAAGACAACAACAGGACACAGTGAGTTGAATACAGTTATGTAACATCGGAAGAGAAACCATGATGCGATAACACAATATTGAGCAGTGGTGTTTGAAAGCCTTCCCACTCACCTCTAGTCTCTGCACCATCTCCCGTATCTCCTCTGCCTGGCTGTCCATCACACTGATTGACACTGCCTCCCCCCTCTCATAGAAGATATCCAGGCAGGCCCTGCTGTCTGTCAACGCCTTCCAGCCAATCACGTCGCGGCAGCAGCAGTTGAACACCACCCTCCGTGTGTATCTCTCGATCAGCACCACTGATTCAGCTGAAACCCCCAGTAGACAGGGCAGCTTTTGTCCTCCTATCTCCTCCTCATTCCCACTGGTGGCCCTCACAGCCCAGACTAGCGCCCCAGCACTGTGCAGCTCTGCCCCCTTGGCCCCCTTCAGTTTGTCTTTGCGTTTGCCCCCCAGGGACAGCAGGGGGAACTTGGTGGAGGAGTCGATTGGCGTGGTGGTCACGTAGTTCTCTGCCAGGTCCTTCAGGTACTCCTGTCGTGTACGCGTGGCCATGGAGCGGAACTTCTCCGCCTTCTCGGCAGCATTCTCAGCGTTCACCGCCTTGGCCAGCAGGAAGTCTCTGAAGGCAGGGGAACGGGGGAATCGAGCACCCTTAGGGAACAGAGGCCCGAATAACGGGATGTCTTTGGAGCGTGTTACCGCCACCCTGGGGGAGGGAGAGGGTAAAAAAATCACACATCCAACCCCATAATCATAGTCGTGCAGCACAGTCCTAGTTTTGATACCCTTGTAAATACAATGTGACAACAGTAAACATGTTGTTACACCTGTCATTTCTGATTGATAATGCTGAAAGCAGATAAACATACAGAGACAGTTGTGGAGCAGCCAGGGACAGCGGTACAGCTCGAGACAAACAGAGACAGTTGTGGAGCAGCCAGGGACAGCGGTACAGCTCGAGACAAACAGAGACAGTTGTGGAGCAGCCAGGGACAGCGGTACAGCTCGAGACAAACAGAGACAGTTGTGGAGCAGCCAGGGACAGCGGTACAGCTCGAGACAAACAGAGACAGTTGTGGAGCAGCCAGGGACAGCGGTACAGCTCGAGACAAACAGAGACAGTTGTGGAGCAGCCAGGGACAGCGGTGCAGCAGGAGACAAACAGAGACAGTTGTGGAGCAGCCAGGGACAGCGGTACAGCTCGAGACAAACAGAGACAGTTGTGGAGCAGCCAGGGACAGCGGTACAGCTCGAGACAAACAGAGACAGTTGTGGAGCAGCCAGGGACAGCGGTACAGCTCGAGACAAACAGAGACAGTTGTGGAGCAGCCAGGGACAGCGGTACAGCAGGAGACAAACAGAGACAGTTGTGGAGCAGCCAGGGACAGCGGTACAGCAGGAGACAAACAGAGACAGTTGTGGAGCAGCCAGGGACAGCGGTACAGCAGGAGAGAAGGCTCTTATCTCACCTGTAGTAGGTGTGGTCAGAGCAGGACTTTTCCACCTGGATGATGATGAAGACATGTTGGAAATGGGAGCGAATGGCCTTAGGAGTGAAGGGCAAAGCCCCTGGCTCCTGGAACACTATGGTCACTATGTCATTCCCAATGTGCCTCTTCCTCAGCAACTACAGTACCAGAGAGAGAGAGGGGGGGGGGGGGGGGGGGGGGGGGTTAGAGGTAGTCAAGAGAGCTGTTAATACATTTGGTTATTTGATCCACTAATGATCATGTGCAGTTAGCTACTCCACCAGAAGAGCTGACAGATGTGAGCGTCTCCCCAGCCTGACTGCCAGCCAAACAGACAGAGTGGCAGTAGCTCACTATCTATAGTGTATGGGCAGACACAGCATGCTTTTAGAGTGTGAGTTGGACATAGAGACGCAGAGGAACAAGTCATTTGCCTGCCGTGCTTGTTGTGCGACATTCCTCAAGCGGGGAGGCCTTCATTTGAATATGGGGAAATGTGTAGGTTTTAAAACCAAAGAATAATGTTACCATAAACACAGAATCAAGAAGATTATTTTTCATACATTTTCGCGAGGGATGCTGCTTATTCTCTTCAATATTTGCCCAAAAAATACCTAACTATGCCTAAGAAACTCCGTTTCTGATCATTTTCGATGAAAAAGGACTTTCTAAACAACCATGTTATCACATTATCATTACAAGGGCTTCAAGTTGTCTGACTGGGTTTCCTTAGTGTCCTGTAAAGCAGTGTGTAGTGTGTATGTGTTGTGTGTTGTTTGTTACCTGTTGTGTGTTGTTGGCCGTGTAGGGCAGCATGGTGGACACATGGAACATCACCTCATAGTCCTGGTAGCGCGTGTAGAGGGACTGGATCCCCGTGGAGTCCGCTGTATGCACACACACGCGCGCACGCGCACAGAAAGGTTTACACACGTCGCTATCAGCCTCGTAGCTAACAGAGTGAGAGACAGTCTCCAGATTGTTTTTTTAGTCTGTGTTTACACTATCAGTCTGACTTTAGGTGCTGAGATTACACAGTGATAGACAGTATTAAGATAGAGGACACACACAGTGACTATACAGCTTCTCCCAATACTGCTACAATTACACAGTGTTAGATAGTGTTAATCTTATGTGCTTACTAACCCCTGATGCCCTGTGACTCAATATATACAATGAACAAAGAATGTAATGCAACATGCAACAATTTCAACGATTTTACTGAGTTACAGTTCACATAAGGAAATCAGTCAATTGAAATAAATAATTGAGGCCCTAATCTATGGAATTCACGACTGGGAATACAGATATGCAACTGTTGGTCACAGACACCTTAAAAAAGGTAGGGACATGAATCAGAAAACCAGTCAGTATCTAGTGTGTCCACCATTTGCGTGACACATCTCCTTCGCAGAGAGTTGATCAGGTTGTTGATTATGGCCTGTGGAATGTTGTCCCACTCCTCTTCAATGGCTGAGCGAAATTGCTGGATATTGGCGGGAACTGGAACACGCTGTCGTACACGTCGATCCAGAGCATTCCAAACACGATCAATGGGTGACATGCCTGGTGAGTATGCAGGTCATGGAATAACATTTGATTTGATTTGGAAGAACTGGGACATTTTCAGCTTCTAGGAATTGTGTACAGGTCCTTGTGACATGGGGGGGTTGTGCATTATCCTGCTGAAACATGAGATGATGACGGAGGATGAATGACACGACAATGGGCCTCTGGATCTCGTCACGGTATCGCTGTGCATTCAAATTGCTATCGATGAAATGCAATTGTGTTCGTTGTCCGTCGCTTATGCCTGCCCATACCATAACCCCACCGCCACCATGGGGCACTCTGTTCACAACGTTGACATCAGCAAACCGTTTGCCCACACAACGCCATACACGCTACGCTGTCTGCCATCTGCCCGGAACAGTTGAAACCAGGATTCATCTGTAAATAGCACACTTCTCCAGAGTGCCAGTGGCCATCGAAGGTGAGCATTTGCTCACTGAAGTCGGTTAAGAAGCCGAACTGCAGCCAGGTCAAGACCCTGGGGAGAACGACAAGCACGCAGATGAGCTTCCCTGAGACAGTTTCTGGTAGTTTGTGCAGAAATTATTTGCTTGTGCAAACCCACAGTTTCATCGGGTGTCCAGGTGGCTGGTCTCAGACCATCCCGCAGGTGAAAAAGACAGATGTGGAAGTCCTGGGGCTGGTGTGGTTACACGTGGTCTGCGGTTGTGAGGCCGGTTGGACATACTGCCAAATTCTCTAAAAAAACGTTGAAGGCGGCTTATGGTAGAGAAATTAACATGACATTCTCTGGCAACAACTCTGGTGGACATTCCTGCAGTCAGCATGCCAATTGCACACTCCCTCAAAACTTGAGACATCTGTGGCATTGTGTTGTGTGACAAAACTGCACATTTTAGAGTTGCCTTATATTGTCCCAACACAAGGTGCACCTGGGTAATGATCATGCTGTTTAATCAGCTTCTTGATATGCCACACCGTCAGCTGGATGGATTATCTTGGCAAAGGAGAAATGCTCACTAACAGGGATGTAAACAAATTTGTACACAACATTTGAGAGAAATACGCTTTTTGTGCGTATGAACAATTTGGGGGATATTGGGACCAACACTTTCCATGTTGCATTTATATTTTTGTTCAGTATATATCCTGCCTGTAGATAACGTGTAGATAGTATGTATGTGCAGTGCTCACTCTTGGTGTCCAGCTGAGCGCGGTACTTCTCCCAGCCTTTCAGCTTCACTCGCTCCCCCAGCAGGTCCAGGAACTCCTCGAAAGCCGGCCCGGAGCTCTCGTTGTTGTACATGTCCTCCTCAGAGCTCTGGCCTGCACGGCAGTACATCACCCCCACCTTCCTCTGGAAGTTCAGCTGGAGAGAGAGAGAGAGAGAGATTTTCATCAACTATTGTGTTTTTGCTAATAACCATGGCAGCCAAAAACTTTTAGAATAGATGCACTGTACCTCTCTGAATGCCTGTTCAAGTTCAAGTGATAGTATCAGAATGGACAGATCAGACACATTTCTCTGTAGACTGCTCCATAAGAGGTTAACGTGAACCATCTAAAAGAGTATCCTGATGGATCTGAAATCTTATTGGACCTGCGCAGGACACTGAGAGGGGTCAACCCAGGGTGGGTCCTACTCACCCCCTGTTCGTCCAGCTTGAGCAGGGTGTCTCGGACCTTGGGCGAGGTGGAGGCCAGACGCAGGCAGTGGAGGTTGAGCTCAGGGATGATGAACTCCAGGAGCCTCTTAGGAGACAGGCCGCGCGGGGTGGTGTGGCGGGCCGCTGACGGCACGGACTCCTCCAGGATGGAGCCTCGCAGAGTCTTCAGCTGGGAGGCAGGGACAGTCCCGAGGGGTGTGAGTAGATGGACAAATGTGTGCGATAATAGTAAGTATGGGTATGTGTGAATGGCGGTATGTATTCAGAAAAGGATCTAGAAGTCTGTCAATACTGTATACTCATATTGACCTTGAATGTGTAGTGTAGACTGACCTCAGTGGTTCTGAAGATGATTCTGTAGTTATACTGAGCTCCACTGGACCCCTCCTTCTCCTCTCTACGGAAGCTGATGGCCACTGGACCCAGTCGGTCATCTATACCAAAGAAGTTCTGATGATCTGAGGAGTGGAAAGAAATATCCCTGTAACACCGTTGTTGACGAACACAAACAGCCTCAATCATTTATTGAGGTAAAGCAAACATGATCTTTCACACACACCGATGCAGCACTCACCTTTCATGTAGAAGTATTTGCGGTAGTAGTGGGCTCCCAGGTCTGCGTGTTCTATGAAGTAGTTGCTCTTGCCCTGCTGTTGGACGTGGCTCTCTCTGGGTTCCTCCAGTACTGACACTGCATCGTTGGGGTTCCTCAGGCTCAGCCACAGGCACCCTCTTCCCTGCGTATGCCCCAGGCCCGCCCGCTCCTCACCCCCCATCTCGTTACGGAAGTGGGGGCAGCTGAGCAGCAGCTCGTTGTCGTTCCCATCTCCCTCGTCCAGCAGACACTGGTCAGGGTCCTCCACAGCCCCACCACCACTACCCCCACCCTGCGAGGGGGAGGAGGGTGTGGCCTGGGTGAGGGGGCGCATCGTTGAGGCGGCCGACGCCCCTGAGGTGATGTTCTTTTTGCGGCCGATGCTGTCTCGATTGCTGGCTGCTTCCAAGAGGTCAAACAGAATGCTCTGAACATCATAGTGAGCAAAGTTCCTGACCCAGGCTCCGCCTCCCAGGTTGTCATAAGGACCTGGTTGGGGGATCTGTGGGGGTGAAGGCTTGGCCTTCTTGCTCAGCCCCTCAGGCTTGGGGGGCTTGGCTGGTTTTGGGGTTTCTCCTGTGGGGGCGGAAAGAGCCCTGAAGAAGCCGTCTGGTTCTGGGGGTGTTGCATGCAGACCCAGCAGCAGGAAGGGGTCTTTGAAGCGGAGGGCGTTGGGGCTCAGAGCTCCCTGGTCGTCTGCACTGAGCTCCTGTGTTCCTGACAGACCTGTCTGTCTCTCCAGTGAGGAGAGGCTGCCATACTCCCTGTGCAGTACCACCCCTGAGTCCCCCTGAGCCCCGGCACCTGCCTTCTCCCCCACCACCCGTGTGGCCTTCCCTCCCACCTTACCAGAAGAGTCCAGGTCACCCAGCGTCACGTCACTGTTGCTTCTCTGCATGATGTGTCCTCGGCCCACTGACCTCAGGTTCAGACTCACACGGTTCGGGGTAGTAAGGCTCTCCCCATCTGCCCCCTCCCCGTCCCTCCTCGGGGGCCACTCCCCTGCCAGCACCCTCGCCCGTACCCCACCGTCCCGCTTAGAGTCAAAGTTGACCGTTGCCAGAGGGGGTCGCGGCCTTTGCCGGCAGAACTTGCGGAGGAAGAGGTCGTCAGACTGCATGGTGCCTCAGACTCTGACTCCAATCCTCCAACTATCTCTCCTCACTTTCCCAAACCGGATGAGTAAATAACAAAATGCAGAGGACTATTAGATGACAGTTATGTCCCACAGTCAGATACAATTATATGTTTTAAGTCTGGAAAGCGTACACCCATTCCAAGTTATTTTAGGATGTTCTCCAGCTCTGCAGATGACTACGATTCTGGTGTGTCCCAGTTTTGGTTTGGTCCAGTTTTGGTTTGGTCCAGTTTTGGTTTGGTCCTGCTGGTAGAATGTACAGAGGAGAGGAGAGTTAACCATGAGAAGAGCCCAGCTCTTTATCCCCTGTCATCCATTCTCTTTGGGTGACAGGGAGGCACTGGTCACCTGTGCACAGAGACAAAACGACGGTCATTAACCTCAGACACCCATCTCCCACCCATACTGCTATTATCCTTCCTGACACCTCAGATTTCATTCAATCACTGAGGTTTTGTTCAGTGGTTGCAAATCAAACTATACACCAGTGTTTTTTAAGCCACTTTGTCAAAACATTATCCTGAAATTCGAATGCATTTCTTTTCAACAATGACGCATAGAAATCGAAATAGGCAAACAAGCAGCTCTGACGTGTGTTGTTTTGTTCTGTATTGTTTTACCTCTCAATACTTGCATTATGATTTTTTTCCCTTTGCAAAAATAGCTGCCAAGCAGTCGTATGTGGCCCAGCACATCCCCTCTACGGACAGTCACAATAGAACACTGCAGGAAGGGGGAGGTGGCCTTCCTGTCCTAAAACAAGTTAAGAATAAAATAGTAATAAACATAACAATGCTAGCCAGCCTGCCAACAGAATAAGACTCCCTCTATCTGTCTCATACAGTGTCTATTTTGAATACAGTAGCCTGCTGTGTGTCTAAGACAATATTCCCCTCTGAGACATTAAAGTTCATCCTCTCCTATCATATACAATCCCCAGAGAAAGCAGAAACATTCAACGCCACCGGACTTGTAAATCCATACAACCCCACACATTATCTGACATCCCAACTGTAACACAGCCTTGCTTGTTTATTTTATTTTATGGTCACATTTGCTCATAAATTGTCATATCCCACCAACTCTCTCTCTCTCTCTCTCTCTCAATCAATGCAAGTCAATGCAAGTCAATGGTACCTATATTAGCATTTTCAAAATCATGTCCAAATCATCTATAAGCAACTCCTTTGAGTTACACAATCAATGTTGAGATACTTTAGGATGATTTGGACCAGAAGGGCAAAAATAAAAAGAGGGTCTGTACATCAAAACCTCAATTTAGTGAGGATATTAATAGTGAGATGTCCAATGTCATTTTGTTCCGATATTTGATTTATTTAATTAAAATATGACATCTAGACTTTAGCTTGTACGAGTCAATTAAATAAAAATGCCAAAATTAAACGTATAAAGTGGATTTTAACATACTAATATTCAGGGGCCATTTAGTCCCATAGAGGGAGGCTTTTTTATTGAATAATATAACAAAACAATTGTAGGATAGCCAGTACGTAAATATCTACATTTTTTTCTGTCTCGAAATTAACCAAGGTACCCTACAGGAAATGATAGAGTAAGACTTCCGTCAATAAGTGACAGGCCAGTCTATTGCTTAAACGAGGGCCACTATTCATAGGTGGCATTTCATTATCTACACTTATTCTAAACATCCTAATTCTTTCTCATTACAGACAATTTGTTTCAGGTTAACTCACAGGCGAAAATAGGTTGTTTTCAAATGAATTGCCTCGGTTCCTGGCATCCCCTTTCTTTGTTCCCTTCTCTCTGGTAAAATTGACGTCAATCATACGATATCGGAAACCAGTTGGTCTTTAATACAAATATTAGATTCTTCTTCATTCTAAAGGCAGCTTCCTGTCTCGCTATTTCTCATGCATCTCCTGTCTCGAGATGATTTGCAGCCTCGAGAGCAGGTGCAGCGACGCAGCTCACACGCATGTTTCCCGGTGCGCGTTAGCACAGAATGCTGCAGAGATGTTGAGGTGACTGGTGAGTGAGGGAGTAATCTCTCTCTCTCTCTCTCTCTCTCTCTCTCTCTCTCTCTCTCTCTCTCTCTCTCTCTCTCTCTCTCTCTCTCTCTCTCTCTCTCTCTCTCTCTCTCTCTCTCTCTCTCTCTCTCTCTCTCTCTCTCTCTCTCTCTCTCTCTCTCTCTCTCTCTCTCTCTCTCTCTCTCTCTCTCTCTCTCTCTCTCTCTCTCTCTCTCTCTCTCTTGCTCTCTCTGCCTCTGCACAATTGAATGTAAACAGTTACTCCAGATATTGACTGAATATTGGAGAATTGCAATTTACCTTCTGTCCCCATAACGGAACAATCCCCTTGTGCCTGGTTGCAAAGATACAATATTTTAGACCATGGTGGCATGTAAACATGACAACATGTTTGGACATGCTTTCTGACATTTCTCAAGCTATGTACTGGATGTCCTTAACCACAGCAACTCACTCTGATATATTTTCTGGATAATATCAATTTCTTCAGTTCTTTGAAAGTTTTTTTTTACTGAAGCAAATCAGGTTAAGAGACGTGTTCGATGACAGGCAGCAGCTTCCATCTCTCTGCTGGTACCAAGCCCAGCCACTTACTTTCCATCCAAGGTCTCTGAATTTCTCAGCATAGTGTCCGGACTTGTGGGAATCAAGATGAAACAATGTGTACTCTGAAGGTGATAGCTGGGTATGCAAAATAGTTTAGGATAGAATTCTTTGAAATACTGTATTTTGTCTGAAATTAGAAAAAGGACTACAGCATTTGTGTGTTCTTTGAATACACACTGAGCATGTATGGAGTGGCTGTACATCCACTGTATAGCCATGCGTTCCCCCTGGAGCCACTCGATAGTTCCCTGGTGCTTTTAGTGAACCAATGACAGATTGATTGTAAGCACGCAATCAACAATATCAAAAGCTGCATGCATCCACAACAAGTGGCCATTCATTTAATTCATCTCTTTTAACAACACAATAACACATGCTAAATATTTGATCAATCCAGTCTCTGTTTTCAGTCTCATGCATTATAAATTGATTGCCAGCTTACAGTAAAGCTGGAAATGCAGTGGTTTAGTCAAAACCATATAAATGCCTGCAGAGGAACCTGCCCTGCAGTCAAATCCTTCTACTCCCATGTTCTGTGGGTCGACAAAGATCAGGGCCTACCCTAGCCTTTTGGGGGCCCTAGGCGGGACATACGGTATACTAAAGTAAGGAGTCAGACTGATAAAGGGAAGCTTTAACTAGTCCAGTACTGTATGTGCTGTTCTCTAACTGCCCAGTGAGACTTCTGGTTCAACTACGCAATAGGGGTCTACGGTGACCACAGCTTCCTCCTCATGTCACTTCTGTGCATAGCTGCAGAGGTTCACTTCTCCATCCTCCACAGACTACTATCCAACATGTCTGGTGGTTTCTGTGTCTAACAGGGTAACGAGTGACTCTGTTGACTGTATTAGTTATAGCGAGAATGGTCCCCCACCCTAAAGGCCATGTGAACTAACATAGTTCTGCGGTCACATCTCTCACTTCCTATATTATTGTTAGATCTGCATTTGTGCTTTCGTTCAAACAAAAGGTAGAGCACAGGATGTAAGTTTTGCAACTTTATAGAAAATTGGTTAATGTTTTTCATTTGAAACACCTAAAGGGACATTTAAAAAAAATTAAAAAATCTACTTCATATTCATAATTTCCAGCACCACCCCAACAACACTTATCTTCCTCTATATTTTTTATTACAAAACCTAGAAACGTGCACATTTCACAAATGTTGATGTTGGGGTGGTGCTGGAGATGATGAATTTGAAGTTGAAAAATTGTGAAATGTCCCTTTAAGAGATCAATACGCATACTTCACTATATTGTACGTATAAAGTTCATATTACAGTAAATCACAATAACCGACAAATTATAGTATTTTTCCTCTTCTATCAAAAGATTAAGCAAAGAGGGATTACCCAAAACATGCAGCCAGGGGATTAAAGGGCTCTCCAGGACTTTCTGAAGATTGGGAACGTTCATCGTGACAGTTCAGCGGGCCCACTTCACAGTCCACACATCCTCTCATGAAACCAGAGAGCAGAGCAGTCTCAGTGCCTCGGAAGCCAAACCAGGCATGCACTGCCTCACTACATCATTAAGCTAGGACACTGGTGTTTGATGCAGTGTCTAACCATGCTGATAAAACACTGCTAGCTGTGAGTGGCAGCTAATGATCTCAGATCTCAGCCTCTATCCCGAGTATCTTGGCTCTCTGTGTGACCTGTGTTGAACCAGTCATTCTATCAGGACTGTGCGGTCAGCCCCTTGGTACTTTAGCAGACTCAAATACACTCCCATTCATTTAACCCAGGTATTTAAAATGGTATTTGAAATAATTTATTTGAACACAGGTCTGTTGGGCTCATGTTTTCTAGTGTCTTTCACAAGCTCTGCTCTGACCTCAGTGCTTCGGAGGCATGAGTGTTCAGCGCAGTGGGGTTCCCATCCTGTTTGGTGTACATGCTAGACCCAGGACAAGGCTCCAGGGTGTGTGCTGTCCGGATGTTACTATGAAAAGGGAGTCATAGGGCCGCCATGTTTCCTGGACACTTTTCTTTTTGCACCATCTCTGACCCCTCCTCCCTTTCGAGACTGCGTCCTGTACAGCAGGAAGTGATGTCACATGCATCCTGACCTTATTAACCCTCAGAGGAAGGGTGTCATCATCATATCTCCCCCTCCCATCATGGCTAACTGGACTGTTGTATCAGAGAGAGACCAGGCAGCCTTCAGCCTACCAACCATAAGTCTCTGTTCAACTCCTGACCTACATCTCACATGAAGATTACATCTGATGCGTTTTTAAGCTCCTTCTCATCAGCAAATCGTTTTGAGGGGGAAAAACAGCAACAACAAAAGCATTTATGAATAAATGAAATTATATATTGTATTTGGTGTAGCCTACAGTAGGGTACATGCTTGAAATGTATTTCCTTCAGGCCCAGCTCTGGGGAAAAAAGCTCGCCATAGGCAGTCATTCAATGTGATCAATGACCAGGATTGGTATCCGCCCCATGGCCATATCAGACCTATCAGGTGCTAAACTGTTTCTTTATGGAAGGTTTCAGTAGGCGTCTAGGTTTACAGATCCTTGATGGGCTCATAGATTCTATTGTATGTTACTATCTCTGTTGAAGATAGAAACTGGTTCCTTATGGAAGGTTTCAGTAGGCGTCTAGGTTTACAGATCCTTGATGGGCTCATAGATTCTATTGTATGTTACTATCTCTGTTGAAGATAGAAACTGGTTCCTGTGTTATTAAACAGCTATATGCCGTTACTGACGACGCAATCTGCCGTTGAAAATATCTGGCTCCCCTGATCTGTTTCTGTTTTTGGCTCATGGTTCTCCACGCACATGTGGGATTAAAATGATCTCTTGAAATTGGGAGCAGGACAGATTACTATGATAACTCAAACCAAAGGCCATCAAGAGTATGTATTTCTGTACTTCTGGAAGGATTTCAAAAACCCTCATTAGAACTGCAGAGAAGTGCGATACGATAACAAGGATTCCAAGCATACGTGTCACTAGACCTCAGAGCAACATCGTGTGTTATACAATTTTCCTCATTGCATACTAGTATTCTATGCTGAATCACAGTACTGCCATCAGCTCTGCAACCTCTGTCCTCCAAAACACAGTACTGCCACCAGCTACGCAACCTCTGTCCTCCAAAACACAGTACTGCCACCAGCTACGCAACCTCTGTCCTCCAAAACACAGTACTGCCACCAGCTCTGCAACCTCTGTCCTCCAAAACACAGTACTGCCACCAGCTCTGCAACCTCTGTCCTCCAAAACACAGTACTGCCACCAGCTCTGCAACCTCTGTCCTCCAAAACACAGTACTGCCACCAGCTCTGCAACCTCTGTCCTCCAAAACACAGTACTGCCACCAGCTCTGCAACCTCTGTCCGCCAAATCACAGTACTGCCACCAGCTCTGCAACCTCTGTCCTCCAAATCACAGTACTGCCATCAGCTCTGCAACCTCTGTCCTCCAAATCACAGTACTGACTGCTACGCAACCTCTGTCCTCCAAATCACAGTACTACCACCAGCTACGCAACCTCTGTCCTCCAAATCACAGTACTGCCACCAGCTCTGCAACCTCTGTCCTCCAAATCACAGTACTACCACCAGCTACGCAACCTCTGTCCTCCAAATCACAGTACTGCCACCAGCTCTGCAACCTCTGTCCTCCAAAACACAGTACTGCCACCAGCTCTGCAACCTCTGTCCTCCAAATCACAGTACTGCCACCAGCTCTGCAACCTCTGTCCTCCAAATCACAGTACTGCCACCAGCTCTGCAACCTCTGTCCTCCAAAACACAGTACTGCCACCAGCTCTGCAACCTCTGTCCTCCAAAACACAGTACTGCCACCAGCTCTGCAACCTCTGTCCTCCAAAACACAGTACTGCCACCAGCTCTGCAACCTCTGTCCTCCAAAACACAGTACTGCCACCAGCTACGCAACCTCTGTCCTCCAAAACACAGTACTGCCACCAGCTCTGCAACCTCTGTCCTCCAAAACACAGTACTGCCACCAGCTCTGCAACCTCTGTCCTCCAAATCACAGTACTGCCACCAGCTCTGCAACCTCTGTCCTCCAAAACACAGTACTGCCACCAGCTCTGCAACCTCTGTCCTCCAAAACACAGTACTGCCACCAGCTCTGCAACCTCTGACCTCCAAAACACAGTACTGCCACCAGCTCTGCAACCTCTGACCTCCAAATCACAGTACTGCCACCAGCTCTGCAACCTCTGACCTCCAAAACACAGTACTGCCACCAGCTACGCAACCTCTGACCTCCAAATCACAGTGATTGGTGATTACGATACGTTAGTGCCTAAATCGACTATTAGGGATGATTGATTTAGGAAAATTGAGCTAATTAACCGTGTTCTCACTGTGCCCAGCAGCCAATCCCAGGGCCTGTTATTGATCCCAGCTCTGCCTGATACATTTGGATTCACACTGCATAACTACCATGTCATTGGAAACACAAAACGGGTTTCAAAGACTAAAAACAGCCAGTGGGTGTGTTATTGCACACAAAATTGGTTTCAGGAAATAAAGTAATCCCAATGCTGCTACTCCCTCACACTTCCTCCAATCACCCTTCATCCTTCCCCTCTGCTTCTGCCCGCTGAGTAGGGTCTGGGCCAGGTCCAGAGACTGCTAAGTGATTGGTTCTGGCACACTCCTTTTGTCCCACATTCTATCTCGGTTTTTATTTATTTCATAGAGTTAGCAGATGTCTGTCTGAGTTGTTGGTCTCCAAAAACCCATCGTTCCTCTACTCAATAGATTGACTTAGAGTAGAGGTTAGCTGTCATGGTGGCAGAGGGGAAGGAGGGAAGTGGAAAGGTTCTTAGGACCACCCTGTACAGGATCACATGATCGCGTCCCAGAGGTCAGATGTTGATCTGAGGAGTGGCAATTGACAGATGATAGCATGATGGTAATGAGGACAACAGGTAGTCTCCCTGACTGCTTCTGGCATGTCTCCAGGCTGAGTCACAGCAGTCAGTGGGAGTGCAAATACACGACCCTCCCTGCCTTCCATACATGCTTCTTATCACTTCCCAACTTTCTACCTTCCTACCCTCGTGGGTTTAAAGTATATGTCACACTGGACACACAAAAAAAAATGATTGTCACCTCTCATTTCCAATGTCATTTTGCTAAGCCTTTAATGTCACCTTGCAGAGTGTGTTTGGCTGCTCTCTGCCTGTGTGTCCTCCAGCGGGGGACCTTGTGACAAAGTGTACTGGGCATCTGTTTCTGCTGTTGGTCTGTGGAGGTCAAGCCCACCTTTAGGCTGTGCTGATGTTAGCATCTGCTGAAGACAACTAAAAACAGGTTCATTTTGGGAGGAGGCTGTCCTCCCGCAAATCTGTCCTTCAGAAATGGAACATATGTCTGTCGTGCTATCAATTATTAATGAGGGGGAAAAGAGGGGGCTAGAGTTAGACGGTGTTGAATAATTCATGAGGCAGCCCCCCAAGCCCACTCTCTGACCATGGGACTTGGACCTGGGCCGTCCAAAACATCAGCCATACCTTTAGCTTTGTTATCACAAAGAACTGTACATGGAATTGTGTACTGCCATATCGTGTGTGTCTGTGTGACTTCTATAAATAAGTGTGTGAGAAAGCTCCAATTTAGTCATCTCACAGTTGAAGTCTGAAGTTTTGGATTCGATACTGTAAAACAGTCTCAGTTCTTATGAGTCCCTTCCTCTTTGGAAATCTCTGATACCAAAGAAGCGTTTGTGTGTGTGTGTGTGTGTGTGTGTGTGTGTGTGTGGTGTGTGTGTGTGTGTGTGTGTGTGGAAACAAAAGTATTTGCCAGTTTTACTGTTATTCTGATCATTGATAAAACATATTGCATCTGTGTTTTACCATGCTTATTGAAACATATAAATGTACAATATGTCATGAACTAAGCATGTTTAAATCTGATGTTACCTCCTATTTCAGTGAAAGGCAGAAAGAGGAAGTTGATTCAGAAATGGCTCTTTCTATAACATTGTCTGTGCATCTAACCCTGACTTCCTCTTTTACTGAAACTACCAACTAAAAGAGTTATGATCAGGGGCGTAGGAGCGACTCTGACATGGGGACACATTTAGCTAAACATAAGTTCACACCTCACACACATGGTTATGGGCTTAAAAAGGGGCAGGCTCCAGGATATAAATAAAAAATTAAATAAAAAGGTTTTAACCTCTCTTGGGTACGTGAGACGTTAGTGTCCCACCTCTTCAACAGCCAGTGAAACTGCTGGGCGCCAAATTCAAATACAGAAATACTCATTATAAAAATTCAGAAAACAAAACATATTTTACATAGGTTTAAAGATTAACTTCTTGTGAATCCAACCACGGTGTCAGATTTTAAAAATGCTTTACGGCGAAAGCATACCTTACGATTATTTGAGAACATAGCCCAGGAGACAAATCATTACAAACAGTAACCAGCCAAGTAGAAGAGTTACACAAGTCAGAAATAGAGATAAAATGAATCCCTTACATTTGATGATCTTCATATGGTTGCACTCAGCAGACATTAATTTACTCAATAAATGTTCCTTTTGTTCGATAAAGTCTCTTTATATCCAAACACCTCTGTTTTGTTCACGCGTTTTCTTCAGTAATCCACAGGCTCAAACGCAGTCAAAACAGGCAGACAAAAAATCTAAATTGAATCCGTAAAGTTCATAGAAACATGTCAAACGATGTTTATATTCAATCCTCAGGTTGTTTTTAGCCTAAATAATCGATCATATTTCAACCGGACAATAACGTCGTCAATATAAAAGGTAAACAAGAAAGGCACTCTCTCGGTCACGCGCATGAAAAAGCTCTGTGACACTTTAGGGTCCACTCATTCAGACTGCTCTTACTTCCTAATTTTTCAGAATACAAGCCTGAAACAATTTCTAAAGACTGTTGACATCTAGTGGAAGGCATAGGAACTGCAATTTGAGTCCTAAGTCAATGGATACTGTAATGGCATTGAATAGAAAACTACAAAACCCCCCAAAAAACTACTTCCCGAATGGATTTTTCTCAGGTTTTCACCTGCCAAATCAGTTCTGTTATACTCACAGACCTATTTTAACAGTTTTGGAAACTTTAGAGTGTTTTCTATCCAAATCTACCAGTTATATGCATATCATATCTTCTGGGCCCGAGAAGCAGGCAGTTTAATTTGGGCATGCTTTTCATCCAAAGTTCCGAATACTGCACCCTACCCTAGAGAAGTTAAATGCTAATTTCTAGTCACTTTTGAGAAAAGGATACAGACAAATCGTAGCCCTTTCCTGCAGTAAAATGACCTAGTTGCCTCATCATAAAAAATTTAAAAAACTGAAAATCTGGTGTATCTATGTCAAACAATTTTGTTGTATATAACGTTTAATATTGGGATGCAAACACAAAATGTAATACATTTCAACTCTATATCTGACATGGTACAGGTGACATGTGTCACGACTTCGACCGAGGCAGGCTCTCCTTCCCGTTCGGGTGGCGTTCGGCGGTCGTCGTCACCGGCCTATTAGCTGCCACTGATCCTTTTCTCCCCCTCCCTATGTGTTTATTGGGTTCAACTGTTTTGTATTAGGGTTAATTAGTTGGGCTTATTAGTCAGCCGGCCCGCACGTTTCTTTGTACGGGATTGTTTGTTTGTAAGTAGTGGTGTTGGTTTTGTGCTACGTGTTTACTGGACTGTGTTCGTTTCCCCCGTGTCTGGGGTTGGTTAAGAAGTACACCCAGTGTGTTAGTAGGGTGGCCTAGTTTGTCCGTGTTCATTAAAGAACATTTGTATTTGCACCTGCTGTTTCCTGCGCTTTGACTTCACACTCCGACACCCAGGCCTTACAACATGGTACAGGTTTCTTAAGCCCATGACCATGTGTGTGAGGTATATACTTTTGTTTCAAAGTAGATTTCAAAGTTACTTTACCCGGTGCAGTGAATAATGATGGTGGTGCTGCACAGTGCTATTTCTATCACTCACACACTGCCACACTGCTTGTAACAACCAAGAGTGAGAATGAAGCAGTCAGTGGGGGCGGGGAAACTCACGTTCCAGCAGCGGAGGCCATTTAAAAATAAAAATCACTCAATGAATGTGGTGACTCTCTAGTGTGTTTTACCTGCTTCTAACAGTGGGGGGTGGGGGAGACATGTCCCCCCTGTCCCCCCCCGGCTCCTACGCCCTTGGGGATGATACATCTTTGTCTCTCTCGCTCTATGCCATCTTACATTAGTACGTCCATCAATCATCACTGTGATAAAGCATTTGAACATTTTCACTATGGTATTGGTAATTCGCATGCTCAAAGGACTTTATTGTGTGGGTATATGGGAGTGCATGGCATGCGTGCAAGAGTTGGTCGGAGTGAATGTGTCTGTGTCGTTCTTTGTGTGCCTTTGCTGACTCTATGAAAGAGCGTAAACGCCACAGTGGCAGGAAGAACAGCTGTCCCTCTACAACTGCACTGTGTGATTCTGCCTGTGACTTTCTATCTCTGTGCGTGTGTGTGGGGGTGTGCACTTGTGTGTGCAGGCGTGTGTGTGGGGGTGTATGTGTGTGACAAAAATGAGAGGGGAACTGACCCTCACTTCATCACTGCTGCTATTATGTGAAGCTGAACTGCACACTGTTCTTCCTCTCCTATCTGTGCAGCTGGCTCTGAGGCCGAGAGACTGTCCACCAATAGCATTTCTAGCAGTCTGAACTGTCACCCCTACCCTGTCCTCTCAGAGAGGAAGAGACACTGGCCTCCCTCACTTCCTCACTATCCCCGCTATTGTGCTTCGAAATTAAGCCTGGTCCTCCTGAAACGGCTGCACCGCCTACACTCTCTCTCTCTCTCTCTCTCTCTCTCTCTCTCTCTCTCTCTCTCTCACACACACACCCACCCACCCACACGCACACACACACACACACACCTACCCAGCTAAGCTCTGCGTATGACCCCAAATTCTTTAATTATGAATCTCTACTCTAACAACCCCTATGAGACCTAATGTTGATTGGTTATAATTTAACTTGTGTTTTGTCCCTAAAACAACACCAGCTGCATCAGGGTCTGTCCTCTTGTAACCAATGTTCTGCATGACATTGTATTTGTGTATATTAGGGATCCAAGGCAGAAGCTACTCTTCCTGGGGTCCAAACACACCAAAGCACCCACATTACATATAAAACAGTGAACTATGTTTGTACTGAATGAGCTAAAGATAAAACAGTACATCATGTAACATCTCTACACCACCACATATCCACAACACAGGTTCACCATACAACAATACCGCCATACAACAATATCACAATGTGTGCGTATGCATGTGTCTGTACCTTTGTGTGTGTTTCTTCACAGTCCCCGTTGTTCCATAAGGTGTATTTGTACCTGCTTTTTAAATCTGATTCTACTGCTTGCATCAGTTACCTGATGTGGAATAGAGTTCTATGTAGTCATGGTTCTATGTAGTACTGTGAGCCTCCCATAGTCTGTTCTGGACTTGGGGACTGTGAAGAGACCTCTGGTGGTACGTCTTGTGGGGTATACATGAGTGTCCGAGCTGTGTGCCAGTAGTTTAAACAGACAGCTGGGTGCATTCAGCATGTCAACAATTCTTACAAAAACAAGTAGTGATGAAGTCAATCTTTCATCCACTTTGAGCCATGAGATATTGACATGCATGTCATTAATGTGAGCTCTCCGTGTACATTTAAGGGCCAGCCGTGCTGCCCTGTTCTGAGCCAACTGTAATTTTCCCAAGTCCCTCTTTGTGGCACCTGACCACACTACTGAACAGGAGTCTAGATGCGACAAAACTAGGGCCTGTAGGACCTGCCTTGTTGATAGTGTTGTTAAAAAGGCAGGCAGAGCAGGGCTTTATTATGGACAGACTTCTCCCCATCTTAGCTACTGTATTATCAACATGTTAGACCACGACAGTTAACAAACCAGGGTTACTCAGAGCAGTTTAGTCACCTCAACTTGCTCACTTTCCACATTATTCATTACGAGATGTAGTTGAGGTTTAGGGTTTAGTGAATGATTTGTCCCAAATACAATTATTTTAGTTTTGGAAATATTTAGGACTAACTTATTCCCTGCCACCCATTCCGAAACTAACTGCAGCTCTTTGTTAAGTGCTGCAGTCATTTCAGTCGCTGTAGTAGCTGACGTGTATAGTGTTGAGTCATCTGCATACATAGACACACTCAATGCCAGTGGCATGTCATTAGTAAAGATTGAGAAAAGCAAGGGGCCTAAACAGCTACCCTGGTGACTGACTGAAAGGACAGTGGTTACGGTTGCCTGTCTTCCACCTCATAGGTAGATACCTGGCATCAGACAAGCCATCCTGCTGCTCTCTCTAGCCTCAACATCAACGTATGGCTCTGTCTCCCCTATGTACTCTTTACATTGCCCTGGAACTACATGCCAATATGCTAACTGTGCCTGATGACACAAGCTAATTTTGCTCTTTTCCATGTGCAGGCTACATCTGTTTGTGTGTGTCATGCTTCATAGTTCAACCATCAGAGTGTCACCAAACCATTAATGCCTCTTAAAGGGAGTGGAGAGCGAGAAAGAGACTGTAACCCAAGCACATTGATTTAGTTGAAATCAATGGCAAGAGCTTTTGTAAGGTATGATAATAAAGTAAACAGACACAGAAGCTACTGTCTGGTTGGATTTGGAATAATATTGGGAGTGGAACTGGAGATGAGTATCAGTGTATTAACTAAGTGATGATAAGTAATGATAATGACTAAAGATGAGTATCAATGCAGTAACTAAGTGATGATATGTAATGATAATGACTAAAGGAGAGGATCAGTGTAGTAACTAAGTGATGTTAAGTAATGATAATGACTAACTAAAGGAGAGTATCAGTGTAGTAACTAAGTGATGATAAGTAATGATAATGACTAACTAAAGGAGAGTATCAGTGTAGTAACTAAGTGGTGATAAGTAATGATAATGACTAAAGGAGAGGATCAGTGTCGTAACTAAGTGATGCTAAGTAACGATAATGACTAAAGATGAGTATCAATGTAGTAACTAAGTGATGATAAGTAATGATAATGACTAAAGGAGAGGATCAGTGTAGTAACTAAGTGATGATAAGTAATGATAATGACTAACTAAAGGAGAGTATCAGTGTAGTAACTAAGTGATGATAAGTAATGATAATGACTAACTAAAGGAGAGTATCAGTGTAGTAACTAAGTGGTGATAAGTAATGATAATGACTAAAGGAGAGGATCAGTGTCGTAACTATGTGATGATAAGTAATGATAATGACTAACTAAAGGAGAGTATCAGTGTAGTAACTAAGTGATGATAAGTAATGATAATGACTAACTAAAGGAGAGGATCAGTGTAGTAACTAAGTGGTGATAAGTAATGATAATGACTAACTAAAGGAGAGTATCGGTGTAGTAACTAAGTGATGATAAGTAATGATAATGACTAACTAAAGGAGAGTATCAGTGTAGTAACTAAGTGATGATAAGTAATGATAATGACTAAAGGAGAGGATCAGTGTAGTAACTAAGTGATGATAAGTAACGATAATGACTAAAGATGAGTATCAATGTAGTAACTAAGTGATGATAAGTAATGATAATGACTAAAGGAGAGGATCAGTGTAGTAACTAAGTGATGATAAGTAACGATAATGACTAAAGATGAGTATCAGTGTAGTAACTAAGTGATGATAAGTAATGATAAGGACTAAAGGAGAGTATTGGTGTAGTTAACCAAGTGATGATAAGTAATGATAATGACTAAAGGAGAGTATTGGTGTAGTTAACCAAGTGATGATAAGTAATGATAATGACTAAAGGAGAGGATCAGTGTAGAAACTAAGTGATGATAAGTAATGATAATGACTAAAGATGAGTATCAATGTAGTAACTAAGTGATGATAAGTAATGATAATGACTAAAGGAGAGGATCAGTGTAGTAACTAAGTGATGTTAATTAATGATAATGACTAACTAAAGGAGAGGATCAGTGTAGTAACTAAGTGATGATAAGTAACGATAATGACTAAAGATGAGTATCAGTGTAGTAACTAAGTGATGATAAGTAATGATAAGGACTAAAGGAGAGTATTGGTGTAGTTAACCAAGTGATGATAAGTAATGATAATGACTAAAGGAGAGGATCAGTGTACTAACTAAGTGATGATAAGTAATGATAATGACTAAAGGAGAGGATCAGTGTAGTAACTAAGTGATGATAAGTAACGATAATGACTAAAGATGAGTATCAATGTAGTAACTAAGTGATGATAAGTAATGATAATGACTAAAGGAGAGGATCAGTGTAGTAACTAAGTGATGATAAGTAACGATAATGACTAAAGATGAGTATCAGTGTAGTAACTAAGTGATGATAAGTAATGATAAGGACTAAAGGAGAGTATTGGTGTAGTTAACCAAGTGATGATAAGTAATGATAATGACTAAAGGAGAGGATCAGTGTAGTAACTAAGTGATGATAAGTAATAATAATGACTAAAGGAGAGGATCAGTGTAGAAACTAAGTGATGATAAGTAATGATAATGACTAAAGATGAGTATCAATGTAGTAACTAAGTGATGATAAGTAATGATAATGACTAAAGGAGAGGATCAGTGTAGTAACTAAGTGATGATAAGTAATGATAATGACTAACTAAAGGAGAGGATCAGTGTAGTAACTAAGTGATGATAAGTAACGATAATGACTAAAGATGAGTATCAGTGTAGTAACTAAGTGATGATAAGTAATGATAAGGACTAAAGGAGAGTATTGGTGTAGTTAACCAAGTGATGATAAGTAATGATAATGACTAAAGGAGAGGATCAGTGTAGTAACTAAGTGATGATAAGTAATGATAATGACTAAAGGAGAGGATCAGTGTAGAAACTAAGTGATGATAAGTAATGATAATGACTAAAGGAGAGGATCAGTGTCGTAACTATGTGATGATAAGTAATGATAATGACTAACTAAAGGAGAGTATCAGTGTAGTAACTAAGTGATGATAAGTAATGATAATGACTAACTAAAGGAGAGGATCAGTGTAGTAACTAAGTGGTGATAAGTAATGATAATGACTAACTAAAGGAGAGTATCGGTGTAGTAACTAAGTGATGATAAGTAATGATAATGACTAACTAAAGGAGAGTATCAGTGTAGTAACTAAGTGATGATAAGTAATGATAATGACTAAAGGAGAGGATCAGTGT
Organism: Salvelinus namaycush; assembly: GCF_016432855.1. Lineage (NCBI taxonomy): Eukaryota > Metazoa > Chordata > Actinopteri > Salmoniformes > Salmonidae > Salvelinus > Salvelinus namaycush. Next base: position 42,135,155 of record NC_052318.1, on the reverse strand, counting down.
AGTAACTAAGTGATGATAAGTAACGATAATGACTAAAGATGAGTATCAATGTAGTAACTAAGTGATGATAAGTAATGATAATGACTAAAGGAGAGGATCAGTGTAGTAACTAAGTGATGATAAGTAACGATAATGACTAAAGATGAGTATCAGTGTAGTAACTAAGTGATGATAAGTAATGATAAGGACTAAAGGAGAGTATTGGTGTAGTTAACCAAGTGAGGATAAGTAATGATAATGACTAAAGGAGAGTATTGGTGTAGTTAACCAAGTGATGATAAGTAATGATAATGACTAAAGGAGAGGATCAGTGTAGAAACTAAGTGATGATAAGTAATGATAATGACTAAAGATGAGTATCAATGTAGTAACTAAGTGATGATAAGTAATGATAATGACTAAAGGAGAGGATCAGTGTAGTAACTAAGTGATGTTAATTAATGATAATGACTAACTAAAGGAGAGGATCAGTGTAGTAACTAAGTGATGATAAGTAACGATAATGACTAAAGATGAGTATCAGTGTAGTAACTAAGTGATGATAAGTAATGATAAGGACTAAAGGAGAGTATTGGTGTAGTTAACCAAGTGATGATAAGTAATGATAATGACTAAAGGAGAGGATCAGTGTAGTAACTAAGTGATGATAAGTAATGATAATGACTAAAGGAGAGGATCAGTGTAGAAACTAAGTGATGATAAGTAATGATAATGACTAAAGGAGAGGATCAGTGTCGTAACTATGTGATGATAAGTAATGATAATGACTAACTAAAGGAGAGTATCAGTGTAGTAACTAAGTGATGATAAGTAATGATAATGACTAACTAAAGGAGAGGATCAGTGTAGTAACTAAGTGGTGATAAGTAATGATAATGACTAACTAAAGGAGAGTATCGGTGTAGTAACTAAGTGATGATAAGTAATGATAATGACTAACTAAAGGAGAGTATCAGTGTAGTAACTAAGTGATGATAAGTAATGATAATGACTAAAGGAGAGGATCAGTGTAGTAACTAAGTGATGATAAGTAACGATAATGACTAAAGATGAGTATCAATGTAGTAACTAAGTGATGATAAGTAATGATAATGACTAAAGGAGAGGATCAGTGTAGTAACTAAGTGATGATAAGTAACGATAATGACTAAAGATGAGTATCAGTGTAGTAACTAAGTGATGATAAGTAATGATAAGGACTAAAGGAGAGTATTGGTGTAGTTAACCAAGTGAGGATAAGTAATGATAATGACTAAAGGAGAGTATTGGTGTAGTTAACCAAGTGATGATAAGTAATGATAATGACTAAAGGAGAGGATCAGTGTAGAAACTAAGTGATGATAAGTAATGATAATGACTAAAGATGAGTATCAATGTAGTAACTAAGTGATGATAAGTAATGATAATGACTAAAGGAGAGGATCAGTGTAGTAACTAAGTGATGTTAATTAATGATAATGACTAACTAAAGGAGAGGATCAGTGTAGTAACTAAGTGATGATAAGTAACGATAATGACTAAAGATGAGTATCAGTGTAGTAACTAAGTGATGATAAGTAATGATAAGGACTAAAGGAGAGTATTGGTGTAGTTAACCAAGTGATGATAAGTAATGATAATGACTAAAGGAGAGGATCAGTGTACTAACTAAGTGATGATAAGTAATGATAATGACTAAAGGAGAGGATCAGTGTAGTAACTAAGTGATGATAAGTAACGATAATGACTAAAGATGAGTATCAATGTAGTAACTAAGTGATGATAAGTAATGATAATGACTAAAGGAGAGGATCAGTGTAGTAACTAAGTGATGATAAGTAACGATAATGACTAAAGATGAGTATCAGTGTAGTAACTAAGTGATGATAAGTAATGATAAGGACTAAAGGAGAGTATTGGTGTAGTTAACCAAGTGATGATAAGTAATGATAATGACTAAAGGAGAGGATCAGTGTAGTAACTAAGTGATGATAAGTAATAATAATGACTAAAGGAGAGGATCAGTGTAGAAACTAAGTGATGATAAGTAATGATAATGACTAAAGATGAGTATCAATGTAGTAACTAAGTGATGATAAGTAATGATAATGACTAAAGGAGAGGATCAGTGTAGTAACTAAGTGATGATAAGTAATGATAATGACTAACTAAAGGAGAGGATCAGTGTAGTAACTAAGTGATGATAAGTAACGATAATGACTAAAGATGAGTATCAGTGTAGTAACTAAGTGATGATAAGTAATGATAAGGACTAAAGGAGAGTATTGGTGTAGTTAACCAAGTGATGATAAGTAATGATAATGACTAAAGGAGAGGATCAGTGTAGTAACTAAGTGATGATAAGTAATGATAATGACTAAAGGAGAGGATCAGTGTAGAAACTAAGTGATGATAAGTAATGATAATGACTAAAGGAGAGTATCGGAGCTTGCTAGTGCACTATGCTCAGTGTTTCTGACCTAGCTATGAGGCCCCCCACCTCAGTCTGTGAGGTCACATCCTGTCTGTGTGTTTCCTGTGCGGTGGCTGTCTGAGCCGAGCCTCAGGGGCACACACAAGGGCAGGACAGACAGGCGTGAAACAGATCTGCCAGTGCCACAGCTAACCCTTCTCATTGGTAACTCTGTTTCTTTCTCTCTCTCTCTCTCTCTACTGCCAATGCCATTAACATGCAAACACAGCCAGTTTCACAATGACTATTTCCCTCTACTTGACTGTAGCATGACGTACAGAAAAACTATGAAGTGCTTTTTCCACATGGCTAGAGCAGTAATGATTTTCACTATATTGTATGTATCTACCCATTGATGTGATATTGTGGTAATGTTCCTGTGGTGTTTTTCCCTGACAGATTCTCCGTGCAGGGTTGTTTTCTACATTTTTGATCTATCTTTGCTCAGGATGGGGAAGTAGTGATGTTGTGGGAGTGTATTGAGTTAGATCTCTTTTCAGCACCACTGAATGTCACTGAGTGCACTTCTCCTATAATGGGAATCGGAACAAAGAGGACAGTAGGCGTTTGTGTGTGTTTTTTAGTGTATGTATGATATAACTGGTTGATTAATAATACTGATGACAGTAAACTCCACACACACTGCCTACACTATTTCTGACTAGTGGGTTATTTACAGTATGCAAATCTGTATCAAGGGATCAACATGTGACATGACCAACCACCACTAGTGTGAATTTATTCAAATTTACAGAAGCCATGCTTTCATTCAACTTATGCCATCTTAAAATAATCTTTATCACAATCCTAATTATAAATAAAACACAAACATTTGTGGGACTGGAAAGAACACGTTTCGACCTGCATTACGACTTAATATAGAGAAGTTAAACAACAAACCAATATGGGTTGAAACATGTTAATTTAGAGAAGTTTTACAACAAGCCAATACAGGTTGAAACATGTTAATTTAGAGAAGTTTTACAACAAGCCAATACAGGTTGAAACATGTTAATTTAGAGAAGTTTTACAACAAGCCAATACAGGTTGAAACTTGTTAATTTAGAGAAGTTTTACAACAAGCCAATACAGGTTGAAACATGTTAATTTAGAGAAGTTTTACAACAAGCCAATACAGGTTGAAACATGTTCCTTCCAGTTGCATAAACACAGTACCTGATTTACTTCTCACCATCTCTCTTTCCAATCCTCCTCTCTGCCTCTCTCTCCTTTCCTTCATTCCCTCCCTCCCATCACTTTCTCTTTCTCCTTTTTCTCTCCTCTCCTGTTCTGCTCATTGTGCAGTCAGGTCCTGTGCAGCAGAGCAGAGCTATAGGCCGGCTAGAGCCCAGGGACATAAATCTGAGGGTGACTCCACTCCAGAGAGGGCTGAGCTCCCATTAAGAGCATGGCCACAGAGGACAGGTGACAAAAGAGAGCACAAGCCGATTAGTGGATCCACCCAGTGGCTTACACTGCCATCCACCATCCTACCATCCTATGCTCTGCTCAGAGGGGGTGGCACTGCTGGGCCACCAACCTACCTCAGTCACACAGACATACTGCTCACTAGGAGAGATAGAGAGACTGGGCCTAGTCACCCAAAATGGCTCCAAATGAGGGAGATGGTGTGGTGCTGACTCATGTTTTAGAGGAGAGTATAATCTGCCCGGTAACATTGATCCATGTTGATTGGACATATTGATTATTTCTCCTAAGACACCACTGAAATCTATTTACTATAGTCTTAGTCATTCTCGCTCAGATTTGTCATTTGTCCTTGCATAAAAGATGAGAGTAGAAATAGGTCAGTTTGTCACGGCACGGCGGGAGCACCATGGTGACTTTCATCTCTCGTGGAGCACAGTAGGCCTCAACGTAGATTGAATAGCATTTTTACAAGCCTCGGGTTGTTGTCAGACAGGCGCCTGTCTATGTTGTGCTGTGTGAAGACGGTTGGTTGACTGTTGAGAGGCTATACGCTGCAGCGGTCCAATGGAGAGGAGTTGCTTTTGGCATTGAAATACAATTTGGTATGCAAAGAGTGCAGCGGTGTGATCTGGAGTTGAAATCCTGGGTGACACACAGCTTTAGTACCTCTGAGACAAGCAGGGTCTGTCAGCCCCGGGGCTCTGCTAGCATCCTGCGGCGCAAATGTGTACTACCGCTGCTCTCACTATTATTTCCATCAACATCATATAAGTCATTTTGGCCTTCAATGTTTTAAGGATCTCCACTTATTAAACTGGCAAAGGACAAACATGTAACAGTTCCTTTACATTTCATCTATACATTTAAGAGGTCAAGTGGTTCTGTACGTACACCCTTGATTCATCAGATGCCTCTTACTATGGAACACAATTTTGTTTAATAGATCTGTCCTCTGTGGTCAGGGGCTGGTGTAGGAATGGACAGTGATGTAGCAGTTTGATTGTGCAGGAAATTCAAGTGGGCCTGATCGATCACAGAGACTAGCTGTTCAGCCTCTCCTTTCCTCCCACTCAGCTGAAGAATTTGTGCCACAGGTCCCTGCTGACTGACAGAGAGCCTCTCATATTTAAAAAGAGTCCCAGACACCCACAGGTTTTTATAGCTCCCTACTGTGACAATACTAGTCCTAGCTAGATGAACAAATATAGACACGTACATGCTCTGACGCCAACGGCAGGTTCCCATCATTTGGGTCAAAACAGCATATTTAAAGCGCCACATTTTTAACATGTTCTAAGAAAAAGTGTTCTCTTTGAGAGCGCCTGAGTGCTTCACGACTTTAACTAGAACAGACATATTTCTGTCACAGATACACATCTGATTGTTCTATACCTACAATAATATAACTATCTCCCTACTGTCCACAAACTATAAAAGTCTGAGGGCAAAGCTTTTTCCTGTTATGTTGTCAAATAATAGGCAATATACCTTTTTTTCTCGTAGTTTGAGTACATGGGAGTCTATTTAACACTAAAATACTGGCGGGTATATCCATGAACCTACATTTGACTGACAAGTAAATAATTGTCGGGTTGGGATTGCTGCATTAAATAGTTGAATGTCTGTTAAGAGTGGACATTTTATCTGGCCTAACCTTCTCAAAGAACACTCAAAATAACAATACATTTGATCCCAAGTTGAATGCCCTTTTGTAATCCTATTTTGTAATTACTTTGTTATTATTATTACATGATCAATTATTTTGAATATTTTTGAAGCATTTAATGAGAATTTAAGCACTGTGGTAGGGTCCGTTTCCCTCGATAAAACCGGCATCTGTCCCCATCGTTGGCAGTGTGACCTCAAAGTGTCACCAGACTCTTGTACCCATGTGCTATGTGTGCAATGATAGTGGTTGTGTGTCATGGTGGCACCAACAAATCTGATGTTATCATCTGGCTTCAGTTACCCCCTATCACATATACAGTATATTCATTCTCATAGAGCTTGATTTCAGAAGATTGACTTTCATACATACATACACACACACACATATCCATGGGCACATCTGGCCAACCATCTAGGTTAACAGTCTAGGACCGATAACGTCACACCCTCTGCCAATCTGGCCAATCCTTGTCATCAAATTTAGACAAGCACACGGCCTACCACACTCTTCAGGAAAGAGAACAAGGACTTCACCATGTCAAGTCCCGGTGCATTCATCATCATAAGGAATACCATTGTCCATTAATGACAACACCACATAGGAGGATTCATCTGGCGCAAAAGAAATGAAATGGCCAGTCCTTTTAGTGCACTAGCTTATGTAAGCTGTCCCTCGTCCCTCTCCTCTTCATCTCCCTCCTTGTTCCCCCTTTCTCTTCTACACCAGCCCTCTCAATCCCTTGCATCCCCAACCCCCAAAAAGCACAACCCCCCTCACTGCCAAAATGAGGGAAAAAAAGGATATCCCGCATCCCTCCTTTTCTTTGCCACCTTGAAAACAACACCCTGATCCCGGCTCTGATTTTCCATTCCATCATTGTCTGTGCACATTACATGCAGTATCCTCTCAGTCCTCTTTATCATCCCCCACACAAAAACAGGCAGGGGCTGCAGACATTAGTCTGTAAAAAAAAAAAATACATATATATGTCTATCCTATTTCTCTTACCTTTTTGTTTCTGTGTCACTATAGTTCCTGTCTATTCACCTCTTTCATTCTCCCTGTCTTTGGCGTGCTCTCTGTCTCTTCCTCCCTCCCTCCATTCCTCCACCTGGCCCACATCTCTGGGTCCTGCAGCCCCGAGCGCCCTACAGCAAGGTCTGCAGTGACTTCATGTCAATGTCATAACACAGTTTTTAAACGAGCCCAGAACACCAGAGGGGTGGGGGGGGGGGGGGGGGGGGGGGGGGGGGGGGAGCGTGAAGATAGCAGAATGCCGCTCAGACATCATTTTCTACCCCTGACAAAGCGCCCGTTCATTGTGTTGACACATCCTTTGCTCTCTCACTTCTGATCTGAATCTCTGGTGAAATCGACAGGAAACAAGAGCATATGCATGCTCACATAGAGGGTGTCCTGACCAAATCAATCACATTCATCACCAGACATAGGATATAGGGAATTAGGAATGTGTGCATTCTGAAGGCTCTGAGTAAAGAAAGACAGTGCTTACCTCCACATCTCAGCTCCGCTCCACCCTGCCTGGTATCATCCTGTTCCTTTCTGTAGCCTCCCTCCCCCCTCTCCCCATGACAGCATTTTTCTGCTATCTATCTATCCCCACGCTGAGGCTTTTTCTCCTCCTCCTCCCTCTTCGATTTCCCTCGTCTGCTCCCTTCTTCCCCTCTCCCAAAATAAAACTCCTCTCTGGTCAGTGTGCCTAGGAGCTTAGCTCTTCCATTCCGTTGTTCAGTCTAAAGAGGCAGGTTGATTTGTTCTGTCTCCCTCCCTCACTCTGATTCTATTTCATTCACATCACACTGAAGCCAAACCCCTCCTTCTCCTCCCCTCACACACGGCACATCCCCAATCTCTCTCCTCCCCCTCTTCTCTCTCTCTCTTTCTCGCTCTATCAAAGAGAGGCTGAGGCAGCAATAGACAGCAAACTAGGCAGGATGTGCTCTCTTTCTCTCCCTCTCTCTAATCCGTATTCAAGACTAATGGTTGAATGATTAGGGTGACTAGATTAAGCGACCAATGAGTGCATCTAGCCTGTCAGCCACAACGTGCCATTCTACGTGTTTGGTTGGAGGAAAGGTTGGGGGGCAAAGGAGCATGTGTAGTGTCCTCCCCAAACATGGACCAATGGGTGGGGGCCACACTAAACAATTAAATGGTTCCCCAACAAGGATGGTACATTGTTTACTAGACTCTAACCATTCAGAGGGCTCCCGGGTGGTGCAGCGGTCTAAGGCACTGCATCTCAGTGCAAGAGGTGTCACTACAGTCCCTGGTTTGAATCCAGGCTGTATCAGATCCGGCCGTGATTGGGAGTCCCGTAGGGAGGCGCACAATTGGCCCAGCATTGTCCGGGATTGGCCGGCATTGTAAATAAGAATTTGTTTTTAACTGACTTGCCTAGTTAAATAAAGGTTAAATAAAATTTTAAAGAGGGCCATCATCACTGTTCACCTCCCCCTCCCCTCCCCTCCCCTCCCCTCCCCTCCCCTCCCCTCCCCTCCCCTCCCTGCCCAGTAGGTTCTCTGCCACCTAACCTTCCAAAATGGTTTCCAATGTGTTTGATGCCATTCCATTTGCTCCGTTCCAGGCATTATTATGAACCGTTCTGCACTTCCATAGACATTACCTTGGCTCCCTAAGTCCAGCCATGGCGTGGTGTGATTATGACACCCTACAAAAGCACAGGTGTCAGTCACAGACTGAACACCGGAGATGTTTATGAGAAAGAGGGGAATTTTGCTGCTCTTTGTGAGCCTTTTACTGTGGCAAATTAAAGCATTATCATTAAGGATTGTGGTCCTTTCAATTTGTCTTTGTTGTGCCAGCACAGTAATATTTATCTATTTTTTCAGATGGTTTTCAGATGGATTTTCTCAATAGGGGGTACAGAGAGTCACAAACTACAGTATTTTGGATCTCAATCTAGAACAAGACTGGGCACCTAATCCCAGGTTCTCCACCTCTCATCACGCTCAAATGCATCCTTATGTTGAAAGCACAGTACAACACCATGGAAGTGTATGCTGCATGATTCATAACATTATAGGCATATCCCATATGTGCGTAATAGCACAACAAATAGTTGTATATTGTAGGCATTGGTACATGATTTCTATACTCAGTTATGTGCTTCTTTACACTCAGGCGCCTGAGACTGCCTGTTTTGACTACTTGCCTTACCAGTTCAGCTTTAAACAACCCTTTAGCTAATGTGGCACTGGAGCTGGGGCCCGACTCCATCCACTAATTACTGTATGAAGTCACCCCCCCCCCCCCCCCCCCCCGCCTGACCATATGGCCCTGAAAGGTCACCAGCTCTGGTCAAGCCCACAGCAGAGCTGGGCGTGGGGGTGGGGGCTAGGAGGATGTGTTGTGGGTAGTGAGTCTAAAACCGATTAAAACAAGGAAACAATGATAATAGTTTTGGATACACAAGACAATAGATTCATGTGATAGCAGTTTAGGTATAGCCTAAGACTAGAATGACATTGCGGATACATCAAATGACACCTGATGTTAATATTTTTCATCATTCATTATTATTTTGCATTTGAGATATGTTCATACTACCATTTTTACACATGGCAATGCAAACTTTTTCCTCAGTAATTCCTATATTTTACATAATGTAGATTAAATATATATTTAGAATAACTGTTACCATACATAAGTCCAATCAGTTAAACATAAAATAGTTTGTAAGTAGTGATTGTGGATCAGACAAAGATTTTTTTCTAGTTCCTATTATTCCTTGGTATGAGTGGTTTTCATTGTCAAAGACCAGCCTAGCCCCAGTTCATTTATTCTAAGCACTACTTCTCCTTCCTATTTTGTAAGAGAACCATGAACTGCCTGAGAAGCTGAATGCTTCACTTTATATCTCTATTATAAAAAATGATTGAATGGAATTCCAACTGCTGTCACACTATCCAACCTAATACCATGGCGCTAGATAGAACCTACTGCATCTATCAGCTTTACCTAGTCTAGCTGCCTGGCCAGTGGGGTGGGTATAATTTGTGGAACATTCCAACAGGAATCTGTTCCAAAAACGATGTAAAGTACAAGGTTGCCAACAAACAACGCAACAACAACGCCACCCTGGTCAGTGTGTTTTGTGAACAAGAAAAGGTAGATGGATTGCTTTAGCATTGATAGAGGCCTAACATAACTACACTCCACCGAATGCTGAATACAAATTATCTTATAGGCCCAAACAAAGTCAGCTCTGGAACTGAAGTAAACGGCATAGGTTGTTGTTACCCATTTCATGTGAATACATGTTAACACAAGGTTTCCACGTCCTTAGCGCTGTCATATATCACGTTATGTGTTCTGGTGAATTGTCAATACTAGCTCACAGCAATAGTCAGTAATACAGCGACATCTAGTGGTAAACTGCATCGTAGACAACCTTGTGTGCAATTGTGACCAGGTCCCAGACTTTGCATCTGTAGAGCCCTATAAAATCCGCGATACGGAGAACACGGACAGAATCACGGAATCCAGACATCAAAACGGAATTCAACAATATTGAAAATGTACTGAACTTAGTATGGAATCAACTAAATGTATTGAAAATTAATTCGTTTGTACACGTTTATCATACAACATTAACAGAATGAATTGGTGATTCGTATTTCCTGCAACTTGCTGAAGAGACAATGAGAATTCCCCTTGTGCGAGCGTCTACCACTTTGTGTAGGCATTAACGATGATGCTAATGAAAAGTGGAAAGTCTTTCCCCAAAACCTTGTCAATTAAGCGTTAACTACAAAGTAGCCTATGCTTACCTGGCAGAATGATGTAATAAGTATTTGAATCAATCCAGTGGGTATTTGTTTTGCAAACTCTACTATCAAGCATGTGCGCTACAAAAACACCGCTAAACAACAGCCTCTTGCTAGGTGCCACTTGAATTAAACGGTAACTACACACAAACATAAAACATAAAATAAAACATTCTCAGACCTCAAAAGTGGCCTCCTGATGGGGTCTAAGCATTGTTGTGGACTTACAACATCCAATGTAGCTGTTTTTCTTATTTAAAAAAAAAAAAGGCTCAACCCTACCCCTCAACCATAACCTCAAATCTTACCCTAGCTTCATGTCCACATCCCGGTTCAACCCTAACCCTTAACCCTAAGCCTAGCTTCATGTCCAAATCTCGGTGAGTAAAACCAATACTTGTTATACAGCACTTATAAGAATAATTACACAGTAATAACAACACTATGGGCTCTATTTTCGGCTGGCAATTTCGCCATGTATAAACTGGCGCACTGCTATTTTCCATCCCTTACGCCAGGTTCAGCAATTTACCTGTCTAATATCAGCTCGCTTCAGCTGAGGGGGAAGGGTGGCAATATTGAGGTGTGTCCATATAAACAAGCACAAAAGTGATAATTTCATGCTGCGCTAAAGGGAAGTTTTAGGAACCACCAAAAGCAGGTCTTAACTGTAACGCAGTTGATAATGACATGGATATTGAGAGCGGAAGCGCAGCCTATCCAGCTGTGTGCCCATGGAATGAGAGTTGTGCCTTTTGGAATGGTTTCCCCCCATTTCATTTGATTTGATTAAAAAAACAAGCCTACCTTCCCCTTAATCAAGGCTAGCTTAGCAGCTTTGCATTGTGCGTATTTTCATCCTGGCCATGGATTAGCCAAGTAGCCTATGAATAAAGAGGGTTTTTTATGGTCTACTGACAGTGGCTTGAAATATTTTGGAGGTTTTTGCCCTCGTGCTTTTTCATGATTCCCAATTCATATACCTGCATATTTCATTTTGCTTGTTCAAGTAGCCTACACATTCCCGTTTTCAAAGAGCGCCCCTCGTCCGATTACCAAAGACGTGCTCCACCAAACTATTCACTCCTTCTATAATGCCATATCAACGGCAGATTTTTTAAGAATGTGCCTCGCACACAGGCAAAAATACAATTGACAGGAGCCATGTATTTTGTATAGACGCGTAAATGGAGAGATAGATAGAGAGATGTACTCCTAGGTTCGTGCACAGTGCCATGGAACTAGAGATGGGATTTTTGATATCATGCCTCTGACCCCATCCGATTTAGAAATATTGCATAGCCTACCCTCTTCTGAATGAACCTCTAAAACTCTTAGCTATTTGATTTTGAATTGTAGGACCCCTTTAGGTATAAAAAAAGGTATTGAATTTGGCCTTTACTTCTATAGCCCATATAAACGCATCGAATTACAACACATTTGTAAATGCTAAATAAAGACAGTCAAACAACGTATCGTAAGGAATAAGGTTTTGATGTGTCTATCATATATTTAGGAGATATAAGAAAGCTCAGGAAACATTTTTGTTTTTTTGGACACATATTTAACCCATTATTTTTGTTAGCCTGAAACTACCTCCATACTTCCATTTGTTTGTATGGGTTACCTTCAGATGACTCCCATTGCAGATGCGGAAGGCCAACATAAGCGGATGAGGTGGATTGAGACGCAGCCCATACAAAACACCTGATATCTCTAGTTTAAACTGACGGATTTTTATGGGGATTTTTTTATTATGTGATTTGGATTGAAGCACGGATGCGTCAATAGACTCTTAAGGATTAATGAAGGCAGTTTTTTTGTCTTGCCCAATCCATTCGCCAAATAGCAGCCTATCAATAAAGGGTTTGGCTCATGAGACTGCTTTGAAATAAATATTAATCACCAAAGCTTGATTTAAAGAGTTTGGGAGCAACAAAACAGTGTGCTCCCGTTGTTATTTTGGATGTATGTAAAAGCATCCATAGTCTACATTAATATTATATGCCCACGGGCAGCAAGTATGGTGCCTGTAACTGTATTTAGACATAGCCTATTTAAAACACGTTTTTGTTTAGTTTTAATTACAATTGTATTCAAATTATTCATTCTCTTTTTAATTAATTTAATCTTGCTTATTGACAACTTCTGGCTTGTCCATGGCTCAGACATGGCAGACATAATGCAATTTAAAGTAGCCTAGTCCCTATATCAGTGTGAATGCTTTGTGTAACAATATATTTCTATATTGAAGCCATGCAATTAGGCTTCTTACAATGTGGACTGCAAACATGTTCCAAGATATTTAGCAAAGATAGGATATGCCTACACACATCTTGTTCTTTCTGTAGGCTATTTAACAAACTATTCCATAATGGACTAACATTTGATTTGGAGTTGACCACATTGTTCTCCCCACTGTATTTAGCCATGCATGGACCATGTTCTGATTGGCCAGTGAGGGGTCAAGCCTCGACACACCTAAAACTTGTATACTCCTCAATACCCAGGCCTTTCGCGCCACCGCCAGCTACTGCACCCATAATTCCGTTTGTGAAAATAGCAAAAATATTTCTGACACATCCCCAACATATAGCTCTACAGCCAGCACTAAGATTGACCATTGCATACGTTTTGTTAAAATAGATCCCTTATAATTTTAAATGTGACCATGGAAAGTAATAGCCTACACTACCAAAATTCTAGTGAATTATTTCCTATAAAATATAGGCTATGAAAAACACTGACAGTAAGTAGCCTAATAGTAGCACCGTGTAACGATTTTCGTCGTCGGATGAAGAGTAGTCGGACCAATGCGCAGCGTGGTAAGTGTTCATGTTATATTTATTAAAACAGAACACTAAACAAAATAACAAAGAGAAAGAACGAAGAAGTCCTGTAAGGTGCAGCAACACAAAACAGAAAACAACTACCCACAAAACACAGGTGGGAAAAGGCTACCTAAGTATGATTCCCAATCAGAGACAACGATAGACAGCTGCCTCTGATTGAGAACCCCACCCGGCCAAACACACAGAAAAGAAAACATAGAACACAAAAACATAGAATGCCCACCCCAACTCACGCCCTGACCAAACCAAAATAGAGACATAAAAAGGATCTCTAAGGTCAGGGCGTGACACACAGTTAAAGCTAGTCTGTGGTTGGTACATCCATTTTGGACTTTTAAATTAATGATATATAGCCATTGATTATACACTGCTCAAAAAAATAAAGGGAACACTTAAACAAAACAATGTAACTCCAAGTCAATCACACTTCTGTGAAATCAAACTGTCCACTTAGGAAGCAACAATGATTGACAATAAATTTCACATGCTGTTGTGCAAATGGAATAGACAACAGGTGGAAATTATAGGCAATTAGCAAGACACCCCCAATAAAGGAGTCGTTCTGCAGGTGGTGACCACAGACCACTTCTCAGTTCCTATGCTTCCTGGCTGATGTTTTGGTCACTTTTGAATGCTGGCGGTGCTTTCACTCTAGTGGTAGCATGAGACGGAGTCTACAACCCAAACAAGTGGCTCAGGTAGTGCAGCTCATCCAGGATGGCACATCAATGCGAGCTGTGGCAAGAAGGTTTGCTGTGTCTGTCAGCGTAGTGTCCAGAGCATGGAGGCGCTACCAGGAGACAGGCCAGTACATCAGGAGACGTGGAGGAGGCCGTAGGAGGGCAACAACCCAGCAGCAGGACCGCTACCTCCGCCTTTGTGCAAGGAGGAGCAGGAGGAGCACTGCCAGAGCCCTGCAAAATGACCTCCAGCAGGCCACAAATGTGCATGTGTCTGCTCAAACGGTCAGAAACAGACTCCATGAGGGTGGTATGAGGGCCCGACGTCCACAGGTGGGGGTTGTGCTTACAGCCCAACACCGTGCAGGACGTTTGGCATTTGCCAGAGAACACCAAGATTGGCAAATTCGCCACTGGCGCCCTGTGCTCTTCACAGATGTAAGCAGGTTCACACTGAGCACATGTGACAGACGTGACAGAGTCTGGAGTCGCCGTGGAGAACGTTCTGCTGCCTGCAACATCCTCCAGCATGACCGGTTTGGCGGTGGGTCAGTGGGGTGGCATTTTTTGGGGGTCCGCACAGCCCTCCATGTGCTCGCCAGAGGTAGCCTGACTGCCATTAGGTACCGAGATGAGATCCTCAGACCCCTTGTGAGACCATATGCTGGTGCGGTTGGCCCTGGGTTCCTCCTAATGCAATACAATGCTAGACCTCATGTGGCTGGAGTGTGTCAGCAGTTCCTGCAAGAGGAAGGCATTGATGCTATGGACTGGCCCGCCCGTTCCCCAGACCTGAATCCAATTGAGCACATCTGGGACATCATGTCTCGCTCCATCCACCAACGCCACGTTGCACCACAGACTGTCCAGGAGTTGGCGGATGCTTTAGTCCAGGTCTGGGAGGAGATCCCTCAGGAGACCATCCGCCACCTCATCAGGAGCATGCCCAGGCGTTGTAGGGAGGTCATACAGGCACGTGGATGCCACACACACTACTGAGCCTTATTTTGACTTGTTTTAAGGACATTACATCAAAGTTGGATCAGCCTGTAGTGTGGTTTCCACTTTAATTTTGAGTGTGACTCCAAATCCAGACCTCCATGGGTTGATAAATTTGATTTCCATTGATAATTTTGTGTGATTTTGTTGTCAGCACATTCAACTATGTAAAGAAAAAAGTATTTAATAAGAATATTTTAATCATTCAAATCTAGGATGTGTTATTTTAGTGTTCCCTTTATTTTTTTGAGCAGTGTATAATAGTATAAATGCCTCATTAGCTTAGTTCAACTGTCTTACCCCATTACAACCAAAAATATAAGATTGTTTTACTCCATTGTTTGTAAACAATGTACCCTAATTGTACACAAAAACTGTATAGCTTAAAAAATAATGTGAGGTGGGAAAAATTAAAATTGCCCGCCCTACAGATGTCTATATCGGTCTGCTAATACAGGACTAGCAAAGGCCCAGTACTTTTGTGGGATTTTTTTTATTTTTTATTGTTATTATTCATATTTTTGTAATTCATATTTTTCAGGAGGTGCTGCTCCACCCTCAGCACCCCTACTTTCCGCGGCTATTTATATATTGGTTTAAATGAATCGCGAAAGTCAATTTGTGAAGTTCCATTTTGAGACCTTTCTGAATTCTCTAGGCCTATTAGCCATCATTAGCTATATTATCAGAAGGTTCCGTGGAAGGAAGGTGTTCTAGAAAGGCCAGAAAGATGTACAAAGACTCCAGGCACCTCAGCCATGGACTGTTCTTTCTGCAAGCGGGACCGGAGCATCAGGTCTTGGACTAACAGGCTCCAAGACAGCTTCTATCCCCAAGAAAGAAGACCGCTAAACAGCTAATCAATTGCTGCCCACCCTCACCCCCAAACTATCTGCACTGAGTCTATCTGCACTGACTGCATACTCACTGGTATCCACCCACCCATTCACACATACCTACACTGACACTCTTGCACACACACACTCAAACTCACATACTGACGTCCACACACACACTCACATACTGACATCCAAACACACACACACATACACACACCATCATGCAAACACTCACCATATCAGCTGCTACTATTTATTATTATTGTTAATTTTATTATACTTTATCTTACTGCTAACAGTCACTTTTTTTTACCCCTGCTTACATGTACATAGCCTATTTACCTCACTTCTTCAGTATCCCTGCACATTGAAACTATGGTACTGACCTTGCATGTACAGTATAGAAATTACATTCTCATGTTTTTCTTATTTCACATGTTTTTGAAAAACTTTATATAATTTCCTCTTACCTTGATATTCAACAGATTGCTGGGAAAGAGAGAGCTTGCCAGTATGCATTTCACTGTACTATTTTACACTTGTATTCTGGGCAGGTGTCAATAAACTTTCATTTGATTTTCTATTAAACAAAAAAATATAATGTGTAAGATTTGTTTTTGTTGTTTGTTTTACATCATTCTGAGGTGATCTCGTTTTATGGGATGTTATAATGTCCCATATTTGCTTAGTTTAAAAGGCAGGCATATATTATACAGTGCCTTTTGGAAAGAAATCAGACCCCTTGACTTTTTCCATTTTCTTTTTTTACGTTACAGCCTTATTATAAAATAGATTAAATAGTTTCCCCCCCTCATCAATCTACACACAATATCCCATAATGATGAAGCAAAAACTGTTTTTTAGACATTTTTGTAAATTTATAAAAAATGTAAAACTGAAATATCACATTTACATAAGTATTCAGACCCTTTACTCAGTACTTTGTTGAAGCACCTTTGGCAGCGATTACAGCCTTGAGTCTTCTTGGGTATGATGCTACAAGCTTGGCACACCTATATTTAGGGAGTTTCTCCCATTCTTCTCTGCAGATCCTCTCAAGCTCTGTCAGGTTGGATGGGGAGCGTTGCTGCACAGCTATTTTCAGGTCTCTCCAGAGATGTTCAATCGGGTTCAAGTCCGGGCTCTGGCTGGGCCACTCAAGGACATTCAGAGACCTGTCCCGAAGCCACATCTGTGTTGTCTTGGCTGTGTGCTTAAGGCTGTCCTGTTGGAAGGTGAACCTTGGTCCTAGTCTGAGGTCCTGAGCGCTCTGGATTAGGTTTTAATCAAGGATCTTCTCTGGTCTCATCAGACCAGAGAATCTTGTTTCTCATGTTCTGAGAGTGCTTTTTGGCAAACATGTGCCTTTTACTGAAGAGTTGCTTCCGTCTGGCCTCTACCATAAAGGCCTGTTTGGCGGTGTGCTGCAGAGATAGTTGTCTTTCTGGAAGGTTCTCCCATCTCCACAGAGGAACTCTGGAGCTCTGTCAGAGTGATCATTGGGTTATTGGTCACCTCCCCGACCAAGGCCCTTCTCCCCCAATTGCTCAGTTTGGCCAGGGGGCCAGCTCTAGGAAGAGTCTTGATGGTTCCAAACTTCTTCCATTTAAGAATGATGGAGGCCACTGTGTTCTTGGGGACCTTCAATGCTGCATAAATGTTTTGGTACCCTTCCCCAGATCTGTGCCTTGACACTATCCTGTCTCGGAGCTCTACGGATAATTCCTTCAACCTCATGGCTTCGTTTTTGCTCTGACATGCACTGTGAACTGTGGGACCTTATATAGACAGGTGTGTGCCTTTCCAAATCATGTCCAATCAATTGAATTTACCACAGGTGGACTCCAATCAAGTTGTAGAAACCTCTCAATGATGGAAACAGGATGCACCAGAGCTCAATTTCGAGTCTCATAGCAAAGGGTCTGAAAAATATGTAAATAAGGTATTTCTGTTTAAATTTTTAAAATGTGCATACATTCTAGAAACCTCTTTTCACTTTGTCATTATGGGGTATTGTGTGTAGATTGATGAGGAAAAATATGAATTTAATCAATTTTAGAATAAGGCCCTGAAAGTTGGGCGAGGTGAGCTGAAGGCCTATTAGCTAGCTATATGATTTTAAGACATGAAAATGACATGAAAGTCGAATAGGCCTACATGTATTTTGTAATAAATGTACACAAAAACATGTCAAAGACATAAGGGCTTCTATTTTGAAGGAATTCAAATGAAAAATTTCAGAACAATGCTCTATAACAAAGCTTTCTTAGTGTCCAACAAGCTTTCTCTGCCCTTAACATGATTCTGAACACCTCCTAAACAAAGGTCATGTGGTTTGGTAAGAAGAATGCCCCTCTCCCCACTGGTGTGATTACTACCTCTGAGGGTTTAGAGCTTGAGGTAGTCACCTCATACAAGTACTTGGGAGTATGGCTAGACGGTACACTGTCCTTCTCTCAGCACATATCAAAGCTGCAGACTAAGGTTAAATCTAGACTTGGTTTCCTCTATCGTAATCGCTCCTCTTTCACCCCAGCTGCCAAACTAACCCTGATTCAGATGACCATCCTACCCATGCTAGATTATGGAGACATAATTTATATATCGGCAGGTAAGGGTGCTCTCGAGCGGCTAGAGGTTCTTTACCATTCGGCCATCAGATTTGCCACCAATGCTCCTTGTAGGACACATCACTGCACTCTATACTCGTCTGTAAACTGGTAATCTCTGTAAACCCGTCGCAAGACCCACTGGTTGTTGATTATTTATAAAACCCTCTTAGGCCTCACTCCCCCCCTATCTGAGATATATACTGCAGCCCTCATCCTCCACATACAACACCCGTTCTGCCAGTCAGGTCCCCAAAGCACACACATCCCTGGGTCACTCGTCTTTTCAGTTCGCTGCAGCTAGAGACTGGAACGAGCAGCAACAAACACTCAAACTGGACAGTTTTATCTCAATCTCTTCAATCAAAGACTCAATCATGGACACTTTTACTGGCAGTTGTGGCTGCTTTGTGTGATGTATTGTTGTCTCTACCTCTACCTCTACCTCTCTACCTCTCTACCTGTCTGTGCCCAACAATGTTTGTACCCTGTTTTGTGCTGCTACCATGTTGTGCTGCTGCCATGTTGTGTTGCTACCATGTTGTTGTCATGTTGTGTTGCTACCATGCTGTGTTTTCATGTGTTGCTGCCATGCTATGTTGTCATCTTAGGTCTCTCTTTATGTAGTGTTGTGTTGTCTCTCTTGTCGTGATGTGTGTTCTGCCCTATTTTTTAAATTAAATGTATTTGTATTTTTACTCCCAGCCCCCATCCCCGCAGGAGGCCTTTTGCCTTTTGGTAGGCCGTCATTGTAAATAAGAATTAGTTCTTAACTGACTTGCCTAGTTAAATTTAAAATTAAAAAATTTAAACAACAGGGTCGAGAAGGCCTGGGTGTTATAGATGTGACCTACTCCTCCTAAATCATGCAATTTGTGGCTTTAGAGTAGGGTGAGCATTGGTTAGTGGAACTCCTGGCAAAGTGGGACACTTAAGCTTTGTAATTGATATCTTTAAATGTGTACTATAACATAACGCCTGTGTGTTAGTGAGGAAGTATGTGAGGATAAAAAAATCGGTATGGCATCATCGTTGTGGGCGTGGCTTCCCGTGTATTGACACGTGTCTCGAGGCATAATGGTAAGTAAATTGACATAGGGTTCTGAGGTAAATAATGTTAAGGTTATAAAACACTAAGAAATGATTTTCAGTGTCTCATTACAACATATGTTGTAATGGGATGTAATTGTAAATCAAAATGACTGTAAATGGTTTTCTTACTACTCTCACTTTTTAGAATAGTGATATTGTGACAGTGTGCCAGTATGCCAATCGCCTACTGTCAAAATGGGACACCCCTCTAGGCCATTTTAATGCAAAAAAAAATATTTCCGGGGATTATGAAATACATGTTTTCTAAACAGAAATCTATTTTCTAAATAGGATCAAATGTTCACACGGTCCCGTGTGGCTCAGTTGGTAGAGCATTGAGCTTGCAACGCCAGGGTTGTGGGTTCATTCTCCACGGGGGGACCAGGATGAATATGTATGAATTTTCCAATTTGTAAGTCGCTCTGGATAAGAGCGTCTGCTAAATGACTTAAATGTAAATGTTCAATTTCATTTTCCTCAAATCTGCAAATCAGCTAGCTTGCTAAAAAAAACATTAAACATCCTAGCAAGCTATATTCATAACTATAAAGGTATATGATGACTAACATTTTTTATTTTGCCGTATTTGACTATAGTAACAATAAAACAGTCTTTGAAATGTTTGATAGGTAAGGTCTTTCTGGTTTCGTTCTACAAAATGTCCTACAAAATGTTCTACAAAAGAGTGTGATGTTGAGAATGTTGAGCTGATAGGCCTAGATGAAGTTCATTTTATTGTATGAATAGGCTATACAATTACATATAGGCTGCATCATATAATTATAATCAAGTATGATGATGATAATGATAATAATAATAAGAATGATAAGAATGATAAATTATCCTTCTTAATGTTCCACAAAAATACATAAATAATGTTTTAATACATTTCATTTGTATGAATAACATTTTGAAATTACTCATATACTCTTTAATTTATTATTCTTTACGAGAAAGATTTGTGTCTCACTTTGCCAATCAAGGTGTCGCAATTTACCAGTATTGACTTAAAACATTTGGGCTCAGGACGGTTTATGTTTGAAGAGTCCTCTGTGTTTAATATTATAATTTTTATGTATAGTGTAGTAGAGTTCTTAAGCTATTTAGAATTGTATCATGTTGGGGGTTAAGACAATGAGATGCTTCTGCGTAAGGTGTTCCGGAAAACGAATTTTCAGAAAGTGTCCCACTTTACCAATACTCACCCTATACACCCCGCCTTTACCCAATTTAATCTGACTGTGAATGGTTGAAAAGGGATTGGAGAACCATGGTGCTGTAGCTGCATGTTTGTTTATTCTATTGTTATTGGGGACTGGGAGGCTGTGTATTCATGTCCTCAGCAAATACTGTACAGCTGTATGTAAATAAGACAGCACGAACTGCACATGGCCGAGGAACGAGCGATACCGGCCAATCGCTGGCGTTCCTGCATCCTTCCCTGTAGCAACAAGATTACACATTCCGAATTCCTCTTGCCCAGGCTGCGCACTGAACAAAGGGAGGGTAGTCCTATACGGTGACGTGCCTCTCTTGTAGGCTACTGTAGGCCAGGCAATGGATAGGATATCCATAATAATCCAAGATTATTATGTCGAATCATCAGTGATGTGCGTGAGCATGATGCTAGTTGGCATTTATTGGGACGACTCGTGTAGGTAGCTCTGAATTGTGGTCACTAGCTGGCACAGCCACAAAGGCATACAATCTGATTTTTTTAACCTAACCCTAACCTTAACCACACTGCTAACCCTAATGCTAACCCTAATGCCTAAACCTAACCTTAAATGAAGACTATTTTCATGAATTTTGACGGAATAGCCTATTTTGACTTGCAGCTGGCCCATCAAGTCGCTCAGATCTGCCCCCATGGCAAGATTCATGACAATAAACGTCAACCTGCTATGACGATATTATTATTACAGGTCTAGTCGGTAGCCTAATATGGAGCAAGTTCTGACCACGATTAACATTACAGAGGTGGTTAGTCATTATCTTCATAACTTCTGTTTCTCAAAAGGTGCTGCTCTCATCTATTTGTGACTCATGTCTGAGACGTTTAATTCCCTGGTTGTGATTGTGTTCTTATTAGCCTGAATGTTCAAACAAGTTTCTATATTATTCTAATAACCCTTACCTACTGGGGCTGAATTCACATGTCTAATGTAGCTCAAGATATGGCTCATAAACACAACCTGAGGGGCCATGCAGCGCATTGCTCTTTTTGATTAGGCTACATGTTCAAAACATTGTCTAGTTGTATCAGAAGTATTTAATTTAAATTAACGGGATTCGTTTGAACAGGTTGACGAGTCTATAGGCTATATTGTGCGTGGCCATGGCGCCTTTTTAATACGTGTTATTCTTCATATGCCTCAGTGGAGATAGGTATTCCGTTAGTTTAAAAGCGCCACATTTGTGATTCCGTTTAATTATGCCGCTGCTGTGCGTCTGAGCCGCCAGTAATGGGGTAAGTCAGGCAGGTCACGTCAAAGAATAGGACCGAAATCAATTCTCCAGCTTTATGCAAATAGGGTGTCACAGAGGTCAGGGCGGGCGCGTGGCTTGTGCCTCCAAAGGCACACGCTTCAAACTTCCAATTCCAACAAAGGCGGAAAGTAAAAGAATTGGGAATGTCCCCCTTCGACCCCCAACACATATACAAATACACGCCCCTCGCCCCTCCATACCGCAATCCTTCTCGCGCTCTAACTTTTTTTTGTCTCCTATCCCCAAAGGACGAAAAAAAATCCAATAACAATCAACGCTCCCCGGAGACAACAGACCGGTTGGGCGACACCGCACAACGGCTGGGGGATGTGTGTGTTCGTGCGTGCGTGCGTGCGTTTGTGGGTGTGCGCCTTGAGCATATTCCAAATTAGTTTGCTGCGGAGGACAAGACAATGTCTGTTTCTGCATGGGACATGCTTATTTTTCATAACAATATTATCTGATGTCTATTTTAAATCAGTGGTGACAAGTTGTAGGCTAAAGAAAAGTAGACCTATAAGAAAACAGGTAAAAATGTATTATTTTGCCTGAGTTGACAGGCCTAATATCTCTATCAAAACAGGAAATGGGGATGTTGCAATAACATATCCTATTGCCTTTTATTTCAGGAACTTATAGAATTGCGACAATATGCATACACAAAATGTTGGTGTTAAGCCCAAAAGAAGCTACAAAACATTAATCAATGCAACTGACTTCTTAAAATTATGTGCATTGTTTAAGAGCCAACATTACCTCTCTCCATAGTTTACAGGAAGATGTTTGGTCTGTGACCGTTACCGTTGATTGATTTCAACCGTTTTGTTGGCCTTTACAATATAACCCTGATGCAGATAGCCCTGCTGCTATTCCAAATGTATCACTAATAATATTTAGTTTTAGAAAGGTGGGGGTTGGGTGGGTCTGTATATGTGATGTGCTTTTACGCCAGATTGTGGGCATGTGATGGAAATTGTTAATTTCGCTGACAGTGACACGACAGACTGTTTCCATTGTTGAGTCGAGACGTTTGATAGTGAGGATATTGGTTCTGGGTTCTGGTTTGCCCCAACGATGAGGCAGAGTTGATGACGCCTATTAAAATAATTAGGATCCCCTTCACACCAGGGACCGAACAAATCATATGGAGTTATTTTGTGTGTGCTTTTTCTTCTCATAATGTTGAATCACACTTTTTTTTAAATGAAATTAACATGTTCAAATAGTTGAATGCCCCTGGACGCCTAAATGTAGGCTAAGGTGCATTTGAGCAGAGCATTGAACACTGATCTGCTTAGATTCACTGGTGCTGTGCCTCGTCTGCTCTGCTTCTTTGCCCCCAAACTGACACAAACCTGACTCCCCGCAGGCACTTTTCCCCTCCTCTTGATTCGTGCGTTTCGATGAATGGACGGACGGCTGTGGCACGTGTGTGTTGAATAGAGTCTCAGAGGACATGGGAAGATAAAGGCTGGATAAGTGTGGTATGGCTCTGTGTAATCTACATAATGGCTAGGAACCGTCAAGGACGGGGCAAGTGGTCGGGGTGGGAGTGGGGCGGGGGAAGACAGGGGCCTAGGCAATGTGGGAGGCTGACATCTGCCGCTGTGCTCCTCAGAGACTCCCTTTGGATCATGTTGCCGGGCCTTTCTATTGACGGCTGGACTGCTGCCATCTGCGTCCTAACTGACGCACAATGACAGCTTGGGGCCTTTATAAAGACCGAGACAAACGACAGAGGGCCAGTGTGGACAAGTACCGCAGAGAGAACAGGACGCATTACGATTACGCACGCCTCTTTACAATCCCTGGCCTCGACTTTAACAGTGAAAACGTATTGAGGTTGAAGATAACGCGTCGTGTGTGCTTTCTGACAGTCACCATGCCAAAGGGTTTCCTTATAAAACGTTCTAAAAAGGCTGGTCCTGTTTCATACAGGATGCGCGAGGAGGACTTGGCGCTGGTCGCCAACTGTTCACCGCTAGTCGAGAATGCCCTGGTTCATGCACAGCCCTCGGTGTGCCACAACTTTATCAGAGTTCCGAGCCGGGTTATTTTCGGTGGAATGTCAGAGTCTCACTGCGCGCCCTCGCTGAGCCCGACCCGACCTGACAGCGAGGGATATCAGTACCCACCAGCGGACGCCGCTCATCAAATGCTCAGCTCTCTTTCTCCTGCTCCAGCAGATACCTTTCCAGAGGCAAATTTGGGAAGCTTCGCCATTGATGGCTCCCCAGTGTCGCCGTCTCTTCCGGAGATGACCACCAGACTGGACACCATGTGCGGGAATGCTAAATATGCAGCAGTGAAGCGGCCTGCCTCCTCCAACGCCAGATCTCCCCATACTAATTCTAAAAAGCGCAAGTCCTCAAGCTCCCCAAACCAAGAGAAGAGGTCCAGCGTCCGACATGAGGTAACCACATCTCCCGTCCTCGGGTTGCGCATTACGGAGGAGGCAGAGGATGAGGTGAAGCAGCGCTCCAACACCAGTAGTCCGCTTGGAGAGTTCATCTGTCAGCTTTGCAAGGAGCGGTACGCGGACCCTCTAACTTTGGCTTTCCACAAGTGCTCTCGCATCGTCCGAGTCGAATATCGCTGCGACGAGTGTGACAAAGTTTTTAGTTGTCCCGCTAACCTGGCCTCCCACCGACGTTGGCACAAGCCAAAGGGTTTCCAAGTGGAGAGAGTCTCGTCACAAAGAGAGGAGAGTCGACCTCATACACCAACAGTCAGATATACGCTCCCACCCTCCACGCCACCCTCAGACTCGGGCTCTGATGAAGAAATTATGTTCAGCTGCCCACAGTGCTCAAAGAAATTTAGAAAACAAGCGTACCTGAGGAAACACCTGGCCTTGCACAACAGGAAAGCAGCTAGTCATCCCCAGAATCAGACTCCTTCCTCTCCTTTGGCCATAGTCACAGACCAACAACACAGCTGCCCGCTCGAGTCCGGCCGGGAATCACCCCAGCCCTCCGCCAAATACGCAGGGACCGAGCGCATCACAAAGGTGACAGGAGAGGTGTTTCCGTGTCGATTTTGTGGGGATAATTTCTTCTCCTCTCCTGGCCTCACCAGACACATCAACAAGTATCACCCAACGGAGCGCAGACAGGTGATAGTTTTGTCCCAAACTATTTAATGACCTCAGGCTTTTGCTTCGGCATTAATGACTTCATTCCGTTTGGACAGAGTTATTGTAAACATTTGTTTCACCTCGCAAACGGACAAACCTCTTTGATGTGAAATCACAAATGTTCCTCCTGAATAGTACAGTTTTGTGTAAATGTATTCTCTTTTTTTATTTTATTTTTTACAAATGTATATTTATCTATAATCGATTATTTATTTGATATTTATTGATTTGTTAATTTAATAATGTATTTGTTTATTTATTTATCTGCCCAGATTTGTATTAATCATGTTGCTTTTGACTGGGTTGATGTGAGCAATGACATAAAAAACAATTACGCATTGCCTCAAATGACCTCTGACCAAATTGTCATACTTTTCCTTGAAACACAATACTATCATGCCGACTTCTTCCTAAAATAATAAAATATAAATCTACTCTGCAATTGTGTATTTATTATATAAAATATCTTAATGTGTTTACTTTTTGTTAGGCTACATCCATTTCTGCAACATCTACTTTCCATACATGCCAACACCAAATCCCCAAATATGCCCTTTATGTAGAGTTGATGGATCAGGTCTACTTGTGATATGATAGATAGACAATTGAAAAACATGGTCAATGCCATGTCCCCATTTGATATAGAATGTGCCCAACCGACAAATCAATTTCCAACTTTATGCATCGACCTTGACAGTGGTCATTAGGTTCAAGTTCAGGGGAAGCGGGGCAAGGTGCAATATGATAACTGTTAGTCTTTAGTTCAGCCTAGTCTTATAGACTATAAACAACATAGTACACGTAATCCTGGACACTAAAATGTATATGATACTGTATCATACTAAATGGAGTGTCTCGTATTTACGAACAGAATAATACGAAATTCGTTCTATTAAATTCTAATACGTTCTACAGACAGAAGGGGCATTCTTATGGTAAAAAAAAAAGTCAGGAAT
Source organism: Salvelinus namaycush (assembly GCF_016432855.1). Taxonomy (NCBI): domain Eukaryota; kingdom Metazoa; phylum Chordata; class Actinopteri; order Salmoniformes; family Salmonidae; genus Salvelinus; species Salvelinus namaycush. Next base: position 42,109,139 of record NC_052318.1, on the reverse strand, counting down.
AAGTATTTTGCCTATATTTACGAAAATACGCACGTTTTCATAAAACGTAGTGATTAGCCTATTATCCATTTGAAAATGTAGCCATATTACCATTTCAAAATATGTTGGAAATCTGGCACATAAGTAGGCCCTACTTTTTTAACGCTATTCCAAAATAAATGTAAATGGTTGGAATTGAAATGGCTTCTTATAAAAAGCCAGGGAAGAGTCCTTCATCCATTTTGGCCGCAAGAGATCCTCTCATATCAACTGAAAACAATTGTTGTAAGCTACACTGGTATCATCACGCGCCCTTGTGGTACAAAAACAAATTGCTGCCGCTTGCTTTACGCCCCAGAAAAGGGAACTCCCCCCCTCCTTGAGTAGCCTGGACACCAGTCTTTTTTGCTAACATTCCAATCCTTGCCACTCCTGTCATTTGCCAAAGGCAAAGACTACTCCTTGAGCATAGTGGAGTAGAATTGAATGCATGGAATAGAAGGAATGGTCAAAGAAGTGTTGAGAATAAATAAATCCTGATGAAGCACTGATGTATTCCAGTGGCTTTCTGTACCATACCTCCATGCTGAAGGTTTCATATTTTCCCAGACAATCGGGTAAATGCTTAGTTTCTTGTTTGTATTCATGAATATTTGACAGATGCCTTAATTACAAGTGTTTGTAATGAAACTGGTAATTGTTGTGAAGATAAAGTAGTAATGGCATGAAGTAATGTTCCCCTGGGACAAATTAAGTTCCTCTAAGTCTAGCAATACAATATATAATTGTGCTGCCATCAGAAAGTGCTCAAGGTTCCCCACTATGACCCTTTTGGTGGCCATGGCATCAGTAGCATTAGAGGTTGTTACAATAAGAGATTACAGGTTTGATCATGTTTTCATGATACTCTGGTACTCTTCTCTGCGGTGTGTGTGTGTGTGTAGCCTGGAGTGCAAGATGGAACGTCAACCGTCACTAACATACAGGCTGTGACTGGAAAGGTCAAGACTCCCCATAACCCTGTGAGCACTCACTTAGCTTACATACTCACCTACAACATTTTACTTTTACATGGAAGAATGACTTCAGAATCCAGTATTTACAATTCACACTGTCATAAAACCTCTCACACTGTTGTGTTTGCATGTCTACTGTACGACCATCATCACTCATGATCTGTTATGTAGGCTCACAACAAGCCAGTTCCTGCTTCCCTGGTAATCTATTTAATGGAATGTGTGCTGAAAGCTTGAAAATGCTTGTCTGGGGTCGACTCTACTTCAAAAACCCCTGATATGACCTGGTTGGTAGCTGTTTGCATTGGGGGCAGTCGCAAAACCCTCACCAATGTTTTACAACAACAAGAGTGTCCCACTGTTTCACCTATTTTCTATTTTTCTCCTCTGAACTCTGCCTATCTTTCTCTCTCTCCCTCTGACTTTTTCATCATTATCATGAGCCTTGTTGACTTACTGCTGCCACTCATTGAGTCTGAGTAGGGAGCTCCAGTGGAGGCCAGGCATCCACAGTCTTCCTCAAAATCTTCAAAGGGGTTTAGACCATCTGAGCGTTCCGGGTCTTGCGTACCATCCGGTAGGATGCTGAGTGTCTTCCAGCCTTAACTCATTACTCAGACCGACCACCCCTGTTTGATTTCTCATCATAGCACTTCAATGGATGTAAATAACCTATAGTAAATAACCTAGAGTTGAAGTTGAAAGTTTACATACACCTCAGCCAAATACATTTAAACTCAGTTTTTCACAATTCCTGACATTTAATCCTAGTAAAAATTCCATGTTTTAGGTCAGTTAGGATCGCCACTTTATTTTAAGAATGGGAAATGTCAGAATAAAGAATTGTAAAGTGTTTAAACACTGTTTCCCATGCTTGTTCAATGAACCATAAACAATTAATGAACATGCACCTGTGGAACGGTCGTTAAGACACTAACAGCTTACAGACGGTAGGCAATTAAGCTCACAGTTAAGAAAACCTAGGACACTAAAGAGGCCTTTCTACTGACTCTGAAAAACACCAAAAGAAAGATGCCCAGGGTCCCTGCGTGAATGTGCCTTAGGCATGCTGCAAGGAGGCATGAGGACTGCAGATGTGGCCAGGGAAATAAACAGCAATGTCCATACAGTGAGACGCCTAAGACAGCACTACAGGGAGAAAGTACGGACAGCTGATCGTCCTCGCAGTGGCAGACCACGTGTAACAACACCTGCACAGGATCGGTACATCCGAACATCACACCTGCAGGACAGGTACAGGATGGCAACAACAACTGCCCGAGTTACACCAGGAACGCACAATCCCTCCATCAGGGCTCAGACTGTCCGCAGACTGAGGGCTTGTAGGCCTGTTGTAAGGCAGGTCCTCATCAGACATTACCGGCAACAACGTCGCCTATGGGCACAAACCCACCGTCGCTGGACCAGACAGGACTGGCAAGAAGTGCTCTTCACTGACGAGTTGCGGTTTTGTCTCACCAGGGGTGATGGTCAGATTCGCGTTTATCGTCGAAGGAATGAGCATTACACTGAGACCTGTACTGTGGAGCGGGATCGTTTTGGCGGGTCCGTCATGGTCTGGGGTGGTGTGTCACAGCATCATCGGACTGAGCTTGTTGTCATTGCAGGCAATCTCAACTCTGTGCTTTACATGACCCTCCAGCATGACAATGCCACCAGCCAGACTGCTCGTTCTGTGCGTGATTTCCTGCAAGACAGGAATGTCAGTGTTCTGCCATGGCCAGCGAAGAACCCGGATCTCAATCCCATTGAGCACGTCTGGGACCTATTGGATCGGAGGGTGAGGGCTAGGGCCATTCCCCCACAGAAATGTCCGGGAACTTGCAGGTGCCTTGGTGGCAGAGTGGGGTAACATCTCACAGCAAGAACTGGCAAATCTGGTGCAGTCCATGAGATGCACTGCAGTACTTAATGCAGCTGGTGGCCACACCCGATACTATTACTTTTGACCCCTCCTTTGTTCAGGAACACATTATTCCATTTCTGTTAGTCACATGTCTGTGGAACTTGTTCTGTTTATGTCTCAGTTGTTGAATCTTATGTTTATACAAATATTTACACGAAGTTTGCTGAAAATAAACGCAGTTGACAGTGAAAGGACGTTTCTTTTTTTGCTGAGCTTATATGAGGACGAGATGCAGTCAATGAAGAAGTTAGGTTGGTCCTACAATTTCAAAAGGCTCCCATAGCACGTGGGTGAGGCTAAATGCAACCAATAGGCAGAAGACCGAACTGTCTCCCCTTCACGTTACCTGCCTATAGAGCTCCAGTAAACCACAGACGAGAGTTCTATGAAATTGAGTTCCTCAAATTGACCTACAGTGACAATAAGTATGGAAAGAGGTAAGAGACTAAGCGTTCTTTTCTTTGTGTACAAAGACAGCAGAGCACACTAGATACATTTTACTTCCATATAAATGTATGTGTCTGCTGCCTAAGAATGTCTAAACAGCCCAGGAATAGATCTTCTGATTCAGTCCCTAAACTACGTTGTTTTGACCTCCTTTTCAGTCAAATGAGGACATTCAGGGGAATGACCACAAATAGAGAAATAACATGGGTGAAACTTAAAGGAAACCATATTTCTCCATGTGAGTGATGACAACTCAGTCAGATTTTATCATTTGATAACTCATTAAAGCCATGAAACACAGTAAAAGTGTCCTGGTTTATTAGATGTGTAAAGCCATCTCTCTGTAAGGCTCTTACATCAAATCTCATCTGTTGGTCAGAATTATAGTCTTTTTCAATATAGAGCCAAACATCTAATACAACAATTTGAATCACCCATTCCTTAACTCTAAACCACTTACAAAGAGAAGACGACTCTATGTAGAATTTACACTTAAATATGAAGGGAAATAGAATAGCTGTCTAACCATTGAACACAATAACAAAGTATGAATCACTTGTTACAAATGAACAGACACAAATGTACAGTAAATAGTCTCATTAACTTAAATGGCACGCTATTGTGCCAAACGTGTTAGTTTACATTCCATTTTTTTTTAAAGGACAGACAACTGTACAGGTATCCAAATATACATTCTTGTAAGAGTTCAACATGGCTTAATTTCTGTACTGAGCATCCCCGCACATCTCATTTAACATACAGAAATGCATCACACCTTTAAAAAAATCCTTTATAAAACAATATATCACAGTATATACAATTACTACTGTTCACAAGCAGTTAGGGGTTAGATCTGTAATTCTCATAGTGCGTTGGATCAATGAGACTGTGGATATGTGCAGTCATTATTCAAGATCACATCCAAAACAATAATAGTATTATGTGCTTCTGTAGGTGAAAATAACTAACTAATTACTGACTAGTCCAAGAGTGTTGAAAGCTGAGTAAGACAAATACCAGGAAGGCAAAGAAACAGATGGTAGGAGTCACCTATCCAACATTAATAGATGACCATTCCTACTACTGAGACTAAGCAAATGGATCTACTGTTGCTAATGACAGAGAGAATCTGGTGAGGGCAATAGGAGGATGGACATGATTCAGAAAAATGAGGCTGAATATAAACACAGTTCTTGTTCATTTGTAAATCTTTGATCCTCTCTGAGGAGACCTGTGTGGTGCTCTTCACACAGAGTGCTTCAGGAAAGTATGCGGTAAGAGAGAAAGAGACCAGGAGAACCAGATAGGGTCCTACCACTTGCCCCTCTTGCTCCAGTCCTTGGGGGTGAAGTGAAGGCATTTGGAGTCGATGCGCAGGTGACGCTTCTGCATTGCCCTCTCATGCCCCTCCACTATGTCCTCCGAAAGAGTCAGGATATACTGGCCCTGAGAAGCCACAGGGAGAGAAGAGGTTCAAATATGCTGATCAAGATTGCCCTTTCATTTAAAAAAAAAAAAAGTGAAGTGCTGTTCCCTGCACTAGTATCCCTCACCTTATAGTAGTTAATTAGGTTAAGGTACTGAAGTGTAGATATGACATCCTCTTTCTTCACGCTGGTGATCTCGCTGATGTCACTGGAAATACACAAGACGCATGATATTAGGTTACAGAAATAACAGCAGCTTGAGCTATAAAAGAGAACAAGCTGGGAGAACAACAGGACAGAGGCGTACTTGATGGTGATCTGCGGCCGCTCCCCATTGTCAGGCTTGAGGTCCATGAGTATCTCCAGGATGGTCTGGGACCAGTAGGAGCGGTAGGAGAGCAGCCCCAGGTCAGACAGAGGCTTCTCTGGTGTGCCCGTCTTCCCCTCTACCTTAGACAGCTCATAACCTGATGACCAAAAGACAACACCTTCAGTTATGGCATAATGAATGGCCACATTTTAACACACACTGTTTGTACAGATTTCTTTTTTATTTATTTCACCTTTATTTAACCAGGTAGGCCAGTTGAGAACAAGTTCTCATTTACAACTGCGACCTGGCCAAGATAAAGCAAAGCAGTGCGACAAAAACAACACAGAGTTACACAAACAAACGCACAGTCAATAACACAAAAGAAAAATAGAAAAATCTATGTACAGTGTGTGCAAATGTAGACGAGTAGGGAGGTAAGGCAATAAATAGGCCCTAGAGGCAAAAATTATTAAAATTTAGCATTAATAGTGGACTGATAGATATGCAGATGATGATGTACAAGTAGAGATACTGGGGTGCAAAAGAGCAAGAGGGTGTAATAATATGGGGATGTGGTAGTTGGGTGTGCTATTACAGATTGGCTGTGTACAGGTACAGTGATCGGTAAGCTGCTCTGACAGCTGATGCTTAAAGTTAGAGAGGGAGATATAAGTCTCCAGCTTCAGAGATTTTTGCAATTCGTTCCAGTCATTGGCAGCAGAGAACTGGAAGGAAAGGCGGCCAAAGGAAGTTTCGGCTTTGGGGATGACCAGTGCAATATACCTGCTGGAGCGCGTGCTACGGGTGGGTGTTGCTACGGGTGGTGACCAGTGAGCTGAGATAAGGCGGGGCTTTACCTAGCAAAGACTTATAGATGACCTGGAGCCAGTGGGTTTGAACGCTCTAGATCCAAAATTAAAATCCACGTTTTAAAGTCAATAACTTCTTACTGGTTCACTTACTGAACTCAATGAGCAATTTGCCGTAGCCTCTCCGCTGGTAGGGAGGTAAGGTGAGGATACAGGCCACGTTGTAATCTTCCGTCGACTCTTTCTCCTGCGCACAGAAAAAGAGAGTAAGTCAGCTGCATTTTCAACATGTCTAAAGGGTTGGTTGTAATGTCAAGTATTACACAGTATAATTGCTTATCTTCATGAGCAACGGGTTTAACTGCAAGCACCAGGTGATAAGAAGCATTTAATGTACCTTGGAGAAGTAGCCCACTATGTGGAAGCCCTTGGAGTCGTACTCTGTCATGACGTAGAAGAGGAAGGGGTCTGTGTCATAGTACAGCGTCTTGTGGTCCAGGAAACACTTGGCCAGTAAACACAGGTTCTGAGAGTATGTCTGGCAAACATGAAAGAAACAAGAGTTGTTAAGCGAGAAACTCATTACAGTGACGAGGTGTGACCAGGCAGCAGGGAGGATCATGGACATTACTCACTTTGTTTTTTCTGCCATCTATTTCAAAAAAGGAGATGGTGCCCTTGCGGTAGATCTCATTGCCAGGTGGATGCCGAAGATTACACTTGGTCTGGATGAGAGGAGGAGAATAATACGTGATGACATGTTCTGCAGCTCAAACGCAATACTACGACTGCACAGCAACCCTCTCCCCTCTGGCTCTTGTATTGGTGTTACATACATTTCATTGAGATATTCCAATCTAGTGTCTCACCAGATGCCTCTGCAGACACTTGAGGCTCTTGAGGTACTTCAAGCAGAACTCACAGAGGTAGAGAATAGGCAATGTGGTCAGTTCCTGTGGGTAGGGCGAGAAGTACCAGGGCTTCAGCCTGTGGCGGCCCAGTTCAATGCAGTCAATGTTCTTCATACGCGTGACAATGTCGTCATGGCTACGGTCTGACACCAGACTGCCAGTCATGCGAGGGGTGGAGGGGATGCCATCAGAGCTGTCCTGCGAGTCCTGATGCAAGATGGTAGGAAGGGAGCAGCAGAAAGGAAGAGAATGATATTATTCCATTATCTGATACATCGCTTAGAATCTTGTCAAAATAAAAGGCAACTAATAAAGATGAAATAACTGATTAAAAATAGGGAGCATTCCTTACAAAGCTTTCACATGAAATACCAAAGGTCTGATTGAAGGCCATAACCTTTAAAATAATTCCATAAACAAAGAGAGACAGGCAAACAGGCAATGAAAAGGAAATGAGACGGACCTCTCCTGGCTGCAGATAGACATTGGCACATCGAGGGCTGTTGTTATACTGGAAAACCTTTATTATCTAGCAGAAAAACACAAGCGGACGAGGGCTTTTGGACACTGATTTAAGAGGGAAGGAAAATTATTATTGTTTATACTAATTTTATCAATGTGGGAAGATTCAGGAGTTAAAGGTCACCAGGGAGATTTCTGCATATATTATATTGACCTGTTCTTTATTTCTTTGTTAATTTGGGAGGGATATCTTAACATTAAAACAGAAAGGGGAAGGCAATAATTCACAAAGGTTAATAATTCCAGAATTCACACACAATTATGTAAAATGCAGTTTCGCCTTCTCACACTATCACTAGCTACAATGCTGCAAGTAACATGGTTGAAAATGTGCTTGTGCTGATACCAACATTGAATTAACTTGCTCAGATCACTGTCTAACTGAAAGCATATAACCATGAAAGGTAAACGTATAGGACTAGGAAAGTACGATCCTGTTAGTCAACGCTAATCTAGTATAGTAAGGGCCCTATCGCTAACTGGGTATTAGTGACATCCATAACAAGTTTGTCCTGTATTAAAATCTGTTTTCCTTTAGACGTGTTCAAGCTAAAAGGATGCTGACGCAATTTCTAAAAACAGAAGAATGACTTGTTGATGCCAGTATGTTGCTAAAGTGTGTTACTCTACAAATGTGAATGATGGGAGAAGATACGGTGGTCTACAGTTGAAATGAGGGCAAATAATGACTTGGTTAAAGAAGCCATGCCCATAAGCCCTAAAGTGTTCCATACCTCATCGGTTCCCCCGCAGTTGGGGGGCTGCTTCCTCTTCCTGCCTGGCTGATTGGGCATGGGGCGAGGGGCAGTACCATTCTGGGATCATTTGAAAAGGGGGGAATTAAGAAATCAAACACCAACAGAGTAATAGTGGGAGACTAGCGATTGATCATTACCGAAACACAAAGTTATCAAATGTTGGTTTACCGTGGTGAGAGAGGTAAGCTGCTCATGGTCATCGCGAGCATTGGATTTGAGGTTGAAGGTGTTGGTGTCCCTTACAGCAGGGTAAACAGACGCCTGGGAGGCTTCAACCGAACCTGGCAAGGATGGCACGGGGGTTGCCGGGGACACTTGTGTTGCCAGGGACACAGACTCTGCTTTCCTCTTCTGTATGAGAGATGAGAAATGGGCAGACATGAGAAAAAGCTTTGGAGCAACTGAAAATAATGAATATTTAAAGATTATGTTGATGGGATTTCAAATCCCAACCCCACCACAGGCATAACAGGTGTTCTAGCTATATTTTACATGACCAGACAGTTATATACTAGGTCCGGGACAAACCCCCCCCACACAGTTATCAATATCACTAGAAATCACCTACTTTAAGATGTTTCTCCTTCATTTTAGAATTATACAACTGTAGGAGTTCTTACATAAATGTGTTTGTTGTCGTTACTATTCAAATGTAGCTATGAACCCATTCTGACTTTGTGGACCAAACAGGTCTTAATCATGGCTGTGTAGAATGGGTAAATCGATGCTGTACCGGCGTGGGGAGAGTTTTGCCTCTGGAAGGAGCTGTGGCAGTTTGAAGGTTGAGGTCTAGACTCTTCCTCTGAATTTGAACAGAAAGAAGGCGGATTAACTGACAGTCACACTCAAACAATGCGCTGTATTATCACTTCAACTTACGTTATTCATTGAACATTGTAATAAAAGCCTAATCAATAACCCAGTCAAGATAGCATACACTTGAGTAGATCAAAACAAAAACATACAGTTTGCAGAGACTGAACATGATTTAAAAATAGAATGACCTAATAAAAGGTCAAGACAATACAAACCTGTTTATGTTTTATAATAAACTTAGGCCGGACAAAGTTGAATTACTGTTTAATGGATGCCCCGCCTCACTTTTCTCCACACCCCCCCCAAAATAAAAAAATAATAAGCAAAGAGGCACTGAGTTTGAAGGTGGGCCTTGAAATACATCCACAGGTACACCTCCAATTGACTAAAATTATGTAAATTAGCCTATCAGAAGCTTCTAAAGCCATGACATCATTTTCTGGAATTTTCCAAGCAGTTTAAAGGCACAGTTAACTTAGTGTATGTAAACTTCTGACCCACTGGAATTGTGATACAGTGAATTATAAGTTAAATAATCTGTCTGTAATCAATTGTTGGAAAAATTACTTGTGTCATGCACAAAGTAGATGTCCTAACCGACTTGCCAAAACTATAGTTTGTTAACAAGAAATTTGTGGAGTGGTTGAAAAAACGAGTTTTAATGACTCCAACCTAAGTGTATGTAAACTTCCGACTTCAACTGTATGCGGCTCTTTGTTTATAATGCACTGTCCGTTCTCCCTTGAGGCTTTCCCAAGTTGATGCCCAAGAGACCAAACAGCCTGAGATCATGTTCGAGCCTCGGATTGGACAGTGAAAGACACACGCTGGCACCGGCAGGCGACGTGCAGATGTTTAATTTCTCTCTCATGACAGAAGTCAGCGCAAAGTCCTACTATTTATGTGTCCAGGTTAAACGTGGGACATCCCTCATTATAAACAAACAGTCAATTAAATCCATGGTTATTGCATCATTTTTCAGATCTATCGGAAGCGATTAATAGATGAAACAATATAATTTAACCAATTGACTGGCTAGAGATCAGGGTATTCATCAGCAAAGACGCAGTGCAAGCTGATAGTATTTTGGACAACCAAATTGAGTGTCAAAATGATCGATGAAATCGAAGTGTGTCAGCTGTATGGTGATTTGCGATTCATAACTTACATTTTACCGGTACTACCAGTAGTAGTAGGCCAACCGATAACACCACGACGGAATGTGTTTGAAGTGATGATGAACCGCCGAGAACAGCTAACATGTCCAGTAAAGTACATCGCCAGTGGCACGCACACAGATCAGCAGGTGGGGGCTTTTCGTGGCAGCCAGACGAGACAATCGAAGGAGGATGCGGTGAGCAAAGTTACTGGGCTCGAATTTAGTCACGCTTGATCTATATAGATTGATGCTTCCAATTGTGCATGTTATAAACAACTTTTTTTTTAATGATGATAGGTTATACTCTATGGCTGGATTTCTGTATATATTTCCAATGCTACATTCATTTGGCAGACCTAACTTGATTGACCCTCTTTCTACAAGGCCTAGTCTATGAGAGGCCTAATCATATTTGTATGAATATTTTGATAACACCTATAGGCTATAGAGATGCATTCAGGTAATGAACTCATTATTATGCATCAACATTTTAATTTAATTAAAAATGTAATGGTTAATTATTCTTGAATTTGTTAAGACTACCACAATGTGGTAAAGTACTGTTATTCCTTATCACCGTAACTATTTTTTTGTTTTGTTTTTTTGCTTGCTCGCCTCACTTTTCTGGGGGAAAATCCGTTAAACAGTGAATCAATTTTGTCTGGCCTTAGGCTAAAACATATGTAAATGCATTTGTATATCAGCCAACAGAAGGCAAGACCAGAGAAACGTTATTTCATATAAATCTTGAATTAAGCTACTGGAAGTAGCATTTCACAGATCTTTGAAATGATTCATGAAGCACAAATTGCCAGGTCTATCATTTCATCATGTTCATTGGTCTAATTTAACTAAAATATCATAGCTCCAAAAGACTGCAGACCAAATGGTGGTGATAACAATTGGGTTGTATAGTAGAATAGTTGTTTAACAAAAATAGCTTTCCAACATCTCAGCATTAAGTATTAACCACAACTGCAGGAAAAGAACATTGGTTATAATGTAGATGGCAAGCAACAGGGTACAATTGCCAGGATTGGGCTTAAGACACTACTACCAAACCTGAGCTTGTTGTTGCAACACTTGAAAGTCTGGTAGAGAAGTTTTGGTGGGTATAGACTTCTGCTGGGCTTGCGGCTGTGGGGGCCTGCTGGGGGTATGTTGGGGGCCAGCTCCGGCCGCTCTTACCACTTCGCTCTCCGGGGAGCTGGGCCGCGACCCTGGAAGCCCGTTTTTAGTGGGCGTTTTAGCTTCCTTCTTAGGGAACTGGAGCTTCTTCACGTCAAGCCTGTCCGGCGTAACCCACTCATCCAGACGCTTGTTGACTTTAAACAAGCAGAGGCACAAACACATATACACACACCTGAGTTGATCTCTAGTCAAATGTTTGCCAACTTGACATTTACACATATCTGCGTCTTCTGTCAATATCACTGATGGCAATGTTGGAGTTTTACACTCACATTTACATGATGAAGTATAGGATACTCACAGTCAATATAGTGGACATAGTAGAGTTTTCTCCCTGGGATCTCTTTCACACTGAGAATTTCAGCCAAGGCTGCAAGAAAAACATCACACGACATGACAGATCTAGAAACCTATCCAATCTGTGGGTCTCTTCGCTATCTGAATTTATACATTGGCTACGAAGCTAGCTAGCAAAGTTTTTGTCTACAAAACACAACATCGTTACGTTAAATGGAGCTAACTTCAGCATAGTTACAGAATCAAAATATGTATCTAGCTAACGTTAATGCTTTCGTAACTGATAGACAATTAGTAAACAATTGAAATCTCCATTAAACGTCACCAGTGCCTTTGCTTACTATGTGCCACTACCGTAACTAGCCGCTTGTGTTTTCAAACATTCAGTCATGACAGTTGTTTTATTAAGCAGCTATTAACGTTTGCGCCAGCTACCCTAGTGGTAGCCAAGAGGACGATACTCACGCCACTCATCTTCGTTTTCCTGATTTTTTCTAAGAACAGGGAGCCTACAGCCCTCGACAACACCGACCTGTCGAAAGATAAGATATTGAAAATATATATTCACGAAAGTTGAGAGTACACATCTGGATATAAACGTTGTAGTTGTATAATGACTTGGGACTATCGAGTACCCACCGACGAATCCGCCATTTTGGTCATCTGCGAACGTACAATATAGAAGCGCGCAAGTAGTTATGGGAAAATGGCCTGCTCAATGGTTCTGGGTATGTTCGAGGGAGTCAATTGTTTACGCAGCATTGATGCTGGTCGTTTACTTCACTATCATCGGAAGACTACTAAAAGTACTGGCTACATGTACATAATCACAAGAACCATGTCCCCAGTCTTAAACTAAAACGAGTAGTATGCATAGTCAAATCAAAGTGTATTGGTCACATACACAGATTTTCAAATGTTATCACAGGTGCAGCGAAATGCTTGCGTTTCTATCTCTAACAGTGCAGTAATAATTCTTAGCAATACGCACATAATTCAAAAAGTAAAAATTATGAAATATCAGAACGAGCAATGTCAGATGTCAGAGTCCGGAATAATATATATTACAGACTGACATTGCTGGATGGAAGCGGGATGAAAAGGCCGTGGCTTGGGTGGCTGAGGTCCTTGATTGACCTTCTTGGACTTCCTGTGATAGCAGGTGCTGTAGATGTCCTGGCAGTCAGTGCCCCCGATGATGAGTTGGGCAGACCGTACCACCCTCTGCGGTTGTAGACGGTGGAATTGCCAAACCAGGCAGTGATACAGCCCGACAGGATGCTCTCAATGGTGCATCTGTAGAAGTTCGTATCTGGGCTAATAATTCACGAACTAGCAAAGAATATTAACAAATGTGCGCATGTGGCTACATGCAACTTTCGCGTTGATCTCAAAACAAGCGCGTAATAATCGCGACAGCTCATGCTGTAAAACAGTCCAGTGAATGGCACAAATCCATATATGGCAATGGTCTATTTGCATATAAGCCTACTGCAGCTCTGATTGGTTATAGCGCATTAGTCCGTGTAAACTATAGGCATGAGTTGTGCCTGTCAATGCAATAGAATCCTGTTCCAATGCGCTCTGCTTACAACAAAATCTCTTGCATAGTTAGTTGTGCATACTAAGTCTTGCATAGTTCGTTTAGTTTCGGTATGTTGCATTGAAGGTGGCTAATATTGATTCGATCACAATTGCCACAGTAAAGGGAAACGTTTATAGTGGGAAAACTCTAGAAAGCTGAGTGAAGTTCTTGTGATTCTCTGCGCGGGCTGATATTTATTTGCATGGCAGTCATGACATACACGCAGTTTAGGGGGAACAATGGTTGCAAAGTTGCTAATTAGCTCAAATGTTAAAGTTGTCTGTGATGATATTTGAACACACAACCTTTGGGTGGTCCAATTTGTAAGTCGCTCTGGATAAGAGCGTCTGCTAAATGACTTAAATGTAAATGTAAATGTAGACTGGTTAGGCTGGTCGACTAGCTGGATAAGCTGGTGATGCTGGTATTTTTGCTAATTAGCTAAAATGCTAAAGTTGTCCGTGATGAGATTCAAACACGCAACCTTTGGGTTGGTAGACTTTCACATAAGTAACCTTCTGTCTTATGTAACAATACCAAACGTAACATATACTCATTTGAATGTTCGGGATTTTCATTTACTTTGTTACGTCTAGTCTATGAGGCCAGGCTGGGTAACTAACATGTGCTGGTTTTGCTGGTGACCAGCCTTCATTGTGTTTTAGACACTTTGATGCTGGTATGCTGGTGATTCTGCAGTGTACCAGCATAAACTGGCCACCAGCAAAAACCAGCATCACATTGTTTAACCTTTAAAAGTCAGAGCTCTAGGGGGGGGGGGGGGTATCCAAAAATGTACGTTTCCAAAAATAATATGACTAAATTATTTGATGAAATATTGAATTTGGTCTGTGCTACTATAGCCCATAGAAACACATACATAAATGGTGAATAACACATACATAAATGGCAAAATAGACAGTAAAAAAAAATGATCATAGGGAATACGTTTTTGAAGTGTCTTTCCTACATCTGTGAATGCTCAGGAAATATATATACTGTATATATATTTTTTTAACACATATTTAACCCACATTTTTTTGGGACACAAAACTACCTCCATTTGTCTGTATGGCTTACCTTCAGACGAGTCCCGTGACACACGGCCACCTTCCACCGCAGATGCGGAAGGCTGACATAGGAGGCCGCGGTGGATTGAGACGCAGCCCACGCAAAACTGATATCTGTAGCTTAAACTGAAGGATTTTGATGGGGATGTTTTTATTATGTTACTTAGATTGACGCACCAGCTAGCTGTCTATGTTACTTAGATTGACACACCAGCTAGCTGTCTATGACAGTATCATGAAACCATGAAGAGAGATCCAGATGTTCATCCCATGGATATTTAGAGGGCTTCATGACCACCAGTCAGCTTGTAAAAGAGCTCCTGGTTCAACACCTCTGTCTGCTCTCTGGTGCGTGTGGCAATGAAGATGTAGCTCCCAATGTACACGTGCACAATCTTGCAGGTAGCAGTCACACAGCTGAAGACATCTAAAATAGGAATTACTTAAGACAATAAATGACATACCAGCATAACCATATGGAAAAGATATAGAAGAATTTAACAATATTTTATATGTTCTACCTGGAACTTGTAAGAAATACATATGGCAGCAAATATACTTACAATATTCATAGGAGATTCTTGTAATATCTGAATTACAGTATATGGGTGGGTAACATTTAGACATAACATACATTTGAAGTGTATTCTATAAAAAACATACAAGAGACATTTTAATTTAACCTTCTAAGGTCTCACATATGGGACATTCAAAGTACTTGCATGCCACTGTCTGACGTCACTAGCGCACGCAACGACACACTAATTCAAGAAAGATGGAGAGTCCGCCGCGAGGAGGAGCAGGAGGAAGAAAGGCGGGAAAGCAGAAGGAGGGGGAGAAGAGGAGGAGCAGGAGTGGGAAGGAGGGGGAGGAGAGGAGGAGGAGCAGGTGGAGGAAGGGGATGGGGGAAAGCAGGATGGGGAGAAGAGGATGAGGAGGAAGGAGGGGGAGAAGAGGAGGAGGAGCAGGTGGAGGAAGGGGACGGGGGAAAGCAGGATGGGGAGAAGAGGAGGAGGAAGGAGGGGGAGAAGAGGAGGAGCAGGTGGAGGAGGAAGTGGGATGGGGGAAAGTAGGAGGGGGAGGAGGAGCAGGTGGAGGAAGGAGGAAGGAGGAAAGCAGGAGGGGGAGAAGAGGAGGAGCAGGGGGAGGAAGGGGGACACGGGAAAGCAGGGGGAGGAGGAAGGGGACGGGGGAAAGCAGGAGGAGGAGGAAGGGAAAGAATGACTTTGATAGCAGCAGTGAATCTATTTAGATAGTGGTGATCTCTCAACTATCATTCTCACAATAGCACATTGGTAGTAGTCAGTGACAAATATCAAAGCTAAGCTGGGCTTGGTTAAAACCCTGGATAGGAGGTGCTGCCCAGCTTTAACTATGGAAACTCATACTGGAAAATGTATATACAAATATTGTATTTTTCTTATAGTAATTTTCAGTCTTTCTTATATGTTGACTTGTAAAGAAAACAATGTGAAACCCATAAGGAAAGCATTTATTTTGTAGAGCATACACCTTATAATATTCATAGATGAGTTATAATTAATATATTTTACTCAAATATATCATACCATATCTATGTTGGAAATTCACCACAATCATGTATTCAATAGTGTATGTCATATAAGGCATATAACACATATACAAGTACATCACTGTAAGGAAAAGGAAAAAACATACAAAATCTTACCAGATCCTAGATAACTTATTAGATATTGGTACAAATACTCTTCTTCTGCCATACAATATTCTTATTTGATTTTCATGATTATTTTCCATATGGGTAATCAGCTAGACTATGCTGGTAAACCAGGATAACAAGCTAGACCATGCTGGTCAGACCAGCTAGACCATGCTGGATAACAAGCATAACCAGCTAGACCATGCTGGTCAGACCAGCTAGACCATGCTGGACAACAAGCATAACCAGCTAGACCATGCTGGTCAGACCAGCTAGACTATGCTGGACAACAAGCATAACCAGCTAGACCATGCTGGTCAGACCAGCTAGACCATGCTGGACAACAAGCATAACCAGCTAGACCATGCTGGTCAGACCAGCTAGACTATGCTGGACAACAAGCATAACCAGCTAGACCATGCTGGTCAGACCAGCTAGACCATGCTGGTCAGACCAGCTAGACCATGCTGGACAACAAGCATAACCAGCTAGACCATGCTGGTCAGACCAGCTAGACTATGCTGGACAACAAGCATAACCAGCTAGACCATGCTGGTCTGACCAGCTAGACCATGCTGGACAACAAGCATAACCAGCTAGACCATGCTGGCCAGACCAGCTAGACCATGCTGGACAACAAGCATAACCAGCTAGACCATGCTGGTCAGACCAGCTAGACCATGCTGGTCAGACCAGCTAGACTATGCTGGACAACAAACATAACCAGCTAGACCATGCTAGTCAGACCAGCTAGACCATGCTGGTCAGACCAGCTAGACTATGCTGGACAACAAGCATGACCAGCTAGACCAAGCTGGTCAGACCAGCTAGACTATGCTGGACAACAAACATAACCAGCTAGACCATGCTAGTCAGACCAGCTAGCTGTCTATGACAGTATCATGAAACCATAAAGAGAGATCCAGATGTTCATCTCATGGATATTTAGAGGGCTTCATGGCCACCAGTCAGCTTGTAAAAGAGCTCCTGGTTCAACACCTCTGTCTGTTCTCTGGTGCGTGTGGCCATAAAGATGTAGCCCCCAATGTACTCGTGCACAATCTTGCAGGTAGCAGTCACACAGCTGAAGGCAATGTTCACATTAGCATTGAACTCGATGGCCACCTGGAATAAAGAATAGAGGATTTTGGCAATGAAGCCCTTTCTCTACATCACCAGAGTCATATAAACTCATGGATAAAATTTTTATCTCTGCATCCAGTATGAAGGAAGTTAGAGGTAGTTTTCCGAGCCAATGCTAACTAGCGTTAGCACAATTACTAGAAGTATATGGTATCTACTACCATGCAAGCAGTTAACATAGATTTCCAGTCATTGTGCTAACGCTAGTTTGCAATTGCGCTTACGCTAGTTAGCAACTTCCTTCAAACTGCACGCAGAAGCATAAAAATGGTATCCACGAGTGACTCTGGGAAGTAGATAAAGGGCTTCATTGCCAAAATCCTGAAGTATCTCTTTAATGGTCTTCAGATAAACATTTAAGTCATAATTAGTTGGACCAGGCCCTGGCATATCATCAGACTGCATACACAGAGACACTGAACACTGTACACAAGTCATAACATACCAATCTCATTGCAAATGGTGAGTGGAACCCCAGATTTTTTGTTGTAAAGAAATTAGTTAAAACCCCAGATCCTTTACCCCCTCCATTGAGCAATGCAACAGTTTTCTTTAATTTCCCCAATACAAAATCAAGGACATCTACTGCACTGTACAAACTACACCTTGATTAGGACCTGCCCCTCTTCTTCATACTGAGCCTCACAGCTGCAGTTTAAACAAATTCTAATTGACAACCCCAACATCTGTCTCTGAAATTGTCCAAAATATGAGTTAAACTATCTGCCCCTTGGTCCCTATTCTAACAGCAATCATAAAATCCAGCCTCATTCTTGTCAGAAAACTGCCTCCATTATACTAACATTGAAAAAACCTGGACTGGACGCCAACACCCTAAGCAATTACATACCAATTTCCAACTTGCCATTTCTATCAAAGGTCCTTGAACGTGTGGTCTCAATACAGCTACATAACTACCTTTCAACCAACAATCTGCATGAACCCTTCCAGCCCGGCTTCTGTGCATGGCAGAGAACAAAGACAGCCCTGGTAAAAGTAACAAATAGCTTGTTGATGGCAGCTGATGATGGAGACACTAGCATCCTTTTACTTCTGGGTAAAACTGACTGACAGACAAGAATTTGTGACTCTTGGTAATTATAAATCCAACCCTGCCACAGTCACTCAAGGGGTTCCACAGGGCTCTGTTCTGGGGGACACTCTTGTTCTCTATATACATGCTAGCACTTGGTATACTAATCCGAAGATTTGGATGAAACTTTAATATTTATGCAGATGACACACAAAAATACTCTACATTACGAAAAGTATGTGGACACCTGCTCATCGAAAATCTCATTCCAAAATCATGGGCATTAAAATATGGAGTTGGTCCCCCATTTGCTGCTATTACAGCCTTCACTCTTCTGGGAAGGCCTTCCACTAGATGTTGGAACATTGCTGTGGGGAGCATTAGTGAGATCGGGCACTGATGTTGGCCGATTAGGCCTGGCTCGCAGTTGGCGTTCCAATTCAACCCAAAGGTGTTCGATGGGTTGAGGTCATGGCTCTGTGAAGGCCAGTGAAGTTCTTCCACACTGATCTCGACAAACCATTTCTGTATGGACCTCGCTTTGTGCAGGGGAGTATTGTCATGCTGAAACAGGAAAGGGCCTTCGTGAAACTGTTGCCACAAAGTTGGAAGCACAGAATCATCTAGAATGTCATTATATGCTGTAGTGTTATTGTGTCTCTTCACTGGAACTAAGGGGCCTAGCCCGAATCATGAAAAACAGCCCCAGACCATTATTCCTCCTCCACTAAACTTTACAGTTGGCACTATTCATTTGGGCAGGTAGCGTTCTCCTGGCAGCCGCCAAACCCAGATTTGTCCGTCGGACTGCCAGATGGTGAAGCGTGATTCATCACTCCAGAGAACGTGTTTCCACTGCTCCAGAGACCAATGGCGGCGAGCTTTACACCACTCCAGCCGATGCTTGGGATTGCGCATGGTGATCTTAGGCTTGTGTGCGGCTGCTCAGCCATGGAACACCATTTCATGAAGTTTCCGACGAACAGTTATTGTGCTGACGTTGCTTCCAGAAACAGTTTGGAACTCGGTAGTGAGTGTTGCAACCGAGGACAGATGATTTTTATGAGCTAAGCTCTTCAGCACTTGGCGGTCCCGTTCTGTGAGCTTGTGTGGCTTACCACTTTGCAGCTGAGCCATTGTTGCTCCTAGACGTTTCCACCTCACAATAACAGCACTTACAGTTGACCGGGGCAGCTCTAGCAGAGCAGGAATTTGACAAACTGACTTGTTGGAAAGGTGGCATCCTATGACCGGCCGTGGCCGGCTGCGACAGAGCCTGGACGCGAACCCAGAGTCTCTGGTGTTTCCTCAACCTTTGCCTCTCCCGTGCCCGTTGGGGAGTTGCAGCAATGACACAAGATCCTAATTGGATATGACGAAATTGGAGAGAAAAAGGTGGTAAAAAAAGAAAGTGAAAAAAATAAAAGTTGTGCCTTCCGGGTGGCGCAGTGGTCTAGGGCACTGCATCGCAGCGCTAGCTGCGCCACCCGGGAGGCACAACTTTTCTTTTTTTTTTACTTTCTTTTTTTACCACCTTTTTCTCTCCAATTTCGTCATATCCAATTAGGATCTTGTGTCATTGCTGCAACTCCCCAACGGGCACGGGAGAGACAAAGGTTGAGGAAACACCTGCTTGATTAACCCAGTTGAAACACTGTTCAACTGACGACCGAAGTCAGCCTGCCGGCACCCGGCTCGCCACAAGGAGTCGCTAGAGCGCAATGAGCCAAGTAAAGCCCCCTCGGCCAAACCCTCCCCTAACCCGAACGATGCTGGTCCAATTGTGCGCCACCCTATGGGACTCCTGGTCACGGCCGGTTGTGACACTCCCTGGGATCAAACCCAAGGCTGTAGTGACGCCGCAACACTGCGATGCAGTGCCTTAGATCACTGTGCCACTCGGGAGTCCTTGTCAACCCACCTCTAACCCACATTGAATCCTGCCTCTCTTCAATAAAAACATAGATGCAACAAAACTTCCTCAAGCTCAACAGTGATAAAATGGAACTCCTCACAGGCACCAAATCCACCTTCACCAAAGCTGGCAACCTCACCCTCATCATTGATGACACCATTGTCTCTCCCTCCCTCCACGCACGCAACCTTGGCGTCATCCACCCTCTCCTTTGACCTCCACATAAGAGACTGTCAAATCCTCATTCTTCCACCTCCACAACATTGCCAAAGTCAGGTCCTCCCTCTCTCGTCCTGCCCCTGAAACCCTCATACATGCATTCATCTCCTCCCGTCTTGACTACTACAATTCGCTACTCTCCGGCATCAACTCAAGCTCCCTCCATAAGCTCCAAATGCTTCAAAACCCTGCAGCCCGACTCCTCACCCACAGTCCTGGCAGCACATCACCCATGTTCTCCCGTCAACTTCACTGGTTCCCTGTCTCCCAACGCATTGATTACAAGATCCTCTCAGACCTTCATCTCCCCTACCAACCCACACGCGCACTCGGTAGGGTCTGGAACTCCCTCCCTCCATGAGTCCATCACTATCTTTCAGTCTCTCCTAAAGCCCCACCTCTTTGATAAGGCCTACCCTTTTTGCCTCAATATATTTCATGATATGTAGCCTAACGTACGCAATGATGTGCCAAATCTTGATTAAGGGCATTATTATAAGGTAAGCATTAGAATAAGCCGCCTCAATATTTGCAGCCATAGGTGATAATATCTCTCTAGGAGCTGATCCGTCGTCAGTATTGTGGAATAATATTAAGGTAAGATTTAAATGGATAAAGCGGATCTGAGAGCAGCACTGCTTTTCTTTCGATCCTATCAGTATCGACACATGCCTTAATGATGCACGTAGCGACTGACCGTCCTCTCTGCATGGTGTTTTGGGTAACACGTGTTACATCTTTGGCCGTTAGAGGAAAGCTGCATTGTTAAAATACTCTTAAGCCTAAATTCCATCGCTATAGGGAAACCAGGCCCTGGTCACACCGGTCCACAAATCTGTGCAGCATGGGTGACAGGGCCTTCACGTGGCCTCTCAGCTCTGGAATGTTCTACCTGCACATTCATTTTTGTGTGTTTTGTTTTATACCTTATGCGCATTGAGCCTGGGAAATTCACTTTACAAATGAAATATTATTATTATTACATATTTGATATAATACAGACCAAGTAACAGATACATGAAGAAACATAATTAGGTAAAAAATGAGACGTGTACCTGCTGGATATCCCAGTTGACATTCCACTGCTTCATGATGTTGTATCTCCACGTCTTCACCACATCTCCGGTGCCGAGGTCAATGCGGATGAGACGGTTGTTGGTGACGCCGAGGACCTCATCTTTACGGCATCCCTTAAACCTGTGTTTATACAGGAAATGTGTCGAATTTGGGTAATTTCAAGTGAGATCAGATTTAGTGCTATGTTGACAGGGCAGATATCTGTAAACTATTCCCCCTCAGGAGACTGAAAAGATTTGGCATGGATCCTCAGATCCTCAAAAGGTTCTACAGCTGCACCATCGAGAGCATCCTGACTGGCTGCTTCACTGCCTGGTATGGCAACTGCTCGGCCTCCGACCGAGAGTAGTGCGTACGGCCCAGTACATCACTGGAACCAAGCCTCCTGCCATCCAGGACCTCTATATCAGGCAGTGTCATATCAAGCCCTAGAAATTGTCAAAGACTCCAGCCACCCTAGTCATAGACTGTTCTCTCTGCTACCACACAGCAAGCGGTACCGGAGCGCCAAGTCGAGGTCCAAAAGGCTTCTTAACAGCTTCTACCCCCAAGCCATAAGACTCCTGAATAGCTAATCAAAGGGCTACCCAGACCCCTCTTTTACACTGCTGCTACTCTCTGTTTATGATCTATGCATAGTCACTTTAACTCTACCTACATGTACATATTACCTCAATTACCTCGCCTAACCGGTGCCCCTGCACATTGACTCTGTACTGGTACCCCCTGTATAAAGCCTCGCTTGTTATTTTACTGCTGCTGTTTAATTATTTGTTACTTTTATTTTCTATTTTCTACTTATCTATTTTTTACAAAACACTTATTTTTTTCTTAACTTCTTAAAGCATTGTTGGTTAAAGGCTTGTAAGTAAGCATTTCACTGTAAGGTCTGTTGTATTCTGCGCATGTGACAAATACAATTTGATTTGACTATTTGACAAAAAGACATGTACTCACCTCACCACAAAATAACACACCCCGAACTCAGGTAGAGCCTGCCAGATCTGAAGAAACCTGAGGAGAGCATCTGTTAGAGGGAGCTGGGCCACATTCTGATAGGCTTCCAGGATGCGGGGAGTTAGCTGACCGAGCAGAGGAATGGTTAGAATCACTGGAGACTGAATCTTATTGTTTGCTTCTCTTACCATACATTCGAGTTCCGTCCAGATCACATGACTCTTACCTGTTTGGACTTGTACTTTTTGTGGTAGCGTGGGGATACAAGGCCGTGTGTGTTGATGATGTCATCAGTCTGAGCAGCATTGACCCCGGGGGTGGTTCGCTGCATGTCCAGGAAGGACTGGATATTCTGCACCTCATTAGAGAAGGAGCTGTCTGCTAGACTCTTCCCCTTGGAGGCTAAACGGCAAGCTGCCATCCACCTGCTGTACTGCAGCTCCTAGTGGAAGGGGGAGGAATGGACATATGGAAAGATGGAAAGAAACCATAGCATAGCATAGTGGGATATAGCACATTTATATGTAGGGTCAGGGTGACACTGAAGAGGAAACTGTTCTTATAGCAGTTGGGTCTATTCTTTGCGACATGTTATATACATGTACACAAACCAGTGGTCAAATTCGAATAGCTTTTTACTTATAGGAAAAGTGCTTCGAACAGAGTGAGCTGAGAGTTGAGTTCCTTACATTCTCACAGCGTAGGTAGACCTCATTCATGCCCTGAGCCCCAGGAATCAGCAGTCTGATGCAGAACTTCTGACCAGCCACACTAACGTCTGGGACCACCTCACAGCCTGGGGAGCACAGCACTTCCTTATGGGACCAGTTTGGACTCATTTGGCTTGTTAAAGTCACCAGTGAAGAAACGTCATTATATCTAGAATGTCCTTTCTGATGCTCTATGTACTACACATCTTCGTGTCAACTTGTGTGGTTGTGGTTCTATGTGAAAATGTGGGCTGAATGTAGAGTATGTGCATGTGGGTGGGCATTTTCACCACAGTGAATGTCAGTACATTTGACCTTTGAGATTCATCTGCTGAATGGGCTCCTTGAGGCTCTCCTCTTTACTCTTGTAGTAGGAGATGGATGTGTTGTTGAACGTGAACCAGAACTGCTTATAGCCCTTTAGTGTCAGTCTCTTTGGTCTAGGAGAGAGTGAGATGAAACAAACTAGAATGCTAAGGGTTTTCAGCAACATTGGAAAGGGTACGCAGTTGTATGTCTGTGTGAGTGAGCATGTCAATAAAACCGTAGCGGCGGTTAGTGTGTGTTTGCTTGTGTGTGTGTGTGTGTGTGTGTGTGTGTGTGTGTGTGTGTGTGTGTGTGTGTGTGTGTGTGTGTGTGTGTGTGTGTGTGTGTGTGTGTGTGTGTGTGTGTGTGTGTGTCTATAAACACTCATCCAGACTATCAGAGTCTCATATATCTTGTGTGATCGATATCCAATCTAAAATCCATGGCAGGAAAAGGTGGTCACCGGCAGAAAGATGGATGTGAGTCAGAGGGCGTTCAGCCAGCCAGCCAGCAGTGATGTATGTTGTCAACCCATCTTACCTGAAGATGTTCAAGTAGTCATGCAGCTCTGGTGCTACCGTCATTGTTTCCTGTGAAGAGATAAAACCCTGTGTCTATTTTGTGTCATGTGCGGTTGCAATTCAACTTTTTCCATGTCACTTTTTTTGCTTCCTTACAAATCAGCCCTGATCACCATTACAGACTGCTACAGAATGGTGGATAATCAGAGGGACTAACCAGCATGTCTTCAGCACTGCACTCCTCTGCATCCATCTTCACATTACAGACTGCTACAGTATGGTGGAGAATCAGAGGGACTAACCAGCATGTCTTCAGCACTGCACTCCTCTGCATCCATCTTCACCTCCAAACACTGAAGGGCGGAGTCAAGGTCATCCATGGCAGGACATGATGTCATCAGCCGGGGCTCTGACAGAGACACCTTACCAATGTGGTGCTGAGGATAGCGCACACACAAACGTATAACAGTGTGAAAGAGAAGGGAAGCAATGTGTCATAGACAGAGAATAACCTTTGGGGACAGTTCTTGTTTGTTTACCTGAAGGGCAGCAAAGAGCATCATCTCTTCCTCTGTGCAGCCAACATCCTCTAACAAGATGGCCCAGCGAGCCTGCTCATACATCTGGGTCAGACGGACTGCATCATACTGGAGACGGAGACAAGGTAGATAAAGTGACCGATTACACATAGCACAATTCATGGCCACCATGAGGTAGAAGAAGGAAATAATCGATAGCCCCTCAGAGAGCATGTTGCAGGCCTACCTTGGGCTGCAGGTCATGGAAGCAGTAGTATTTGAAGCGTAGCAGCAGTCTGTCATGCTCCTGCACTCCCTGTTGGAGCAGAGAACGAGACGAATCCAGCCATCTAAAGTCCACAATAAAACACATGTAATTAATTGAATTACACACCGTTATTTTTCACTAACAATACACAGAGTAACATACGCATACCTAAACATATCTATGTGTGTTGTGAACACACAGACACTCACCTGCTGTGAACTTGGGCCTTGTCCACAAGGCTGGTGGGACGGGGCGTCTTGGTGATAGTCTCAGGAGCAGGTAGGCTGACAGACAACATCTTATACACAGCCTCAGTCTGGGGTGAGTCAGCAAAGTGCACAGGCATGCCATTGGACAGGGTGTGAGCTGGACCTGTCGTTATTACACATGCAGTTAGGATATGTTACATGATATTTGGTATGTACTGTACAGTGAAAGCTATTGTACTTAATGTTGCCCATCCATTTTGAAATTTGAAGTGTACCACCAATTCCACTGGACCTACCTGATGAGATCCGAAGGCTTGTTAGATCATATACTACTACTTCCTCCTCTGTGTCTTTCTTCTTTTTCTTCTCCTCCACTGGCCGTAACAACGACAGCTCCTCTGGGTGACGCATGTCTGAGAAGAAGCAGTGTGAGGGGATACTGATTAACACCTGCAACAATGAACCTCTAGTTAGAGAGCACGGTATAGCCCAGACGCACTTCTTCAGGTACCTGCAGAATCGCAACTTTACAAAAAAGATTTCCCCTCTTTCCCATCTCTCCCAATCACCAGCTGGCTTGATGAATGTTTGAACCTGGATCCGTATGTAAAGGGACATACAGTCTTTCTATGGTGTAAGACATTATTCAGAATATGATATGCCCCACTCTTGACCATGTAAAGCATTCATTGGAGGTGAGATTTCTGATATCACCTGGCATTCTGCAATTGACAGGATACACTCATCCTCTATCTGCATTAGACATGTGTTACTACAGTTTAAAGTATTTCATTGCCTACACTTTAGCAGGAGTATACATGCCAGATTGTTTCCAGATACAGTGCATTTTGGAAAATATTCAGACCCCTTGACTTTTTCCACATTTTGTTACGTTTCAGCCTTATTCCATAGTCTGCAGAGAAGAATGGGAGTAACTCCCCAAATACCGTTGTGTCAAGCTTGTAGCGTCATACCCTATAAGACTCGAGGCTGTAATCGCTGCCAAAGGTGCTTCAACAAAGTACTGAGTAAAGGGTCTGAATACTTATGTAAATGAGGTATTTCTGTTTTTTATTTTTAATATATTGGCAAAAATTTCTGAAAACCTGTTTTCGCTTTGTAATCATCAAGGGGATAAAACTGTAAACGTAACAAAATGTGGAAAAAGTCAAGGGATCTGAATACTTTCCAAATGCACTGTATACCTGTATACTGGTAATGACTAAAACTTATTTCAATTCTTAGGACCAATATCGAATTAATTTAGGGCATTTCCAGACCATGTGTATAAATTGTCCATTGCCCCCACTACAGTGCCAACATTTGTCAGACACAGAAGGTTGCATGAGGTTCAATTTCCTAGTGGTCAGATATACTCTCTATACAGACATTTGAAATGGATACAATTTTCAAAACATAATTTTTTCCCAGATACGTTCCCATGTTTCAGAAGAAAGGTGGACACCTAAATCCTTGCCCCAGCACAATTCTACACGTGGCATACACAAGATCTGGAGTTAGTAAGGAGTTTATAAAGTTGACTGGCTAAGTGTCTATTGTACTTAAACATTTCAGTTTTCTAATTCAGTAGACTTTGGAGATCTTCTCTCCCACATGTTTAGAAAAATGTGACCTTATTTGTAAGTAGAGTAGGAAGTCTTTATTGGGAAAATTTTATTCATTTCTGATTTGTTCAAATGATCCCATATTGTTGTCATCAAACAAATCAGAGACCATGGAAATACATTTAGCTTCCCATTCTCTATTTACCACAAGGTTTTCCATTATTCAATACACCCCCATTTTACCAAAGAGGGGCTTGGGATGAATGCTTCCAACAAAGCTCAAAGTTGTATGCAAATTGGAAGCAATCTCACAGGAACATTTTAAAATGGGATTCTTTATCCCTTCCCAGTATTTTGGATTGTACCACAGGGCCCGAAGAGACAACGAACATATGTTAATGTCAAAGACCTCTTGTTTTATGACCTCCCAAGGAGTGGGATCGTTGTTATAAGCCCATTTAAGAGTGTACCTTGCATTAAATACCAAATCGTTTTTCTGAATATCAGGAAGGCCCAGGCCACCTCTATTTCTGTCCATTGATCATTTTGATTGGCTGACTCAAGGGGGTTTGTTTCTCTCTCCAGAGAAACTTCCTGAAAAAAGTAATGAACTTCTTGAACCATTCTCCCGAAAAGGAGAGAGGGATTACACTGAGGAGGTATGTTATAGCTGGGCTAGACAATCTGGACCCTCTCGTTCTAAAATGATTCACCGAAATTGTTGCAACCGTTATTACTAGCCTGTTCAACCTCTCGTATCGTCTGAGATCCCCAAAGATTGGAAAGCTGCCGCGGTCATCCCCCTCTTCAAAGGGGAGACACTCTAGACCCAAACTGTTATAGACCTATATTCATCCTGCCCTGCCTTTCTAAAATCTTCGAAAGCCAAGTTAACAAACAGATCACCGACCATTTCGAATCCCACCGTACATTCTCCACTATGCAATCTGGTTTCCGAGCTGGTCATTGGTGCACCTCAGCCACGCTCAAGGTCCTAAAGGATATCATAACCGCCATCGATAAAAGACAGTACTGTGCAGCCGTCTTCAGCGACCTGGCCAAGGCTTTCGACTCTGTCAATCACCGTATTCTATCACAGACTCAATAGCCTTGGCTTTTCAAATGACTGCCTCGCCTGGTTCACCAACTACATCTCAGATAGAGTTCAGTGTGTCAAATCGGAGGGTCTGTTGTCTGGACCTCTTGCAGTCTCTATGGGGTGCCACAGGGTTCAATTCTCAGGCTGACTCTTTTCTCTGTATATATCAATGATGTCGCTCTTGCTGTTGGTGATTCTCTGATCCAACTCTACGCAGACGACACCATTCTGTATACATCTGGCCCTTCTTTGGACACTGTTAACAAAGCTTCAATGCCATACAACACTCCTTCCGTGGCCTCCAACTGCTTTTAAATGCTAGTAAAACTAAATACATGCTCTTCAACCGATTGCTGCCCGCACACGCCCGCCCGACTAGCAACACTACTCTGGACGGTTCTGACTTAGAATATGTGGACAACTACAAATACCTAGGTATCCGGTAAGACTGTAAACTCTCCTTCCAGACTCACATTAAGCATCTCCAATCCAAAATTAAATCTAGAATCAGCTTCCTATTTCACAGCAAAGCCTCCTTCACTCATGCTGCCAAACATACCCTCGTAAAACTGACTATCCTACCGATCCTTGACTTCGGTGATGTCATTTACAAAATAGCCTCCAACACTGGATGTAGTCTATAACAGTGACATCCGTTTTGTCACCAAAGCACCATATACTACCCACCACTGCGACCTGTATGGTCTCGTTGGCTGGCCCTCACTACATATTCGTCGACAAACCCACTGGCTCCAGGTCATCTATAAGTCTTTGCTAGGTAAAGCCCCGCAGCTCACTGGTCACCATAGCAACACCAACCTGTAGCACGCGCTCCAGCAGGTATATTTCACTGGTCATCCCCAAAGCCAACACTTACTTTGGCCGCCTTTCCTTACAGTTTTCTGCTGCCAATGACTGGAACGAATTGCAAAAATCACTGAAGCTGGAGTCTTATATCTCCCTCTCTAACTTTAAGCATCAGCTGTCAGAGCAGCTTACCGATCACTGCACCTGTACACAGCCAATCTGTAAATAGCCCATCCAACTACCTCATCCCAATATTGCTATTTATCCTCTTGCTCTTTTGCACCCCAGAATCTCTACTTGCACATCATCATCTGCACATCTATCACTCCAGTGTTAATACTAAATTGTAATTATTTTGCCTCTATGGTCTATTTGTTGCCTTACCTCCCTACTCTTCTACATTTGCACACACTGTACATAGATTTTTCCATTGTGTTATTGACTGTACGTTTGTTTATGTGAAACTCTGTGTTGTTGTTTTTAATTGCACTGCTTTGCTTCATCTTGGCCAGGTCGCAGTTGTAAATGAGAACTTGTTCTCAACTGGCCTACCTGGTTAAATAAAATAAAAAAACATGTGGAAGAATGTTCATTTTTATTGTGTCTATTTTACCCAATGTTTTATATATACACTAGATTTCTGACAGACAGCGCTGACAGCGCTGGTTTGAAGCCACCGCGCCTCCATCTTGGCACAATACATGAAAAAACATACAAATTATATTATGTGAGCTAAAAATATAAACGCAACATGTAAAGTGTTGGTCCCATGTTTAATGTGCTGAAATAAAAGATACCAGAAATGTTCCATATGCTCAAAAACCTTATTTTGCTTGGATTTTGTGAACAAATTCGTTTACATCCCGGTTAGTGAGTATTTTTCCTTTGCCAAGACAAGCCATTCATCTGACAGGAGTGGCATATTAAGAAGCTGATTAAACAGCAAATTTGGCAGTACGTCCAACCGGCCTCACAACCGCAGACCACGTGTAACCACGCCAGCCCAGCACCTCCACATGCGGCTTCTTCACCTGTGGGATGGTCTGAGACCAATCACCCGGACAGCTGATGAAACTGTGGGTTTGCACAACCAAAGTATTTCTGCACAAACTGTCATAAACCGTCTCAGGGAAGCTCATCTGCGTGCTCGTCATCCTACCCAGGGTCTTGACCTGACCGAATTTCGGCAATGTAACCAACTTCAGTGGACAAATGCTCACCTACGATGACCACTGGCATGGTGGAGAAGTGTGCTCTTCAAGTATGAATCCCGGTTTCAACTGTACCGGACAGATGGTGTCATGTGGGCGTGCGGTTTGCTGATGTCAACATTGTAAACAGAGTGCCCCATGGTGGAGGTGGGGTTATGATATGGGCAGGCATAAGCTACAGACAAACACAATTACATTTTATCAATGGCAATTTGAATGCACAGAGATACCTTGACGAGATCCTGAGGCCCATTGTCGTGTCATTCATCTGCCGCCATCACCTCACGTTTCAGCATGATAATGCACAGCCCCATGTCATGAGAATCTGTGCACAATTCCTGGAAGATGAAAACGGCCCAGTTTTTTCATGGCCTGCTTACTCAGACATGTTATCCATTGATCATGTATGGGATGCTCTGGATAGATGTATACGACAGCGTGTTCCTGTTCCCGCCAATATCCAGCAACTATCCAGCACAAAGCCATTGAAGCCATTTTTTTAAGGTATCTGTGACTATTTGATGCATATCTGTATTCCCAGAAATGTGAAATCCACACAGTAGATTAGTGCCTATTGAATTTATTTTAATGGACTGATTTCCTTATATGAACTGTAACTCAGTAAAGTCTTTTAAATTGTTACACGTTGCCTTTATATTTGTGTTCAGTGTATAAAAACATTTACCAGAATGTTTTATATGTAACTAATTGGCCAATACATAGCATCAGCAATCCAGGGTTTATATACATCGTTGATTTTACCACCATTTTTATGCCTTATTGTTTTTAATTGGAAGTCCGATACCCAGCCATCACAAGCTCACTGGGTTATGGAATGTTATGGCCCATCTCAAAGCTAAAATATTTCACCCGTGGCTCCACTCAAAAGTTAGTTTTATAAGGTCTGGCAGCCATTCCTCGACTACTTTGAGAGTAACCTCTCTGCTGAGAACTTAATGTAGCCCCTATTCTATTGTGTTGTTTCTGTCCTTAATTTCCACCAGCGGTTCCATAGGATAGTACCCATGTAATCTTAATTGATGCGCCCAAGTGTAACAGGGGAATTTAGTTATTGTACCTGATGTTGTGTTATGTTTGTTACTGTAGATAATGCTCCGCTTTTATGTGTTCCAATTACAATAATATCTGCAACAATAACTTCTTACTTTTATTTAGGTAGGAACTTCTCATACATGTACTTACTCAGCAGACGACAGACCCCCATAACAGTTTGGAAGACTGGACGAGAGAAGCAGGCCTGAAGCCTCAGAGTGGTCCCGTTGGGTAGGCCCAGTTTCAGGGGCTTGTGCTGGGGGGTGAGGCTCAGGCGAGCATCGGCATGGATCTCATACTTCTCAAGGGTCCAGGATAGTTGGAGCAGCCACTGCTGCTTCTGCTCCCACCACAGGGCATGGTCTGACCAGTCCTTCTTTATCTCTGGGGTGGACAGAGGAGTCTGTCGGTGATTTATATTAACACATCTATGGTGTGTCTCATAGATACTTTGAATCTTGTTTTGAAATCAATATTCATGTTCTGATTTACAGATATTGTGGAGTACGTGTCTATAATAACTTACTACACCCCACGATTAAGATATCAACAACCCTGAGAAATTACAAAATAGATACTCATATACAATCTAAAAATATACTGTATCTTAAATATAGTCCCAAGATGGACGTTGAAGTGTACGTTGGTAGGGAACTCACGTGTCTTCTCCACAATTCTGAGTACGACACCACCAATGTGCAGGTCTGAGGTCACGCTAACTTTGAAGGGTGTGGCCTCTGGGCCAAGCTCCTCCACTGTCACAGACAGATCCCAAGCAGCCATACTTACAGAGGGAAAATATATCACTCATCTTTTATTATTGGTATTAATTGTGATAAGTGATGCTACATCATGGCTTTAACAATAAACTCTCGTTTGAAGACGCTGTACTGCAAAGTGGTAATACAACCATCGGGTTATGCCACATTTAAGATAGTAACACACATTAACACATTTTTCAATTAAAGCAAAAATTCATACTTTTGGGGGAAAGTAAAATGCTGAACTCTGATAGTGTACGGTTATTTATAAACAGACAAATCTGGGGAACATGGTAATGCCCTGAATCAAACTACAGGTCAAATATTAGGCCGACCCTAGTCTTGGCCATTCCCCACATTAAAATATATTGTAATATTGTACTCCACCAACACATTATAATAAGACCAAGATCATATTACTTCCTGTAAATTAATGAGCCCTTTCATAGTCATCTGTTCAATAACCCCAATACCCCCTATCCAAGCTTTTATATCTGCCCCTCCTTTTAGGACAAGACCAATTGGACTGTTAGATTATCATAGGAATAATAAAACGTTACCCCAGTAAGCCACTATTCAGTTTGGGCAATTCTAGTTCTGTTCTGTGCCTCAACATCACCCTGTCTGTCTCCATTTTCATAGAGTATCTCTATCAGTGTCTCTATAGTCTCTGCCCTGGGAGGACATTGTTGTTCCCTTACCTAGTTGTAGTCGCAAACAAAATGTTCTTTAGAGTCAAACACCAGGTGCCCTCAGTCTCTACCACTGTTTGGTGGTCTTTGCAGCTTGTGAAATATCTCAGTCACTTCCTCCTGTCTATCTCCCTCTCGGTCTTAGTGTCTGCGGTCTTATCCTGTGTAAATGTCAAGAGATGGAGGACTGTTCCTCTTTCACATAACATCAGGGCTGTAGGTGCTTGTTTTAAAGGGGGAGTTATCAGATACTGTTGCTGAGCAACTATTGTATTGACAAACATGCAAGAATAATTTTCCATATGTGTAAACACATATTGGTATTGGGATAGTTATAAGAACAACTTGATTAGTTGCCATCTAAAAAAAAATATTCTACAATAAAAATTAATAAAAAAAAAATAATGGATAGTTAAAGATGCAATCCAGGATCTTAAGCGCTTATACATTTAAAATATTGTACGAATTGGAATTTGTAACATATTCTATGCAGGACGTAACATATCATACAAAATGGATGGCGTAGTACACAATGTTCAGGGACACGTTTTTGACTCGAGCACTACTTACAAAACTACTGGCAAAAATGATACCAAAGCTCTAGTGCATCACTAACGTAGTCTGTTAATGGGTCGGTGGAGTTTAGACACTCCTGAGGGCTTGTGAGGAAGACCCTCTAGTGGTCAATTACAGGTTAATCATGAGATGCAAGGTTTGTAGGGAAATACTTTTCGTACATTTAGAAAGTACATTAACTTTTCTTTAACCAAGCAGTATGCAAAGCCATGCTGATTAGCAAAAGTGGAACATGCTTGAAGGGTTTTCCCAGTTTGGAAAGGAAGAAAATAGAAGCAGAAGGATGCATAACCACAGACACAGATCAATATAGAAATAAACTCAGCATAAAAAGAAACGTCCTCTCACTGTCAACTGCGTTTATTTTCAGCAAACTTAACATGTGTAAATATTTGTATGAACATAACAAGATTTCAACAACTGAGACATAAACTGAACAAGTTTCATAGACATGTGACTAACAGAAATGGAATAATGTGCCCGTGAGGGGTCAAAATCAAAAGTAATAGTATCTGGTGTGGCCACCAGCTGCATTAAGTTCTGCAGTGCATCTCCTCCTCATGGACTGCGCCAGATTTGTCAGTTCTTGCTGTGAGATGCTACCCCACTCTTCCACCAAGGCACCTGCAAGTTCCCGGACATTTCTGGGGGGAATGGCCCTAGCCCTCACCCTCCGATCCAATAGGTCCCAGACGTGCTCAATGGGATTGAGATCCGGGTTCTTCGCTGGCCATGGCAGAACACTGACATTCCTGTCTTGCAGGAAATCACGCACAGAACGAGCAGTATGGCTGGTGGCATGGTCATGCTGGAGGGTCATGTAACGCACAGAGTTGAGATTGCCTGCAATGACAACAAGCTCAGTCCGATGATGCTGACACACCGCCCCAGACCATGACTGACCCTCCACCTCCAAATCGATCATGCTCCAGAGTACAGGCCTCGGTGTAACAATCATTCCGTCGATGATTAACACAAATCTGACCATCACCCCCTGGTGAGACAAAACCGCGACACACCAGTAAAGAGCACTTTTTGCCAGTCCTGTCTGGTCCAGCGACGGTGGGTTTGTGCCCATAGGCAACGTTGTTGCCGGTGATGTCTGGTTAGGACCTGCCTTACAACAGGCATACAAGCCCTTAGTCCAGCCTCTCTCAGCCTATTGCGGACAGTCTGAGCACTGATGGAGGGATTGTGTGTTCCTGGTGTAACTTGGGCAGTTATTGTTGCCATCCTGTACCTGTCCCGCAGGTGTGATGTTCGGATGTACCAATCCTGTGCAGGTGTTACACGTGGTCTGCCACTGCGATGACGATCAGCTGTCCGTCCTGTCTCCCTGAAGTGCTGTCTTAGGCGTCTCACAGTACAGACATGGCAATTTATTGCCCTGGCCACATCTGCAGTCCTCATGCCTCCTTGCAGCATGCCTAAGGCACATTCAAGCAGATGAGCAGGGACCCTGGGCATCTTTCTTTTGGTGTTTTTCAGTCAGTAGAAAGGCCTCTTTAGAGTCCTAAGTTTTCATAACTGTGACGTTAATTGACTACCGTCTGTCTGTAAGCTGTTAGTGTCTTAACAACCGTTCCACAGGTGCATGTTCATTAATTGTTTATGGTTCATTGAACAAGCATGGGAAACAGTGTTTAAACCCTTTACAATTTAGATCTGTGAAGTTATTTGGAATTTTACGAATTCTTTGAAAGACAGGGTCCTGAAAAAGGGACGTTTCTTTTTTTGCTGACTTTGCCTTTGAGAAACATTTTGCATAACAGGATTAATTTCACTTGTACATTGCACTTATTGGGCTTTGTGTGTGACTAACATCATGTGTGAGAGTGCCACTTCTGAGAATGGGCTGGTTGTGTAATCATAGGACTAAAATATGATCAAATCTCCCATATTTCTACTCTAGTTCAATTTAGTGGCATCCAGTGTCATGAACTCCAGCAGACCAATGGCTATGGTGAGATGCAGAAATGAAAGAAAAAAAAGCTTGGAAGGGAACAGTACATATATTGTAAACACAACCCTCCCCCCATTACTCTTTGAAACCAGACAAAACATCCATGGGTATGACATCGCAGACCTTCAGGAAACGGTGTCCTGCGGTTGTTGGCTGGCAGCCATTTTGTGCACCATGTGAAGTAGAAGAGCTTTTATACAAAACACCAACTACAGAGGCTACTTTCCCCAGCTCTGTATTGTCAGTCAAAGGGGTTTAATGAAGGGAGAAGAGATTCAACGTTCAATCACCTTTAATCCAGTTTGAACACCTGATCCCAAGATCAGTACTTACAAGACCGAACAACATTTAATTCTAAAGATCTGGAAAGCACAGTAATGTGAGATTGTAAGCCCGTCTCTGTACACCGGTAGCAAAATTACATTGACCTCAAGTTATGAAAGATGGGGGGGGGTGGGTCATCATAGTCAGGCGCCCTACATAGATATTGACTGGCTATCTGATCCAAGCAGGAACCAGCAGTTTTAAATACGCAAAGGAAGTGAAAAACGAAGCAGTCATATTGCACCTTGACATTGTTCGAACACCCAACAGAGACCACAAAATAGAGCATTACTTGTTTTGTTATTAGCTGAAGTACTTTTGTTATTAGCTGCAGTATCATCGTACCAAACAAAGCTCTAGCCTTGTCTTCAGCTACTTTAACAGGGCTTTGATACCTTTTCCTAATTCAATTATTTGTTTCAGAGAGTTCTCTGATGAGGAATAGATTAAGTACAATTTCATTAAGGCCATAAGATGGACAAAGTAAAAATGAAATCCTTTGTTGGTTGAAGTTTTGTTAAGATGGCGTACAGTATAATTTTGAGGGTGGAAGGGAGAGGGGAGTGTTGTTATAACTGGAGGGAATGGAATCTTGATCCACTGTGGTCTTGCTGTTCTTCATGGGTCTGGGCCTGTTCTCTCCTTACTCATCACCGGATGGCTATAAGTCCCACATCTATCAGTTTCTGGATCTTCTGAGCAATGCCTGGATTCTTAAGGTGACTGAGAGGGAGAAATAAGGGAGGGAAAACCAATTAACTTATTTTCAAACTAATTTCGCCAATTAGTGTGTGATTGTGGTGCATGTGCTGTATACTGTGTAGTGAGTGTGTACATGTGCGTGTGATGATGCACAGAGCTGGCCCGCTTACTCGCTGAGTGCCTGTGGATCCTTCTGCATCTGCTCCAGGATCATGCGCATGGCTGGGTCACTCATGATCTGCTGCACTTCCGGGTCAGCCATGGCCCTCCTCTTCACATCCTCTGGACTGTCGTCATTCCTCACGTGCTGGCTCATCAGGCAGCGCTGAATGCCCTCTGTGGCCTCCTGCACCCGGAATGGAGAGCCAGATAGTTCAACGGTTAGCCTCAGCTTTGTCAGTGACACCAACAACAACAACAAAAAGGTAGAAGAACTAAAAGCCATGGATTCATATTTAATAGATATTTCTAGGGCTCTACTTTTGGCGTTAAGTCGGCGCAATTGTCAAACGCACGTTAGTTTGCAATTTGACCAGTTAAAGCCGGCGCTCCTAATTTCAAACCCTAGTGTCAGGATTTGTTTTTACTTGTTTTATTAGGAGCTCGCTTGCGCTGAGGTGGAAATATCTAAGTTGTGTCCTTAAAATCATGCACCAAAGTACCAATTTCAGTACGCACTGGTGTTTTTTTTTAAGACCAACCGAAAGCTGGTCTTTGAGGTAACGCATGGATTTTGACAACAGAAGCGCAGCCTATCCAGCCGCGACGCACAGTACCCATATGCACATGGAACAATAGACAGGGATGCAACCTGCTGAGGGCCCAAAAAAGGTGACACTTTATTTTGTTGCACATGCAAAAAAAAAAACTGCTAGGGGGAAATGCAGGTTTTAACTAATTAAACAACAAAGAATATGATCTACATGATCAGTCTGTGTGTAAAATAAAGTGGTTAATGTTAACCTAACTCACAGCTAAAAAATGTAAAGAAAGCAACCCGATGTTATTTGTTTTCTAGACTTTACTGCAAATGACACTCAAGTCTTGAGAAAGAACAACACACTAATATTGCAGTTAGCCAAGACAGCCTTTATAATAGAACGCTTGTGACCACACACACATCTAAATATTTCACTTGGGAAAAAAACATCTTAAAGTAGAAATAGAATGAAACAAACAGGCATTCTATTTTTGCTCTATTATAGTGGCCACTATAGTAGACGTCGATCAAGTGCACAAGGCTACATGTGTGCAAAAATAAAGGTCACAGAGTTTTAAAAATTATAATCCCCCCTCACTCACACGTGTTACTGTCAAGTTCAACACAACAAAAACAATATCTTTGGGCTACACATTATTACATTGTACACGTTCTGCCTGTGGACATCTGTTCTACAATGTGCCAGCAGAGCATGATACCCTTTGCTGGCATAATTGATCTCTTTCAGGCAGAGTGTACACCTGGCATACCCATTTTTATCCACTGTATTGAAGAAGTGAGAAAGAGGGAAAGTGTGTGGTGTTCCTTCCACCTCTATAGTGGCATCCAGCTTAAGCCAGGCCCAGCTCCAGCTACACTTGATCCCTGAATCCACTTGTTTAACTTCTTATGGCTGCAGGGGCAGTATTGAGTAGCTTGGATGAAAGGTGCCCAAAGTAAACGGTCCCAGTTACTAATATATGCATAGTATTATTAGTATTGGATAGAAAACACTCTGAAGTTTCTAAAACTGTTTGAATTATGTCTGTGAGTATAACAGAACTCCTATGGCAGGCAAAAACCTGAGAAAAAATCCAAACAGGAAGTGGAAATTCTGAGGCTGGTCGAGTTTCAACCAAGATCCCATTGAAATCACAGCGAGATATGAATGAGTATTCACTTCCTATGGCTTCCACTAGATGTCAACAGTCTGTAGAACTTAGTCTGATGACTCTACTGTGAAGGGGGGCCG
The DNA here is from genome assembly GCF_016432855.1 of Salvelinus namaycush. Taxonomy (NCBI): domain Eukaryota; kingdom Metazoa; phylum Chordata; class Actinopteri; order Salmoniformes; family Salmonidae; genus Salvelinus; species Salvelinus namaycush. The sequence goes on along the minus strand of NC_052318.1, from coordinate 42,071,653 downwards.
AATGAGACTGGAATGAGTCACCACTGCCATGAGGTGAACATTCTTTGACCATGCGCGCTCACACGAGAGGCAGCTGCGTTCCATCGCTCATCTGAAGTCAATGTAATTCTCCGGTTGGAACGTTATTCAAGATTTATTTTAACAACATTCTAAAGATTGATTCAATACATCGTTTGACATGTTTCTACTGACTGTTACGGAACTTTTGGACGTTTCGTCACGTTTTAGTGAACGCGCTTTGTGACTTTGGAATTGTTTACCAAACGCGCTAAACAAAGTAGCTAATTGGACATAAATAACGGACATTATCGAACAAATCAAGCATTTATTGTGGGCCTGGGATTCCTGGGAGTGCATTCTGATGAAGATCATCAAAGGTAAGGGAATATTTATCATGTAATTTCTGGTTTCTGTTGACTCCAACATGGCGGCTAATTTGACTATTGTTCTGAGCTCCGTCTCAGATTATTGCATGGTTTGCTTTTTCCGTAAAGTTTTTTTGAAATCTGACACAGCGGTTGCATTAAGGAGAGGTATATCTATAATTCCATGTGTATAACTTGTATTATCATCTACATTTATGATGAGTATTTCTGTTGAAACGATGTGGCTATGCACTATTACTAGATGTTTTTGGAACTAGTGAATGTAACGCGCCAATCTAAACTCAGATTTATCAAACAAAACATACATGTATTGTGTAACATGAAGTCCTATGAGTGTCATCTGATGAAGATCATCAATGGTTAGTGATTCATTTTCTCTATTTGTGCTTTTTGTGACTGCTATCTTTCGCTGGAAAAATGGCTGTGCTTATTGTGGTTTGGTGTGACCTAACATAATCGTTTGTAGTGCTTTCGCTGAAAAGCATATTTGAAATCGGACACTTTGGTGGGATTAACAAGATTACCTTTAAAATGGTATAAGACACATGTATGTCTGAGGAATTTTAATTATGAGATTTGTTGTTTTGAATTTGGCGCCCTTCACTTTCACTGGCTGTTGTCATATCATCCCGTTACCGGGATTGAAAATTAACCACATACTGTTGAGGGAAAACATTAGTTAAAATTAGGTTACTAACGTTAGCTCATCTGAGTCATCTGACTTTATTAGCAAGCTAATTTCACACCATAAACTCAATTATTTGATCCGTTAAATTGGCTAATGTTGCTCAACATTACTCTGACTAGCTAACGGATAAATCAATCCAGCTAGCAAGATACTTAACAATGCTAATACTTGTTCCACCATACTTTCTCCCTCACCTCACCACCACTTTCCAAATGCCAGTTGTTTTTCAGTTACAGCTCATGACGTAACGTACGCTAACCCCATTCCGTATGTGTGCAACCGCGACATTCAAACGAGGCTGCAAAGAAAACTAAATGGGACTGTAGCGACGGTGTTGACTTCAAAATCTGGGGTGTGAACTACGTTTCTATTCAAGCGTTGACTGACATGGTAATGGCTCAATAGTATTGGAGAAAAGTTGAAAAAAACTGCCCCCTCCGACGCTGTACGTTACATCGTGACGTGTCATGGCATAACGTACAGCACGCATAAAGCAACAAATTCTGCTTACAGCCTCTCTCCACCAGGTGTAGCACTTCTCTCACCGTTTAAAAACATAAAAGGAACAGGGTAAGGGGGATACCTAGTAATTTTTTGCGTCATCACTGCAAGCTATCATGACTCTCAAAAGCCGCCGTTTACTTCTGAAGATCACTTTAGCACCGCCCTAAAAACTCGATTCAAATTCGACACAAAACTTAAAATAGGTATGTAACGACACATTATATAAACTCTTTATAGTGTTTTATTTACATTTTAGAGGTGATAAGGTGATAAGTTGGACAGATCGAGTGAAAAAAATCTGTTTCCCCACAGGACATCTCTCCTTCTCACTATCACGCATTAGTTTCGCTTCCCCACCCGCCATTTTTAAAAAGCGATGGGCATCATGAAGGTCTCGTCATTGATTTTGTTGGAAAGGGGAGAAATTGTGCTTTACAATGGTATTGATATTACAGTTGATCTGGAAGTATTACATTTTTTGGGCGCTAAAATAAAGGTCAATTGTGCGGACCAGCGTGATGTACAAAAGTGAGTTAGCGCGCACTTATGCTGTAACTAGTAAATGAGTTGTCTCTTCTTTCTTCAGTCGAGTGCTGCTCTGCATTCTGTTGTTATGTGAACGATTGGCTGAGCCTTGGATACAGCCACTAGTATTGCTCCAAATGCGCATTACTCGTTCGCTTACAGCCAGTAGTGATCCAAACACTGGATGTTTTTTTTAACTTTAAATCACTTGTTACTGTAGCCTATGCTATTTAATAAACTGTCATATCAGTCCACAGTGGACTAGGACGAGAAAATTCCGTGCCCCCAGCCGAATTTAAATTGATGACAACACAAAGCCCGTCAATAACCTACAGAACTTGAGACAAGCACATGCAGTATTAAGCCATGGAACACCTTGATTGGCCAGTGAGTGGCCCAGCTCTTTCGCACCACCAACAGCTATTGTGCTCATAATAACGGCTGTGAAAGCTACTAAAATATTTCTGACACACCCCTAGACCTGTAACGCTACTGCCAGCGCTTAGATTTACCATTGCGTTATGTTTGTTAAAATAGAGTAAAGGAGATCCTGCTAGTATACCAATATAAATCTGTCATACTGTACCTTGGAGGTAGAGTCAAGCTCCAGAGCCTTCTCGTAGGCAACCATCGCTTTAGTGAAATCTTTCATGGCCTCCAAAGCTGCTGCCTTCCGTGTGTATCCCTTTACTGTGGAGAGAGACGTTAAATGAGGTCTATGCTTTTAAAGGGCCCACGTTCGATACAGTTCAAAACAACTGCACGTCAGCATTCAAGTACTCAAGACACAGCCTATTGCTTTCAGTCTCCTGATGCCCAAAATCAAGTAAGAGCAAAAAAGTAAACAGGCCTGCTATTAGAAAAGCTATGGGACCTGTATGTGCAAACTAAAAGAATGGTGGACTGACAAGAGTTTGAGTAAAATACTCCTTCAAAAGAGGTATTATCGAGGTTTGAAATCAACTTATGTACATTTCAAACCCCCCCATTTTGGACTTGACGCTGTATGGTCCATACATGCATTATAAACCATCTGTAGTCATCTCCTAGCCTATGAATCCCCAAAATTGTACATTCAATTCTTACGGGATTTCGTGCACGTTAGCTAAGCCCGTTCCTTAATTTACTGCTGCGCGCTCTGCAAAACGGAGTTGCTTGCATGCTTTTTTAAATGAAAGCGAGAAAAAAATCAATATAACTATATGAATGCATCCAAAGTTGAACGCATCACAAATTAACAGTTGGATATAGTAGACCTTGACAGTTAATGTCACTTATCTTTCAATGCATTGATCCGGACACAAAGTAGCCCAATCAAAAAAATATGCTTTTTGGACCAGCAAATATGTAGGCTACAGATGAGTTGGCATTTCAGCCGCAAATACATTAAAAGATCATTTCAACCCGATCAGAAGCATTGTGGTCACAATCTTGCTTCCTAAATGGTATCACTGACGTGTCTTGATGAATTTGGGTACTAAGGATTTTGCTTACTTCCATCCATTTAGATGTATTGGCTATAGAAGTGTTTCCCCCCTTTATAGATTATAACATTGTGGCCTACCTTCCTGTAATGTCAATAACCCAAATCAATAATTGCATTTGTCCTTTGTGAGTTTATCAACACCAAACGGCTATCCAATGGTAGTCCAAAACACACTGCAGCTATCGATTGCCCCAGCTGTCCATCATGTAGCCTAAGGCTTCTATAATATATAATATACAGGCTACCAGACGTGCAGAGAGTAGGGTATTTGATGCAAACATAGAAGTAGCCTATACCTTTTCCAATGTAGCCTACAAAATTACATTATCACATTGACAACTCCCAGTCACCTCGCTCGTTCGCTGGCTAGTACCCTACGTCAACCTAACCTGATGGAATCATGCCCAATGAGGTTGCAAGGTTAAAGTCGGCCGAGTAATGTCCAATGAGGTTGTGGGGTGGGCCCAAAACATCTCATTGTGCACACACTGGCAGGGCTAGAGAGCCACAACGTGTTACACAAAATTCACAATTTTCAGAGACCCTTTTTGGGTCTTGAGTGCTACTTTCAAAACTACTGGCTTGAAAGTCGACAAAACCTTAATAACGCATCTTTAACACAAATATAAAGCAGTTTCAAAGCTCAATACATACTGAAGGCAGGGTCAAGTTTGATACAGTCCTCGCAATCCTAAAAGATAGAAGAAAATATCAGTCAGTCCTTTTTGACTGATGAAGTACTACAGTGGATATAATATACAAGAAAATCAAGCTGGTGTTTATAAATTAGTAATGGCGAGGATGAAGCTCATACATGCATGGCACGACTGTAGTGAAGTGTGCTGTACCTTCAGGGCAAGTTGGAACTCCAGCAGCTTCGTGTAGCAGGCAGCTCTGTTGCTGAAGAGCTTGGCGTCATTGGGGTTCCTTTTGATGGCCTCTGAGTAATGTCTCATGGCTGAAGGATAGTCTCCTGTAGAACAGAGAGGATAAACACAGCATGTCAGATATCCTCACACTACCAGGGAATCTTTGGAACACACACACAACTCAGGGCTGCCAACATTTGAAGAAGGTTTGGAGTGAGATTTGCTATGTGAATTTCATTGCCCCCTGGCACAACCCCTAGACCAGAATATTTTACTGTGTTAAAGCTAATTTCCTGCAATGCTATGTATTTTGACATGGCTTAGGCCCAAGACCAGGGTGGAATATAATATATATAAACTCAGCAAAAAAAGAAACGTCCCTTTTTCAGGACCCTGTCTTTCAAAGAATTCGTAAAATTCCAAATAACTTCACAGATCTTCATTGTAAAGGGTTTAAACACTGTTTCCCATGCTTGTTCAATGAACCATAAACAATTAATGAACATGCACTTGTGGAACGGTTGTTAAGACACAAACAGCTTACAGACGGTAGGCAATTAAGGTCACAGTTATGAAAACTTAGGACGCTAAAGAGGCCTTTCTACTGACTCTGGAAAAACACCAAAAGAAACATGCCCAGGGTCCCTGCGTGAATGTGCCTTAGGCATGCTGCAGGGAGGCATGAGGACTGCAGATGTGGCCAGGGCAATAAATGGCCATGTCCGTACTGTGAGAAGCATAAGACAGCGCTACAGGAAGACAGGACGGACATCTGATTGTCCTCGCAGTGGTAGACCACGTGTAACACCTGCACAGGATTGGTACATCCAAACATCACACCTGCGGGACAGGTACAGGATGGCAACAACAACTGCCCGAGTTACACCAGGAACGCACAATCCCTCCATCAGTGCTCAGACTGTCCGCAATAGGCTGAGAGAGGCTGGACTGAGGGCATGTAGGCCTGTTGTAAGGCAGGTCCTCACCAGACATCACCGGCAACAATGTCGCCTATGGGCACAAACCCACCGCTGGACCAGACAGGACTGGCAAAAAGTGCTCTTCACTGATGAGTCGCGGTTTTGCCTCACCAGGGGTGATGGTCGGATTCGCGTTACACCGAGGCCTGTACTCTGGAGCGGGATCGATTTGGAGGTGGAGGGTCCGTCATGGTCTGGGGCGGTGTTTCACAGCATCATTGGACTGAGCTTGTTGTCATTGCAGGCAATCTCAACGCTGTGCGTTACAGGGAAGACATCCTCCTCCCTCATGTGGTACCCTTCCTGCAGGCTCATCCTGACATGACCCTCCAGCATGACAATGCCACCAACCATACTGCTCGTTCTGTGCGTTATTTCCTGCAAGACAGGAATGTCAGTGTTCTGCCATGGCCAGCGAAGAGCCCGGATCTCAATCCCATTGAGCACGTCTGGGACCTGTTGGATCAGAGGGTGAGGGCTAGGGCCATTCCCCCCAGAAATATCCAGTAATTTGCAGGTGCCTTGGTGGAAGAGTGGGGTAACATCTCAGAGCAAGAACTGGCAAATCTAGTGCAGTCTATGAGGAGGAGATGTACTACAGTAGTTAATGCAGATACTGACTGTTACTTTTTATTTTGACCCCTCCTTTGTTCAGGGACACATTATTCCATTTCTGTTAGTCACATGTCTGTGCAACTTGTTCAGTTTATGTCTCAGTTGTTGAATCTTGTTATGTTCATACAAATATTTACACATGTTAAGTTTGCTGAAAATAAACGCAGTTGAGTGAGAGGATGCTTCCTTTTTTGCTGAGTTTATATTTTTAACCACAGGTCAGGTGTATTCAGGATACTTTGAACAATAAATGAACAAAAAACATTTGACAACCTTGTTACTTTTAGATTTTGGCGGATAAATTTCAAAAACATTTTTTTTTGGTGGTTTGACACTTTATTCAGATAGTAATGAGATGGGGTAGATCGGCAAATGCTAGAAAAAGTGGGAAGGTTGGAAGCAGGAATTGATCCCAGTTCTCAGGTGGAAAGTTGTATGCGACATGTCCCGGCAGTGTTACCACTGTTACAGGCTTTGGTTGGACATTAGCACTCAGAGCTCAACAATTGGTGTTACCTCATTAGTCAGTATGTGTTACACCTGTGCTGGTTTGTCATCTCATTAGTGGGAAGGTGTTTCACCTGCGCTGGCCCAGAGGATATTTAAGAGTGGCTGGCCAGTGCTCCAGTCTTGAGAGATGTGGAGGATTAACACCTTTAGTTGGCTCTCCCCATTTGATTTCTAGAAAAACAAATCCTTCATCTGATGTCTTCTGTTGCTCCCATTTCTCCTGTCTAAGTTTGGTGTGGATTTTAATTTTGTTTGCCTCTTCTTGGGCAGATTTAGTGGGTGCTCATGGTGGATGTCTTTCCACTCCCAGTTGTTGCTAGTCAACTTTCTTGACTAGCAACTTTCTTGCTAGTCAAATCTATTTCATTTTGGTCTGTGACTTAGTCCCCTCTTCTGTTTGAGACATTTGGTTTTCTTGCTGGGGAATGTAATACCACTACACTGAGGCTCTGCACAGGAAAATCATTAATGGTTGATGGCAGTTGGTAACCAAATCATAGATTGCAGTCTCCTTGTCCATAGACTGCCTTCAATATTTAGTAATTTGGCTGAACTCTTAAATTAAGGCTTCAAGAAAATCCTGCTAGCTCTCCAGGAGGTTTGGCCACCCCTGATCTGTTTCTGAAGTGCTGGGTGTTTGAATACATTTCTCAATCAGACCAACCTTTCTCAATCACTCAACCCAACCTTGGTTGAGAGCTTCAAGTTCCTTGGTGTCCACATCACCAACAAACTAGAATGGCCCAAACACACAAACAGTTGTGAAGAGGGCGCGACAAAGCCTATTCCCCCTCAGGAAACTCAAAAGATTTGGCATGGGTCTTGAGATCCACAAAGTTCTACAGCTGCAACATTGAGAGCATCCTGATTGGTTGCATCACTGCTTGTTATGGCAATTGCTCGGCCTCTGACCGCAAGGCACTACAGAGGGTAGTGCGTAGGGCCCAGTACATCACTGGGGCTAAGCTGCCTGCCATCCAGGACCTCGACACCAGGCGGTGTCAGAGGAAGGCTCTAAAAATTGTCAAAGACCCCAGCCACCCCAGTCATAGACTGTTCTCTCTACTACCGCATGGCAAGCGGTACCGGAGTGCCAAGTCTAGGACAAAAAGGCTTCAACAGTTTTTACCCAAGCCATAAGACTCCTGAACAGGTAATCAAATGGCTACCCAGACTATTTGCATTGTGCCCCCCCCCCCAACACTTTTACGCTGCTGCTACTCTGTTTATCATATGCATAGTCACTAACTATACATTCATGTACATACTACCTCAATTGGCCCGACCAACCAGTGCTCTCCGAACATTGGCTAACTGAGCTATCTGCAATGTCCCGCCACCCACCATACTAACTCAATCAGCCCGACTAACCGGTGTCTGTATGTAGCCTCGCTACTGTTGTTTTTCCATTGTCTTTTTACTTCTTACCCATTGTTCACCTAATACCTATTTTGCACTATTGGTTAGAGCCTGTAAGTAAGCATTTCACTAAGGTCTACACCTGTTGTATTCGGCACACGTGACAACTTTGATTTGATTCGAGAAAATATCAATATCAATATTCAGGTGGCTGATGCCTTTAAGTTAAAGATCCTTGTCCTCATCGTACTCTACATAGACAAAATATGATGCGTGTATGAGCTGATACACTGGCAAAATTGGGTAGTGGAATAATAAGACAAGTGTGGGGAATAAGTGTTCTTGCTGACAACAGTAATTACCCTAGATTTTAGCCACCCAGACAGCTGATGAAACGGAAGAGTATTCGTTTGTAAAAAAAAAAAGCCCTTTTTTGGGGATGAAGTCATTCTGATTGGCTGGGCCTGGCTCCCCAGTAGGTGGGTCTGGCTCCCATGGCTGCGCCCCTGCCCAGTCATATGAAATCCATAGATTAGGGCCTAATGGATTTATTTCAATTGACTGATTTCCTTGTGAACTTTAACTGAAATTGTTGCGTTCATATTTTTGTTCAGTATAGATAAAAATCTCCTGAAGACAAGATTACCAATCTTCCCCTACATCTAACCAAATTATTTGTCTATTTATCCCTCTCCCTCTATAATCAAACTTAGACTTTTGGGTTCACAATGTTTGACAAAAATTATTTTCATAGTTCCAAATCAGATCACCCTGCCAAACTTCCCTACTAAAACGTACTGTAGGTCTGTCTGCTGCCTTTTCATTGTCACAGTCTAAAAGCCAATCTCGAAACGAGGGGACTAATGTAAATGTGTATTAAATCGACTTTAGTACATGCTATCAAAAGGCTGCATTCTGCAATAGGGACGGGAGTTACAGCAACCTCATTTTGTTGACAACATTGTACATAAAACAGAGCTACCGTGCTGTTCTTTCTACAGTTTTATAAACTCAGCAGAGAACGTTTTCATTTTCTCCATTAAACTCCATTCTAATCTTGAGGGGCGTTTCTTTAAAACATGCTTCCAATCCCATTGATCCCTTACATAACTAGACCAATCATATTCTTCAATGTGCCGCGGTTCACAGTGCTGTGGCAAGACAGGACAATGAGGTTCCGCTCGTGATGTTAAATTGCAGGAGCAGACGCAACGATTTAGAGCACAGTTGAAAAGTTAAACGCACTATATACAATGGACTAATGAGACAAATAAAAAAGCAGTACTTTCCAATGCATGCGATTATAAGAGGTGGCGTGAGAACGGTCAAACGTGTGTCACGGCCAATGCGTGAGAGTTCGCAGCTCTGTACAACTGCTCGTTGATAATCTAAAATGGTACGCAGACAACTAGAGAAACCGTACCACTAAGCGCACCAATAGGAATGACACACTTTCAAAAACTGTAGCTCAAAACGCACACCTTTCTGGAAGGACTCGTTGCCCTTGTTCTTCTCTTCCAAGGCCTGCTCTGGGTTGATGTAGGCCAGCTTCTCCTGCTCCTTCAATACCTTCTCCGCCTGCAGACACAACGGGATAGTGAGCAACGATTGGTCGGATTGGTCATCTACCCCAGAACAATGTATCCCGTCAGCCCTCATTCAATACGGGCAACACTTTCTGTACCTGCTGGCACTTCTTAAGGACATCAGGGGTGCGATGCTCTGTCAGACTCTTGTTGTAAAATTGGACTGCTTCTTTGTATTTTTCCTGCTTGAAGTACGAGTTGCCAATCCTAGCCAAGGCCCTGAGAGAGGAGGATAGGGATAAAGAGACATTAAGCATGGAGTGTATGCACTTAAAATTAGAAAGCTGGATGACTCATGCTGACATGTACATTTCCCTGGTTTGTAGCAGAGCCCAACGTTACTCAAATGTGACCTGGCAATGGTGAATACGACTTAATTGGCTGCTTATTCAGGAGACCTCCTCTTCCCTCATCCCATGATTGTTTGTCCCCAGCAGACACCTAGCAGTTTATACCCTAGAGGGTGACTCGCATGTATAATTATTTTCAGTGAATTGAGAAGGAACTCACTTGGCAATCTGTCTGTAGTCCTCCCGGTTCTCTCTGCCCACCTCGATGGCCTTGTCACACAGCTCCCTACACTTCTCATACTCTGCCTTCTCAAAGAACACAGCTGGGATGGACACAGAAAAAGAGAGGAGATACTTTAGAAACCAATGCAACTACCGTAATTTCTGGACTATTAAGCGCACCTGAATATAAGCCGCACCCACTGAATTTAAAAAAAAATGTATTTTGTACATAAATAAGCTGCACATGTCTATAAGCCGCAGGTGCCTACCGGTACATTGAAACAAATGAACTTTACACAGCCTTTAAACGAAACACGGCTTGTAACAAAAATAAATAGGCTTTTAAACGAAACACGGCTTGTAACAAAAATAAAAAAAATTGCAGTAAACAGTAGCCTACCAAGAAAGTCATTGGTCACTATCTTCCTCCTGTGCACTGAAACCACTGAAGTCATCTCCTTCGGTGTCGGAGTTGAATAGCCTCAGAATTGCTTCATCCGATGTTGGATCGTTTTCATTGTCGCTCTCGTCACTTTCATCCGGAGGCAAATTCCCCGCTGAGCTCATGCTGCCCTCTTCAACACGCAGCAGTCCAGCCTTTCGAAACCCGTTGATGATAGTGGATCTTTTGACAATGCTCCACGCTGTCAGGACCCACTGGCAGACTTGACCATAAGTTGCTCTTCGCATGCAGCCCGTTTTAGTGAAGGATTTCTCCCCACTTGTCATCCAAGCCTCCCACTGAACACGGAGCGCCACCTTAAATGCACGATTTACACTGATGTCGAGTGGCTGCAAATACTTTGTTGTGCCCCCAGAAATCACAGCTGGAATTGAGTTTGTCCTCTTGATGGCTTCTTTCACAGAATCTGTTATGTGGGCCCTCATGCTGTCCAACACGAGCAATGCCTTGTTCTTGTGAAAGAATCCTCCCGGTCGCTTGCCGTAACACTCCGTATGCCATTCATGCATTAGGCTTTCCGTCATCCATCCTTTCTTGTTGACTTTCACAACAATTCCTCTCTGGAATTTTTCTTTTGGCATCGTCATGCGTTTGAAAATCAACATCGGTGGAAGCTTTTCTCCCGATGCCGTGCAGCTCAAAACACAGGTGAAGTGTGTTTTTTCATGCCCAGTTTTCAGCGTGATGGATGATTCGCCTTTCCTGTTGACAGTCCGAGTGAGAGGCAGGTCAAACGTCAGAGGAACCTCATCCATATTTATGATGTCGTGCGGGCCGATGGAATGCTCCGCTATCTTTGCATCAGTGAATTTGCGGAAGTTTGAAACTTTTTCCTCGTAGTCGGGAGGGAGCTGCTGACACAGACTCGTCCGTACCCTGATGGACAGGCCTTTACGTCTCATAAATCTTAGACACCACGATGGTCCACCTCTAAAATCCTCAAACTTCATTGCGGTGGCGATTGTTTTGGCTTTCAGTCGGATCTGCACAGTTGAAACACCTCGGCCGTCTGCTCTCTGTGTGTTGACCCAGTCTTCAAGCTCATTTTCTAGTTCGGGCCATCTGCTTTTCTTCTCTGAAAGCTTTTGTTGTCTTTCTGCACTGAGTCAGTTCCTCACGCTGCTGTTTCCAACGTCTTATCATCGACTCATTAAGGCCAAGCTCCCGTGCAGCAGCTCTATTTCCTTTTCCAACAGCCAGATCGATCGCCTTCAACTTGAAAGCTGCATCATATGCATTTCTCCGTGTCTTTGCCATGATGAGGGTGACAAAATGACTACCGTAATCAGAATGATGGGAAGTGACAGTGCTCAGTTTTTTGGCGGCATGAATTTGTGAAAGCGGGAAAAATCCATAAATTAGCCGCGTCATTGTATAAGCCGCGAGGTTCAAAGCGTGGGAAAAAGTAGCGGCTTATAGTCCGGAAATTACGGGTAGCTCATTATCAATCCGATTTTAAAGATCATGAAATCAAAGTCATACTACATTACATTGACTGCATGATGCTGCCACGAGATAATTTCCATGGTAGGAAAAGCTCTCACTTGGAGTGTTATTGAGTAGACTGTATAGCCTTTTGACAATAATTCTTATAAACCGGACAAAACTATTCTGCAAAATCACTTGCTGAGGACCCACATAAAATTATTAAATGTTATGCTGCTTTATCTGCCCTTGACCGTATGGAAATATACATTTTTATTAAGGGGTAGAAATGTTCACTCAGTTAATCACATGATTCTGATTAAGCCAAATAATTCCACAGCCAATTAGTTATCATGGATAAAATGACTTTTTTTTTTTTTTTAACTATACAGACTTCAGAGAAATGCATCACTGTGGATAGTTAAAATGGTAAAACTAGTTTAAGTCATGAAATATTAACGCCTCTCCTAAAACCATATTTTAACCTAAGGCGGCAGCTAGAGCGAGTTGTAGAAGATTCTAGAATTCACTCACACACTATGGTCTCTGTCTGTCTGTGTGTAGTGATAATTCTATACCTGCTTGGTTTGAAATATATGTCATGTTGGTTGGGTCGTGCATGAGGGCTTCTTCATAATGTTTCAGTGCAGTGGCAAAGTCTTTCTTCTTGTATGCCTCGTTCCCCAGGTCCTTCTCCTTCAGAGCCTGTGAAAGCAGAATGGACATTTAAGCTGTAAAAGACAAAGTGCTGAGAGGGCAATAAATATTGCAAATCAGTCTGGGTGCAGAGAGGAGATGCATGCATTAATTACTATTTCCCTCAGACTGAAGGTCTATAGCCCTCAAACTCAACTCTGGACCCCGAAGCCAGTTCCACTAGGTTGTTTTTTTTATTATAAATTGTTACCCTCTAATCAGGGACTGCTTTAGACCTGGGACACCAGGTGTGTGTGCAATTAATTATCTGGTAGACCAGAAAAGCAGCAGGCTCCGGAACTTGTAGGGTAGGAGTTGAATACCCCTGGTCCATCTATTTACCTGTCTCTTGTTCTCGGGTAAGTCTTCCTCCTTGGGAGTAGGTGGCTGAGTCTCTTTGCGTTTGGGAGGAGGGGGTGGAATGGGCTCGTCGTCTTCATCCATGCCTGCCAAGTCTAACCCCAGCAGGACTGACAGGGTGGTCATTACTCTCGGGTCCTGGAGCTTCCTACAGGAAGAGGGACAGAGGCAAAGAGTATTTGATTCAGATCACAGAAAAGTAATAGGAGCCACAAATTAATTTAGTGTTCTGGGGCATATTACTAGAGTCAGACAGTCTGGCATGATGATCTTTGTGCTGAATTAATTTTGCATTAGGAAGGGGACTGCATCAAAGTATGCAGTATATTTCTAAATGTACAGATGTAGTGCAACAAGACCAGTGGTATCCATGGAAACACTCACGAGCCAAGCTCAGACGGTTTATCCCTGAGCTGCTCCAGTAGCGCTCTGTACTCTGGATCTTTCATCAGGGCATGGGTTCGAGAGTCACTCTCCAGCTTCGCAAACATGTTGGGCATGGCAAAGGGGTTCATCATCTTTTTTTCTGGTGAGGCAAGATGAGGTGAAATTCACCACAGGCCAAATAAAGAATGGTGCGCAAACAAGATCCCATTGTTTTCTTTATAATCATGTGAGGGAGTGTGCCGTTCAAATGTTTTTACCTGCTAGCCGGGCTTCTATGTTCTGCAGTCCCTCCTTGAGCTGCTGATTAGTGGGTTCTTGTCTGAATCCCTCTTGGTAAGTCGCTTTGGCATCCTCAAACCTTCCAAGGAACTCCTGGGCTGCTGCTTTCCTTGAGTACCCCTGTGCAAACAAAGGTCATGGCAATGGAGGCATATCACTTTTGACAACAGCTAGTACAAATCTACGACGCCCTCTGGACAACTGATGTCGTCTCACCTTTCCCCAGTCAGGTTTAATCTTGATGGTCTGACAGGCGTCCTCCAGAGCCCTCTCGTAGTTACCATTCTTGGCATGGGCAGCTGAGCGATTGCTGAAGAGGACATGGTTTGAGGGGTCGAGGGCCAATGCTTCGGTGTAGCAGCGTATGGCTTCGTCAATTTTCCCTGCACTCAGTGCCTTGTTGCCCTGATCTTTCAACTGTGACACCTGTGAGTGGAAAAATGGACTTTGATAAATTCACTTTAGCAAAATTGTAAACATATTGCCCGGTATAGTACTTGTCAGTTTAGTGAAAAAAACGCAATCTTGATTTGGCCTATTTGAGATCTGTAAACATCAATCTGATTCCTAAAGCAGACAGGGTCTGTAGGAACTAGCTGTAAGGTTTAACCCGTCCCAAGCCAGTCACCTGTTCCTGACACTTATATGCCATGAGGATGAACGCAGAAACCTATCCTTTACCATGATGCATATTAGCTATGTTTCAGCTAAACCATGTAGGTTAACGCACATTTGAAAGATGATTTACTGAGGTGAACTGCTGCTATATGATAGCCAGCTAGTAAATTTGATTTCTGACTGTCTTGTAGTCCTGCCCAACGCGAACTGTTAGCTAGCTAGCTAACTTGTCAGCCATGTCCTCTTGCTAGCTAACCAGTACCCTAGCTAGCTTGATAGTCATGTTAACGTTAGTAAACTTGAATTAGCGAGCTACCTAGCTAGCAGTAATGTTAGCAATTTCAGAGCATAAAGTCATCGTGGCTGCACCGGATCGACAGAACAGGCCTATGTTAGCTAGTTAACGTTATAATAGCTAGGTACATACATAGCTATCAGTAACGTTAGTTAGCTAACTATCTAATCGGCTGGTTATACTCACTGTAAATGACACTCGCTCTGGACAAAAATATTTGCCGTCTAAATTAGATTCGATTGTAGATACAATTTAACTCAATTGTTAGCCAGCTAATATTATAGTAACATTACCGGTTAGCTAACAATAGCACTTGAGTCCGCATAGTAAAATATCTAGCTACTGCTTTCTGTCAATCTTAAAATAAGTCAAACACCCCTTATTGACCACCAATACCGTTATAAACGGTGCCACAATACTGTACATCTCACAGAGAAAATAGTTTGACCATAACATTGATGACAATTGCTACTCAATTGATACTCACTTTCTCCATGTTGTAACCATGAGGTTCCAGAAACTACTGTGAGACGACAGGATGAGCTCCACCCCCTGCAGAATATGAATCTAGGTTGCCAGATAATTTTTACTTGTCTAAATCTATCCAAAAGTCTCAGTTTCCTCTAATTGGTTTGTCTTATTTATATGGTATGTAGCTATGTATTATAACATGTATCAATATAAAAAGTGTTTTTATAGATTAGATTGAGAACCAAACTGTGCTCATACACTAATCCTATGATCACTCTGGTATGCATCGTAACGCCAGTGCCTTCCCATATATTTCTGAAATATTGCGTTACGATGTATGATTGGTTCAGTTTAGTGAATCGAGGAAATCTCAGCAAACCAGAGGCTAGTTCGCGTTGAGTACGACGAGTAAAACAAGCGTCAAGTTACCTAGTTCTAGAAGGCTCTGTAGGTTTTTTATTTTATTTAACCAGGCAAGTCCGTTAAGAACAAATTTTTATTTACAATGACAGACTACCCCGGCCAAACCCGCTGGGCCAATTGTGCATAAGTGTTAAAGTATTAACTAAATAAACTAAAGTAAACAAATAAATAACAATAGAAAAATAACATTAACGACTGTGAACTAGATGTTTTCTATTGATCTTTTATTTAGGGATCTGGAACCTCTTCACTAGTTGTGCCGGATAGGAGGGAGGTGAAATAGGGCACATTTTTGCTTTCTGTTTTTTAATGTTCCCTAAACGGGTCAATATCCTAATTATTTCAAGATGGAATTATCTAGACGTATTGCTAAATACTTGTGGTTCTTATCAATCATCAGTTGCGTGTGATATGTTGTCCTGATATGACAAAAGTAACAAATGGACAAAATAATTTAGAGCCAAATCTCCTCTTAGAAAGCCCTGAATATATAATAAAGAATGGAATATACATGTGATGCAGGAAAACTTCAATTCGTTTTATCTAAATTCTACGAGCATGTCACATGTGCAGCCAGAGGAAAAGAACTCTAGACCACCTTTACTTCACACACAGAGACGCATACAAAGCTCCCCCTCGCCCTCCATTTGGAAAATCTGACCGGAATTCTATCCTGACTCCTGCTTACAAGGAAAAACTAAAGCAGGAAGTACCAATGTCTCGCTCAATACGGAAGTGGTCAGACTACAGGACTGTTTTGCTTGCACAGACTGGAATATGCAGTGGTGTAAAGTAAATTTCAAGTACTACTTATGTCGTTTTTTGGGGTATCTGTACTTTACTATTTATTTTTGACAACTTTTAATTTTACTTCACTACATTCCTTGAAAATAATGTACTTTTTACTCCATACATTTTCCCTGACACCCAAAGTACTCGTTACATTTTGAATGTTTAGCAGGACAGGAAAATTGTAAAATTCATGCACTTATCAAGAGAACACATGGTCATCCCTACTGCCTCTGATCTGCTGGGCTCAATAAACACAAATGCATAATTTGTCAAATATGTCTGCATGTTTGGGTGTGCCCCTAGCTATCCGTAAATTTTAAAAACAATAAAATGGTGCCATCTGGTTTGCTTAATATAAGGAATTATAAGTGATTTATACTTTTACATTTGATAATAAGTATATTTAGAACCAAATACTTTTACTCAAGTAATATTTTACTGGGTGACTTTCTATTAAGGTATCTATACTTTTACTTAAGAATCACAATTTGTTACGTTTCCCACCACTGGGAATATGTTCCGGGATTCTTCCGATGGCATTGAGGAGTATACCACATCAGTCACCTGCTTCCTCAATAAGTGCATCGATGACGTCGTCCCCACAGTGACCATAAGTACATATCCCAACCAGAAGCCATGGATTACAGGCAACATCTGCACTGATTTAAAGGCTAGAGCTGCCACTTTCAAGGAATGGGACTCTAATCTGGACGCTTATAAGAAATCCTGCTATGCCCTCCGACGAACCATCAAACAGGCAAAGCGTCAATACAGGACTAAGATTGAATCCTACTACTTCGGCTCTGACGCTCTTTGGATGTGGCAGGGCTTGCAAACTATTACGGATTACTAAAGGAAACCCAGTCGCAAGCTGCCCAGTGACACAAGCCTACCAGATGAGCTAAATGCCTTCTATGTTCGCTTTGCGGCAAGCAACACTGAACCATGCATGAGAGCACCACCTGATCCGGACGACTGTATTATCACACTCTCTGTAGCCGATGTGAATAAGACCTTTAAACAGGTCAACATTCACAAGGCTGCAGGGCCAGATGGATATCCAGGATGAGTACCTAGAGCTTGCGCTGACCAACTGGCAAGGAAACAGTCAACATGAGACATGTTGACTGAAAATGGCGCTGACAGAGAGGGCTGCCGTGCATATAGCTCTTAGGAAACTTTGCAGTATTTAGTTTTTTATGTATTTCTTACATTATTAGCCCAGAATTTTTTTGTGTTTATTATGTACAGCCGGGAAGAACTATTTGATATCAGAGCGGCGGTAACTCACCAGCACGACCAACATTACGACCAGGAATACGACTTTCCCGAATCGGATCCTTTGTTCGCAACCCCCAGGGTAATTGAACTGATTCCAGAAGCCTACTCAAAACACCGCCGGTGAAGGAGAGGTACTCGGAGTGGATTTCTAGTCCGACTTAGGAGGCGTGCACACTACCCACCGCTTCCAAGTATAATACTCGCCAATGTTCAGTCTCTGTTTCATGGAAACATGGCTCTTTTGGGATATACTGTCTGAGTCCGACCAGCCAGTTGGGTTCTCAGTTCATTGCGCAAACAGGAATAAATAGAGAAGGGTGGGGGTGTATGTTTCATGGTTAACGACTCATTGTGTTATTGCGATAACATACAGGAACTCAAGTCCTTTTGTTCACCCGACCTAGAATACCACACAATCAAATGCTGACCATATTATCTCCCAAGAGAATTCTCTTCGGTTATAGTCACAGCCGTGTATATCCCCCCTCAAGCCGATAGCACAACGGTTTCAAAGAAATTCACTGGACTTTATGCAAACTGGAAACCACATATCCTGAGGCTCCATTTATTGTAGCTGGGGATTTTAACAAAGCAAATTTGAGAAAAAGGCTGCTGAAGTTCTATCAACACATTGACTGTAGTACTCAATGCTAAAACACTCGACCACTGCTACTCCAACTTCTGGGATGCCAACAAGGCCCTCCCCCACCCTCCTTTCTGGAAATCTGACCACGACTCCATTTTGCTCCTCCCTTCCTATAGGCAGAAAGTCAAACAGGAAGTACCCGTGCTAAGTACTATTCAACGCTGGTCTGACCAATCGGAATCCACACTTCAAGATTATTTTGATAACGCGGACTGGGATATGTTCCGGGTAGCCTCTGATTAATAATACTGACAAATATACTGATACGGGGACTGAGTTTATCAGGAAGTGTATAGGAGATGTTGTACCCACTGTGACTATTAAAACCTACCCTAACCAGAAACCGTGGATAGATAGCAGCATTTGCGCAAACTGAAAGCACGAACCACCGCATTTAACCATGGCAGAATACAAACAGTGTAGTTATTCCCTCCAAACAGGCAAGACGTCAGTATAGAGACAAAGTGGAGTCGCAATTCAACAGCTCAGACACGGTTCAGGCATATGTGGCAGGGTCTACAGACAATCATGGACTACAAAAGAAAAACCAGCCACGTCCCGGACACCGACGTCTTGCTTCCGGACAAGCTAAACGCTTTCTTTGCCCGCTTTGAGGATAACACGGTGCCCCGACACGGCCCGCCACCAAGAACTGTGGGTTCTCCTTCTCCATGGCTGACGTGAGTAAGACATTTAAGCGTGTTAACCCTCGCAAGGCTGCCGGCCCAGACGGCATCCCTAGCCGCATCCTCAAAGCATGCACAGACCAGATGTCTGGTGTGTTTACGGACATATTCAATCTCTCCCTATCCCAGTCTGCTGTCCCCACATGCTTCAAGATGGACACCATTGTTCCTATACCCAAGAAAGCAAAGGTAACTGAACTAAATGACTATCGCCCCATAGCACTCATTTCTGTCATCATGAAGTGCTTTGAGAGACTAGTCAAGGATCATATCACCTCTACCTTACCTGTCTCCCTAGACCCACTTCAATTTGCTTACTGCCCCAACAGATCCACAGACGATACAATCGCCATCACACTGCACCCTGCCCTATCCCATCTGGACAAGAGGAATACTTATGTAAGAATGCTGTTCATTGACTACAGCTCAGCTTTCAACACCATAGTACCCTCAACTCATCATTAAGCTCGAGGCCCTGGGTCTGAACCCTGCCCTTTGCAACTGGGTCCTGGACCCAGGTGGTGAAGGTAGGAAACAACACCTCCACTTCTCTGATCCTCAACACTGGGGCCCCACAAGGGTGCATGCTCAGCCCCCTCCTGTACTCCCTGTTCACCCATGATTACGTGGCCACTCAGGCCTCCAAATCAATCATCAAGTTTGCAGACGACACAACAGTAGTAGGCTTGATTACCAACGATGACAAGACGGCCTACAGGGAGGAGGTGAGGGCTCTGGGAGTGTGGTGCCAGGAAAATAACCTCTCACTCAACATCAACAAAACAAAGGAGATGATCATGGACTTCAGGAAACAGCTGCTGGAGCACTCCCCTATCCACATCGACGGGACTGCAGTGGAGAAGGTGGACAACTTAAAGTTCCTTGGCGTACACATCACTGACAAACTGAAATGGTCCACGCACACAGGTGTGTGGTGAAGAAGGCGCAACAGCAACCTCAGGAGGCTGAATAAATGTGGCTTGGCAACTAAAACCCTCACAAACTTTTATAGATGCACAATTGAGAGCATCCTGTCGAGCTGTATCACAACTGCACTGCCCGCAACCACAGGGCTCTCCAGAGGGTGGTGCGGACTGCACAACGCATCACCGGGGGCAAACTACTTGCCCTTCAGGACACCTACAGCACCCGATGTCACAGGAAGTCCAAAAAGATCAAGGACAGCAACCACTCAAGCCACTGCCCATTCACCCCGCTATCATCCAGAAGGCGAGGTCAGTACAGGTGCATCAAAGCTGGGACCGAGAAGCTGTTTTTTAGTCTATCTCAAGGCCATCATTGTTAAATAGCCATCCCTAGCACATTAGAGGCTGCTGCCTATATACATAGACTTGAAATCACTGGCCACTTTAATAATGTTTACATTTTGCGTTACTCATCTCATATGTATATACTGTATTCTACTGTATCTGTCTATGCCGCTCTGACATTGCTCGTCCATATAATTATATATACTTAATTCTATTACTTTACTTAGATTTGTGTGCATTGGGTATATGTTGTGAAATTGTTTGATATTACTTGTTAGATATTACTGCACGGTCGGAGCTAGAAAACACAACCATTTCGCTAAACCCACAATAACATCTGCTAAACACGTGTATGTGACCAATAAAATGTGATTTGAAGTGGCTTCACTGACATTTTCAACATTTTCAATGTTTCAAGCAGACCACCATAGCCCCAGTGTCCAACAACAAGGTAACCTGGCTAAATTTCTATCGCCCTGTAGCACACATCTGTAGCCATGAAGTGCTTTGATAGGCTGGTCATGGCTCACATCAACACCATCATCCCAGAAACCCTAGACCCATTACAATTCGCAATGAAGCAATCCCTATTGCACTCCACACTGCCCTTTCCCACCTGGACAAAAGGAACAACTATGTGAGAATGCTCAGCGTTCAACACAATAGTGCCCTCAAAGCTCATCACTAAGTTAAGGACCCTGGGACTGAACACCTCCCTCTGCAACTGGATCTTGGACTTCTTGACGGGCCGTCCCCAGGTGGTAAGGGTAGGCAACAACACATCTGCCACGCTGATCCTCAACACGGGGGCGCTTCAGCGGTGCATGCTTAGTCCCCTCCAGTACTCCCTGTTCACCCACGACTGCGTGGCCAAGCATGACTCCAACACCATCATTACGTTTGCAGACGACACAACGTTGGTAAGCCTGATCACAGACAACGATGAGACAGCCTATAGGGAGGAGGTCAGAGACCTGGCAGTGTGGTGCCAGGACAACAACCTCTCCCTCAACGATCGTGGATTACAGGAAAAGGAGGGGCGAAGACACCCACATTCACATCGACGGGGCTGTAGTGGAACGTATCGAGAGCTTCAAGATCCTTGGTGTCCACATCACAAACAAACTATGATGTTCCAAACACACCAAGACAGTCGTGGTAACCTGCCTAAATGACTACCGACCCGTAGCTCTCACATCTGTAGCCACAAAGAGCTTTGAAAGGCTGGTCATGGCTCATATCAACACCATCATCACATAAACCCTAGACCCACTTCAATTTGCACACCCTCCCAACAGATCCACAGATGACGCAATCTCTATTGCTCTCAAAACTGCCCTTTCCCACCTGGACAAAAGGAACACCAACACCATCATTACGTTCTCTGACGACACAACGGTGGTCGATCTGATCACCGACAACGATGAGACGGGCTTATAGGGAGGAGGGCCGAGACCTAGCAGTGTGGTGCCAGGACAACAACCTCTCCCTCAACGTGATCAAAAGACTCCAACCACCCTAGTCATAGACTGTTATCTTTGCTACCGCACGGCAAGCGGTACCAGAGCGCCAACTCTAAGTCCAGAAGACTTCTTAACAGCTTCTACCCCCAAGCCATAAGACTGCTGAACAGCTAATCAAATGGCTACCAGGACTATTTGCATTGACCCCCCCTTTTTATGCTCCTGCTACTCGCTGTTTATAATCTATGCATAGTCACTTTACCCCTACCTACATGTACATATTACCTCGACTAACCTGTACCCCCGCACATTCACTCGGTACCGGTACCCCCTGTATATAGCCTAATTATTGTTGCTCTTTTATTTTTTATTTTATTTATTAACATTTTTCTTAACTGCATTGTTGGTTAAGGGCTTGTAAGTAAGCATTTCACGGTGTTGTATTCGGCGCATGTGACAAATATAATTTTATTTGATTTGAAGAGTGCACGGCAACGCCTATTCCCCCTCGAGACTGATTTGGCATGGGTTCTCAGATCCTCAAATAAGTTCTACAGCTGCACCATCGAGAGCCTCCTGACTTGTTGCATCACTGCTTGGTATGGCAACTGCTCGGCATCCGACACCAAGGCACTACAAAAGGTTGTGCGTAAGCTTCCTGCCATCCACAACCACTATACCAGGCGGTGTCAGAGTACGGCCCTAAAAATATTCAAATTCTTCAGCCACCCAAGTCATAGACTATTCTTTCTGCTACCACACGGCAAGCGGTACCGGAGCGCCAGGTCTTTGTCCAGAAGGCTCCTTAACAGCTTCTACCCCCAAGCTAAACAGTTAATCAAATGGCTACTCTATTTGCATTGAACCCCTTTTTTACGCTGCTGCTGCTAGCTGTTTATTATGTATGCATAGTAGTTTTACTCCTACCTACCTACATGTACATATTACCTCGACTAACCTGTACCCACGAACATTGACTCGGTACTGCTATCCCCTGTATATAGCCTCATTATTATTTTATTGTGTTACTTTTTTTAAAAGTAGCAAATATTTTCTTACTTTTTGAAAAACTCTGCATTGTTGGCTAAGGGCTTGTAAATAAGCATGTCACGGTAAGGTCTACACTTGTTGTATTTGGCGCATGTGACAAATTAATAGTTGATTCCTTTCCTATTGATGTAACCAAATACATTCATTAATAGGAATGAACATGAGAAAATATTGTAGTACTGAAACTATTTTAGAATATTGCTTTAAATCTTCTAATGTTATAAAACATTAAAGTTGTTTAAATTCATTAATTAATCTGAATGTATACTTAGAATAGCATTATTACAAATCTATTAATATTATCATACTGTCTTCAATATTTCTGATGGGTGTACAGTATATCCTATTTACACTAGAAATGAAATCCACAGTGACATGGAACTCACAGTATAATCAACTTGAACTCAAAGGGGTAAGGATTTTGTATTTTGGTGTCACATAGACATAATAGGTAAACAAGTAGCCTACATCAATATTTAATGTAACATGTTGACCACACTGCTCGGGTCGCGTGCACGAGCTTTGCAAATTAATTGTACACATAAATGTTATTCAATCATTGCACTCACACTTCTCGCGCATAAACGAGCGTCTGCGTAGCCAGGCGCTAAAATAGAACTTGGTTGCTAGGCTTGATGTGCTACAAGTCCCGCCTCTCCCATCTCCTCATTGGTTTTTAGGAGCATATACCCACATGGGTGATTGAAAGATGAACTAAGGTCCACAATCCAGTCCAATAACAACCCAATGTTTATATTCCAGGACAAATTAGCTAACAACAGCAAGCGAGCTAATTTGCCATAAATGTTTAATGATTTTTGACCTGTCCCCTAATTCATATAGTTGGTTTTGATATTTCTACCTGCGTGTTCTGATCGCTTCTGGTGTGGGTGGACAAAATCAACATGGGCACGATTGCACACGCACGCGAGGGGTCTGGCCAGCTTGTAAGGGTTATTAAGTTGATCTTCCCGTTACTAAACTCAACCCTGTAATGGTCATATCCTGATGCCTCTTCCATATTCACATCATGATTACCCACCCTTATAGGAGACCACTGCAGCACCAGAGCTGCCTGATTGAGCTGCAGCGTTTCTCATACTGCTTACTGGCAGCACAGGCCTTTAATTTCACCCGCGCCAATCAATACTATCGGCAGAGTGGCTCCTTACATGCAACATATTCTGCTTGAATCAGACTCATCTCCAGGAGTTTCGGGACAACATGTTGATGAGCACATTTTAAAGTAATGTTGATATGTCTTTCACTAAATGTTTTGAATGTGTATGTTTTGGGAGGTTATCATCTGATCATAATACATATCATGCCTTAATTTACAGTGGGGAGAACAAGTATTTGATACACTGCCGATTTTGCAGGTTTTCCTACTTACAAAGCATGTAGAGGTCTGTAATTTTTATCATAGGTACACTTCAACTGTGAGAGACGGAATCTAAAACAAAAATCCAGAAAATCACATTGTATGATTTTGAAGTCATTAATTTGCATTTTATTGCATGACAAGTATTTGATCACCTACCAACCAGTAAGAATTCCGGCTCTCACAGACCTGTTAGTTTTTCTTTAAGAAGCCCTCCTGTTCTCCACTCATTACCTGTATTAACTGCACCTGTTTGAACTCGTTACCTGTATAAAAGACACCTGTCCACACACTCAATCAAACAGACTCCAACCTCTCCACAATGGCCAAGACCAGAGAGCTGTGTAGGGACATCAGGGATAAAATTGTAGACCTGCACAAGGCTGGGATGGGCTACAGGACAATAGGCAAGCAGCTTGGTGAGAAGGCAACAACTGTTGGCGCAATTATTAGAAAATGGAAGAAGTTGAAGATGACGGTCAATCACCCTCGGTCTGGGGCTCCATGCAAGATCTCACCTCGTGGGGCATCAATGATCATGAGGAAGGTGAGGGATCAGCCCAGAACTATACGGCAGGACCTGGTCAATGACCTGAAGAGAGCTGGGACCACAGTCTCAAAAAAAAACATTAGTAATACACTACGCCGTCATGGATTAAAATCCTGCAGCGCACGCAAGGTCCCCCTGCTCAAGCCAGCGCATGTCCAGGCCCGTCTGAAGTTTGCCAATGACCATCTGGATGATCCAGAGGAGGAATGGGAGAAGGTCATGTGGTCTGATGAGACAAAAATAGAGCTTTTTGGTCTAAACTCCACTCGCCGTGTTTGGAGGAAGAAGGATGAGTACAACCCCAAGAACACCATCCCAACCGTGAAGCATGGAGGTGGAAACATCATTCTTTGGGGATGCTTTTCTGCAAAGGGGACAGGACGACTGCGCCGTATTGAGGGGAGGATGGATGGGGCCATGTATCGCGAGATCTTGGCCAACAACCTCCTTCCCTCAGTAAGAGCATTGAAGATGGGTCGTAGCTGGGTCTTCCAGCATGACAACGACCCGAAACACACAGCCAGGGCAACTAAGGAGTGGCTCCGTAAGAAGCATCTCAAGGTCCTGGAGTGGCCTAGCCAGTCTCCAGACCTGAACTCAATAGAAAATCTTTGGAGGGAGCTGAAAGTCCCTATTGCCCAGCAACAGCCCCGAAACCTGAAGGATCTGGAGAAGGTCTGTATGGAGGAGTGGGCCAAAATCCCTGCTGCAGTGTGTGCAAACCTGGTCAAGAACTACAGGAAACGTATGACCTCTGTAACTGCAAACAAAGGTTTCTGTACCAAATATTAAGTTCTGCTTTTCTGATGTATCAAATACTTATGGCATGCAATAAAATGCAAATGAATTACTTAAAAATCATACAATGTGATTTTCTGGATTTTTGTTTTAGATTCCGTCTCTCACAGTTTAAGTGTACCTGCACTTGTTGTGTACCTGCACAGCACCTGTTGCTGGGCTGCAACATGGACTCAGGACCAGACGTGACACTTTAATTAGTATGGTATTTATTGATTTGTGGATGTCCATCCATTTTGTATGATATGTTCTTATATTTAAAAAATTGCAATCAATACAATATTTTATGAATTTGCTAAACGTATGATGTGTTATGAATTCCAATTTTTTTTTTTGTTAATGTTAGCTAGGTGGATAGCTGGCTAACATTAGTTAGGCCAGGGGTTAGCGGTTAGGTTAAAGGGTTAGGAGAAAGGCTAGCTATCGTGCAAAGTATCTAAAAAGTAGTAAGTAGTTGCAAAGTTGCTAATTAGCTATAATGCTAAAATTGTGCATGATGAGATTCCAACACGCAACCTTTGGGTTGCTAGACGTTTGTGTTATACACCCACCTATCCACCCCAACCAACCTAAGTAACCTGTCTTATGTAACCATAGCAAACGTAACATATCATACTAATTTAAGTGTCTCAGATTTCCATTTACTATGTTTTGTCTCGTCTGAGACCAGGTTGGTCCTGATCAAGAATATTTGATCCTTTGCGATGCCTTGCTGCTGAGTTGCAGTTACCCCTGTATGGTCAGCAGATGGCAGCAAGAGCTCAGCATACACACTGCCTTGCTGAATTAATTAATGAGGGCCAAAGGAGATGTGTCTGTGCGAAGTTGGGGCGAGGGGGACATAAACCATGAACGAGGCTGTCTCCTGCTGCTATACGTCAGTAGTCTAAATGATCCCATCCTAAATGTATTGTGTCATTCCAAGCACTTTCAAAAACCC
This sequence comes from Salvelinus namaycush, assembly GCF_016432855.1. Lineage (NCBI taxonomy): Eukaryota > Metazoa > Chordata > Actinopteri > Salmoniformes > Salmonidae > Salvelinus > Salvelinus namaycush. Next base: position 42,045,358 of record NC_052318.1, on the reverse strand, counting down.
ACTGAATAGCTTGTCAGAAAAAATAAATGACAATGGCAATTACAGAACTGCAGAGATGAAGAATACAGACAGGGTATTGGGTTTGGCTCTGCATGAGATGAATATTGCAAAAAAGAAAAGAAAAAAAAGAAGCTTGACTTGTCCATGACTCACTGCATTAAAATGTCATATGTCCCATCACTTCGATGCCCCAAATACTACTGAATCAACCTACAGAACTGCACTTACAGGGAGGTAACATTTAGTTTAAAAATGTTTTCCCATAAACCTTATTCAGTCACCTTTGAATCACACTATTTGTATGCGATAGTCGATGAATTTGTAGAGCATACTGTACGCGTGTGAGAGTGTCAGCATAAAAGTGTGTATATATATATATATATTCCTGTATGTGTTCGCACGTGCGCATATTGATGTGCGTGTGTTTGTGAGTGATGGAGAGTGAGGGAGAGTCTTTCACAGCTCACTGCACAGCTAGATTGCCTGCAGAAGAGGTGACAGCAATGAGAGAAAAATGAGAGAGGCAGAGCCAGAAAAGAAGAGGGCAACACCCTAAGAAGGGGTAAGTATGGGAGGAAAGATATGTGATATGTATACCTCGTTTTAGACAGAGACACAGTATGTGTTAGAAAAACACAACAGCAATTGTGAAATTACGTGGCATTTGATGTGGTGCTATCTAATGACATGAAGCAAACACATGAATCACAGAGAGGAGGACGGAGGGTGAATAGAGGATTTTGAAAGAGTGGCGCTTTCAGGGTAGGAGGAGGGACTCTAAAGACTAATGACAAAGGGGTAGAGGGGAGGTCAGCCTGAGAGCTGAGGAGATGGGGAGAGGAAGAATAACAGGGAAGGTTGTGGATAGGGGTGGGGGGGACGGAGAGTCAGTTTGTGTGGCGGAGGCATCGATTGATTTATTCCGGCTGTATCGATCAACCGACAGCCCTGTCCCGTGAAGGAAAGCATGAGGATTAAGGCACTGGCTTGTGTAATAAATGGGGTTCCTGGAGTGGGGAGAGAGGGGCTGGCACTAAATCAGTGTGGTGTTGAGCATCCACATGGGCCCAAGACACATGAACTATGTACAACAAGGTGTGTTTGGGTGTGTGTGCTTAGGCAGTAGCAATGAGCTGTCTAAATCAGTGTGCAGTCAGAGCAGGCAACAGCAGTTGCTTCCCAATGAGTCAGTCCCCATGCAGACTGCCTGCTTGTGCCGGGTGGCCTTAACCCACAATAGAGACAAACACAGAGCTGATTGCATGCTTATTATGACAATCGCATTTGATGCGGTTGAGAACTTGTACCTGTGCTTCATTTCTCCTAACTGGACTTCTTTGCACCTAATTGGCTGCATTGTATGTAAGAATCAAACAGAATGATATATCTTAATTCAATCCACAATGACTATCGTAATATGATTTGTAATGTAATTAGTTGGCGGGCTCCGTTACTTTTCCAGGGCTAGGGCTCGAAGTCGAGTCCGTTGGGCTTTGAGCAGAATGACATTGGATTGACTGATTGATTTATGTATGTCAAATGAAGGACACACAGACAGAGAAGTTCCATGCAGAGCGAGAGAGGGAAAGAGGAGGGGAATCACGGATGGGTGGACGGATGAAGCAGAGGCAGTGGATTAGGGTGGTGGGGTATAGAAAGAGACAGAGACAAATGGAGTGTGAGAGACACGAGGGAAAGAAACTCAGACTCATGCCTGCTGACCTCACCTCTACTCTCAGCTAATCAATACAGGGGGGATGGGGGGGGGGGGGGTGAGGTAAAGGGGAGGGCTGTTTGTGTCACTCCCAATAAAGATCGAAATACAGTGACATTGTGCTCGCCCGTCTCACCCCAACCTTGTGACATGTTTCTATTTAATATGGTATCCTGGTAATCCTATGAAAGACAAGAGGCCTGGAGCACTTAGTCTGTCCTCTAGAGGAGGGGGGGATGGGGGACAAATGATTGTTTCCCCGGGCCTACAAGTCTGTTTCCTTCCTTTCCAGTCAAGTGTGTTCATCAAAATGGACTAAATCTACAGGAATGCATACAGTATATGCTAGTGTACATCTCTGCCTGAGATGATAAAATACAAAATGGTTACTTCCTTCTTCGGACAGCTAAGCACAGAACCGAGGAAAGAGACATTTATTTTCTGAGCTAAATTAGTTCCTTGGAAGGTGCCTACTGTTCTTAGCAGCTTATTGTCCCAGCAGACTAATTCCCTTGTTTTTCACGTTCTTATAGTCAGCAGAATTGCTGTGATAATGTCCCTTCAGTATTAGGGAGTCCAGTAGCATTTAGACGTAGTTTAAAGACGCTCATAAACAGGCCAGTGAGAACAGGTTAACGTCTGTTCTAGGAGCTGCGTGTGTTTGAACAGAGGAAATCAAGAACAGAGGACCATGAGTAATGGTAATCATTGTGGGTCTATCAGCTGTGTGTGTGTGTGTGTGTGTGTGTGTGTGTGTGTGTGTGTGTGTGTGTATTTGCCTGTGGGATATGAGGGGGCAGAAGCAGTGGAAATCAAAACATCTATACCACATCTATACCACAGCTAACAGAACAACTGTGCTAGGTAGACAACTTTAATGAGGAACAGGTACACACACACACACACACACACAAACCGGGCTCTGGACTCCACAAGGCTTTGCACGTCTCCTTTATTCACATAGAAAAGAGACATCTTTATACAAAATAGTTAATTGTTCCTCAGTATAACACAGAGTCCAACAAAGGAGGATGTTTCAACAGCAGCAACCTACAAAAAGTACACAGGAAAAATATGGAAGGGCAGACCAAAAGAAAGAACAGAACACACACTACTGATAACAGTCAAATAATTCCTTGCTCTGATTCTTAAACCATCAAACCACAGACCCATGTGTTAGTTGGCGCCTGAAACCTGGATCCACTCAGCATACCAAAGGCATCCACCTCCTGTGTGGGTTGGGTGATGGGCACTCCACGAAGGGGCATGAAGAGGGCGCGCTGAATGTGGATTTAAATGTGCAATAAAGGATGATAATGATGATAAATGATGAGAGCACCATTTCACCCGGAAAGCTTAAAAAAAGTGTGCTGGGTGACGACTCCCAAGCTGACCCCGTTTGCGCTCTCTGTTATTGTGCGGTTCGCATCGGTCTGAGCACAGACAGAAGAAGTATATTCTTTTGACAGAAACACCGACTCGGCAAACAAGGTCTTTCTGTGAAGCTAGAGCAAGGGGAGGAGACGTCTGTGTTAATGGGCTGCAGGTGGAACTACTGCTACTCTGATTCGTCAGGAGACACACGATCTGACACACACACACACACACACACACACACACACACACACACACACACACAGTACACACACACACACCAACTGCTGGTCCAGTCAGCAGGAGCAGTCAAATATGCAGATGGTCAAAATAACTAAACAAAATGACCGCAAGTGCTGCCTGCTCTTACGGCGATGCACACAATCTGCATACCTACTAAGGCTCTGTGTAGCTCAGTTGGTAGAGCATGGTGCTTGCAACACCATGGTTGAGGGTTTGATTCCCACAGGGGACCAATATGAAAATGTATAAAAGTGTCAGCTAAAATGGAAATGGTACTTTCTCTCTCTCTCAATTTTGTCCAAACATACACATCTAGGCATGCAAGCTCAACTAGGAACAATATTTGCACACCAAAGAAATGCAATGTGTTTTATAGGAGAGTGGTGGAGTAATAGAGGCGACTGGGAATTAACAGTGAAACATGCAGGCCTGGTTTCTGTATGTAAGCTGGTTACCTGTGATATGATTCTTCCCCTCACTAATACCCCAATGTGTGGTTAATTTCAGATCAGGAAAACAATATTTAAACAGTTCTTTGTACTCATGAGGTGAAATGGCGACATTGTTGCTGTAATGTGATCGATTCAACTTTAATTGTGACTCCTCTGCAAGAATGGATTTCTAAGCAGGTGTACACTTAACATGGACACTATCACAAAAAATTGTAGGCTCAGTATTTTTGTTTTTCCTGTAGAGATGGGTGTGAATGGTATCTCAAAGTGGAAATGAGTGATTGTCATGTTAACAGCATAAAATGAATAACATTAAATTGCTATAATTTCTATCAACATTTTCCAAAATATGAACCTGCTACCAACAGTGTTGGTTGTTCCAGTTTCACATTTTGTATTTAAAATAAAATGAACACTCCTCAGACATATTGTCTGACAGTCAGCCTACTATGAAATCCTATCAGACAGAACAGCCAAGGAAACACGATTCGTTTCCACCTTGGAAACAGTAAAGTGATAAACAAGCAATGGAAAATATTACAGCAATGTGGAGTAGCAGGGTATGACAAATAGGTTTATGCACGGATGAACTCCGTCGTTCCAGAGCCATCATTTCTGTGCCGTCTTCTGCATTTGAATGTGTCTCTCGCTTTTCCTCTGTGTCTCTCAAGGTCTATTTCTCTGCCCCCCTCCCTCCCTGTTACGTTACTGTAAGTGCTGATTCATTTACATTTGTAGTGCTACTTGGAAGGAGAAGTGGACTGAGTTGAGGACTATCACTAGTGCCTACACAAAGTAAAATAGAACTCACCCCACTGTCGTCTCACCCCCACCTCAGATCCTCCACCTCCCTCGCCCCCTCCCACAGTGCAGGTCCACAGTGTTACGGTTTTGATCATCTACCTGATATATCTCGCTGTTTACACACTCATTTTCCCGATTCACATTTACATGACTGCTGTGTCTGTCCACAGGATGCTCCACAGAAGTCCTCTGCCCTGTTGGGAATCGGCCCACTGGGGAACAACACAGAATGCCATCTAGTGAGGGAGGCTCCCCTTCTCACCCGAATACCACCACCTTCTAAGGTAACTGGATAAGTACACAGGCACAAGAGGGAGAATGGAGGTTGGACTCGTATGTTGCAAAGGAGTGATTTGAGAATGGGGGGGGGGCTCTATTATTAACCAACTTCTGTATTGTAATCGGACAATGTCTCTTTTGCTTCAGATAGTTTAATTAAAAAGAGGTGTACATAAACATTCAAGCTGGTGCAGTCAAGAAAATGTTAACCATCAGTTGGACCTCAGGAGGTGTTTTGTATCTTCTTCTTGCTCAAAAAAAGAAAGGAGTAACTTCCCCATCACAAAAGTCAAGGTCCAGTGTGAGTCATCCCCCCCCACCAAAAAAATCACAAAAAACAAAACCAATAAATAAGGGTAGCAGTGAGGGACTGATCAGAGAAACAAGCAGGGAACAATGACTTCTCCAAACACAGTCCAGTGGATGTCTATCTAAGTAAAGTGTCTACAAGCCTGGGCTGCATTGAATTCAATGCATTGTTCCGTTATAGAACCTTGCGAAAGTCATCAAGGATATCATCAAGGACCCTCACCCCTGACAAGACCCTCACCCCTGACAAGACCCTCACCCTGTGGAACCACTGGATCAGGCCACAACTAGTCTGCTTTAAGACAAGCGGTTATGTGGGCTGTTTGAAAGAGAACTATTCACAGCTTTACAGAGCCTTGTCTTCAGGTAACTGATAGGACAAACTGGGCACATCAGGATAGTTGAGGCATTTAAACGGATGAGACAAGAGGGCAAAATATGGCCAGTGGGCAAGTGATGCGTATCTAAGAAGTTTGTCTCTCTGACCCTTTCAGGACTTTTTAACCTTATATCTTGGTGTCTCATGTGGCTTGCCAAACATAAGCCCTGGAATGGAACTGTACTGTAAGTGAAAATATCCTGCAGTTTCAACACAGATTGCACATTCTTCTCACTTGTCTCACTGAGAGAGGGAGCAGTGATGGAAAACATCCACTGATCATTACTAAGGGTGTGAAGAAGCAGTCTGTATCAACACCTGTAATGGGCCGTTGGTTCGCTCCTGCTGCTGTGTACCAGCTAGCTGTTTCCTGCAGGCATCCCAGCCAATTATTCAAATAGTGTCAGTGCAGTGAACAGCTGGCTTAGCTGGAATGGGAGACTAGAAGAGGAAGGCACAGAGTGGTTCTTCAGAAGAACCCATGCGGACAAAATACAGTATCCATACAGTACATCTAGAACAGTGTGGAACGGGCCAGGTCTATCACGTGTAACAGTAGTCTATATCTGGGATCCCTCTTTCTCTATAGCCACGGTTGGTGCCATACCCTGCATTGGACACTTGGTGGGCACCTTTGTAGAGGCCGGTGCCATTGGAGGGGAATATAGTGTGGATGATGTAATCCTCCCGGAGGGGCTTGGGCGGCTGGTGGGTAACCATGGGCGTCATCTGGAACCCTGGGCCTCGGATCTCCAGGATGGTGGTGTCCTTCTTTGTGCCTGACTCAATGTAGTCATCGTAGTGCTTGCTCTTTCTGGAGCTGCCACGGCTGTATTGATCACGAGAAGACAGGCGTCCGGCCCGATGCCCGTACCAGCAGAAGATGGCGAATATGAGGGCCAGAGAAACAATGACAGTAGCTCCACCAATGATCCCAGCCAGAGGCAGAGTAGCCATGTGTTCAGGGTCCTGGTTGTCCTCCTGGCCCACATCTGGCTGACTGGGGTCTGACGTCTCAGCTTTAGCGCACACTGGAGCTTCATCTGAGTCAGTGTCTCCGCCTGCCATGGCTCCTTTACCCCCGGAGCTGGCCGCCAGGGGCACCATGCAGATGATGTAGCTGGAGTGGGGGTGCAGGGAGGTGAGCAGGTACTCTCTGCGGTCTCCTCTCACCAGGGTCTCTGTGATGGAGCCCATGGCAGCGCTGGTGCCCAGCCGCAGCCAGCTGAGTCTGAAGGAGGAGGTGGGCTGGGCCACACTCCAGGTGACACGAATGCTGTCGTGGGCCAGGGGCTTGACATTCAGGGCCAGGCTCTTACCCACTCCACTGCTACCCAGGGTGTAGTCTAGACCAGAGTCTGGTAGCCCCAGGCCGGGCCGCTTGGAGCGCAGGGTGAAGAGGGAGCCCTGTGGAGGGGAAAGGGTGGTGGAGCTAGCGACAACTCCTCCTACTCCACCCACTCTGTCTCTGGTCCCACTGCCTGTGGCTCCAGCCCCGGCCCCGGCAGGCACTACCCCTGTGACTTCACACTCCTCCATCTGGCTGGTCAGGTCCTTGAGGGTCATGTCTCTAACCTTTTCTGGTGCCTGGCAGGTAAGGCCCCTCACCGTGATGGAGTTACCCCTAGCGTGCAGCCAGTCATGTAGCCAGCGCAGGTTACAGCCACAGTGCCAGGGATTCCCCCGCACCAGCAGTTGTCCCAGGCTGTCCAGGTCTTTGAACAGGCCCCGAGGCAGGGTGGTCAGGTTGTTGCCAGACAGGTCTAGTCTCTGGAGCCTCCTCATGCCGTCCAAGGAGCCACGGGGCATGTGGATCAGAGCATTGTCCTGCAGGGAGAGACGTTGCAAGTGGGTGCTGGGCAGGTTGAGTGGCGGGGTCAGGAGGGAGTTACGCACCAGGGAAAGCTCCGTCAGGTTGGAGAGGCGGGAGAAGGTGTCGTCTGCGATGCGCTGATTGGCCAGGAGGTTTCCGTCCAGGACGAGACGTCGCAGGGAGGAGAGGCCGCGGAAGGCGTGGGTGGGGATGGTGGAGATGCGGTTGTCGTCCAGCCTCAGCTCCTCCAGAGAGGCCGGGAGCCCAGAGGGGATGCTGGACAGGTGGTTGCGAGACAGGAAGAGCAGACGCAGCCGCGGGTTGTCAACGAAGGCCTTGTCTTCGATGCTGACGGTGGAGACAGAGTTGTCGTCCAGGTGCAGCTTCTCCAGCAGTGGCATGCGGGCCAGGGTGGCGCGGGGAAGCGTACGGATGTTGTTGTCCTGCAGGTGCAGCTCCCGGAGGGAAGGGGGCAGGTGCATGGGGAAGTCATCCAGCTCGTTATCGTACAGGTAGACCACTCGGACGGTTAGGTGCCGCTCCAGGGAGGTGGGAAGCCCGGCGTTGTCTATGTGGTTGTTCTGAAGGTAGAGCACAGTGGCAGAGGGGGGCAGAGGGGGGATAGAGCTCAGGCCCCGGTCGTTGCAGTAGATGAAGTCCTCGTCACATCGGCACACTGAGGGGCACACCAAGTCTTCCTCCTCATCGTACCCTGTGGCTGCAGCAACCTCCAGCACCTCGGCCAACAGAGTCAGGCAGAGCATCAGCAGGAACAGCCAATCACGTAGCTCGGCCACTCCCTCCAGCGCCATGGTGCTGATAATCGACTTCCCTTCCTCTCGGTCTCAACTTCCCTTCCTCTCGGTCTCAACTTCCCTTCCTCTCGGTCTCAACTTCCCTTCCTCTCGGTCTCAACTTCCCTTCCTCTCGGTGTCAACTTCCCTTCCTCTCGGTCTCAACTTCCCTTCCTCTCGGTGTCAACTTCCCTTCCTCTCGGTCTCAACGTCTTAGCTCCTTGAATCCTAACGATGATCTCAAATCAGGCCGGCTCCTTCAGCCCTAGAAAGAATGAAAAGGAGACAGGTTTTAGTTAACAATCCGCTCAAGTGACCAGATTACTAAGAAGGTTTCATTGAAATTCCAAAATCACTTCAAATTGCCAGGATATAACAAGCTTGACAATGTACCCTTATTTAATTCTGCCTAAACCACATCCAACAAATGATTCATGGTCACATGGAAATTGAACTGCTACAGTATACTAATCCCTTTTAATATCTCGACTTCAATCCCCTTGTCATGGTGAAGTGGCAGTATTGTAATCTGCTTCCAGCAGGAGTTGGAGGAGAGTATTTTTCTTGAAATCAATTTCAGTAAAAGACACAATGAAATATATCAAATATATCAAATCATTTTGAGAAATTGAGTCAGACAGTAAAGGGAAATTACAACACAATCTATACAGTTTTGTGATCTGTCTACTGAAAGAACCGGGCCTGGTTAAATCCAATAACTAGGGCCTGTTATTGCTGGTCTGACCACATGTTCAGGGACATCTCCTGGCCCTATAACATACACAATAGTGTATTTGTTTGAATTCTCCCAGAGCGCACTGTCCAAGCAGTCTGTGTAAACAGAACATCTCACAGTTTTTACATGAACTATTCCATGTGTGTGTGTGTGTGTGTGTGTGTGTGTGTGTGTGTGTGTGTGTGTGTGTGTGTGTGTGTGTGTGTGTGTGTGTGTGTGTGTGTATATATATGTGTGTATATAAGCATGAGTGTACAGTATGTGTTTGTGGCAGTGTAGAGCGAGTCACTGTGTATATTTTTGAGTCTGAGCAGCTGTGCAAATAAGCCTGTCAAACAGAGTGTATTTGGGTCAGTCCCTTTAAAGGCAAGATTGATTGATGTGGCAGAGAGAGTGGGAGGGATTAGGGGAACATATTGAGTTGTGATTGGGTGGATTAAGCAGGCGTCAGAAAGAATGGCACATAGATAAACTATCTTAAGCACTTCCTACATTAGTTTGTTCATTCCATGGTTACTCATTTGGCTTATGCTTTCAGGGCTGGTCCAATCCACAGACAATTACCTAATTTACAGCTAGGGTACAGATGCATTAAGGTTGTGAGAGACTGTGTGTGTGTCTGTGTATAATTGTAGGGGTACAAGCTGTGTGGCAGTGTACAGTCACAGATGTCTATAGACGTGTGTGAGCATGAGCCAAGCTGTACAAGACACGTACTGCATGTGTCCCCACACGTTGCTGCAGTCAAAGTTACAGTCATCTGTATTCGGGAGACGTCAGGCAATGTGGGGCTGCGTGAAGGGAATGGGGAGGGTGTTTGTGTGGAAATGGGCTGGCCAGACAGGCAGTCGCCTAAGGCAGGGTACAGTACACAAAACAGCCCTACACTTTCCAATACTGGAACTGGAGCAAGATGGAGAGGACAGCCGGATCAATTTACATAGAGAGAACGAGAGAGACAGAGGGAGAGAGAGAGAGACAGAGAGGAGGGAGAGAGAGAACGGGAGAGACAGAGGAGGGAGAGAGAGAGAGAGACAGAGAGGAGGGAGAGAGAGAACGAGAGAGACAGAGGAGGGAGAGAGAGAGAGAGACAGAGAAGAGGGAGAGAGAGAACGAGAGAGACAGAGAGGAGGGAGAGAGAACAAGAGAGACAGAGAGAACGAGAGACAGAGAGAACGAGAGAGACAGAGAGGAGGGAGAGAGAGAACGAGAGAGACAGAGGAGGGAGAGAGAGAGAGACAGAGAGGAGGGAGAGAGAGAACGAGAGAGACAGAGAGGAGGGAAAGAGAGAACGAGAGAGACAGAGAGGAGGGAGAGAGAGAGAAACAGAGGAAGGAGAGAGAGACAGAGGAAGGAGAGAGAGACAGAAAAAGGAGAGATAGGAGAGAGAGAGAAACAGACACACATAGGAGGGAGAGAGGAGGGAGACAGAGAGAGAAAGAGAGACATAGGAGAGAGAGACATAGGAGGGAGAGAGGAGGGAGAGAGAAAGCAGTTCTAGAATAAGCGCATTGACTGTTGCCATCTTCACCATGATATCCCCCACAGAAACCATATCTAGCAGCACTCACATCCACATATTCATGATAAGGAAAATCTGGGAATGATAACCAAAGACGATGGCAGTGTATCGGGAAATCCCCTCGGTTGATGGCAGAGTGGAGATAATACTGGCACGAAGCTTATCATACATGCCCATGTCCTTGAATCTAATTTCAAATTTAGGGATTGGTGCAGAGGAAGGCGTGATGCAAACAAGAGATGGCCAAGGTGATGAAGGAAATAAATAAATCAAAGGATGGTCAAAATAGAGGAGGCTGAGAAGAAAAAAACATTCCCCATATACTTTTGCTATGCTACAATATGGCCCGATTCAGTCATCCTTGTACTATCAACTCTCCAACATGTAATGCCCGTAGATTATTGTTTGTATGTATCTCAATATAGGATGAATGAACCATTCTGCAAGGCCTTGTCTTTGGCAGTAATTTACAGTGTATATAGTATTTTCTGTGAGAGAGAAACTATTAGAACCCCATTGATTGTGCTTGAGTCAGCAGAGTCCAATCGGTGAGCTTCATTGCTTGTCTGGAACAGACCCTAGGCCTCTTCAGAGTCATTAGCTCTGAACTGATGTTACTGCTAGTAAATCTGAATCAGCTGCCTTCAAAAGGTCCTGTAGTCTACAAACGAACGTGACTCTACAAAAACACATGATTGTATTAAATACATTTAAAATATATCATTATTAATGGCTTGGAAGATGCACACATCAATTCATAAATAATGACATGAACGTATCTAATCCACTCTATTTATAAATTCAGAGCAGAGGCTTAAAATGAAAGTAACGTACAGACGGTACTGTTACCATATCTTACATTTCATCTGAATACTGACAACTTAGGGCCAAATCCTAACATGAGATACGCACATTCAACTTTAAGTCAAATCTCCCAGTGACAGTACTACATGATTTCTGTGAACGTTTCAGTAACAGCGGTGAATGTTAGGTTAGAATGTTACCCATGAGTCATTGAGGTTAAGTGCCTTGATGTGAGCACTACACCACTATGCATGTTCCACCTGGGATCTGAGACAGCATCCATCTTGTGGCTAGTCCATTTCCCTACCCACTCTGCTGCTGCTGTTACTACTGTCGCTGCTGCCGCTCTATGAATTAATTTGGCTCCGTGTCTCTTCCCCAGGAACCCCAGATTAAAAGTAAATCCTGTAAGCATTAACAGAGGAGTCGTGGCCCCCCCTGCAGCAAAATGCTGCCGCATGGAGTGGAGGGCCACTCTGACACATGAGCAGAGACGAATAGCAAATACATCAGATTATATAAAATAGGAATATATGAATATGAAATGGTGCATGTGATTTTCTGGTGTTGACGATTTCAGTGAATTCCTGACTGTGATATGTCCAGGTTGGCTGTTAGATCTGAAAGAGGTACTACATCATCATGGACGTTTTGCCATGTTAGCACTTCACTCTCTCTGTTATTGCATTTCCCAGCCAGACTAGAAGTACTGTAGTGGATACACACACGACCTGCTATAGATTCCACTAGCTTATAAGGCAATACTGCACAAACAAGGGTTTTTAGAAAACTCAATGTCTATGCATGAACTTTTTTTTATCCACTTATGTTATTTGGCAATTACAGGAAAGACTAGATTTAAAACTCTCAAGTTCTCTCTCTGACTCTATATCTCTCTTTCCGTCTCGCATACTTCTATTCCGGGAGTACATTTTTTTATTAGTTGAGTTGTCAACACTTTTAACCAAAGTAGAAATTAAAAGCAGAGAATACCCATTAATAAATCAAATCCACGATTTAGATTTCAGGACGGGGGGGGGGGGGGGGACGGGGGGGGGGGGGGGGGGGGTTAGCTAACACTGGGTAATAGTCGGATGGGGCAGAATATATCTTTTAGATGGATTACTGTACATGAAATAGTTTTATGCTGCCGTCACTCTGACCCTGCTTCTCAGTTTGAGCATGGTGGTTTGGAGCGGTTGAAATGGACGTGCAGAGGCCAGGCAGAACCAGCTTGTATCATCTGTTGAGGCTATAAGCCACCCCCCCCCCCCCCCCCCCCCCCCCCCCCCCCCCCTCCTGCTCATCCTCCCTCCCCATCTCTGTTGGCATACAGTACACTGCCCAATTTAGAGATAAAATAGACATACAAATTACACAGGAGATGACCTGTGTGTATGTCATAGGCTGGTGGGAGGAACTATAGCAGGACGGGCTCATTGTAATGGCTGGAATGGACTCAATGGAACGGTATCAAACACATCAAACACATGGAAACCACATGTTTTACTCCATTCCATTATTTCCATTCCAGTCATTGCAATGAGCCTGTCCTCCTATAAGTCCTCCTGCAAGCCTCCACTGTATGTCTACATCTGCATGCACATATTTGCCGTTGTTTATGCATGTGTGGGGAGGATTCAAGCCAATGTTCTAATGTGCAATATAAAGAGAGAGGTTTGTGTAACATGTCTAAGTGAAGACACCGTCTCTCTCTCTTTCCTTTCCTCCCTCTCTTTCTCCCTCTGCCTTCCTTGTCACACTCCTCTCCTGCACGTGCCCTGCGTGAGCAATGAGGTGGCTGATTGAGTCACAATTTCTCCCTGGTTCTCACTCTCTCTCGCTCTCTCTCCCTGTTTCACCATGCTTCCCTGTTTCACAACCTCTCTTCCCTCTCTCCCCTACGCTTGCTATTTCCACCGTTCCCTCTTCCTCTCCCTACACTTCTATGTATTTATATCAAAACATGTCTTAATCCTTCATTCTCTCTGTTTTATGAGTAAGTCGCTCTTTTTATCGCCTACTCCTCGTCTTCCTTTGATTCTTCCATTTCATCTGTCCCTCTTCCTCTCTCTGCATATTTCTATGCATCCTTTGGTGTGTGACCAGTGCACTACTCGCTCCTCTCTTCCCGTACCTCTCTCTCTCTCTTTTTCTCTCCCCCTCTCGTTCTCTCTGTCTCTCTTTTTCTCTCTCCCTCTCGTTCTGTCTCTCTCTCTCTGGTCTACGGCGGTGCCTCTTTAATCCCGTCTTACTATCCGTTTCTCCTTCAGCTGATGAATACCTAAAAGAGAAAAAGCATGGAAACCCTCTCTCTGACAAACCCTCTCTCTGACAAACCCTCTCTCTGACAAACCCTCTCTCTGACAAACCCTCCCAATAAACAAATGCTGGATAATAACCTTCAGCATTTCTTCCAGTCCCGTACACTAATTATTATTGCACCAATCAGGAAACCACAACACAATTCATCAATCTGTTAGCCTATTACAGGCTGATGTGCTATCTAAATGTGTTACTTTGAATAAAAAAGGCCCTTTGTGTTGTAAATTATACAGATTTGTGGTAGGGAGAAAGTGCTAATTAAATCCGTGGCTAATTGTTAGTGGAGATGATGTGAACACAGCTCTCTCACCTTGTCTTGTCCAAGCTGGAGCTGTGAGTCTGTCTCCCCTGAAGCCTGTGGGTCCTGGTGCAGTGGATAAATAGATACAGCACACCTCCAGGATTCAGACTGCTCCCAGGCAGCCCTACTGTACACTTGCCTTAGGCCTTGGTGTGGGCTTGGATTTTCCCAAGAAAAAAATCCTTCAGAGAAAATGCTGCTGGCTGTGGGAGTAACAGAGTGCACTCTATCTCAGTAGAGCCCTCGCTTCGAATCCCGGAATGTCTGATCTCAAAGCCATATCCCAATCGGAGCGGAGTCCACATCATCTTAGCCGTTTCCCTCTCAGAGCTGGGCAGAATGGGATGGAATATACTTAGGAGACTGAATATTTCCACTGATCTAAAAAGAATAAAAGTAGGTTTAGTCTAAGATTCTATTCTATTCTATTCTATTCTATTCTATGCCTCAGTTCCTTTACCAAAACTGAATCCCACCAAATATATTAGTCTTCTAGGAGACAGAAAAGTGTTCTTGAACAAACAACATTGCGAGCATTAAACCGTGTCAACCATTATTAGGCTTTGGTGTTTGAAAAGAATGAACTGAGGCCAATCATAAGACATGATACTCAGTCCCATTCAAAGACTCGGTATCTTCATGCCGACTCCAGCCTTGCTTCTTTGAGGGTAGCGTTCTTGAAACTTTTGAAAATCTTTTGTTCTGACGTCAGTAGAGACAGATTCCTCTCTGTGTTGATCAGAGGGGATGAAATCCCTCTCCAGTCACACCTGTCGTTTGGTGCTCCGCTGTAGCCTCAGCCTTTCACAGTTACTCTCTGTGAAGGAAAGAGAAAAAGCCATGCGTGAGGGCGTGGCACAACCATATCATATAAATACAGTAACAATGGCGTACAGTCATGATAAATAACACTTGAACTTGATGAAAGGGTCACAGGTTATAATGTTTATCGTGACAACATGATGTGTCGCTATGATTAATGAATGATGAAAAGCAGAACGAGATGCCGCATCAATCTGAATAAATACTATGGAATAATTTGACCATCTATCCATCCATTCATGAATCAATATGTACAGTATCTATCGGTTGTATTTAAAGCAGGGTTGGGGTCAATTTGAATTGTCAGTCAATTCAGAAGTAAACTAAAACTCCAATTGAATAATTGGGGGGAAAAAAGACATATATTGTCAGTGGTTTCTCAATAAACTGAAAAGGATTCATTTAAAACGATTTAAGTTTTAAGTTCACTTCCAGAGTTGAGTGTTTCGAATTGGAATTGACCCCAACCGTGATTGACAGTGTAAACTCTCCAGATGTCCGTTATAACACCCTCTAATAATACCACATACAGAGCTCTGGAGGATTGATGTGAGAGCAGAAACAGCCGGGATACAACAACAATCACAATCTCATCACATAGGTATGTCCTTTATGCTTCAGGGATTTAGTAGAACGTAAATGCACATAAACGCCCTTCATACACCTTTTTATACGTTCAACAGCATTTAGCCTGCGCACCAATGGGTCATGCTGGGTGAGGAACGATGAGCACGTTGGAGGATTAACATTCAAATGTATGCAAAATGTAGACCCTGTGTCTCACATTGGACTGTCGTGATGTGTGAGAAAAACAGCTGTGATAACACCCTTCCTAAGCAGTGGGAAGTATGAGAGAGACCTTGCTGAAGTGTGAATAACATTCACATATGGGTGTGTGAAATCTCTGTGTGAATAATACTACATTTATGTAGGGTTATAGCTGTGTGTGTGTGTGTGTGTGTGTGTGTGTGTGTGTGTGTGTGTGTGTGTGTGTGTGCGCGTGCGTGCGTGCGGCTCAGTGTGTTCCTCCCTCCTAGCTCTTCAACTATTCTGTACACACCATCACCTCATCTCTGCCTCTCAATTTATCATTTAGTGAGGGATGGGGAGATGGAGGTGGGAAGAGAGAGGGAGAGGGAGATGACAGGGAAGAGAGGAGAGGAGGGGAGGGGTCATGAACTCATTGGAGAATAGGTTGGAAGCAGGAATTACTGTCAGCCTTGAGCAACGGTTCAATTAGGCTGAACTCAACGAGTGACGGGGAAGGGACACTGGTCAATCCTAAGGAGAACCCAAGCATGCTCGAACACAAACCCTCCCCAACACGTATGGCCGTGTGTGTGTGTGTGTGTGTGTGTGTGTGTGTGTGTGTGTGTAAGGGTATTATGAATGTGATTTTGAGGATTATTGCTTTTGTATTTGTTGAGCGTGTGTGTGTGTGCTCGGAATGTGTGATCAGATGCTGTGTACGCTTGCATCTTTTTTCCCACGTGGGTCTTCTGCAGCTTCATGTGATTTGTGAATACATGAATGTGATAATGTTGTGATCGGCTGAATTAGGCCATCTGTCAGCATATGAATTATGGGTATGATGTGTGGGTACTGGATGCAGAACAGCCACCAAGAGACTGCCAACAGTCCCCAGTCAACAGTCAAATGTGAAGATGAGCCGGTTGTATTGCTCTGTGTTTATTAGCTTATTCTATTATTAAAATTGCATTGAAGCATCACAGCCCTTTTCCCTTCTGCCTGCCTTCCTCTTCCACTCTTTCCATTTTGTCTTTTATTGTTCCCAAAGGTATTAGAGAAAGGAAAATCCTATACTGTTTTGACAAAGATGTGTCGAGTACATAAACGTAGAATACAATACAGTGTGTGTCCGTTTGTTAGTCACTCTGATTTAACGTGAATCAGTCACTGGAGACGGCGGAGACGCAGTAACCTGAAATGATTGGACACACACATACTCTCTCGCACAGACACGGTGCGATGTGACTGGACTTTTAACACTGTGCTGCACATAACATCTATTCACTGGCAGTGGCGAGAGAGAGAGAGAGAGAGAGAGAGAGAGAGGGGAGAGAGAGAGAGCGCAGCGGAGTGGGGGAATAACAACAATTATAAATACAGAGTGAAGAGAGAAAGTATGTGAGATTAACTCACATTATCAGATGGCCCCAAACTTTTCTTCTTTCACACCTAGGACAACATTTACAGTAAACTCCTCCTTATTCCCTGTCTCTGTGTCTCTGAGGCTGGGCTCGGCGGGCAGCTGAAAGAGAGTGTTTTCTCTTCCTCCCTCCACTGTAGAGCATCAGTCCTAATAAGAAAGCTTTTAGCACAGTTAATTAAGAGACCCATATGCAGCATGTGATGCTCAATTTACCCTCTCTCATTCTCTCTGTCTCTCTCATTCTCTCATTCTCTCGGTCTCTCTCATTCTCTCGGTCTCTCTCTCTCATTCTCTCTCTCTCTCATTCTCGCTGGCTGTCTCTCTCATTCTCTCGGTCTCTCTCATTCTCTCGGTCTCTCATTCTCTCTCATACTCTCTCATTCTCTCTGTCTCTCTCATTCTCTCTGTCTCTCTCATTCTCTCTGTCTCTCTCATTCTCGCTGTCTCTCTCATTCTCTCGGTCTCTCTCATTCTCTCTGTCTCTCCCCAGCTTTGCCTCCCTCTAATCTCATTCAAAATCATTCTCTGTGACTCCCTTTCTCCTCATTTGCGGATTTCTCTCCATAAATCTCTCCTTCCATCCCTCTGCTCTGTCTGCAGTCTGGCCTTTCTGTTTCATCTACCCTTTTGTGCCGGTGCCATTTTGAGCCCTTCAGACAGTTCTCTATTCTGCGATCAGCCGTCTCTCTAAATGCTTAACTAGATGAGATTGGACTTGCCTTATTCAGGCGGAGGAGAGAGGGTGAAGAAGAAAGTGGTTGCAGGGGAAATGTGAAAAAACAAAAAAGGAGGGGGAAATATTAAGTGACGAGATAGCGGCAGGAAAGCGGTCTTCATCGGAAATACAAATATTGGTGCGAACTGAGCCAAATAGAGTAGCAAGTGAGACTAATGTCAAGAGAAGAGGGACAATATAAAGGGGGGGGGGGGGGTAAAAAAGAGGGACAGAGAATGATGTGGGTGTGTAGGATCAAGGAGGACAGACAGGCCATGTTTTAAAGGATATGAGAGAGGAAGGTAGGAAATGAGAACGGTGACATAGATAGGAGGGTAGAGAATCGGAGGGGGTGATGGAGGGAGAGATTTTTAAACGTGCATCCTTGTGATGGAGCTCTAATGAATAACATTCTCAGATTCATGATCAGATGCTTCATTATTTCACTGGTCATAAAAGGGCTGTGTGAGCCGTCCCTGGGGGACGAGGACAGGTCACTAAACACACACACACACACACACACACACACACACACACACACACACACACACACACACACACACACACACACACAACTGTCCATGTGCCACACGCTAATATAGGGTGCACACAGAGGTGAGCGTACCAGTAAGATTTGTGGTTGAAGAGACCACCCCCCTATTATAAGGATCAGTGTGTGATAGCTTCGCTCCAAGCATGTGATCAAGTTGCCACGGCTACTTGTTTTTATTTGCTCATTTGGATCCATTAGCTTTTGCAGAAGCAGCAGCTACTCTTATTCTAATCAAATTAGCATTTTACCTCCATTTTACAGGATTGGCTATTCACTAGTTCAGGGTTTCCCAAACTCGGTCCTGCACTCAGCAAAGTAATTCAAGAGTATTCATTAACAATCCCTAGATGATGGGTTCAGCTCTTCCTGTCACAGAATATGACTTAAAAGAATCACCATTCACTTTACATGCAGTTGTTTTTCTACCTGTGTAGTACCACTGTAATAACACTATAGCAACAACAATTATCATCAACATGTTCTTACATAAACAGATATGTTGCTAAGTACATGAGAAAAAGGACATTACCAGTCATACATGTAAAGCTGTAAGAATTCATATGGCTGGAAAGTGCACAATCCCCATTTGTCCCTATCTTATGATGTGTAGTGGGAGACAGATGGCAGAGTTGCAGGCAGAAATTGTTCGTGCCCTCAGCTGAGTTTGATCAATTCTGTCTGCTGAGCTCCACTAATCACTGGAGCCTGTCACAGGCACAGACACGCCCCTTTCTCCCCCGAGAGGAAAGATTCTGCTGCCGATCCACATACTGGCACCCCTTCCACACACACACACACACACACACTGTGTGCATCAGTGCACTGACCACCTAACCACATCATCCCTCTATACCCCCTCTTGCACATGGTATAATATCCTCTTCATGTCTCCCCCGTAACAAAACAAATATGGACCACATCCCTCTTCTCTATCCTCTATCTCCTTGTGTTCTTTCTGGATAACACACTCAGATACAAACATGTCCATGACACACTCACACACACACTCTCTCTGCCCTTTCTCTCTCCTGCTCTCTGTATCAGTGTAATTGATGCAATGACTGGAAATAAACAGCAATTTAAGTGCTGGACACCTCACTGCTCTCTCTCTCTCTCTCCCTCCTCTCTGCTCCCCCTCTCTCTACCTCCTCTCTGCTCCACCTTTCTCTCCCTCCTCTCTGCTCCACCTCTCTCTCCCTCCTCTCTGCTGCACCTCTCTCCCTCCTCTCTGCTGCACCTCTCTCTCCCTCCTCTCTGCTCCACCTCTCTCTACCTCCTCTCTGCTGCACCTCTCTCTCCCTCCTCTCTGCTGCACCTCTCTCTACCTCCTCTCTGCTCCCCCTCTCTCTACCTCCTCTCTGCTCCACCTCTCTCTCCCTCCTCTCTGCTCCACCTCTCTCTACCTCCTCTCTGCTGCACCTCTCTCTCCCTCCTCTCTGCTGCACCTCTCTCTACCTCCTCTCTGCTCCCCCTCTCTCTACCTCCTCTCTGCTCCACCTCTCTCCCTCCTCTCTGCTCCCCCTCTCTCTACCTCCTCTCTGCTCCATCTCTATCTCCCCCTTCTCTGCTCCACCTCTCTCCCTCCTCTCTGCTGCACCTCTCTCTACCTCCTCTCTGCTCCACCTCTCTCCCTCCTCTCTGCTCCCCCCCTCTCTACCTCCTCTCTGCTCCATCTCTATCTCCCTCCTCTCTGCTCCACCTCTCTCCCTCCTCTCTGCTCCCCCCCTCTCTACCTCCTCTCTGCTCCATCTCTATCTCCCTCCTCTCTGCTCCACCTCTCTCTCCCTCCTCTCTGCTCCACCTCTCTCTCCCTCCTCTCTGCTCCCCCCTCTCTCTGCTCCCCCTCTCTCCCCCTCCTCTCTGCTCCCCCCCCCTCTACCTCCTCTCTGCTCCCCCCTATCTCTGCCTATATGCTTCCTCTCTCCCTCCATTATCTAATGCAGAAGTCCCACAGTCACACACAAGTGGAGGAAGGGGGGACAAGGTAGATGCACAGAGAAAACGTGGGGAGAGGGAGAGGGACAGAGGGCGATCAGAGAACACAGGCTAATCTCATCTGTGACTCATATTTGGATGACACCTTTAAATGACATCTTTAAACCCCTCAGGAGGGCAACAGGGTGTCATACACTAAACCATAGTCGCCACCTCTGTTCCCGGGTTGTTTGATCAATATAGACTCTGTTTTTGGCCAATTCCACATTTGGGAGGGTGTGAAAAATGACATGGCGGCTTTGATTGATGGTGCAGCAAGGTAGAGAGGGAGGAGAGCTGAGTGAGCAGCACTCGGTCTGTGACTTCCATTTAAAAAGTCTCCGCAGTTTGAATGATGGGTCACCCTGTCCTAACCACTCAGCCCAATGAACTGTGCTAGCCTCCAACCTCTGAAAGCCTACAGGCAGCTAGCTCTGACAACAAAGGCACAAACAACCACCCAGTCTGAGCTAACCACCCACATCAACCCCACCAACCTCCGAATGCTGAGTCGATGGAGGATGCTCTGCAAGTGTGTGTGTGTGTGTGTGTCTCTCTCATCCCAGTTCCCCCTGTTAGTATCACTTCTGTTCAGTCAGACTGCATGAATATTAAAAGGTTGCAGCCCCAGTTATGTGTGCTTCTGAGTTAATAATAAATAGACTCTAATGATTTAATGGGTTCGCATGTTGACACATCCCATAGGCTTTGGGCCACTTGAGCCACCATACTCTACATACACACGCTAATGGAGAAAGAGAATGAGGGATAGAAAGAGACAGCAGAGAGAGACAAATGGAAGGAGACGGCAGTAAAGAGAGAAGAGGGGGACATTGGCAGAGTTCCCATTTCATTCTCGAGGTCTTGATCCTCTCTCTCTTTGGCTGAACATCTCTAATGCTGTTTCTTCTACATCGCAGTCTCCACATTCCCACTTGATTTTGAATTTGTCACTCTCCCTCGGTCTCTTCTCTTGTTCCCTTGGCTTTTCCTATTTCTCTCTCAATTGCTTTTCTTTCTGCGGTCCACTCCACCAATCCCCCGCTCTACCTCAACACCCATACAGATGCACGCACACACACTCTCTCTCTGTGTCAACCTTCATCTTGTGGGTCCTTTCCCAAACTGACCACAAGGCAATATTCCATTAGCTATATTGCCTATTTTACAATTGAAAGTGAGTGCAGCTTCCATTGTCTCCCGTTAGCCCTTCAAAAGCTGCTCGTCATAAACCCACTCCCTTAATAACACCGCCACATAGGGCAATAACTTCACTTCCGTGTTGAGACAACTTCCTATGTTCGCCAAGCCAGTATTTCTCGAAAATTCCCTTTTTTCTCTCCTTTCTTTCCAGACGGCGTGTATGCTGGAACAAATCCACACCCATATGGTTCCCTATGAGTGTCCTCCACTGAAGCCTTCTAGTTGTCAGACACTTTGCAAAATTGCATATCAAGAATTCAAGGTGGCACTCTCACAATGCTTCTGTACTATTTCAGTAGAACTGTGAAAAGACGTCTGTTCCTCAGACAACGCCCCCTCCCCTTCCCAGCAAGATGAGTGGCACAGTGACAGGCCTGTACAATACACTCTCATAGATATTATTTTGATCCACGTTTGGTTTTTACCAATGCGTCACCTGAACCCGACTACACACTGGAACCTTTGTGTTTGAGTATTAACTCTATTCACGGCCTGAGAGGAACAGAAAAGGCAGCAGCCAGACTACCGTAGAAACGCAACAGACTGAGGTAGAAACAATTAGTGGTTAGACGTTTCATTCAGAAGCCTTGTTAAAATTGCACTCTGGCTATACAAGGACAGAGAGAAGAACAAAAAAACAGCCAGGAGACTCAACAAAACTCTATTTGAACCCCAGCACAACTGATGATCGTAGTTCATTTCACAAATGAGATGACAGAGCCTGAAGCACAGAGAGGACTTCTCAGTGGCAGGAGGCAACTAGGGATGGAGGGAGGGAGAGAGGGATGAACCTGTCCAAGCTGCTGGAGAGACAGGTCTGTGTGCACATGGGCCTGTTTGTACTCGCCACACACACACACACACACACACACACACACACACACACACACACACACACACACACACACACACACACACACACACCTCCCAGTGCAGCTTTCTGGAAGGCCATCCACCTGCACCTGATCCAGTCTCATCTTTACAACAAACCGTATGTGTGTTTAAATGGGACTTATTTAATTCAAGCCTTCCTCTGTTGTTGTGAATGCGGTCTGCTAATGTAATCCAATTAGGTGTGGTCCTCTGCCTTATCTCATTACGTTAAGATCCCCGTGACGGCTCGTCTGCCGCTTAACGCACATCATCCACTAAGACATGATTGATCGAGGGGTTGAATTGAAGGATTGATTGATTGGTCGGTTGATGGAGAAAATGTCCCCATATGGCTAGTAAAACACAAGTATGGGTTTAAGTTCTTTAGAGTTCAGATGAAGGGCATCATTTGAGGTAATCCACACAGACGTCTCAGGGGCGCTATAAAACAGCTGGGACTGGCTGTGGGCTCAGTTACCTCTGAATATCTCTTTAGTCTACACTCAGTCTCCTGTCAAATCCTCAAACTGTGACTCAGAACGGGTCTCTCTGGAAAATGGTAGAAAAATAACCAGCTATATAGGGTAACCGGTACAGAGGTGGCACCACAGTTTCAAAAGTGTTGTGGCAAAATTTGGAAGTGTCTTTTCTGTGGCCTGGAGTTTTTCCTGATCTCGTGACCTGGTAAGGTAAAACTCTGGGTCCTATTCGTATGCTATGACAAAATATTATTAGTATCGATAGCTTCCCTTTTTATCTGTGCTGTGACTATAGGGCTGAGGTTTTTCTTGTCGGGTCATGTGAATTGGAAACACTCCTGGCCTAACGTGGATCAAGCCCTTTCAAACTACCACAAACCTTGTTAATATTCATTCTGAATCTGATATAGATATATAAAAAAGCCAAAGACAACTTCAATGGAGAACATATACTCTGTAGTTTTGTGAACTACTATAGCAGAGCTGAGCAATATGCAAAGAATGTCTTTAAAGGCCCAGTGCACTCAAAAACGTGATTTTTTGTGTTTTATATATATAGTATTTACACACTATGAGGTTGGAACAATAGTGTGAAATTATGAAAATGATGATAATGCCCTTTTAGTGTAAGAGCTGTTTGAAAAGACTGCCTGAAATTTCAGCCTGTTTTGGTGGTATGGAGTTTTGGCCTGCCCGGTGACATCACAGTTAATAGACCAATAAGAAAGAGAGTTACAACCCACTGGGCAAAAACTGGTTTAATCAATGTTGTTTCCACGTCATGTGACGTGTGAATCAATGTGGAAAACTGATAGCATTTGAAAAAAGTCATCAATGTAAGGGAATGTCATTATTTTTTCACCCAACTTTTAACTTAAATCCAAAGACATGGTGAAATGTTTTGTTGATTTCACCTTGAATTCACGTTAGTTGACAACTCAACCAAATGTAAATCAAAACTAGACCTTGAACTGACATATGTGCCCAGTGGGAAACCTCTCTGCCAATAACAGCTAGTTTGGGGGAGATACTCTGTCAACTTGCCCAATAAGAAACGCCTGCTTTCTTTTCCGTTGCAACACGTTTTTTTCTATGTTTTTGTATGACATGAACTAATGAATATGTCTGGTAAACGACTTTGGTGCTGCTGCTTTGAAAGTGGTGCGCCACACCAGATTGAAAAGGTACTGGGGCAAATTCTGTCTCACCACACATTTTCCGGCGGCTCTGAACTGACGGAATCCAAGAAACCATTGTGCTACATTGCTCACCTGATTTAAGAGAATACAGAAAAATCTACTTTGTGATTGGATTAATGCTTCTTTCCCAGACACTTTATAACCAGGCACAGAGGAATAAATTATTAATCTACCATTTCCTTCGAAAGAAAACAAAAATACTTAGTAAATTAGTTTTATGAACACATCCTTTACGTTTTGACCTGTCAGAGTTGTAAACACACAGCATTTGATCTATATGTTTAACCCAAAAACCTGTAGTTCCCTCAAGGAGTAGAGGAACTGGAAGCCTCACGGGAGAAGTCCATGATGCAACTCACAACATCAGAAAACCAACCAAGCCAAATTAGAGCAAACATGCCAGCTCGCCTGTCATTAATTAATGTTGATGATTAAAATAGCGGTCACAAAGAAATCCATCTGATAGGATGGCTGGAAGGCATGCAAACTGTCTCACACTTCCACAGAGCCCTGACAAATCCTGCTCTCTCTCTCTCTTTCTCTCTCTCTCTCTCTCTCTCACAACAAGTCTTCCTCCCTCTCTATTCATTACTGTATCTACGCTCTCGTCCCTGTGTTTTCATCTTCAGCTTGATCCTGTCCGTCTACTTCATTTTCTTTCTATTTCTGCCTCCCTCTAATCTGCTACTGCATTGTGTGTGGCTTTAATATGAAGTGTTGGACAAGCACTGCCCGTGATAATCCCGGATTACACATAGCTATTGAATGCATGTGTTTACGTGTGCGTTTTATATGTGGAATCTCACGTAGATGTGTTTCCGGGCACAACTGTAAAAATGGGTAGGGGTGTTTATATGTGTGAGAGAAAGTGTGTGTGAGACCATGCATGGTCCTAATCTTGTACTATAATCTTGTCTGTGCCCGCTCTGTATTTGCGTAGCCATAATCTCATGTGTTTGCAAAGGCTGGCATCTGTACTTTCATAATCTGGTGGAGAGGTCTGTAACCCAGCCCTCCAGAAAGCCCAGAGTGATCAGATCAACGTTTTTTTTTTTTTTAAACCTCCAGCCCCCTCACAGACATCAAACCAACCCAAATGTCATGTCCCATTTGGGGAAGAGGGCTCGAACATATCTCTGGGAATTTGAAATCAACAGTCTGTCAGAATTTTGATATGAAAACTTTGCCATGAAGTGTTGATGAAATATCATTATTAGAACCAGAAAGAGTCTGTGGAGACCTTTCCTTGACGATACCTTTACAGAGTTGTCTGCAGGTTTGATCAAAGAAACTTAACCATATTTTATGATCTGAAATAAAAGATCCCAGACATTTTCCATACACATAAAAAGCTTATTTCTTAAAATGTTTGAGCACAAATTTGTTTACATCCCTGTTAGTGAGCATTTCTCCTTTGCCAAGATAATCCATCCACCTGACAGGTGTGGCATATCAAGAAGCTGATTAAACAGCATGATCATTACACAGGTGCAGATTGTGCTGGGGACAATAAAAGGCCACTCTAAAATGTGCAGTTTTGTCATACAACAACATTGGCATGCTGACTGTCCACCAGAGCTGTTGCCAAACAATGTAATGTTAATTTCTCTACCATAAGCCGCCTCCAAAGTTGTTTTCCAGAATTTGGCAGTGCGTCCAACCGGCCTCACAACCAAGTGTAACCACGCCAGCCCCTCCACATCTGACTTCTTCACCTGCTGGATCATCTGAGACCAGCCACCCGGACAGCTTATGAAACTGTGGGTGTGCACAACCAAAGAATTTCTGCACAAACTGTCAGAAACCATCTCAGGGAAGCTCATCTGCGTGCTCATCGTCCTCACCACAGTCTTGACCTGACTGCGGTTTGGTGTCGTAACCGACTTCAGTGGGCAAATTCTCACCTACTACGGTCACTGGAATGCTGGAGAAGTGTGCTTTTCACGGATGAATCCCGGTTTCAACTGTACTGGGCAGATATGGTCATGTGGGCTAGCAGTTTGCTTATGTCAATGTTGTGAACAGAGTGCCCCATGTTGGCGGTGGGGTAAAGGTATGGGCAGGCATAAGCTACGGACAACTAACACAATTGCATTTTAATCGATGGCAATTTGAATGCACAAAGATACCATGACGAGATCCTGAGGCCCATCATCGCGCCATTCATTCGCCGTCATCACCTCATGTTTCAGCATGATAATGCACGGCCCCATGTTGTAAGGATCTGTAGACAATTGCTGGAAGCTGAAAATGTCCCAGTTCTTCCATAGCCTGCATACTCACCAGACATGTCACCCATGATCATGTTTGGGATGCTCTGGATCAATATGTACGACAGCGTGTTCCAGTTCCAGCCAATATCCAGCAACTTCTCACAGCCATTGAAGAGTATTGGGACAGCATTCCACAGGCCACAATCAACAGACTGATAAACTCTATGCGAAGGAGATATGTCGCGATGCATGAGGCAAATGGTGGTCACGCCAGATACTTACCGGTTTTCTGATCCACGCCCCAGTCCACGCCCCCGCCCCAATCCATAGATTAGGACCTAATGAATGTATTTAAATTGACTGATTTCCTTATATGAACTATAACTCAGTAACATATTAGAAATTGTTGGATGTTGTGTTTATATTTTTGCTCAGTGTAATTTCTAATCTTTAATAAAACATCTCATTGTGCTTTTCTTCTTGGTTTTTGTGTGAGTTTTTTAGTAAAGGTCTGATTCTGAATGTATTACAGTACCAGTCGAAAGTGTGGACACACCTACTCATTCAAAGGTTTTTCTTGATTTGTACTATTTTCTACACCGTAGAATAATAGTGAAGACATCAAAACTATGATATAACACATATAGAATCATGTAGTAACCAAAAAAGTGTTAAACAAATAAAATATATTTGATATATTTGATATTCTTCAAAGTAGCCACCCGTTGCATTGAAGACAGCTTTGTACACTCTTGGCATTCTCTCAACCAGCTTCATGAGGTAGTCACCTGGAATGCATTTCAATTAACAGGTGTGCCTTGTTAAAAGTTAATTTGTGGAATTTCTTTCCTTCTTAATGCGTTTGAGCCAATCAGTTGTGTTGTGACAAGGACCTATTTGGTAAAAGACCAAGTCCATATTATGACAAGAACTAATCAAACTCAACTAATCAAAGAGAAACGACAGACCAGCATTACTTTAAGACATGAAGGTCAGTTAATCCGGAAAATTTAAAGAACTGCAGTCGCAAAAACCATCAAGCGCTATTATGAAACTGGCTCTCATGAGGACCGCCACAGGAAAGGAAGACCCAGAGTTACCTCTGCTGCAGAGGATAAGTTCATTAGAGTTACCAGCCTAAGAAATTGCAGCCCAAATAAATGCTTCACAGAGTTCAAGTAACAGACACATCTCAGCATCAACTGTTCAGAGGAGACTGCGTGAATCAGGACTTCATGGTCGAGTTGTTGCAAAGAAACCACTACTAAAGGACACCAATAAGAAAGAAGAGACTTTCTTCGGAAGAAACATGAGCAATGGACATTAGACAGGTGGAAATCTGTCCTTTGGTCTGATGAGTCCAAAATGTTTGGTTCCAACCGCTGTGTCTTTGTGAGACACAGAGTAGGTGAACGGATGATCTCTGCATGTGCAGTTCCCACCGTGAAGCATGGAGGAAGAGGTGTTATGGTGTATGGGGGTGCTTTGCTGGTGACACTGTTAGTGATTTATTTAGAATTCAAGGCACACTTAACCAGCATGACTACCACAGCATTCTGCAACGATACACCATCCCATCTGGTTTGCGCTTAGTGGGACTATCATTTGTTTTTCAACAGGACAATGACCCAAAACACACCTCCATGCTGTGTAAGGGCTATTTGACCAAGAAGGAGAGGGATGGAGTGCTGCATCAGATGACCTGGCCTCCACAATCACCCGACCTCAACCCAAATGGTGGTTTTGGATGAGTTGAAGCGCAGAGTGAAGGAAAAGCAGCCAACAAGTGCTCAGCATATGTGGGAACTCCTTCAAGACTGTTGGAAAAGCATTCCAGATGAAGCTGGTTGAGAGAATGCCAAGAGTGTACAAAGCGGTAATCAAGGCAAAGGGTGGCTACTTTGAAGAATCTAAAATCTAAATATCTTTTGATTTGTTTAACACTTTTTTTTTATTACTACATGATTCCATGTGTGTTATTTCATAGTTCTGATGTCTTCACTATTATTCTACAATGTAGAAAATAGTAAAAATAAAGAAAAACCCTTGAAATAGTAGGTGTGTCCAAACTTTTGACTGGTTCTGTTTGTTGCTGTGTTATATCAAGAAATGCCTTCTCACTTTTTGTTTTCACTCAGGAGCATCTAAAATAGTATGCTATTATAAAGTATTTCTTCTTATTTGTATGCAAGTCTCAAAACACTTGAGGGTTTCAGAGTCAAAATGCCTTAAGTGCTGAATTACCATTTCAGGCCAACATGCACCACTGATATGCATTTAGGCTAATTATGGAAATATATTCTCACCTCCGCAGCAGCAATGATGGTTTGGTAATTGTCATCCACCGAAAACAAAACCCCACTCATTTTCATTGGCAACACTATTTCCCGAAAGTCTTCTTAAAACCAGCGCAGAGGTTTGAAGAATTGTGACTGTAAGTGTGACACACCAATTAAAAATAAACAACCAACAGCAGATTCTTTTTTTAATCCGACACTTAATCAAAAGTTATTGTGCATTCTTCAAAAGTCAGACTTTCCTGTACCAATTAACCAGGATGGCTGTGGAATAACCTAAAAAGAACTGTGCTGTTGGACTTCAAGGACCCGAGACACTACATGATGTGCAGAATGGCCGGTAGCATGCTAAAGTGATCGGAGCACGTGTTCCTTGTGTAAATTGTTGAATTAAATGGGGTCAATGCTCTAAAGGACTAGACCAGGAGAGCAATGTACACTGTCAGGGCTTTAGGAGGAAGGGGACGCTCAGCTCAGCTAGTGTGGTCTTAATACCCTGACTGCATTATTAGCAACAATTAGAGTACACTGAATCCTGTTACTATAATCCAGTTTCTCAATATGGTGCAACGTATTGACTGTGGGCTTTACGTAATATGTATATGTACGCTCCATTGAGTGTGTACGGTATGTGTGTGTGAGAAAAAGGGAGAGTGAGTGAAAGAGAGAGAGCTGTGTGTGAATTAGTCATGTTCTATATGTATGTCTCTGTGAGTTGGCAAATGTCTGCACTTGTGCTGGCATGTCCACTGTTCCCTACTGGCTGCCAGCTGTCACTGAGTGAGAGAGGAGGATGGAGGAGAAGAGAGGGATCGAGGGAGGGGTGTCAATGTGAGGACACAAACCCTAAGGCTCTCGTTCTCTCTTGCCTCTTATTTTTCCCTTCCTGATGACATAGGCAACATGGCTGCTCAAAGGCAGATACACCAGAGCCTGTCCTTTCCAATGGGAGTAAATTAATCATAGTGGGCAGAGCCAAGCACGAACTAGTGAGATCCTATTGGTGCATTCTAGCATTTATTTGAATATTTCCGTTAGGGAACACCTACTCTGTGAAGTGCACGTGTGCAATAACTCAATTCACCCTTGCACTCTTAAACAATGCACTTATAAAAAACTTTGGCAAAGGCTAATGCCTTTGCAGTCCACCCTGTTTGTTACAGATTCTAGTTTTGGAAACAGAAAACTGTATTGAGATCAAATCTTTCATCGATGAAAAAATGTGCAGAATGTCGGCCAAAATCCATCTCTCACCATCTTCTCCCGCTGCCAACCACTGGGCTTCATCTCATCACCATACAGTACTTGGTAGTGAGTGGAAACGCCAACCGGATGCTTCGGTTGGAGGGGGGGGGTAAAGAATGGTTTGACAGAAAGTTGCAACTGCCTATTGCTAATGCTAACCATAGTGAAAAGGAAAGGGAAAGGGGGATACCTAGTCAACTGAATGCCTTCAACTAAAATGTGTCTTCCGCATTTAACCCAACCCCTCTGAATCGGAGAGGTGCGGAGGGTTGCTTTAATCGACATTCACGTCTTCAGCGCCCGGGGAACAGTGGGTTAACTGCCTTGCTCAGTGGCAGAACGACAGATTTTTACCTTGTCAGCTCGGGGATTCGATCCAGCAACCTTCCGGTTACTGGCCTATCGCTCTAACCACTACACTGAGTAGTAATGTAATTAGCATATCATAGTACTGGTAAATGCATATGCTAATGACAGCAATACTGAACATTGAGTAGTAATGTAATTAGCATATCATAGGACTGGTAAATGCATATGCTAATGACAGCAATACTGAACATTGAGTAGTAATGTAATTAGCATATCATAGGACTGGTAAATGCATATGCTAATGACAACAATACTGAACATTGAGTAGTAATGTAATTAGGGTGGCTGGTAAATGCATATGCTGATTATACTGTACGTTCATGTTTGCAGAGGCCCTCAGTAAAGATAATAACAATATACTATCATTATGCACACATTTTCATCACTGTGTTTGCAGAGGAAGTACGTGTTCAACCTCTCTCCGTTAATGTGCCCATGCCATATTCAAATGACTTCACTGAGTAATAAGGATAAACTGCCCAAGAATACATTTGGCTTCGTTCTCTGTATAAATAGAAAAGCCCAGGATTCTTAAAAAAAGGTTTTTCCTCAAATGACACCAGGAAAACTCTGCCATAATAACCCAGTTAAAAATGGGATGAATTTACACTGAACAAAAAATATAAAACACAACATGCAACAATATCAAAATTACAGTTCATAAGAAAATCAGTCAATTGAAATACATTTACTAGACCCTAATCTATGGATTTCACATGACTGAGAATACAGATATGCATCTGTTGGTCACAGATACCTTTTAAAAAAAGGTAGGGGCGTGGATCAGAAAACCAGTCAGTATCTGGTGTGACCACCATATCCCTCATGCAGCGCGACACATCTCCTTCACATTGAGTTGATCAGGCTGTTGTTTGTGCCCTTTGGAATGTTGTCCCACTCCTCTTCAATGGCTGTGCAAAGTTGCTGGATATCGGCGGGAACTGGAACACGCTGTCGTACACATCGATCCAGAGCATCCCAAATATGCTCAATGGGTGACATGTCTGGTGAGTATGCAGGCCATGGAAGAACTGGGACATTTTCAGATTCCAGGAATTATATACAGATCCTTGCGACATGCAGCCGTGCATTATCATGCTGAAACATGATGTGATGGCGGGGGATGAATGACATGACAATGGGCCTCAGGATCTTGTCACAATATCTATGTGCATTCAAAATAGGCCATTGATAAAATGAAATTGTGTTCGTGGTCCGTAGCTTATGCCTGCCCATACCATAACCCCACCGCCACCATGGTGCACGCTGTTCACAACGCTGACATCAGCAAACCGCTAGCCCACGCGCTGTTTGTCATCTCCCAGGTACAGTTGAAACTGGGATTCATCCGTGAAGAGCACACTTCTCCAGCGTGCCAGTAGTCATCGAAGGTGAGCATTTGCCCACTGAAGTCGGATGGACGCCTAACTGCAGTCAGGTCAAGACCCTGGTGAGGATGATGAGCACGCAGATGAGCTTTCCTGGGACGGTTTCTGACAGTTTGTGCCGAAATTCTTTGGTTGTGCAAACCCACAGTTTCATCAGCTGTTCTCAAATCATCCCGCAAGTGAAAAAAAACGGATGTGGAGGTCCTGGGCTGGCGTGGTTACATGTGGTCTGCAGTTGTGAGGCTGGTTGGACGTACTGCCAAATTCTCTCAAACGATGTTGGCTTATAGTAAAGAAATGAATATTCAATTCTCTGGCAACCGCTCTGAATGACATTCCTGCAGTCAGCATGCTAATTGCACGCCCCCTCAAAACTTGAGACATCTGTGGCATTGTGTTATGTGACAAAACTGCACATTTTAGAGTGGCACAAGGTGAACATTTGAGAGAAATAAGCTTTTTGTGCGTATGTCTTGGATCTTTT
The DNA here is from genome assembly GCF_016432855.1 of Salvelinus namaycush. Taxonomy (NCBI): domain Eukaryota; kingdom Metazoa; phylum Chordata; class Actinopteri; order Salmoniformes; family Salmonidae; genus Salvelinus; species Salvelinus namaycush. The sequence continues at coordinate 42,013,522 of NC_052318.1, read as the reverse complement.
ATCTCAGCTCACGATACATGGGACCAACACAGTTGCGTTTATATTTTTGCTCAGTGCATATTCAGAGCCAGAGAGTTAAGCAAGGTATGTATTTGCATGAAGAAATCAAGACCCATTCCCAAATGATTCATTCGTTCCTGCGTGCCTCCAACCAGATCCTTGTATACTCCATTTATGTAAGGAAGGAAGAAAAGAGTGTGATTGATCACTCATAATGGTGCCTGCTGTTCTGCCCCTCAATGGATGAGGTGCTATACTTCTGTCTTAAGTCATTGTCAATACCTGGGGAATTTTTCTCTGACTTTAAGACCATCCTCCAACAGCCATAAATGATGCATGTGCCCATCGACAGAGAAAAAGACAGAGGTAAAGAGAGAGAGGAGAGACGAAAGGAGGTAGAGCAAATTAGAAAGAGGGAAATGGAGAGGGTAGGCTGATGGGTCCAGTAGAGAGAGGGGGCTCAGGGGGGAACTCAGCCTCTAAAAGGATATATAAATCATTACACTGCAACTCTAATACATCTACAGGCATTTAGAGCTGCTCTGTTGTGATGGAAAACCTAAGAAGCGCCTAAGCTCGCGCCACATGCGACGTAAAAATGTCAAGGAAAAGCAATCTCACAAAGAATGAGTTCCTCGTTGGGCTGTATCCCTGTTTTCTAAAGCTAAACCGGTGGAGTCAGTGTCAGTCAATCTCCCCGATGTGTTGTGCCAAGTCGAGGAAATAGCACAAATGTCTGATTAAGGGGTGGGACTGACTGAGCAGATGAGATATTGTGTGAGGCTGAAATATATAGAGACGGTAATCTTTAAACCGAAAGTGAGCCTAGGGAATCCATCGGATAGGCCTAGTCGCCAAGAGCTTATTGGTATTTGTCATAATTTATACATTGATATTTTAGTTAGTTGGTTTAGTCAGGTAATTGTTAAAGGTATATTTGGGGTTTTGCTGGCCAGAACATGTGTAAGTGCGATATTGTAAAGGTACTTTGTGGGCAGACCCACTTCATTGAGCCTTTCAACCTTTACTGGCACCCTAGTATAGCCTACCCAAAGGGCCTAATATCACACCTGTCATAAAGGGGAGAATGCCAGAAAAAGACAATACAGCAGTATCACTGAAAATTAGTGCCACAACCAAATACATTTTATCCATAGGCTATAGCACCCTGGTTGACTGTCTTATCTGCTAATGTTCTGCATTTATAGCGACACGCACACTGGCTCACGCACGCAAACACAAACACACAAGCAGAATGTGTCACGCACAGGTAACTTACACGGGAAGTAACCACTCTCCCAACCTGTTAGCTCTGCCATTAGCACTTGAATAGGCTAAATGCACGAAATGTAGCCTAATTCCAACGTTCTACAGGCAATTCAAGTGTGCCTAAATTTGCTATTGAAAGTGCATCCATCAATTGGTCCTCTGGTAGGCTATGTTCCTTTAGTATGCTATTCATATGAAAGAATCGCTTGATTTTGGGGGAATGCAAAACCGAGAAGCTAACCACATTTACAACCTTATCGATTTTTTTTACCTTCCACATTATTTTTTTGTGGATGTTTACCTTCCAAACAAGTTTTGTGCATTTAGTAGACCTACTTTAGACAACACTGTAGTTTTGACTTGTTAGACTATCTGCACGCAAGCCTCACCCAAACTAATCCACAATGAAGTACCAAGCTAGGCTACTGACAATCCTCCCCTGGCAAAACGATCAACATTCACCTTACCTCGATGCTGTCCTTTGCTCCGCTTTCTTTCTTCCGAGCCTGATAAAAGGCGCCACTTGGAGCATTGTTCGGGCAATTTGCAGGTTCCTCCCGATGCCTTCCAGAAGGAGACGAAAATACAATATCGCCCTTGCTGAATTGTAGTTCCAAATTAAAGTCGCCAGCGCAATTTGAATGCGTGGATCAGTCACTCACTCAGCATCATTATAATAATGTGCTGCCAAGGCTATCTCCCTCTCTCTCAGCAGCCTACCCCCCTCTGCCTTTTTCAATATCCTCACGCTGCGACATAGCTAGTCTACAGTAAATGTGCAATTAACCCGAAATAAATGAAATATGCCGACAGCTGGACCGCTGACGAACTTGTGCGTTAGGTTATAATAATTTGTGATTCCTCCTTTTCCTTCTTTACTGCCTATGTTATGTTCTCATCATCCTCTATTTTTCGAAGGAATAAATTGCACTGAAACGTGATTTATTTCCCCAAATTGCTCGTCATCTCTCTGCGCTGACGCTCGCTGGTAAGCGTTTCGGGGATGTAGGGGATAGAGCGAGAGAATAGGAGGGGAAGTGGTGCTGAAGGAAAGCAAAAGCGGCTCTGCTGTCGCGAGGAGAGGGGGACTCGAAAGAGAGAGGTGACTTCTCAGCATGCCTTCGAGGGAGAGTGAAGAGTGCTTTTGACAAAGCCCATGTTCTGTGCCTGAAAACAGATGTGACCTCTCTCTATCGCACACACACACGAAAAGACATGCAAAATGTTGTGAATCATATCCATGTCTCTAGTTTTCTTTCACATAGACGCAGATGAATAAAGCGCAAGGCTAGCACTAACCTCTGGCCCACACGCGTTTGTACTTGAGTAAAGTTTGCATCTGCTATTTTCAGAAGGAAATTACAAAAAATAAAAAAATAAAAGCTAAAAACATGCACACCATAATATCTTGTTATGTCTAACCACAACAATGCCTTATTTTTCTTTGATAATAAAGCACAAACTTCACATTGTAAACTAGCTTTCACATATCTAGAGAGGAAGGAAGAAAGGAAAGGTGCAGTTTGAGAGCATTGGAACAGAACAGGTCCCTTGTGGATGATGAATGTGGATGATAGATTCACCACCATGGCGGTCAGTCAGAGCTTGAAAAGGGTGTTTTCGAGGTTAATAGAGAGGTTGGACATATTTTGCAGTCCCCTGATTGGGTTGGACCTCAGAACACCGAAGACTCTGTTTGGCTCACCAGGTGGGCTGAGCTTTCGAGTAAAGTGTATGTTGTGAACCCCACAGGTGGCAGCATGCTCACACAGCATTTTCTTTGCAGTTGAGTGAACGCTTCAATACCTGATACATTACCAGCGGTAGATGTGGGCCATGTTTTTATTCGCACTGCTATCAGAATCCTATTCCCTATCCCATTAGACCCTATAGGATTCTTGCAATCCTATAGAATTTGTGTCACCTCTATCAGAATCCCATGGAACTACTTTTTTCCTATTGTAAATCAAAAGTAATCCGATTGGATAACTGGACACAGACATTTTATGAGACTCCTGTTTCCACAAATCTAGGATAAAGACAGTATCACCAAGATAAGGTTGGTCGACAATTCTCTGTGCTACACCAAACAGAACCTATCAGTACTCCCAGTAATGATACCAAACATATTTAGTTAAATCACATTATCTGGTGTAAAAATCTGTAGCTAGGTTCAACATCATTGTGACTTTGTTGTTGTGGTATCTATTGACGACCATCCAGCCCAGACAGTGTGACTGCATGTTCCTGCTTTCAACTTGAGACGGGGCAGTTTTGATGCAATTTGTCTGGAAATAAGATACATAGCGTTCCTAAAATATCCTTAGAGCATATTGCATGCATACTGTTACTGCTGGAGTCTATGACTAATTTCCTGTAATAGAACGTCATCAGATATATTCATGAATAATTACAGCGCTGACCATTATTATGCAACATTGAAATGCAAGAATTCAATTTACAGATGAAATATTCAGAATGAGAAGAGATAAACACACATGACAAGATTAACACATTACACTCAATATTACACACACACAGTTTAAGGGATTTAATATGCATATAATTACAGTTAGTAGGATTGAATGCTCTGGTTGTTACATACAATTGAAACGAAGTATGAGGATCTTGGTTTTAACATGGTTTTAACCCTTTATGGCATAGTAGAGTCACAATGGGACACTGTATAAGTTTTCCTCCATTACAAAGCTTTGAAAATATGTTTGTGTTGGCTGTTGTAACCCAGAGGGGTACACGTAATTTACAATGCTTCACTTGATGTCCATCTACGTTACAAGTCAAATGTAACCCATGCCATATTTTCCCATAGCATTTGAATGATTAACAGTATATGTGCTGCAAGCACTTACTGTTAGCTATGTCATAGGCCTGCCTAGTATGTAGTCCAATGGGGAGACATTCAGATACATCAGCCTGTTTGCCTGAGTGATTATATAAATGCATTTGTCTCTTCTCCCTCTTTCTTTCTCTCACTGTTTGCTTGTTTCTCTCTGCAGTAGGAATGCATAGGGGAGGAAAAGAGAGAGGAAAAGAAAAGATTCGCTGTGGCACATTTTTTTTTTCCTCCTGTTATGTCAGAACTTAAAGAGTGGACTTGACAATGCAAGCAATTAAGCTGAGAGCGGTAGCAGCAGCTGCAGAGGGAGGAGGAAAAGATGGATGGAAGAACGGAGGCTAGGACTTATAAATATTATATCACAGGAACATTTGGTAATAGTCTCAATGGGCATGTAGAAAAGGGAGAGAAAGAACGAGAGAGACAGACACACACACACACAGAGAGGGAGAGAGAAATTGACACAAGGGCCTAAACAACAAGCCCCAATATAATTGTCTTACGTAAAGTTAAGTGTAAATAAAGACAGTTTCATGGTTTAGCTATGCTTTTCTTATTCATTTCTGAAACAGTACATGTAAATGCTAAATCTGCACACTGTTGAGTACATTCAGACCCTCAGTTCATGCTGTGAGATGGCCTTCCATGTCCAGGGTAATAGCAGCATCTTATTTCATCATCTTCCTCTCTCCCTCTTACTCAGTCTGTACTTTTGCCCTCTGTCTCCGTCTTCATCGCTCCTTTCATTCATTTAAACCATTTTTTACCACTTGTCAGTATTGCTGTGACAGAGTGAAGGGGGAAAGAGAGGTGCCACCAGAGACAGATACATCTCCATCCTCTCCATAATTAACTTGGTTTCAGTGGCTATCCTTTAGGCCTCGCCGTTGCCATAGCTACCCCATCCCCAATTTTTTTCATCTGTGTGTCTGACTGTGTATGTGCTTGGATACTCCCTCCCTGTCTCTATCACACTCCCCCCCCCCCCCCCCCCCCTCTATTTTGATTCCTGTCACACAGACACAGACACACACACACACACACACACAGAAAACTCACTTGCACGTACACACCAACACACTTGTAGTCTGCCAATCATTTTAATAAGGATTCAGAACACATCAAACCCAAGCCTAGTCTTTGGACTCATGTAGGTTTGAATCTCTGCAAAGCTCCAATAGGTCAACGTCTACCTCAGCCTATTATACACTGGGTCGTGTTTGTCTGCACATGGGCTTTTGAACTATACTAGAGCATAACTTCAAAGTAAAATACAAATTATCATGATAGTATTATTGTCCATGGATGTTATTTGTTTGTACGAATCTGTGTATATAATCTCACTATCTTCTCTCTGGTGTCTAGGTTACATAATGTTGTGTATTTCCATACAAAGGGTCCATAGTGGCCACGGTGGCTATGCAAAAAAATGACATCAAAAGGACGACGCTAGATAAAGGATGATGTCAGTCCATTTTTATTTCCATCTCTTTCATGTACCCCACTCTACATCTCATCTGGGGTTTTGTTAAAGGAAGTGTTCACCAGGGGGGTGGAGGGTTACAGAGGCTGGGAATCCAATCAGAGCACCAGATACACAGCTGTTGAACTAGTCGCTGATTGGCTGGCAAAGGTACAGCAATTATGTGGATGGCTAGATTGGGAAGTAAACCAGGGGGTCTTGATTACTGTAACACCCTTCCTCCCTGTCAAGGGACCTTTAATGACCACAGTTAGGACATCTGAATGACATTTCTAAAGGACATGCTGTAAAGCCAGTAGGGCTGATGATAGTGAGTATCAAACTCTGCATGAATAGTGTATATCAAAGCTAGTGTGGTCAATGATGCATGTGCTACACTACATGACCAAAAGTATGTGGACACCTGCTCATCGAACATCTCATTCCAAAATGATGGGTATTAATATGGACTTGGTCCCTCTTTTGCTGCTATAACAGCCTCCACTCTTCTGGGGGAGGCTTTCCACTAGATACTGGAACATTGCTACAGGATTGCTTCCATTCAGCCACAAGAGCATTAGTGTATGGACCTCACTTTGTACACAGGGGTATTGTCATGCTGAAACAGGAAAGGGCCTTCCCCAAACTGTTGCAACAACGTTGGAAGCACAGAATTGTCCAGAATGTCATTGCTGTAGAGTTAAGATTTACATTCACTGGAACTAAGGGGCCTAGCTCAAACCATGAAAAAAACAATCCTTCTATTCCTTCTCCACCAAACTTTACAGTTGGCACTATACATTGGGGCAGGTAGCGTTCTCCTGGCATCCTCCAAAACCCAGATTAGTCCGTCAGACTGCCAGATGGTGGCAAGCTTTACACCACTCCAGCCGACACTTGGCATTGCGCATGGTGATCTTAAGCTTGTGTGTGGCTGCTCAGCCACGGAAACCCATTTCATTAAGCTCCCAACGAACAGTTCTTGTGCTGGCATTTCTTCCAAAGGAAATTCGGAACTCGGTAGTGAGTGTTGCAACCATTGTTGCTCCTAGATGTTTCCACTTCACAATAGCAGCACTTACACTTGAACGGGGCAGCTCTAGCAGGGTAGAAATATGCACAACTGACTTGTTGGAAAGGTGGCATCCTATGACGGTGCCACGTTGAAAGCCAGTAAGCTCTTTAGTAAGGCCATTCTACTGCCAATGTTTGTCTATGGAGATTGCATGGCGGTGTGCTCGATTTTATGCACCTGGTCAGCAACGGTGTGGCTGAAATACCTGAATCCACTAATTTGAAGGGTGTACAGATATAGTGTATCTGTACTTTTATTTATGTCACAGTTACTGTGTGGCTCGCTCTCCTCTTCATTTTATTCTGTTCCTTTAGCATGCGTACTGGTAGGTTCTACACATGGCTTTGCCTGAGGTGCAAGGATGATGGTGTGTCTGATATGGCAAACCAATGTGCCTGGCTATATAAATGTGCATTAGCAATGAATGAACACATATCTTGGGAGTAGACAAGCTTTCAACAACCGCTCTATTTGCACCTGTGGGTTTTATGTGTGTGGGTTTACAGTATTTGTAGGTTTGAAAGAGAGCGAGACAGAGCATGTGTGATGCATCTGTGCAGCAGCGACTTCTTTTGTGTAATTTATGGGTGTAACGCAACGCTGTGTAAGTATTAATTAATAGCGGAGTGTTGACTCAGTACTCTTTGGGGTGTTGTGTGTGTGTGTATGTGGGGGGGGGGCTGTTAAGTGCCATGCTGTGTGCTAATCAATAAAATAAAATGTTATTGGTCGCGTACACGTTTATACCAGTGATAAATCTGCGCTGCTAATTCCTATTCATCAAAACCCATCACTCTCCTCCTCCTCCACCACCTCCCTCGCTTCTGCCTCTCATTGACCTTCTCACTTATATTTATCTTAGCCTGTCAACTTAGTTTTGCCAATAGAGCAACAAACCATGTCCAAAAAAATATTGAGAAATTCCTCTAGACAAAGTATGTTCTCAACTTCGTCATGTCGAAACTCTCATTTGGTAAATTGGTGAAGGAAAGCTACGTTTATTGGACTTGCCTTACATCCTGGCATGTTTGGCTACTGCAGAGATACTGTTGCAATGGCAGATGCATTTCTATTTATTTTGCTGCGGGGAGTTTGTCTTTGGAACCCAGTGGTGGGAATAGTGAACACTGGCATGGTGGTGGTGCTCTGCAGTGTGCCAGTAAGATAGTGAGTCAACTCCTTGAAGAGGCATCCAAGAGCATGCTGCTCTTTTTCAGGAGTGATATCTGGGAGGCAGTGCCTAGGCGATTTGACACTGCAGGCTTTTTGAATACAGTACGTTGACCTTATTTGTGTCTATGTTTGCGATGGTCATTGTCAGTAACTGTGACCATATGTTTCAAAGCGAGCTCTGTTTCAGTTCCTGACGTTACTGTGGCCAATTGTATAGATTTCTGTTTCCATTTGTGACTCAGACTCTTGTTGTGCCTCCGAGGTTTCGTAATTAAGTCACATTTACAGACAGTACGGGCTTTCTAGTTAGACGTCTTACTAAAAGCCCATGCACATTCCATTCTGCCCATATATCTAAGCAAGCAAACTCACTGACGGAGACTGTATGAGTATTCTCTGTTCAGAGGGGAAAAGATCAGCATTTGAACTGACGTTTCTATTGATGGAACATGTACTTTATCAACATCACGCGTTTCAGTAATGCCTTGATGGTTACTGGTCATGTACCTGGAGACGGAGTGAAAAGCACAGCATCCCCACATCCCTCGCTCTCTTTCTCATGTCCTCCTGGGTTTTGCTGAGAGCAGACAAGCATAGAACCTTGGTGTTAATTATTGAGGGACAGAGAGAGAGGAGAGCATTTCCAAGGGATACAGTATGCCTGATGAAGCGAGAGACAGGGGATGGGAATGAAAGGTAGAGTGGGAGGAAAGAGAGCTAGTCTGTGAGAGAGACAGAGTGAAGTTGCAAGACATGTTGGCACCGACAGCCAAACTATTCAGACAATAGCAAATATGTAGAAAACAATGTAGAAAATATGTATAATATATATATATATATATATATATATATATATATATATATACAGTGGGGAGAACAAGTATTTGATACACTGCCGATTTTGCAGGTTTTCCTACTTACAAAGCATGTAGAGGTCTGTAATTTTTATCATAGGTACACTTCAACTAACAGGTCTGTGAGAGCCGGAATTCTTACTGGTTGGTAGGTGATCAAATACTTATGGCATGCAATAAAATGCAAATGAATTACATAAAAATCATACAATGTGATTTTCTGGATTTTTGTTTTAGATTCCGTCTCTCACAGTTGAAGTGTACCTATGATAAAAATTACAGACCTCTATATGCTTAGTAAGTAGGAAAACCTGCAAAATCGGCAGTGTATCAAATACTTATTCTCCCCACTGTATGTGTGTGTGCCAGGTTTATAAATAAGGTCTCACAACTGGTTGCAGGCTCCGGGCCTTGTTGGCTACTTTAGTGCTTGGCCTATTTGCACCTGCTAATGAGCCTGTGTGTATGGGTTTATATATGTGTGTGTGTGTGTGTGTGTGTGTGTGTGTGTGTGTGTGTGTGTGTGTGTGTGTGTGTGTGTGTGTGTGTGAATCGGAGGTGTAGGATGTGTGTGACACAGAGAAGCCCATGATCCCCAAGGCCACCGCTGCTCTCGCACTGACTCACTGAGCGCCACACTGCACAGCCCCTCAATCAACTCTACCATGTCTGCTCTCTCTTCCTTTCTCTCCCTCCGTCCTCTACACCCCACAGGTCCCTCGCTCGCTGTTTCCCCCTAGATAATCTGTCTCTTCCATTTTATAAACTTTTTTTTACATGCCCAATTGTATTTGTCGCTCTCGTCCAGTTTTATTGTCTTTCTTCTTGCTCTTACTTGCAGTGGTGATTTTTCCTCATCCTTGCCATGTTTATACCACTGTGTTTTTGTTCACGTACACTGAAAAAAATGAAGGTTCTTAAAATGGCTCTTTCTCAACTCTTAAGGTTCCTTGGAGAACTCTTGCCCGATAAATAACTTTTGAGTTAAGTGTGGGGTTCTTGACGTGGCATCTACGGTTCTTCAGAATTCTAAAAGGTTCTTGAAATTTGTGGAAGCCTGCAAATGTGTCCCTTTCATAGCACACAGCAAATTGGCCAGTGTTAACTAGTGTTGATTTTTCAGTGAAACATTTCTAGCATTGATTCAGTAGTTAAATTAACACTGTGGTGTAAAAGAACCCCAGTGTTGAATATCCTCACTCTGGCTGGATAGTAATTAGACATCACTTTGCAAGCCAGCATAATGTGACTTGCAGGCCTGGTGTGGCCTGTTAAACTATGAGTTCCATGCCACTGTATTAAGGTAAAACTAGGCCCTTAAATGAAGGCTTTATTAAATATGTATAGTGCTGTCTTTAGTGATGGGAAGTTCAACTATCTTTACTGACTTGGATCTTTCCAACTCGTTCAGTCAAAATAACAAATTATTTATAAAAGTGTGCATCAAACAATACACGTTTGTGATTGCTAGGCATACAAATAAGATTAGTTCTTGATACCTTTGAAACAAGGTCTATTTGCAGCCGCAGCCGGACTAGATTGTGAACAATTTTTGTCAGAATGCAATTGCTTGACTGCGGTGAGGGAGATTAGCACAATATCGTTTGCGAACTGCAGCAGCCCCGCAAAACGAATGATTCGTTATGGAGTTCGAGCTTGTTAAACAGAGTCAGCCTATAGGTTTTGGTTCCACAAAGCTTTGTCCATCGATAACATTAAATAATCAATGAATTGCATTAATTCTTGCACCATGCGATCAATTAATGTATATGATCATATATTTTTATTCTCTATGCTGCCTGCATGATCCATTTTTCTTTCCTTATATATGTTAGTCTGGAGCTGCTGAGCCGGAAGTATGAGTGTTAATCCTACTGTATTGTCACGCCCTGACCTTAGATATCTTTGTTTTTCTATATATTTTGGTCAAGTCAGGGTGTGACTAGGGTGGGTACGCCAGTTTTTGTATGTCTAGGGTTTTTGTATGTCTAGGGTTTTTGTATGTCTATGTTGGCCTGATATGGTTCCCAATCAGAAACAGCTGTTTATCGTTGTCTCTGATTGGGGATCATATTTAGGTAGCCATTTTCCTCGTTTGTGTTGTGGGATCTTGTCTATGTATAGTTGCCTTAGTGCACATCAGTAGCGGCACGTTCGTTTGGTTGATTGTTGTTTTGTTAGGTGAGTTTCAGTTTATTAAAATTATGTGGAACTCTACTCACGCTGTGCCTTGCTGTCATCATTATGACGAACGTGACATGTATTCATTGCGGCCAGCATGTCAAAAGAAAATTACTTAAATTAATGAGTCACTTGAAAACAAAAACATGAGTCTCAGGTCAATAAAAAGAGTCGTGAATCGTTCGCGAACTGCACATTATTAATTGTCTTAATTTTAATGACAACGTATTCACTTAGGATCTCACTTCTGAAGGCTGCTGGACTAAAAATGAATGAACGCAACAACCATCTCTCTGTCACTAGCAAACACGGTCATGGGTGGTACTGGTAACACTAAAATAGACTCGAAAGGCACCCTGGGAAACATGCAAGTAACATGCTGACCAAACTACACACGCAAGTTGTTTGTTCACCCACACCAGGTTGAAACACACAGGTTGAACCAATTATATTAATTTGGGTTCCGATCAAAAAGCATGAAACATTTATAGCAATTTAGCTGGCTAGCTAATTTGTCCTGGGTTGTTATTTCACCTGAAATGCACAAGGTCCTCTACTCCGACAATTAATCCACAGATAAAACAGTAAACCGAATTCTCCTCCTTCCTTCAGGCTTCTTTTTCTTCTTTGGACTTTATATGGCGGTTGGCAACCAACTTTACAACATTACTACAACTGACCGGAGTGTGGACCTGAGTTCATCTTTCAATCACCCACGTGGGTATATGCTCCTAAAACACAATGATGAGATGGGAGAGGCCGGACTTGCAGCGGCGTTGAGCGCCACAAATAAAACCAATTGCTATTTTAGCGCCTGGCCACGCAGACGCTCGCAGTATGGCTGCAACAATTGAATAATGTGAATGTGTACATTTATTTTGCAACGCAACACGAGTGGTGTGGTCAGCGTGTAAGGCTTAAACAGCAGGGCTATTCAAATCCGGTCCTGGACGGCCGAAACATTTCTAGTTTGGGATTTTCTTATGATTCCTTAAAGAACCATCCCATTCATGGTTGGTTCTTCAGAGACCCTAAAATGGTTTCCCTATGACATAGCTCTCAATAATCTTATTTGGTTCTAACTTGCACCTTTATTTTTAAGAGTGTACTACATCAACTCATCCTCATCTTATCGCTCCCTCAAGTCTTCCTGGGGTCTCCCCCTCTAGTCAGCCTGATGGAACTATATCTTATTTGATTGGCTGTCATCATTATCCTTGGAGTGTGAGTGACATGAATAATTCTCTCTTTGATTACTGATTGAGCATGCTCAAGCCCTTTGGTTCCTGCCTGATTATATCAAACTATGATTCTACCTGCAGGCCAGCAAAGATCAATTGCACCCCCCAAAAAATGTGCCTGGCCAATCACAGTAAAAAGAAACACATCATAAATGTTACACTTTAAAAAAAAAACATTTATTTCACCTTTATTTAACCAGGTAGGCCAGTTGAGAACAAGTTATAATTTAGAACTGCGACCTGGCCAAGATAAAGCAAAGCAGTGCTACACAAACAACAACACAGAGTTACACATGGAATAAACAAACGTACAGTCGATAACACAATAGAAAAACATCTATATACAGTGTGTGCAAATGAGGTAAGATTAGGGAGGTAAGACAATAAATAGGCCGTAGTGGCGAAGTAATTACAATTTAGCAATTAAACACTGGAGTAATAGATGTGCAGAAGATGAATGTGCAAGTAGAGATACTGGGGTGCAAAGGAGCAAAAAAATTAAAAAAAATACAATATGGGGATGAGGTAGTTGGATGGGCTATTTACAGATGGGCTATGTACAGGTGCAATGATCTGTGAGCTGCTCTGGCAGCTGATGCTTATAGTTACTTTACATGGGGCTCAGTTTCCTCTGTTTGGATCCCATGAATGTCTGGCTAAACCAACACAAGGCAGTAGCCCTCTTTTCCATAAACAGTGAGGACACAGCTGTTGTTAATGGGTGCAATATTGACATTATGAATCTGTGCCTTTTATTATGACCTCACATCTGACATAACTCATATAAAGCAGAGTACACATCTGCACAGAAGCCTCAGATACATGCGCAAATAAATCAACAACATTACTCAGCTCTCATTTATACTCAACAACAAGATAAACAAAGTTAGTGAATAAATCTACTATCCAATGCCCACTCACAAGGCCCGAGTCAGTTCCCCCTTCATGTTCTTCCCCCACTGCCCTCTCTTTCCCTCCTATCCTATTTATTCCCTCATCCCTCTCTCTCTCTCCTCCGTCTCTCAGTGGGAGTGTGCAGTAATTACACAGTCAGACTGTGTTTACAGATGAAAAAGCTATTTAATTTATTCCAACAGTTAGCAGTAATTCCCCCACTTTAATTTATAGCTCCCCCACCCCAGGGAGAGAGAGGGAGAGGGAGAGGGAGAGGGAGAGGGAGAGAGAGGGAGATGGAGAGAGCATACACTGAGTGTACAAAACATTATGAACACCTGCTCTTTCCATGACATAGACTGACCTGGTGAATCCAGGTAAAAGCTATGATCCCTTATTGATGTCACCTGTTAAATCCACTTCAATCAGTGTAGGTGAAGGGGAGGTGACAGGTTAAAGAAGGATTTTTAAGCCTTGAGACAATTGAGACATGGCTTGTGTATGTGTGCCATTCAGAGGGTGAATGGGCAAGACAAAATATTTAAGTACCTTTGAACAGGGTATGGTAGTAGGTGCCAGGCGCACCGGTTTGTGTGAAGAACTGCAACGCTGCTGGGTTTGTCTGGTGCCAGAAGTCAACATGGGCCAGCATCCCTGTGGAATGCTTTCGACACCTTGTAGAGCCCATGCCACGACGAATTGAGGCTGTTCTGAGGACAAAGGGGGGTTGCAACTCAATATTAGGAAGGTGTTCTTAATGTTTTTCACACTCAGTGTATATTATAGTATCAACCCTACACACTGCACACTACTATACTTTAAGAGGTCTAACAATCTGTTTCAGATTTTTTAGGCCTTTTCCTTTGAATGTTTCAGTTCTATTGAAAGATTTCAACCCACAGGACATTTTAAGGGACTTTACTCTTCTATTGAAACCAATTGGAATCAGTGGCGTAGGACGCACACCTACAGCTGGCCACCGAGCTTTAGTGGAAAGGAAAATAACCCAAATGATCTACTTTAACATGACCCGTAAATCTGTTCATTCATTCATGTCCCTGGAAAGTATGTGGTGTTTGTGTGCTGACTGCTGTGCAGTGGTGGGAAAAGTACACAATTGTCATACTTGAGTAAAAGTAAAGAAACAATAGAAAATTACTCAGTAAAATACTACTTGAGTAAAAGTAAAACAGTATTTGGTTTTGAATATACTGTACTTAAGTATCCAAAGTAAATGTAATTGTAAATGCTATGAATCATTTCAAATTCCTTATATTAAGCGAACCAGACAGGACGATTTAAAAAAATCTGATTTTATTTATGGAGGCCAGGGGCACACTCCAACACTCATGATTTACAAACAAAGTATGTGTGTTTAGTGAGTCACCAGATCAGAGACAGTAGCGATGACCACGCGTTATCTTGATAAGTGTGTGAATTTAACAATTTTCCTGACCTGCTAAGCATTCAAAATATATGGAGTAAAAAGTAGATATCTTCTTTAGGAACGTAGTGGAGTAAAAGTAAAAGTTGTCAAAAATATGATTAGTAAAGTAGAGATGGCACCAAAAAACAACTTAAGCAGTACTTAAAAGTATTTTTACTTAGTTACTTCACACCACTCCTCTTAGGTTTCATTATCACCCGTTAACAACATCTCCATTGTGACAAGCTGGATGGCATGCAATGACATTTCAGACACTGTGTTCGATGACGTCAAACGCCACGTTTAGCTACAGACAGATCAATAATGGGCGTGGGATGAGCGCAATGTCTGGTCATTATTCAGCTCTCCACTTAAAACACATGCAACACCTTTCACTCTGAACAACGCTTTGGCCATATTCAAGGCATTATTTTCTGCTTTAAAAATACCTTCCTCTGCGTATTTTTACAGAAAGCAATAATGGAGTTAAAGATGAGTTATTAACATGTCGTGCTCTATCAATGTGATTCCAAAACAATCAATGACTTTGTGGCCATTAGCATTGTGGTTAATGGTAGTCTTGCTGTGGGAGTTAGTACTTCATACACTCAATATTGACAGTCAGAGGACCCCCATCCACCACGGAGGCCAGAGCGAACAACATGAGAGAGAGGCACTCTGTCTGGGCATTAAGTGGTGTCGTCAGTCCAGCCTTTTAGTGTTTGGACTTCATATCTACAGAGAGCCTCTGTCCCCAGGGGGAAAGCGAGAGTGTTATGTACTCATGTTGTGTGTTTTCCATGGGCTCCCAGAGTGTTTGTGTCTAATAGACTTTTGAGTGGGAGATGCATGGTGTATCGCTAGACTGGGGATAACCATCCTTTACTTTAAGGAAGAAGGAGAAGGTAGATTCTCCATTCAGGAAGGATACTTTTTAGTCGAAGAGTGAGCTTAATCTGGGTCGAGAGAACTGGTCCCAAGATATCCTGTGTCAGACATGGACGTGACATGTAGAGTAGGTGTTCTCTGTTCTGGTGTCAGCATGGATTGAGCCTGGGCTGAGCATGGGGAGAGGGAGGGTTGTCAGTCTGTTAGCAGGCCTGGTGGCCCCTGGAGGGTGTTGTACCACTGCTGGGTCGCAGCATGGGGCTGCTCCTAGTGAGGGAGAGGGGCAGTGGGAGGGTAGCAGGAGGGTAGCAGGAGGGATACTGTATGTGCAGCAGGGAGACATTGTAGTTTAGAGTTGAAAGGCAGTAAAAGGCAGGAGGGGCCTGGTCTTGTGTTGATTACTTTTTGGGTGTTCATGGTGATAGGGGTCCCTGCACCAACCTGTGTACCACCGGAAGGCTCACCCCAGTGGAGCAGGGAGAGACGGAGAGAGAAACAAACAGCATTCATCATGGCCTCCCGGGTGGTGCAGTGGTCTAGGGCACTGCAACACCAGAGTCTCTGGGTTCACGCCCAGGCTGGGCTGGGTTCGCGCCCAGGCTCTGTCGCAGCCGGCCGCGACCGGGAGGTCCGTGGGGCGACGCACAATTGGCATAGCGTCGTCCGGGTTAGGGAGGGTTTGGCCGGTAGGGATATCCTTGTCTCAGTATGTAAAATGTAATAAAATGTATGCACTCTACTGTAAGTCGCTCTGGATAAGAGCGTCTGCTAAATGACTAAAAAAATGAAAATGAAAATGAAATCATCAAGGGGACCTGGAGTCTGGTCTCTCTACTGTCTGTGTAATTAACATCAGTGAATGCCCTCATGGCCTAACACAAACGTATCCCCAAGTTTTTTTTCTTTCTTTTTTTCTCTCTCTCTCTCTCTCTCTCTCTCTCTCTCTCTCTCTCTCTCTCTCTCTCTCTCTCTCTCTCTCTCTCTCTCTCTCTCTCTCTCTCTCTCTCTCTCTCTCTCTCTCTCTCTCTCTCTCTCTCTCTCTCTCTCTCTCTCTCTCTCTCTCTCTCTCTCTCTCTCTCTCTCTCTCTCTCTCTCTCTCTCTCTCTCTCTCTCTCTCTCTCTCTCTCTCTCTCTCTCTCTCTCTCTCTCTCTCTCTCTCTCTCTCAAAAGTTTGGGGTCACTTAGAAATGTCCTTGTTTTTGACTTCATTAAATAGTACCCGCAAAACACCAGTCTCAACGTCAACATTGAAGACGCGACACCGGGATGCTGATGCTCCAGATTCTCAACTAGTCTAAAGATGGCTAGTTTTATTGCTTCTTTAATCAGAACAACAGTTTTCGACATATTTGCAAAAGGGTTTTCCAATGATCAATTAGCCTTTTAAAATGATAAACTTGGATTAGCTAACACAATGTGCCATTGGAACACAGGAGTGATGGTTGCTGAAAATGGGCCTCTGTATGCCTATGTAGATATTCCATTAAAAAATCTGCCGTTTCCAGCTACAATAGTCATTTACAACATTAACAATTTCTATATTGTATTTCTGATCAATTTGATGTTATTTTAATGGACAAAAAAAATAGTTTTTCTTTCAAAAACAAGGACACCCCAAACCTTTGAATGGTAGTGTATATATATATACAGTACCAGTCAAAAGTTTGGACACACCTATTCATTCAAGGGTTTTTCTTAATTTTTTACTATTTTCTACATTGTAGAATAATAGTGAAGACATCAAAACTATGAAATAACACATATGGAATCATGTAGTAACCAAAAAGTGTTAAACAAATGAAAATATAATTTAGATTCTTCAAAATCTTGAGGAAAGCTTTGCACACTCTTGGCATTCTCTCATCCAGCTTCACGAGGATTGCTTTTCCAACAGTCTTGAAGTTGTTCCCACATATGCTGAGCACTTGTTGGTTGCTTTTCCTTCACTTTGCGGTCCAACTCATCCCAAACCATCACAATTGGTTTGAGGTCGGGTGATTGTGGAGGCCAGGTCATCTGATGCAGCACTCCATCACTCTTCTTCTTGGTCAAATAGCCCTTACACAGCCTGGAGGTGTGCGGGGTCATTGTCCTGTTGAAAAACAAATGATAGTCCCACTAAGCGCAACCAGATGTGATGGCGTATCGCTGCTGTGGTAGCCATGCTGTTTAAGTGTGCCTGGAATTCTAAATAAATCACTGACAGTGTCACCAGCAAAGCACCCCCACACCATCACACCTCCTCCACCATGCTTCACGGTGGGAACCACACATGTGGAGATCATCCGTTCACCTACTCTGCGTCTCACAAAGGCACAGCAGTAGGAACCAAAAATCCATTGCTCATGTTTCTTGGCCCAAGCAAGTCTCTTCTTATTATTGGTGTCCTTTAGTAGTGGTTTATTTGCAGCAATTCAACCATGAAGACCTGATTCACACATTTAATTGGGCTGCAATCTGATGTGCAGTTAATAATGAACTTATCCTCTGCAGCAGAGGTAACTCTGGGTCTTCCTTTCCTGTGGCGGTCCTCATGAGAGCCAGTGTCATCATAGTGCTTGACGGTTTTTGCGACTGCACTTGAAGAAACATTCAAAGTTCTTTACATTTTCTGAATTGACTGACCTTCATGTCTTAAAGTAATGATGGACTAACGTTTCTCTTTGCCTATTTGAGCTGTTCTTGCCATAATATGGACTTGGTCTTTTACCAAATAGGGCTGTCTTCTGTATACCACCCCTACCTTGTCACAACACAACTGATTGTCTCAAACGCATTAAGAACCTTTAACAAGGGACACCTGTCAATTGAAATGCATTCCAGGTGACTACCTCATGAAGCTGGTTGAGAGAATGCCAAGAGTGTGCAAAGCTGTCATCAAGGCAAAGGGGGCTACTTTTCTCAAATATAAAATATATTTTGATTTGTTTAACACTTTTTTGGTTACTACATGATTCCATATGTGTTATTTTATAGTTTTGTTGTCTTCACTATTATTCTACAATGTAGAAAATAGAAAAAAGAAAGAAAGAAAACCCCTGGAATGAGTAGGTGTGTCCAAACGTTTGACTAGTACTGTATATATATATTTTTTTTTTTCAATGCCTCCCGCTATGACACTTAACTATATACTTATCTCGAATGAAACCCCTTCTAAAGCAGAGAACATCAATGATGTTACACATTTAAATGTTGTTAAGAGAAAGAGGACTCTTAAAGTTCTGAAGGGGTGTGGAGACAAATACAGATGTAGGATCTTAATTTGACACAGTTTGCTACAGCTGGAAAATAATCCTGCAGCAACAGGAAATGTGAATTATTATGTGGATTATAATTAATGGACATTTTTGTAGGGGTTGATACATTTTTCTTAAGTCTGAAATTTCAAAGTGGAAATAACCAACTTCAGAAGCCGTTTTAAACCTCAAATACACTACAAGTATAAAATGTTCTCCTGCAGCAGGGTGATCAAACTAAGGTCCTACACCTATAATGTCATTCATGAAATGCAGATCAGAGCTGTGGTATTGTTATTTTGTTGTCTGTCATGTTACACTGTTGTATTGTTACAATGAGTTCTGTAAACTGTTCTCCTCCCGTTAGTCTATAGCTCCTTCCATCAACCCAGGCATTTCATCTGTCCACCTCAGTGTTTTTAACAGTTGTTTCTCATTCCCTTCATCTACTGTAATCTGTTTAAAAAAAACTATATTCCAGTGGTGAAACAATCAACATACCAACATGAATAAAACATTTTTTATCAAATATACAATATGTACCTATATATATATACACCTAACTTACCTTGTGGCAAAACTTCTTATAGGCAGCGTGCTTTGCATTGAAATATGCACTCTCTACCGTTGACTGCATTTTGATATTACATTTTTTTCATTGTTATGGATAGCTTTGAGGGAAAACCCCCTCAGAAAAGCATTACAACCCCTTAAGTCACGAAAGGTCTGGATTTGAATGGATTCGGATGGAAGCAGAAAGAGGGGAGGTATTTAAGCTCCCAGACAGGCAGACAGAAAGGCCACCAAATCCATCCTTTTATAATTTTAATTATTTATCTCTTTTATTCTCTGGTCTCAACTCAAGTGCCTTTTCTCCTCTTCATATCTGCCTCTTTTCGTTGGCTGGTCACCTGAGAAAAAAATATGGGAGGAGAGGAGACAGGGCTGAGGGGGAGGCAGGACAGTGAAAGAGAACGGCAGGGGTAAAATGAGCAGATAGCCAAAGGGAATGAGGCCAGGGATGCTTTTGTGGCACTGTATGGTCAGTGTGTCTGCTCTGCTGAGCACCAATGGGGAGTGGCGATACTGGTGAGGCCATCTCGCGGTCCCATACCACCACTGACAACAAAAGTAAAACCACTCGCTGCATTATAAATAAACTGGCCTTCTGCAAGCAAATCTGCACCCGCACACATGCCCTTGATGTTTCAATTTGAATTGGTGCTGAGACATAACTGACAACAGCACTACTGAGTGATTCTGTTCACTCTGAATGTGCGGTACACATTTCCATCTCAATCAAATTGATGAGCAAACAATTCGCTAATGCTATCTCACTTCCTCTCCCTTTCACACCTTCTCTCTGACATGCATACACTCTCTCGCTCACGCTCTGTTGATGTATGGCCTAGGTGACAGGTAAAACAAACACAGGGCCAATCGATGCTGTAAACAGGAGTGGAACGAGGTTGTAAATAAGCCGTCGTGGCAGAGGAACAGGACAGCCAGAAAGGGGCGGAGGAGGAGAGGAGTTCCTTTTTCATTTCCTGCTTTAATATCTAATTTGTCTGTCAATGCAATCAATAAAATCACACGCCTCCCCCTTTCATCATCATTTTGTTACGCCGCAGACCTTTTAGAGGACCGGAGGGGACTGAGCAATATCACTGAACCACTCTGATCAAATCTGGTGCCAGAAGTCAAATGAACATTTGACTTGACAGGAAACACTCCAATGAGCAATACAGAACTGAGATGAACAGATAACTAGCAACACGTTCAAAGTATTTTATACCTGTTTAGTATGCAGCCTTGGTGATGTCATCTGTGTTATTGGTGTGATATATGATACTGTATGATTAAACCAACCAACCAATGATATCATTCATCCCAGCAGGTCCATTGTGTCTGTCCTTAGAACTCTTGTTCCTGCTGTTGTTGTTTCTGGGGGAGATTAAAAGGCGTCACACTGGGACTGCTATAGTAAGGTAGGGACAGGGGGCTGAGGGGGACAGGAAGTTGTGTTGAGTCAGTCTTGCCTGGCAGTTTATTTTTTATTGTCATTTTTTTTACCCCTTTTTCTCCCCAATTTCGTGGTATCCAGTTAGTAGTTACAGTCTTGTCTCATCGCTGCAACTCCCGTACGGACTCGGGAGAGGTGGAGGTCGAGAGCCTTGCGTCTTCCGAAACACAACCCAACCAAGCCGCACTGCTTCTTGACACAATGCCCACTTAACCCGGAAGCCAGCCGCACCAATGTGTCAGAGGAAACGCCGTACACCTGGCGACCGTGTCAGCGAGCACTACGCCCGGCCCGCCACAGGAGTCACTAATGCATGCGCAATGGGACAAGGACATCCCTGCCGGCCAAACCCTCCCCTAACCCAGACGTCGTTGGGCCAATTGCGCGCAGCCCCATGGGTCACCCGGTCGCAGCCGGCTGCAACAGAGCCTGGACTCGAACCCAGAATCTCCAGTGGCACAGCTAGCACTGAGATGCAGTGCCTTAGACCACTGCACCACTCAGGAGGCCCTAGCAGTTTATACGAACCCACCAATCATCACACAGAGGCTAACATGAATCAGACATGTGCATGCAGCATCCACATAGCCATTGAGTGAAGACACAACAGAGACAGAAGGGCCTGAGGTCGGTACAAGCAGACAAACAGCAGAAAAGGAGAGAACCAGCAAAATGGAGAGAGAGACGCACAGGGTAGAGGGGACAGTGGAGGTGCAGAGAGACATGCATCTCAGAACCACCACACCCTGTGTGTTTGTGGGTTATCGTCACCACACCCTGTGTGTTTGTGGGTTATCGTCACCACTCGCCTGTGTGTTTGTGGGTTATCGTCACCACTCGCCTGTGTGTTTGTGGGTTATCGTCACCACTCGCCTGTGTGTTTGTGGGTTATCGTCACCACTCGCCTGTGTGTTTGTGGGTTATCGTCACCACACCCTGTGTGTTTGTGGGTTATCGTCACCACACCCTGTGTGTTTGTGGGTTATCGTCACCACTCGCCTGTGTGTTTGTGGGTTATCGTCACCACTCGCCTGTGTGTTTGTGGGTTATCGTCACCACTCGCCTGTGTGTTTGTGGGTTATCGTCACCACACCCTGCGTGTTTGTGGGTTATCGTCACCACTCGCCTGTGTGTTTGTGGGTTATCGTCACCACTCGCCTGTGTGTTTGTGGGTTATCGTCACCACACCCTGTGTGTTTGTGGGTTATCGTCACCACACCCTGTGTGTTTGTGGATTATCGTCACCACACCCTGTGTGTTTGCGGGTTATCGTCACCACACCCTGTGTGTTTGTGGATTATCGTCACCACACCCTGTGTGTTTGCGGGTTATCGTCACCACACCCTGTGTGTTTGTGGGTTATCGTCACCACACCCTGTGTGTTTGTGGGTTATCGTCACCACACCCTGTGTGTTTGTGGGTTATCGTCACCACACCCTGTGTGTTTGTGGGTTATCGTCACCACACCCTGTGTGTTTGTGGGTTATCGTCACCACACCCTGTGTGTTTGTGGGTTATCGTCACCACACCCTGTGTGTTTGTGGGTTATCGTCACCACACCCTGTGTGTTTGTGGGTTATCGTCACCACACCCTGTGAGTTTGTGGGTTATCGTCACCACACCCTGTGTGTTTGTGGATTATCGTCACCACACCCTGTGTGTTTGTGGATTATCTTCACCACACCCTGTGTGTTTGCGGGTTATCGTCACCACACCCTGTGTGTTTGTGGGTTATCGTCACCACACCCTGTGTGTTTGTGGGTTATCGTCACCACACCCTGTGTGTTTGTGGGTTATCGTCACCACACCCTGTGAGTTTGTGGGTTATCGTCACCACACCCTGTGTTTTTGTGGGTTATCGTCACCACACCCTGTGTGTTTGTGGGTTATCATCACCACTCGCCTGTCTGGGTGGTGAGTTATTCTCAACACAGGGCTCATCCCCCACAGACTCCAAAGACGTGTGAAATTACTAATCAAGGATTCCTTCTTGAAGATTCCCAATTAGAGATCTAATTTTCCACACCACTGGGTCGACTTACTCCGTCACGGAGCATAGGGGACGGAAAAATCGGAGGTGGAGAAGGTTGGAGGTGTTGCCATAGATACATATGGTTAGACGTGCTGTGTGTATCTGTTGAGAAGAAAACCTCTCCGATGATGGCACTTGAATGCATTCAGATATACAGTCCACAACAGGATTGACAGGAGGGACATATACTGTACCACGTAGGGTAAAAAAGACGTCCATTGAGAAGACGACACAACCGCTCCAATGGTTTCAGTCCTTCAGAGTGCAGTCCTAGCTGGCAGAGTGAGGGAGTGTCTGAAATCCCTCTGACCTGTTTCCTGTTGGGCACAACTGTTATGATGACTGCCCCAAACGGTTTTATCCTGACATACTAGATTGTGAGAGCAGAGACAACGATGATAATGATGCTGAGGGGGGGATTGACTGGTTCTGAACGATGAGGTTGCACTCCACTCCAACTGTTTGCTAGGCATGGTTCCCTTCTACTCTACATTTCCCCTACTCCCCACTCCGCCCTGCCCCGTAACCATGGTGTGAATCCCCTCAATGGTAATCATGATGCTACACTGACACTCTGTTTGTGCAGAAGGGTGAGAATGTAGTCAGTGCATCTCTCAGTGGTTTGAGCTAGCTCCAGCACACAGGCAACCTATTAAAGGCATCAGGCCTGTGAGGACTCAGTGACTCTATGCACTGTGAATACAATTCAGCTTCAGATCAATAGAGAGAGAGATGGAGAGAGAGGACGCTAATAAGAGCAGCAGTGTCTCCACAACGCAGTTGATTGTGCTGCCTTTGAAACGGTGGCCCTACACGAGTCGTCTCTGTGCTCGTCGGACTGGACCCTTAAAATGCACACACATGAGAGAGATGGCCTTGACCTAAATCACAGATGGACACGATAATTCATGACGGTTCATCCT
Organism: Salvelinus namaycush; assembly: GCF_016432855.1. Classification (NCBI taxonomy): domain Eukaryota; kingdom Metazoa; phylum Chordata; class Actinopteri; order Salmoniformes; family Salmonidae; genus Salvelinus; species Salvelinus namaycush. The sequence goes on along the minus strand of NC_052318.1, from coordinate 41,989,988 downwards.
TTTGAATGCTCCTCGTCCCAGTAGACAGGCCGACCATTTCACAGCCTCAGTGTCTGATGCCGTCAGGCTTGCATTGAGTTCCCCTCAACGGTCGCCCACATAAGGGACAGTAGGCTACTCATAAAGTACTAAATGGGTGGGGCAGCTTATTTATTTGAGAACAGAAATATGTTTGTGTTGGCTAGTTCATCCCACCCCCTACAGTCCTACATCCCCCATCTCCCCCCGACTGTCCGTCCCATTGTGTTTAACCTTGTCAGAGATGCACTGCAGCATCCCATTAGTGTCTGTCTGCTGTTTCCAGAGAGGGGTGAGCATTATAAGCTCATTTAGAATGACTTTCACTTTTTAATAAACTGCTCACGGCCCTGTAGATCAGATACTGGGGGAGGTGCACTTAACAATGACAGAGAGACAGATATGAGTCGTTATTTCGTGGAAATGATTTAGAAATTATACCAACCAAAGGGCATATGTCTGAAGCCCCCTCTCACTTTGTGCCCTTCCTCTTCACCTCTTCTCCTCTAATTTGACATATTTGGCACCTTCAGCTGGCGTCTCATCCTCTCCTCGGTTATGGCCCTAGTGCTTTTTCATACCCTCCAGCTAAATGTATCCCTCTTCTTTCTTTTACAGCCATGATTCTGTGTCTGTTCCTCACGCACACACTACACTTCCTCGGCCAACTGGGTCAGTGTGTCAGCCGCAGCAGGCCCCACCTGGTGCATTTGTCGGAATGTATGAATATGCATATGAATTAATCAGTGTTTAAGGGACATTCCCGTTAGTGATAACATCAGTTTGCATTTCATTCATTTGACCGGTCAGAGAGAGAGAGATGGCTGGTGGTCGGTCAGGGCAGAGAGGGGCAGGATGAAGATAATTGGTGTTAAGGGTGGGGGTCAATGTAACATCACAGCCAAGCGACAGAGAGAGTAAGAAAGACAGGGGTCATCCCTCTCTCTCACTCTTTCTCTCTCAAATGAACCAGAAATGAAGGGTTAGGAAAAAAGGGGACAGGGGGAAAGAGAGAGCAATAGAAGAGGGGGATTGTGCCAGAGGGGAGGGCGAGGTTAATGGAATTGCAGGAGTAAAGTGTGTGTGTGTGTGTGTGGGGGGGGGGGGGGGGGGGGGGGGGCGGGGTAAATGGCATGTGAATTCAAAATGCCTTTTTAGCCACTGAATCGATGCATAGCCTCTCTCTGTCTGAGAGCCTGTCACAGTAGGGGATGGGGGTAGACGGGTACTTATGACTCGTGGTATAGGGGTGAATGGGTGCGGGGTGAATGGGTGCAGGGTGAAGAGAAACTGCAGGAAACCGCTGTTAATATTCAAGGAATTAGAAACTAAAATGTCAACAATCGCATAAATGTATTTTAGGCCAGAAACCGATGCACTGCTGTAGTTGCCTCGCTTTGCATTACACATCTCAGACAAATTAATGCTGAGTTTGGAATTAATTGGTTTTACAAGATGAGTTTTTACCAATAAACAAACAACGGATGAATCATTTACGATACATCTGTGAGAGTTTATGCAAAGACTATGCACGCTTCTAATCTCTTTCATTGGCATGCAATGAAAATCATATGCAGAGGACATAGGGGAGCCAACTAAAGAGGAATATGTCCTTATTAAAGGAATGATTTTAATTTGTTTAAAAGGAAACAGCTTTTAATTAGCACAAAAAGACCACCAACTGAGTGTTTCAAGCAATGACCTCCAACAATCACCAGTCACAAACCAAATCAACATTCTAATTACTGTAGAAAGAACACAGAGGATCCAGCATAGGCTAGGCCTGCTATAATTATGATATAAATATTCAATACTGTTCAATAATCCAAGGCTCTCAACAACAAAGCTGTTCAAAGGAAACATCTATCATTGTTTAAAAAGTATCCACTTGAAACAATGCACGATCATTTTGTTATTTTTCAAGCTATTTAACTGCCAGTGTTGAAGTGGACGCTCACTGCAGTGATAGGAAGATGCAAGCGAGCGAATGTGTGACTGTGTCATTGTGTGTGTGCCCACACACTGTGGCTGCATTTACACAGACAGCCCAATTCTGATATGTTTCCCACTAATTGGTCTTTTGACCAATAACAGATCTTTTCCCGTCAGATATTTTTCCCGAGCTGATCTGATTGGTCAAAATACCAATTAGTAAAAAAGAAAACAAATTGAATTGGGCAGCCTATGTAAACTGCAGTCTCTGAGTCCGATGTCTCAGCTCTACTCAGATTTTGACTGTTGCAATAATAGTGTATTGCGTAAATGTCATTGAGTGAGAGGTGGAGAGCGGTAAAGGGGTAGAGGGAGAGACACAGAGGATCACTCTTACCTCCTCGTGGCAGCTGGCTAATGCAGTATTCAGCAAGCCATCTCCCAAAGCAGAAGGACACTGACACTGCCACCCCGCACTTGCTGTATGGAGACACACACACATTCCTTCCTTGTTTCCCCTCTGCGCCAGCAACACATCAGTCAATGTGACTAGTGCTTGGAGTTACAAATGAGCACTCACCACCAGTGACCTTGCATGCGGACACCCTCTTCGCCTCTACAGTCACATGATTTCTGGTTTGGCCCTTTCTACCCCCTACGACAGGAACTACTTGGGCTCCATATAGTACATGCTGGTGATGGAATGTTACCTCATCGAGTCCTATGGTGCGCAGAGGTCATCTTTAGGTTTAACAGGAGTTGTCGGAAAGCAAGTTACATTTTGACGGTACATCTGCCATGAAATCAACCTCACTGCCTTGACTGACACGGGTAGAGCTGCCCTTCTCTACTGTTCCTTATTTAAAAGCTTGGTGGAGGAATGCGAGACGAAGTCTGTATGTGTGGTCTGTTCGCAGGGCTTTCGGGTCTGCCAAGAGTTTGTGTGTATCTGTGTGAAAGGGCTGGTGTATCTGCTCACGTATACATTTAATCCATTCCAGTGTGTGTGTTCTCCACCGAAGGCAGGCTCAGGCCTCTTGGGGCACTTCCAAGGCTGCAGATTGTAATTGATGGAATGGTTTTGATTTAGCGTTCCATCTGTGTCATGCTCAATATATCACAATTTCCTATGCAAATGATCCACTCAAGGATCGTTTTGATTAATGGCACAATGAGTCACATTATAGCCATTGGTTTTCAATGGCTCATTGTGCCTGTTGGCCTGGTACTGGTAAGCAGCCTACTGTCCCCTGCTGGCAGCGTAATAATACTACAAGCCATCTGTCAACTCTCAATAATACAATTGATAATGTATGTCACACATATTTCCTGGATCCTCAAAATTAATACCAAGAAGACCGTTGAATTTAAAAAACATAAAATGGTCATCATACTAAATTGATGTCTGAGACTAGTAACACAGACTACGAGCAGATAGAGAAAAGTCATTTATTTTGCTCCAGACTGAAGTGTTCTTGACCCAAACCAAGCATCACAAGCTATCGTGACATAGGGAATCTCAACGTCATGATATGCTTTGAAGAAAGAATTGAAAATGTTGGGCAAAATAGGACGGCAAAACATGAAGTGGGTAGTAGCTCATTAAAAAAAGTCAAATTCATAACATTAAAAAAAGACAACACACGACATCAACAGCCAAACAATAGCATTGTGACAAAAGCTCCCGACAAAATAATGTTTAGGAGTAACTAATAAAAGATGTGATCAAAACAATTATTTACTACAGTAACTTGCAATAATACTTTACCTGAAGACTAATAAGGAAGAGCACATCCAATCCCCAGAACCAGTCACGCCGCACTTACACACACACACGCACATGACAACCATTACCACAGCATTATAAAAACACATGACATGTAATAAATACTAAAATAAGCACTGTTTAAATCTGAAATAAGTATCGCTGATTAAAATGACTACATTTGTGTGATATCCAGGTACAAATCAAATCAACAGTCAATATATTCCGGTAAAAAAAGTGATTAGTAAATGATCAGTGTAACTGACATTCAATGATCAAACACCTAAACGTCTACAAAAACACTAACCTCTAAATCAGGGTGACAATATTTACTCACAGTAAAAAATAATTCATTTTTTTCATTTGGCCCTTCGCACAATATAATGAAAAGTTGCCCTGCTCAGAAATGTACATCATAAGCCTTAGGGCACTGTGTATGGGACTATGGTATCAAATCAGAATGTCTATCACCAAGTGTTCCATCTCCCGGTCTTCCCTGTCAGAATCATGATGGTTGTTAATGAAGCACACTTATGCATACAGAACAATGGATGCCGTTATTTGATTCTCAGGTGAACTTCAGCGAACCAGTTAACTATGCAGACAGACACCAACGTCGATAGAAGGCTGATATCTCAAGCCAAAGGAAATGATTCTAAGGGTCCTGTAAATTGGCAGTATGTGACTAGAACCATTGGGTTACAAAGACAGCGTCCCATGGACTGGGACCATCCCGCAAGGTCAAAGTTAATTTGAACAGCTGTCCAACATTCTTAACCTCAACCACATCATTAAAAACAGCGAGACTTCCAACAGACTCCCAACCACTGCCTCTGTTTTGCCACGCGATGAGCACTGTGTATCGATCCATAAGTGCTCTGTTGTAGAGGCCATGACCTCCCTGTGTATATATGGCTTGTGCTCATTCATGGCTCTGCATTTCCCCCTTCAGGACTCTCTGACTCGTTCTACGACAGGGCTCCTCACCTCAGGTACTGACAACATGCAAAACGTCAGCATTATCTCCAACTGCGTGCTCATCGTCACCCTGCTAAAAAAGTGACTGAAAACTTCATAAGTATGATCTTAAAGCCGACGAAAATGTCTTCCATAACTTACCATACTGATGTAAAGCCTCTGACCGGAATTTAGAAAACAATAGTCTAAAGCTTTGTCCATTCAAGAAATGACACGTTAGTTCATTTCTTGAGAAAAGATATGAGATGGGACAAGCTACTGCAGTGTACTGCAGCTGGTATAAATACATACAAAGTCCTTGCATCATTACGATAATGCAAAATGCCATTCAGCATATTCTTTCAAAGGAAACAGGGACGTGAACCCTTTCGTTTGATCTTAAGTATTGGACTAGTCTCTTAGTTTGTTCATAAATAAGATCTTAGAATTTGGAGATTCTATATGACTTTGGACTTAGAGGGGATATAACAAATTGAATCATCTCTGGTCTTTCAGAGCCAGTATTCCAATCTGTCATAGCTGAATTAATGTGCTTTATTCTCCTAACTCCATTCCTCCCACTCCTCTTGCTCCCCTCCTCGGCTGCTAGCTCTTTTCTAGCTTCGGGGGCAGAGTTTGGTGTGGTGGCTGTGTTTTTAGGTTTGTTGTAGCGGCAGAGGCAGCTGAGGAAGATGACGAGGAGGAGGAAGAGGAGCTCCGTCGAGTCTCCACACCTGTACTTGTCATCTTGAGCTTGCGTCGCTTTGCAAGGGGGGCGTTGTCGACACTCTTCAGAAAGAAGCCCTCCCTCTTCCCCTTGTTGAAGGCCTAATGGAGAGGATGTACATACAATAATATAGCCTACTTATTCTATTACATTACACATACACCTCCATTATATACTCAGTGGACAGTCTATTAGGTACACCCCATTGTTCACGAAAACGCTTCGCTCCTACAGACAGTGAGTAACGTGGCTTGCTATATAAAAATCAGGCAGACAGGCATCAAGGCATTCAGTTACTGATCGATTGAATGTTGGAATGGGCAAAAAGACTGACCTAAGTGACTGAGCGTGGTATGATCATCGATGCCATGTGCGCCAGTTCTAGTATATCAGAAACGGCCGGCCACCTGGGATTTTCACGCACGACAGTGTCTAGGGTTAATCGAGAGACAAACAAAAAACATTGAGTCAGCGGCAGTTCTGTGGGCGAAAACAGCTCGTTGATGAGAGGTGAAAAGAGAATGACAAGAAGCTAACAGGTGGGCCACAAACAGGCAAATAACGGCCCAGTACAACAGTGGTGTGCCAAACGGCATCTTAGAGCGCACAACTCGTCAGTCCTTGTCATGGATGGGCTATTGCAGTAGACGAGAAAAAAAAAGCATCTCCAGTGGGCACGCAATCACAAACTTTACAATTGAGTGAAAAAACACATTGCCTGGTCTGACGAATCCGGGTTCCTGTTGCGTCATGCTGATGGCAGAGTCAGGATTTTTACGTAAGCAGCATGAGTCCATGGCTCCGTCCTGCCTAGTGTCAACAGTACAGGCTGGTGGCGGTGGTGTAACGGTGGGGGGAATGTTTGGTCCCCTGATACCAATTGAGCAATGTTTCAATTCCCCTGAAGAATTCCGGATGTTCTGGAGGCAAAGGGGGCTCCGACCCAGTACTAGATGGGTGTACCTAATAAACTGGCCACTAAGTGTATTTCTCTATTGTCGTTACATTGCACATACCATTTATTATATTAATATATTATAGTCATATTGTGTTGTTAGGCCTGAGACTAAGTCAATATATCCTCCAAAAACCAGCTTCGAGGGAATGATCACTTTTACATGGGTTACCAACACATTCAAATAATGATTGACATACTTGTCATTAAAAATGTTATTTTGATGAATTTATTCATACTATTTCATCCTTCCATGAGTTATAGTTCCAACGCAAATCTAGGGTTGATACCCAAGTTGGCTGGTCGCTCATTCTATCGGTTAGGTTGCCAGAGACCAAGTCCTGAAGTTTCTACTCCACATCTATGGTCGTTCATTCTAAATGTTCCCAACTGGGGCTAACACAGTCACGTCAAACATTGCAGCCAGATTAATCGAACATTTTCTGCATTTGCGCTTCTTTAAGCTGCTTAATAGTGACATTTACTTGGATACATCCATACCAATGAGCTAATGATGCGCGATTTTGCCTGGCATAGAAAAAAATTGGCTCTTTTGCAAGGACACTGTTTAGTGGAGCTAGCCAACTACACAGCTAACACAATGATTCAAACTGTTGGAAAGACAGCAAAATAGCTGCATTTCATTTGACCTGTTTTTCTATTGACATTTCTCTGCATATACAGTACAAGTCAGAAGTTTGGACATCTACTCATTTAAGGGTTTTTAATTTTGACTATTTTCTACATTGTGGAATAATAGTGAAGACATCAAAACTATGAAATATCACATTTGGAATCATGGAGTAACCAAAAAAGTGTTAAACAAATCAAAATCTATTTTATATTTGAGATTCTTCAAAGTAGCCACCCTTTGCCTTGATGACAGCTTTGCGCACTCTTGGCATTCTCTCAACCAGCTTCATGAGGTAGTCACTTGGAATGCATTTCAATTAACAGGTGTGCCTTGTTAAAAGTCAATTTGTGGAATTTCTTTCCTTCTTAATGTGTTTGAGCCAATCAGTTGTGTTATGACATGGTAGGGGTGGGGTGGGTATATAGAAGATAGCTCTATTTGGTAAAAGACCAAGTCCATATTATGGCAAGAACAGCTCAAATAAGCAAAGAGAAACAGTCCATCATTACTTTAAGACACAGGTGTCAAACTCATTCCACGGGGGGCCGAGTGTCTGCGGGTTTTCGCTCCTCCCTTGTACTTGATTGATGAATTAACATCACTAATTAGTTAGGAACTCCCCACACCTGGTTGTCTAGGGCTTTATTGAAAGGAAAAACCAAAAACCTGCAGACACTAGGCCCTCCGTGGAATGAGTTTGACACCCCTGCTTTAAGACATGAAAGTCAGTCAATCTGGAAAATTTCAAGAACTTTGAAAGTTTCTTCAAGTGCAGTCGCAAAAACCATCAAGTGCTATAATGAAACTGGTTCTCATGATGTCCGCCACAGAAAAGGTAGACCCAGAGTTTCCTCTGCTGCAGAGGATACGTTCATTAGAGTTACCAGCCTCAGAAATTGCAGCCCAAATAAATGCTTCACAGAGTTCAAGTAACAGACACATCTCAACATCAACTGTTCAGAGGAGACTGCGTGAATCAGGACTTCATGGTCGAATTGCTGCAAAGAAACCACTACTAAAGGACACCAATAAGAAGAAGAGGCTTGGGTCAAGAAACATGAGCAATGGACATTAGACAGTGGAAATCTGTCCTTTGATCTGATGAGTCCAAATATGCGATTTTTGGTTCCAACCTCCATGTCTTTGTGAGACACAGAATAGCTGAGCGGATGATCTCTGCATGTATAGTTCCCACCGTGAAGCATGGAGGAGGAGGTGTTATGGTGCTTTGCTGGTGACACTGTCTGTGATTTATTTAGAATTCAAGGCACACTTAACCAGCATGGCTACCACTGTCATCAAGGCAAAGGGTGGCCACTTTGAAGAATCGCCAATATAAAATATATTTTGATTTGTTAAACACTTTTTTGGTTACTACATGATTCCATATGTGTTATTTCATAGTTTTGATGTCTTCACTATTATTCTACAATGAAGAAAATAGTAAAAATAAAGAAAAACCCTTGAGTGAGTAGGTGTGTCCAAACTTTTGACTGGTACTGTATCTATAAAAACAATATACCAATTCATGATTTCGACTGGCTGAGAGAAGCTGCCTGTCTGTCTGTCTGGTCCCTACACATTCATTACTGTGTGGGACAGCTGGAGATCGAATTTCAATATTGAAACATTGCTGCAAAAGTCAGAGACAGATGGCAAGGTTTATACACGTCTCTGCTGTTGAAAATCAATTGCTAGTCTAAAAGAAATGGAAGATAATGTCTAGATTATTTTTTACAGTGGAGATCTAGTTGATAAATTGCCTGGCTGGGCTGATGAGACAGTGGATTGATTGCACAGGGAGATTGAACAGTAGATAGGCATTCCAACATCATAGCCTTAGCCGGTGGTAACTTGTGGAACAGCTGGGACACGGTTTTAACCAATCAGCATCCAGGATTAGACCCACCCGTTGTATAAATACTCATATATTTTTTTCACTAGATTTTTTTATTGAATACTTTTTTATAAATGTTGCACTGTTTGAGAGAAGAGCTTGCGAGTAAACACTTCATTGTACAATACGCAGTACTCTGCAAATGCCAAATTGACTTTGATTTGGTTAGGGAGAGTAGGAACAATTAAATCAAAAAGTTAAAAGGAACACAAGGAATGCAAACTACTTTTTCCGCACTGGATTTGAGTTTAAAAAAAAAGATATTAAGAGTTCCATTACCTTGTAGGTGGCGTTGACATAGGAGCGGACGATGGGGCCACTGGACTCGAGCACATCTGGGGTGCAGAGGGGGGTGGAGGATACGATGGCCCCGCCCTGCAGCCAGCTGTTCTCTCTCAGAGCAGACAGCTTGAGACGCCGCTCTGGATCCACCGTCAGCAGCCCTGAACACAAACAGGGAGGGGGGTTGGTTTAGAAGATTTAGGGAAGGAGAGCAAAAATGAGAGGTGGGACAGGGAGGGGTAAGGAAGGGTAGGGAGGGGCAGAGAAAACAAGACGGTAAGGGAGTGACGGATAAAGGGATTTCATTATTTTTAAATATACAGTCGTATGAAAAAGTTTGGGCACCCCTCTGAGGCTGCATAATAATTTACTCTGTCGTCACAGAAAATGATCACAGTGGCATGCCATTCATTTTCTAATAAAAGCTGAGTACTGGGGTATTGTCCAGACAAAGATTTTTAGTGTAGCAATATTAAGTTGTATGAAATTAAATCAGATGTGAAAAATAGGCTATGCAAAAATGTGGGCACCCTTGTCATTCTGTTGATTTGAATACCTGTAACTACTTAGCACTGATTAATTGGAACACACAATTGGTTTGGTGAGCTCATTAAGCCTTGAACTTCATAGACAAGTGCATCCAATCATGAGAAAAGGTATTTAAGGTGGCCAATTGCAAGTTGTTGTTCTCTTTGACTCTCCTCTGAAGAGTGGCAACATGGGGGCCTCAAAACAACTCTCAAATAACCTGAAAACAAAGATTGTTCAACATTATGGTTTAGAGGAAGGCTACAAAAAGCTATCGCAGAGATTTAATCTGTCAGTGTCCACTGTGAGGAACATAGTGAGGAAATGGAAGACCACAGGCACAGTTCTTGTTAAGGCCAGAAGTGGCAGGCCAAGTAAAATATCGGCGAGGCAAAGGCGAAGGATGGTGAGAACGGTCAAAAACAGCCCACAGACCACCTCCAAAGACCTACAACATCATCTTGCTGCAGATGGTGTCACTGTGCATCGTTCAACAATTCAGCGCACTTTGCACAAGGAGAAGCTGTATGGGAGAGTGATGCGGAAGAAGCCTTTTCTGCACACACGCCACAAACAGAGTCGCTTGAGGTATGCAAACGCACATTTGGACGAGCCAGCTTCATTTTGGAATAAGGTGCTGTGGACTGATGAAACAAAGATTGAGTTATTTGGTCGTAACAAGGGACGTTATGCATGGCGGCAAAAGAACACAGCGTTCCAAGAAAAACACTTGCTACCCACAGTAAAATTTGGTGGGGGTTCCATCATGCTGTGGGGCTGTGTGGCCAGTGCCGGTACTGGGAATCTTGTTAAAGTTGAGGGTCGCATGGATTCCACTCAATATCAGCAGATTCCTGGGAATAATGTTGAAGAATCAGTCACAAAGTTGAAGTTACGCCGGCGCTGGATATTTCAACAAGACAACGACCCAAAACACTGCTCAAAATCTACCCGGGCATTTATGCAGAGGAACAAGTACAATGTTCTGGAATGGCCATCCCAGTCCCCAGACCTGAATATCATTGAGAATCTGTGGGATGATTTGAAGCGGGCTGTCCATGCTCGGCAACCATCAAACCTAACTGAACTGGAGATGTTTTGTAAGGAGGAATGGTCCAAAATACCTTCATCCAGAATCCAGAGACTCATTAGAGGCTATGGGAAGCATCTAGAGGCTGTTATTTTAGCAAAAGGAGGCTCTACTAAATATTGATGTGATTTTTCTATTGGGGTACCCAAATTTATGCACCTGTCTAATTTTGTTTTGATGCATATTGCACATTCTGTTAATCCAATAAACCTCATTTCACTATTGAAATATTACTGTGTCCATCAGTTATTTGATAGATCAAAATGAAATTGCTGATCCAAATACCCAATTATTTATAAATGGAAATCATGGAAATTGTCAGGGGTGCCCAAACTTTTTCATACAACTGTGTGTGTGTATATATATATATGTGCCTTCAGAAAGTATTTAGACTCCTTGACTTTTTCCACATTGTTAGGTTACAACCTTATTCTAAAATGAAATAAATAAATGTGTGTAGATTTATTTATTACAATACCCCCTAATGACAAAGCAAAAACAAGTAGAAATTTTTGCTAATTTATTCTAAATTGAAAACAGAAATATCACATTTACATTAGTATTTCAGACCCTTTACTCAGTACTTTGTTGAAGCACCTTTGGCAGCAATTACATCCTCGAGTCTTCTTGGGTATGACACTACAAGCTTGGCACATCTGTATTTGGGAGTGTTTCTCCCATTCTTCTCTGCAGATCCTCTCAAGCTCTGTCAGGTTGGATGGGGAGCGTCACTGCACAGCTATTTTCAGGTCTCTCCAAAGATGTTCAATCGGGTTCAAGTCCGGGCTCTGGCTGGGTCACTCAAGGACATTCAGAGACTTGTCCCGAAGCCACTCCTGCGTTGTCCCGTTGGAAGGTGAACCTTCACCCCAGTCTGAGGTCCTGAGCAGGTTTTTATCAAGGATCTCTGTACTTTGCTCCATTCATCTTTGCTTCGATCCTGACTAGTCTCCCAGTCCCTGCCGCTGAAAAACACCCCCAGAGCATGATGCTGCCACCACCACGCTTCACCGTAGGGATGATGCCAGGTTTCCTCCAGATGTGACGCTTGGCATTCAGACCAAAGTGTTGAATCGTGGTTTCATCAGACCAGAGAATCTTGTTTCTCATGGTCAGAGTTCTTATGGTGCCTGAGGAGTGGCTTCCGTCTGGCCACTCTACCATAAAGGCCTGATTGGTGGAGTGCTGCAGAGATGGTTGTCCATCTGGAAGGTTCTCCCATCTCTCTGTCAGTGACCATCAGGTTCTTGTTCACCTCACTGACCAGGCCCTTCTCCCCCAATTGCTCAATTTGGCCGGGCGGCCAGCTCTAGGAAGAGTCTTGGTGGCTCCTAACTTCTTCCATTTAAGAATGATGGAGGCCACTGTTCTTGGGTACCTTCAATGCTGCAGAATTTTTTTGGTACCCTTACCCAGATCTGTGCCTCGTCACAATCCTGTCTAAGAGCTCTACGGACGACTCCTCATTTTTGCTCTGACATGCACTGTCAACTGTGAGACCTTATATAGACAGGTGTGTGCCTTTGCAAAACATGTCCAATCAAGTCCAATCAATTGAATTTACCACAGGTGGACTCCAATCAAGTTGTAGAAACATCTCAACGATGATTTATGGAAACAGGACGCACCTGAGCTCAATTTTGAGTCTCATAGCAAAAGGTCTGAATACTTCTGTAAAAATCTCTGAAAACCTAATTTCGCTTTGTCCATTGTGTGTAGATTGCTGAGGATTCCATTACAATTTTTTTTTTTTTTTTTTAAATCCATTTTAGAATAAGGATGTAACATAAAATGATGAAAAAGTCAAGGGGTCTGAACACTTTTCTGTATGTAGTGAACAGATGGAAAAAATTATGAATTGCCTCAATGTCAATGAGTGAATAAGGAGGGATGCACAACACACCTTTCACAAGCTCTTTAGCCTCGTCTGATACACCCTTCCAAGCCTCTCCAGCCAATGAGAAGTCACCCTCTTTAATCTTATGCATGATGTCGGCAGCATAAGATGAGGTCATCCCCGCCCGCTGCTGCTGCTCACTCTGAAAGGGCACCTGTCCTGACAGCATGGTGTACTGCCAGAGAAAAACACAAACATCATCAATAACATAACGATAATTCGTTTTACTAATGACACATTACAGAGTCAGTTAGTAGTGTAAGTACCAGGATGACCCCAAGGCTCCAGAGGTCGCAGGCCTGGTCGTAACCGGTGCTGTGGAAGAGCTCAGGAGCCGCGTACTGCAGTGTAAAGCAGGGAGTCTGCAGGGGTGCGCTGCCCGCAGGGCACAGCCGGGCAAAACCAAAATCTATCACCTTGAGCACCGAGTCCTCCCCCTCGTCTGCAAACAGCACATTCTGCCAGGCGGAGAGAGAGCGAGAGCAGTGAGTGGGTAGTGCAGGAACAACGCCGTCAACAGCAGGTTACATTCATTGGCTGATGTAATGGAGCAACAAATGTCAATTTATTTCACCCTGAACCAACAAAATAAAATAGGCCATGCTTAGTGGTTTTTACAGCATTGCTAAACACCTTGATCTCATTACACTCACTGCCTGCAAAATGTGGTCGGTGTAATATTGCAGCTATTTCAATGTGTGACTTCTTCCTGGCCATATATTTCTATAGATTCTAGAATATATTCAGACTCCCTCTCTGTGAGTCAGTCTGTTGGCCCACCTCTGGTTTGAGGTCTCTATGCACCACTCCAGCCTCGTGCATGAAGCCGACAGCTGACACCAGGCTCCTGAGAAGCTGACTGGCCTCTGCCTCCCCAAACAATTTCTTCCTCTTGATCCTCTCCAGCAGCTCCCCCCCACGCAGCAGCTCCATCACCAGGTATGTATGGAACTGAGAGAGGGAGGAAGAGACAGGGGTGATTGAGAGGGAGATGGGAGAAGAGAGAGAGAGAAGATGAAGGTTATGTCTGTGATGAGAAAATTGTTTATTGCTGCATGATTGCTTAAGTTTCCCAATATATTCCCCAAATGTCAAACATTATTGTGATTCGAGTCCTGCCACCTTGTAAGTAAACACAGCCAATGAGAAGAGAAAGAACACCTGACAGTTTTGTCAGTGCTTGAGTGTGTGTCTGCTGATGGCATTTCTACCATCATTGTGTACCTGATCAGTGTAGACCTCGTGCAGTTTGACAATGTTGGGGTGAGCCTCACACTGCCTGAGGGCAGCGATCTCCCTCTGAGTGTTTACTTCCATTCTAACGAGACAGAGAGTGACACAGGAGACAGAGAGAGACAGAGAGACAGACAGCCAGAAAGACAGACCGACAGAGTTCAAAGGCATTCATGCACTAAAGGTCAACAACACAAACCACCTCAGTGCACCAAACAGGTATGGTAATGCATTGGAATAGAATATATTAAAACACAGCAGCGTGAAGTGTGTAATTCATCATGCTGTTGTAACAATGACACATTGCATTAGTGCGTGACAGTCTCTCAGCCAGCGCCACGCCCGGCTCACCTGCGGCTGATGATCTTGACGGCGTACTCATGGCCGCTCTGGTGGTGTCGACACTTCCTGCACACAGAGAAGCTGCCCTCGCCCAGGGGCGCCCCCTGCAGGCACAGCTCATACAGCTGGAAGAACGTCGAGTCCTGCAGAGGACAAGAGAGAGGGAAGTCAAGTACAAACTACACAGGAAACTGTGAAATGTGTCAAAATGTGCTCCACTGCAGGAAATGTCCAAATCCTACCCTTGCTAAGTGTGAAAATGTTGCACATAGATTTTTTTTTACTAATGAAGCACAGGTTGAGCTCATGTCAAACAGTGTTGTACATAAGACCCTCTCTGGATACATTCCAGTGATAGTGATTTGTCAAACGCCTATTTTCCAGTGGCAATTGACGACACTAACTGACTGAATAGACCCAGATTTTTTTTTTTTTTTTTTTTTCCCCATTTCGGTTGATGAAAACGAGATGAAATTATCTCTGTGACTAAAATATGACTAGTAAGTGAACTGGAAAAAAAACATTTTTAAAGAGATTGAGAGCTTTTTAGTGTTATTTGTTTTGTTCAATCAAAAACATGACATTAGCAGAATTGTAAAGGCTTTCTCAATGCAATGTTGCAATTCGGTTATTGGTGGGAAATAAATACCATGCTCAGGTCATTCATGATTCACCTCTCTGCCCGGCAACCGTTATCCAATCTGGCAACACAAATCATTGCTGCAAATAAGGCACACGCCGTGGCTACTCTCCCGGTGGTACAAGCTCCCGGTAGAAAAAGGGGCGATGTTTGGAGCCATCTTGTCAATTCAAACAAGACCGAATGCAACGTTTCCACAGCGTTCGCACCCACAAGTCGACAGGGAATAAAATACTACCAACTTCAAGAGACATCTGATAACTCAGATAACAGATTGACAATCCTAGCTAGATAGGTTGAAGCAATCTGTCAGACCACTACTGATGACAGAACTTACATTACAGTATAGCTACAGTATGTCAAGGGGTGGGATTTTTATCTGCTGCAGAGTAATGTGTTCTTCTGCCAACTTGGCTGTTGGGTAGAGAATCATGCGATAGGATGTTGTGCAGAAAAATATGTTGGTAGGACAAGGCTATGTATGTTTGTGCACATGGAAGTCAGTGATTTGTGTTTACTATAGGTTAATGAGGCACAAAAAAATGAATAAGTGACTAAAATGAAGGGATTTAGTTGACTAAAATGGCCCACTGTTTATCATTTTGACAATAACTAGACTAAATAATTATTCAAATGACAAAAATGTGACTAAGACAATGATATTTTATACAAAATGACTAAGACTAAATAAAAAATAAAAGTGCCAACATTAACACCGATACATTCACCGAACCTCGTCTATCCTGAGGCCATGAGAGGACTAGTTCCATACCGCTAACATAGCACTGCGACGGACAGTGGCTGAGCCTGGCCGGTCTGCTCCCATCTGGCCCTCCATGAAGTCACCCATCACCACGTTCTTGTTGAACAGAATGGAGGGAGCAACGAAGGAGTAGCCCTGAAATGGAAGACAAGACTCTTGTGTATGTAGGGTGTTTTTCTGTGACAGTGGAAGCACACAATGTGTATTTAACATACCTGGAACAGGCGGTCAGTGCTTGGTGGGGTGCTGGCTGGAGAATAGACAGGATTCATGCCAGTGAACTCCTCAGCAAAGTTCCCTGTATCCAGCTCGCTCCTGATCTCTGGTTTGAATGGGCTGACTACCTTCTTCTCAGCAAGGTCTGACCAACTGAGACCCTATGAATATAGAGCAATTGGAGGAGAATGGTGAGCAGAGTGTGTGTGTGTGTATGTGTGTGAGCATGTTGGGAGAGAGAGAGGATGGGCCTAGAGACAGAGAGCGGCAGGAGAGAAGAGGAGCACCTTGAAGAAGGCATGACTCTTGATGTCCTCGGCCCCTCGTGGCCCCGAGCCTAGTCTCTTGTGGGGGTCTTTAACCAATAGCTTCCTCAGCAGGTCCTGAGCCACGACTCCGATCATAGAGGGGAATGGCGGCTCGCAGCGTAAGATACGCCTGAGAGGAGGGCAGGAGGGGGCGGGCCGAAGAAGAGAAACAGGGAAGAGCAATCACTTTGCCTTCAGTGCCTTCAGAAAGTATTCATAGCCCTTGACTTACTCCATATTTTGTTGTTACAGCCTGATTCAAAATGGATTCAATAACCATCTACACACAATAACCCACAATGACAAAGTGAAAATGAAATGCAGAAACATTAAAAAATAATTATCCCTTTGCTATGAGACTCCAAATTGATCTCAGGTACATCTCATTTCCTTTGAACATCTTTAAGATGTCACTACAACTTGATTGGAGTCCACCTGTGGCCAACTCAACTGTTTGGACATGATTTAGAAAGAAACACACCTGTCTATATAAAGTCCCACAGTTGACAGTGTATATCAGAGCAGAAACTATATCATGAAGTCCAAGGAACTGTCCGTAGATCCCCAATTGTGACGAGGCATATCGGGCGAAGGGTTTAAAACCATTTCTAGAGTGTTGAACATTTCCAAGAGCACAGTGATCTCCTTGGAAAACATACGGAACAACCCAGACTCTGCCTAGAGCTGACCGTCCGACCAAACTGAGCATCAGGGCAAGAAGGACGTCGGTCAGGGAGGTGACCAAGAACCCAATGACAATTCTGACAGAACTACAGAGTTCCTTGGTTGAGATTGGAGAACCTACCAGGACAACAGTCTCTACAGCACTTCACAAAACTGGGCGTTAAGGGAGAGTTGCCAGACGGAAGCCACTCCTGACGGCATGCCTGGAGTTTGCAAAAAGGCAAGTGAAAGACAGATCATAAGGCATAAGATTCTGCGGTCTAATGAGACAAAAATGTTACTCTTTGGACAGAATGCAAAGCGCCATGTCTGGAGAAAACTAGGCACAGCTCATCACCCATCTAACACCATCCCTACCGTGAAGCAAGACTGGTAAGGAGAGAAGGAACAATGAAAGAAGTCAAATACAGGCAAGTCCTTGATGAGAGCCTGCTTCAAAGTGCAAATGACCTGTAGGAATGCTCAACCGGTGTCGCTCATTCAGCCGAAATAAACTTTCAATCAGTTCTCCCCATTAAGCAACGAGTCGGAGTCAGAGGCCGACTCCATTACCAGCAGTATTAGACTTAAAAATAATCATCCAGCGATCATACACTGTTTACCAGGGGGCAGGGCTACCGAAGTTAAGGCTAATCTGAAGATGGTGCTGGCTAAGGCTAAAACTGGTAAGTGTAGAGAGTACAGGGATATTGTTATCCACGTCAGGACCAACGATGTTAGGATGAAACAGTGAGAGGTCACCAAGCGCAACATAGCTTCAGCGTGTAAATCAGCTAGAAAGATGTGTCGGCATTGAGTAATTGTCTCTGGCCCCCTCCCAGTTAGGGGGAGTGATGAGCTCTACAACACAGTCTCACAACTCAATCGCTGGTTGAAAACTGTTTTATGCCCCTCCCAAAAGATAGAATTTGTAGATAATTGGCCCTCTTTCTGGGACTCACCCGCAAACAGGACCAAGCCTGGCCTGCTGAGGAGTGACGGACTCTATCCTAGCTGGAGGGGTGCTCTCATCTTATCTACGAACATAGACAGGGCTCTAACTCCTCTAGCTCCACAATGAGATCAGGTGCAGGCCAGACAGCAGACTGTTAGCCAGCCTGCCAGCTTAGTGGAGTCTACCACTAGCATAGTCAGTGTAGTCAGCTCAGCAATCCCCATTGAGACCGTGTCTGTGCCTCAATCTAGGTTAGGCAAAACTAAACATGGCGGTGTTCGCCTTAACAATCTCACTGGAATAAAGACCTCCTCCAATCCGGTCATTATTGACAGAGATTGTGATATCTCACATCTCAAAATAGGGCTACTTAAATATTAGATCCCTCACTTCCAAGGCAGTTATAGTCAATTAACTTATCACTGATCATAATCTTGATGTGATTGGCCTGACTGAAACATGGCTTAAGCCTGATGAATTTACTGTGTTAAATGAGGCCTCTCCTCCTGGTTACACTAGCGACCATATCCCCCACGCATCCCGCAAAGGCAAAGGTGTTTGTCATTTTTTTTTTTTTCAATACATTTTTTAAAAACACTGCGTTTTCATCTTTTGAGCTTCTAGTCATGAAATCTATGCAGCCTACGCAATCACTTTTTATAGCTACTGTTTACAGGCGTCCTAGGCCGTACTATTGTTTGTACAGATAAACGTGGCACCTTCAGGCGTTTGGAAATTGCTCCCAAGGATGAACCAGACTTGTGGAGGTCTACAATTATTTTTCTGCTGATTTCTTTTGATTTTCCCATGATGTCAAGCAAAGAGGCACTGAGTTTGAAGGTAGGCCTTGAAATACATCCACAGGTACACCTACAATTGACTCAAATGATGTCAATTAGCCTATCAGAAGCTTCTAAAGCCATGACATCATTTTCTGGAATTTTCCAAGCTGTTTAAAGGCAGTCAACTTAGTGTATGTAAACTTCTGACCCACTGGAATTGTGATACAGTGAATTATAAGTTAAATAATCTGTCTGTAAACAATTGTTGGGAAAATTACTTGTGTCGTGCACAAAGTAGATGCCCTAACCGACTTGACAAAACATTAGTTTGTTAACAAGAAATGTATGTAAACTTCTGACTTCAACTGTACATAACATTGCAAAAATCAGAAACTTTGTCTAAAAATGATGCAGAAAAATGTATCCATGCTCGTCACTTCTAGATTAGACTACTGCAATGCTCTATTTTCCGGCTACCCGGATAAAGCACTAAATAAACTTCAGCTAGTGCTAAACATGGCTGCTAGAATCTTGACTAAAACCCCCCAAAATTATCATATTACTCCAGTGCTAGCCTCTCTACACTGGCTTCCTGTTAAGGCTAGGGCTGATGTCAAGGTTTTACTGCTAACTTACAAAGCATTACATGGGCTTGCTCATATCCATCTTCCCAATTTGGTCCTGCTGTACATACCTACACATACGCTATGGTCACAAGACGCAGGCCTCCTTATTGTCCCTAGAATTTCTAAGAAAACACCTGGAGGCAGGGCTTTCTCCTATAGAGCTCCATTTTTATGGAATGGCCTACCTATCCATGTGAGAGACGCCGATTCAGTCTCGACCTTTAAGTCTTTATTGAAGACTCATCTCTTCAGTAGGTCCTATGATTGAGTGTAGTCTGGCCCGGGGGTGTGAAGGTGAACGGAAAGGCACTGGAGCGATGAACCACCCTTGTTGTCTCTGCCTGGCCGGTTCCCCTCTCTCCACTGGGATTCTCTGGCTCTAACCCTATTACGGGGCTGAGTCACTGGCTTACTGGGGGGGTGTGTCACTTGAGTGGGTTGGTCAACTGGCAGCTTCATTAAATTGTACCCGCAAAACACCAGTTTCAACGTCAACAGTGAAGAGGAGTCTCCGGGATGCTGGCCTTCTAGGCAGAGTTGCAAAGAAAAAGCCATATCTCAGGCTGGCCAATAAAAAGAAAAGATTAAGATGGGCAAAAGAACAGAGACACTGGACAGAGGAACTCTGCCTAGAAGGCCAGCATCCCGGAGTCGCCTCTTCACTGATGACGTTGAGACTGGTGTTTTGCGGGTACTATTTAATAAAGCTGCCAGTTGAGGACTTGTGAGGCGTCTGTTTCTCAAACTAGACACTCTAATGTACTTGTCCTCTTGCTCAGTTGTGCACCGGGGCCTCCCACTCCTCTTTCTATTCTGGTTATAGCCAGTTTGCGCTGTTCTGTGAAGGGAGTAGTACACAACATTGTAAGAGATCTTCAGTTTCTTGGCAATTTCTCGCATGGAATAGCCTTCATTTCTCAGAACAAGAATAGACTGACGAGTTTCAGAAGAAAGGTCTTTGTTTCTGGCCATTCTGAGCATGTAATCGAACCCAAAAATGCTGATGCTGCAGATACTCAACTAGTCTAAAGAAGGCCAGTTTTATTGCTTCTTTAAATCAGGACAACAGTTTTCAGCTATGCTAACATAATTGCAAAAGGGTTCTCCAATGATCAATTAGCCTTTTAAAATGATAAACTTGGATTAGCTAACACAATGTGCCATTGGAACACAGGAGTGATGGTTGCTGATAATGGGCCTCTGTACGCCTATGTAGATATTCCATTAAAAATCTGCCGTTTCCAGCTACAAGTCATTTACAACATTAACAATGTCTACATTGTATTTCTGATCAATTTTATGTAATTTTAAAAATGGGCAAACATTTTTTGCTTTTCTTTAAATAACAAAAGGACATTTCTAAGTGACCCCAAACTTTTGTACAATAGTGTATGTTGAAAACGTTTTTGGGAGATGCGATAGATCATTGGGATCATTCAATATTCCCTTTTGTTGTTCAGTGAAAAGCTCCCATGTGAAGAGTCAACTAATTTAATTAAAGTTCAATTCATAACTAAATTGTTTTCTTTATTTCTATTGGAAGGATTTAATCATTTGCAATTATGTCTACTTATAAGGTAAAAGGTTTATGTTTGTCTCCATATGATATGGTAAATATATTCAATGCAAAAAACATTAATTTGCATATATTTCCGTTAATTCCCATATATTCCCATTAATTTCCAAGGAAAGTCTCCACCTCTGAATATTCTCCAAAATGTGCAACCCTACTTGAATCACATTGAAAATCTGAGGAAAGGCTTGAAGATTGCAGTTTACTGCCGCTCCCAATCTAACAACAGCGCTTGAGAAAATCTGCAAGGAAGAATGGAAGACAATCCCCAAATCCAGATGTGCAAAGCTGATACAGACAAACCCAAGACGTCCTTAAAGCTGTAATTGTCGCCAATGGTGCTTCTACAAAATATTGACTCAGGGGTGTGAATACTTACAGTACCAGTCTAAAGTTTGGACACACCTACTCACTCAAGGGTGTTTATTTTTACTATGTTCTACATTGTAGAATAATAGTGAAGACATAAAAACTATGAACACATATGGAATCATGTAGTAACCAAAAAAGTGTTAAACAAATCAAAATATATTTTAGATTCTTCAAAGTAGCCACCCTTTGCCTTGATGACAGCTTTGCACTCTCTTGGCATTCTCTCAACCAGCTTCACCTGGAACGCTTTCCAACAGTCTTGAAGGAGTTCCCACATATGCTGAGCACTCGTTGGCTGCTTTTCCTTCACTATGCGGTCCAACTCATCACAAACTATCACAATTGGGTTGAGGTCGGGAGATTGTGGAGGCCAGGTCATCTGATGCAGTACTCCATCACTCTCCTTCTTGGTCATATAGCCCTTACACAGCCTAGATGTGTGTTGGGTCATTGTCCTATTGAAAAACAAATTATAGTGGGACTAAGTACAAACCAGATGGGAAGGAGTATCGCAGTAGAATGCTGTGGTGGCCATGCTGGTTAAGTGTGCCTTGAATTAAAAAATCACAGACAGTGTTACCAGCAAAGCACCCTCACACCTCATCCTTTATGCTTCACGGTGGGAACCACACATGCAGAGATCATCCGCTCACTTAGTCTACGTCTCACAAAGACACGGCGGTTGGAACTAAAAATCTCTAATTTGGACTCATTAGACCAAAGGACAGATTTCCACGGTCTAATGTCCATTGCTCGTGTTTCTTGGCCCAAGTCTCTTCTTCTTATTGGTGTACATTAGTAGTGGTTTCTTTGAAGCAATTCAACCATGAAGGACTGATTCACGCAGTCTCCTCTGAACAGTTGATGTTGAGATGTGTCTGTTACTTGAACTCTGAAGCATTTAATTGGGCTGCAATTTCTGAGGCTGGTAACTCTAATGAACGTATCCTCTGCAGCAGAGGTAACTCTGGGTCTTCCTTTCCTGTGGCAGTCATCATAGCGCTTGATGGTTTTTGCGACTGCACTTGAAGAAACATTCAAAGTTCTTGAAATGTTCTAGATTGACTGACCTTCATGTCTTAAAGTAATGATGGACTGTTGTTTCTCTGTGCTTATTTGAGCTGTTCTTGTCTTAATATGAACTTGGTCTTCTACCAAATACGTCTATCTTCTGTATACAACCCTTACCGTGTCACAACAAATGATTGGCTCAAACGCATTAAGGAAAGAAATTCCACAAATTAACTTTTAACAAGGCACAACTGTTAATTGAAATGCATTCTAGGTGACTACCGCATGAAGCTGGTTGAGAGAATGCCAAGAGTGTTCAAAGCTGTCATCAAGGCAAAGGGTCTACTTAGAAGAATCTGAAATATAAAATACATTTGGTTACTACATTATTCCATATGTGTTATTTCATAGTTTTGATGTCTTCACTAATATTCTACAATGTAGAAAACAGTAAAAGAAAGAAAAACCCTTCAATGAGTAAGTGTGTCAACTTTTGACTGGTACTGTATGTAAATTAGATATTTCTGCATTTCTGCATTTCATTTTCAATAAAATGTGCAAAAATGTCTAAACATGCTTTGACTTGGTCATTATGAGGTAGTGTGTGTAGATGGGAGAGAAATCCATTTTGAATTCAGGCTGTAACACTACAAAATGTGGAATAAGGCGTATGAATACTTGCTGAAGGCACTGTGTGAACACAGCCCTCATTACAAGACAACCATTATGGCCATACAGAACATGATTGAAAAGAAACAGCTTACCAGAATGTCTAATTAGGCTGCAGGCTTTATGTTACACATAGGACGCAGCACAACTCATTTATTTGTTATTGTATTCAGACAGCGAGATAAAGAGAGGGAGAAAGAAGCCACCATTGCAATAGATGTCATTATTTTGATAAGTAGCCGGGGGCCACGGGCAATGATGAAAGAGTTGGATGGAACCATGGTGTGTGTGTGAGGAGGGGTGGATGACACACAGCACTCACTTGGACACCTCACTCTGGGAGTTCCTCTCCCCCTCCAGTGTGAATGGGGACGCCCCCGTCAGCAATTCAAACATCAGGATACCCAAACTCCACCAATCTACCGACTGGGGTGGGCAGGAGAAAAGGGTCAAAAGGAAGAATGAAAAAAAAATACATTTGTGTTCTACAGTAATTGATGTCTAATGAACCGCCGTAGCTCATAGCCATGCTCCGAGTGATGGGTTAACTCTTACCTTTCCATGACCAGACTTCCCCCTGATGATCTCTGGAGCCATGTACTCTATGGTGCCACAGAACGAATACGTCCTTTCCTTCTGTAGTGGGGGGAAATAAAACGCACGTCTCAGTCTGTAGTGACAACAATATATGCATGGATGGATGGTTGGATGCATACATGCACAGATTGCGTTCACACAAATAGAGGCATCAATGAAAAAGGTCTTCCTTTTTGTCGTACCTCCTCCTCCAGGAACTCTTTGCTGAGCCCAAAATCTGTCAGCACCAAATGTCCCTCGCTGTCCAATAGGATGTTCTCCAACTTTATGTCCCGGTACACGATGCCTAGCTGTACACATCATACCGAGCAAGAAGTTACATACACAGGATAACATGAACAGATAAGAGCAAAGTATCCAGCCTAAATTTGATCATGTAAGAGGACCACAGATACAATTAAGGAATGGAATATCAGCAAGGTTACGTAAAAAACAGAAAGGCTCGATAACATACCTTGTGGAGGTGCTCCAGAGCCAGGATAATCTCCCCGATGTAGATCCGCACCTCTTCCTCAGAGAAGTGATCCCGCTGGTACAAGTGTGTGAACATCTCCCCTCCGCTCACATAGTCTATACACAGACAGATACAGATAACACTTGAATAACCAAGCAAAAAAAAAAAAACACACTCAGGCAGAAACACATTATACACACACAGAGACACACTACCAGCACTTCCAAGGTCATAGTCAGAGAGTTCCACGTATGGGTTTGTTTGATCCAGCGCTCACCCAGGATGAGATGGAGCTTGGTCTGGGTCTGGAAGGCGTAGTGCAGTGTGACCAGGAACGGGGACTGGCGGATGTGCTCCAGCACCTGTCTCTCTGTACGCGTGTGCTCCGCTGTCTTCGCCTTCTGAACAATGGCTGCTTTCTTCAGCACCTGAGACGTTATCATCAACAGGTAGGTCAACCCGTCCATGAATTCTCCCCACATCAGACAATGTCAACGCTTTGGGTTGTCTTTGGACCAATGTCAAAGACGATACAGAGACTCACCTTCATGGCATACAGCTTCCCTTCATCGTGACCACTGTTCTTTCTGACCAGAAACACTTTCCCGTAGGCTAGACAGAGACAGAGAGGAAAGGTTGGAAACATTTATCACATTTGATTGGAGCCCCTACCACCCACCACATTTACAACCTTAACTTTTCATTCTAAATGTTCCACAAAAAAATAGACAGCAAAATTGAGTTATCCAGGTCTCCAGTAATACTATGGCGCTATCCCGATTGGTAAAGTGGTCTAAGGCACTGCATCTCAGTAAAAGAGGCGTCACTACAGTCCCTGGTTCAAATCCAGGCTGTATCACATCTGGCCGTGATTGGGGGTCCCATAGGACGGTGCACAATTTGCCCAGCGTCGTCTGGGTTTGGCCGGGGTAGGCCGTCAGTGTAAATAAGAATTTGAGCTTAACTGACTTGCCTAATTAAATAAAGGTTCAATTTAAAAAGTATAAATATATACACTGAGTATAAAAAAACATTATGAACACCTGCTCTTACCATGACAGACTGACCAAGTGTATCCAGGTTAAAGCTATGATCCCTTATTGATGTCACTTGTTAAATCCACCTCAATCAGTGTAGATGAAGGGGAGGAGACAGGTTAAAGAAGGATGTTTAAGCTTTGAGACATGGATTGTGTATGTGTGCCATTTAGACGGTGAATGAGCAAGACAAAAGATTTAAGTGCCTTTGAACGGGGTATGCTTGTAGGTGCCAGGCACACCGGTTTGTGTCAAGAACTACAACACTGCTGGGTTTTTCACACTCAACAGTTTCCCGTGTATATCAAGAACGGTCCACCAACCAAAGGACATCCAGCCAGCTTGACACAACTGTGGGAAGTATTAGAGTCAACATGGGCCAGCATCCCTTGTGGAACGCTTTCGGGGGGCTTGGAGTGCAACTCAATATTAGGAAGGCATTTCTAATGTTTGGTATAGTCAGTTTATAAGCAATCGACCCAAGATCGGAGCAGTGAGCCTCACCTCCTGTGCCCAAGACTTTGAGGAGCTCAAAGTTCTCCATGCCCACTCTCTCAGAATGGCCTGTGAGGTTCGCTGGCGGGGGGAGAGTACAGTATTAGTGTTTGCACGCACACAACACACGCTCGCGCAGGCAGGCAGGCACACACACACACACACAATCAAGTTTATTTTATATAGCCCTTCGTACATCAGCTAATATCTCGAAGTGCTGTACAGAAACCCAGCCTAAAACCCCAAACAGCAAGCAATGCAGGTGTAGAAGCACGGTGGCTGGGAAAAACTCCCTAGAAAGGCCAAAACCTAGGAAGAAACCAGGCTATGAGGGGTGGCCAGTCCTCTTCTGGCTGTGCCGGGTGGAGATTATAACAGAACATGGTCAAGATGTTCAAACATATACACACACACACACACACACACACACACACACACACACACACACACACACACACACACACACACACACACACACACACACACACACACACACACACACACACACACACACACACACACACACACACACACACACACACACACGAAACATAGCAGAGCACAGTAAACTGAATATTTTGTGACAACACAACAAACATGATTGACGGTCTGCTCCTATTCGTCCATGGCTGTGTTCCCAGGTGTCATGGTTCCCTGAGACACCACCACTCACAAAAATATAGCACATCAATCTGCACCTGAAGACAACTGAACACAGCTTGAACATACACTACTA
Organism: Salvelinus namaycush; assembly: GCF_016432855.1. Classification (NCBI taxonomy): domain Eukaryota; kingdom Metazoa; phylum Chordata; class Actinopteri; order Salmoniformes; family Salmonidae; genus Salvelinus; species Salvelinus namaycush. The sequence continues at coordinate 41,963,834 of NC_052318.1, read as the reverse complement.
CTTCTGCTATTGCTGTGTCAGTCAAGGTCAGGATGCAATTGTGTCAGGAAACAGATATTGATCCACACAGAATTACAGAAACTCCAAACAATCACTTTTAACTCCAAACAGCTTACATAGAGCCCTAGCACAATAGCTAAATTACAGAAGGCAATATTTACCCAAAGTGTACCACATCTTGAAATCCTTTGGCAGATTCAAATAATCAATTATGAAACAGTGCAGAGCTAGATTGCCTGATTAATCAGACTGTGCTACACAACTGAATTGGTATACAGTCAAACAGGAGTGCAAAATCGTGGACATGTTCTTTAGAAAGCTAGAATGTTTAATAAAATGACGTTTGAACTTACTCTACTGTTGGACTATCAACTGCTAGAAATGTAAGACAAAATATCCCCAGGAAAGTATTATTAAACTGACTTCGCAACCCAGGTCTGTGTGGTGATCAAGATGTGCCTTCGGTCATAAGCAAACACGTGCACAAGACAGAAGTGCATGCATACTAACCAAAGTCTCACGGGTGTTTGTGGTTTTGTGCATGTGCCAGGTGATAGAAATTTAAACTACAGTACTGGTGCTCTAGTCTAAAAAGTTGTATAAACAATACTTTCCTGTGGATATAATCTCCACCCGGGAAACAGCCAGAAGAGGACTGGCCACCCCTCATAGCCTGGTTCCTCTCTAGGTTTTGGCCTTTCTAGGGAGTTTTTCCCAGCCACCGTACTTCTACACCTGCATTGCTTGCTGTTTGGGGTTTTAGGCTGGGTTTCTGTACAGCACTTCGAGATATTAGCTGATGTAGGAAGGGCTATATAAAATAAACTTGATAAACTTGATTGATACTTTGTCTAAAATGTAGAGCAGCTGAAGGACCAACCTTACAGACAAGCAGTAGAGTAAGTTCAAATGTAATTGCACTAAACATTCTGGCTTGTAAGGGACATTCCACTATTTTGTACTCCTATGTTTCAGACTGTATACCAATTCCATTGTGTAGCACAGTCTGATTAATCAGGCAAAGCGCTAGTTACGTTGATGGTTACTTACCATTGGTAATCTCATGTTTGACAGTGCAGGCTTTTCTCCGGATCCCTGTATCGGAGTCATCGCTGCTACTACTACTATCCGAGCCGTCCCCAGACATATCAAATATTTATTTGGCTACTCTTCAAATTAAATAAACCGATTTAGCAATATTCGTATTTGTGTTCTATAACTTAAGACGCACCAGATGTGATGTATAGTCAGAGAAAAAGAAAAGTTGAGCCTTATACGATTTCATTTGGGGGCTTTTGTATGTATTGTGATCATGGTTGTGTTGTTGTGTTATCTAAACAATATCATTGCTGCACTAAATCCCCTAGACATCCTGCTGTTCCGCCTAATCTTCAGGCACACATTGATTTCCACTACACGACAATGATGATCGTCTGAGTCAGAAATCACAAAGCAAGGCTTTACTTGTACTGAAGGGCAAATACTATCACCATCTACCAAATATAACTATCACTGTAATAATCAACCAGTTGTCGTCAATCTGTAGCTAGCTAACGAACTGTGCCAATAAAGAGGATGTTGTTGTTTCCTATTACGACAGACAGACTGCTGCTGATCTCTCTATCGCTGACCTGGTTACAATGTAGCGCCGATCTGACCAGACAGCGTTAAGCTGGCTACATAGTAGCCTATCTCTTGCTTGCTAGCTACCTTTTGCAACAATATATTTTGACAAACTGAAACTAACTAGTCATTTGTAGCAAAACAGTAAGAAACAATTACAACTAACTTCAGTAATACCACAACGCCAACGCTATGTAAATGCTCGCTAACTTCACCACCTAGCTAGCTATCTTGTCAGAGATAGCTAGCCTGCCTGCTGACAATCGGTTCATTTTAATTTCATAGCAAGCTTACTGTTGATAGCATGTCGCGAATAGGTTTTTTATCCGGTTTCGTCCGGATAGGATGTGACTCGCGCTTAAGATATGCCCCTTATGTGTCCAATTCATTTGACAACAATGACTGAAAAAATAGCTACCGGTAGGTTAGCTATCTAGCTAGTTGATGTTATGGCTGGGATTCCGTAGTACGGAAGCCGCAATGTTACAGCTTTTATAACTTTTGGAGATACCTGTTAGACCTCTGAAGTTGGTTTCTGCAGCAGGTGACATTTTTGCTGATATTAATGAGGATGATTATTATTATTTTATATTGATGAATTATCAGCTATTATTTTTTATTTTTTATTTAACCTTTATTTAACTAGGCAAGTCAGTTAAAGAACAAATTCTTATTTACGATGACGGCCTACCCCGGCCAAACCCGGAGAACGCTGGGCCAATTGTGGCAGCCCTATGGTACTCCTAATCACGGCCTGGATCATAGTTAATTATAATTACTCAGTAATTTTATCTAGTAGGCCTACACCTAATTATTTCCACTTGTTTAATCTTATTCCATATAATGTTGGTTGTATTTCTGGTTTGCATAATAAACCACATATACTGTATGTGAACAGTACATTTACCCCTTCTCCACATACATTTTTGTCATTTAGCACAGGGTTTCCCGAACACTGTCCCCCCGGGTGCACGTTTTGGATTTTGCCCCAGCACTACACAGCTGATTAAAATGAAGCTTTGCTTATTTGAATCAGCTGTGTAGTGCTAAGGCAAAAACCAAAACACTCTTATCCAGTGTTACATTTGCATACTTTTTAAAAGATATATAGATTATTTCTTATTATTTTGCACTGCTCCCCCTTGAGAATCGAGCCCACAACTCTGGCATTGCAAGTAGCATGCTCTACCAACTGAGCCACACGGGACTTCATGGCCTTCCTGTATGACGACTGCTGGGGCAGCAGTTGGAGTATTATCCCTGCGATTAGCAGAGTTGTGAAGGGTGTCAGGACAGAGGACACAGACTCACAGCTTTCATTGCATTACTGACATCAATCATCATCTTCATAATCCTATTCCTCCCACTGACTGACACTTAGAGAGGTGAGGAGGGGTTTAGTGAAAGGCAGAGAAAGAATGAAATGGTAAAGGGAAGCTGGTCAACAACAAAAAAATTACAGACAAAATGACAGAACGCCACAAAGCAATTAAAAATGGTAAACTTTAATAGATTCTCTGTCATAATAGTTCTGTAATACAGTGCTGTGTATGTCATTTTGCTACGTGTTAAGTAGCAGAACATTGAGCAGTGTATTGTTCTACAGTCAGCTTTACATTGCAAGTATTCCTCAAAAAACCTTTTTTATTTGTGTCTTTATCAATTTGATATAGCTCTATCCCTCAGTAATTGGAAATATCTTTACATTGTAAGTGTCAACCATGATATTATTGTGGTATTGACTGTTGAACACTGAAATTGTGAAGTAATTGAACATATCCAACTAATTCATGTCATGACCATGTTACCGCTGGTTTTGTATCTTTTTCTATTTTTCTTTTTCAATTATCTTTCAATGAACCACAGCCAAATTTTCCATCAAGGTGGATTGTGGACCGCAGAAATAATAGTACATGTCAATCGCCGGTTCTAAAAAAAGAAATGTGTTCTTTATTTCTCCTTTGGGGAGTACATGGAATTGACTGAACATCAAATAGCTTCATTAATCATGAAAGGATTATGGAGGGCTTGGGGTGACGTTAATGTGTTTAATGTGTATGTGGTGCGCGCGTGTGTGTGTGTGTGTGCGTGTGTTTGTGGTTAGCGTGGCCATGGGTACCTAAAACTCAGACTGGGACAACTGATACAAAAATATATTTGCCCTCAAGTGACTGAAATAGATTGCAACATTCAAATCACTCATTTGGGGTAAAACATTACAGAAATATATCAGCATTGGAATGGATTGTGATATCAAAGAAATACCAAATGAATTGATCAGTGTCTAGTTAGATTATTTATCACCCAATAAAGTGTCATGTTTGCCCTGTACACCACCCGGTTTGAAACATTTTGATTTCTCCGCATTATTTGGCGGGGGTCTCCCCAGCTTCAGCGTCTTCACTTCCCACCTGGTTCAGCTGAAGAAAAACCAGCACAGGAGTCACGTACTCCATGATCGTCTCCTTCACCCCTTTTTCCAGCAGGTAGCCCTCTGTCTCAATCTCAGTGTTCTCCTGCCCTGCCACCGCCTCCATGGCTGTCTGCAGGTACCGCAGACTTACCAACACTGATGACTGGGGGGAAGGATAGGAGAAGGTAGAAAGGTTATACAGGAGGATGGGCATACTGTATTACTCAACAGCGAGCTACAAGTATAATTGTGGCCACTCACAGGAGTCTGTTCCGGGGACCCTGTTCCGGGGACCCTCTGATTGCCACACAGGACATTATCTCACTTTTAGGTTTTTAGATTGATATATATATCTGCACAGTACCTGGACCAGGAAGATGGACAGCACCGCAGCACCAATAGTGTTCATCAGGCCCATGTAGTAATTGACCAGAGCCTCCCTGCAGCCGCGGATGTAGATGTTGAGCTCCTCGGTCTGGTGCTCGTAGTTGTAGTGGGCTGAGTTGTTGGTGAGGCGGTCCTGGATGCAGGGCCTTGGGGAACTGGGGTTGCAGCAGCTGAAAGGGACCCCATCAAACAGGTAACGCCCGTCCACGTTGCTCTTAACACGGCTAAAGAAGAAGAGATGGGGAAGTATGTAGAGAATAAACAGTCTGCATCATGACTTTGTATCACCTCAACTGCATAATTTCCTATAACCTTAAGGATTTATTTAAATTATAATCTGACATGGGATTATTCCTTTACCAAAGACTGTCAGACTGCTCTCTGTCCTCTAATAGTCTCTGCCAGTACTCACTCCTTCACTTCCTTAGAGCTAAAGTCTAGGTAGCGGTTGCTGATCCACTGGACCTCGAACCAGTCCTTGAAGTCGGTGTTTCCACAGCACTGGAACTCCATCTGCAGGTGGTCAATGGTCTGCTTCTGGAAGCAGCGGCCGGGTGTGTCTGTGTCCTTGTAGAATCGGATGCCGTTCTTCAGGCCGATCTTCAGGGACCACTCCAGATTCCCCTTCATAGCGTAGCTCATGATCACAGTCGACAGCATGAGGAGTGTGAAAAAGAGGGAGACTCCCCAGTAGGGTTGTAGGAAGGTCTTCCAGCGGGGGAAGCGTCCGGCATCCAGGGCATCCTGGCACATACGGCCAGCAAAGTAGTTGATACCCAGAGAGGCCAGACCCACTATCATCAGGGTGTTGGGCACAGCATGAATCTCTGTGTTATCCATTACCTGTAGGCAGAAGAACCTCATGCATCAGTGATACTGCAAACTATACAGTATAAACTGATATGTTAGGCTCTCAACCCATTGATCCCATATTTGAGTAATATTGAATGTGTAGAGGTTGGTAATTTATCTCATACTTTAAAGTGGGAAACATAATTATGTATTTGAGGAAATCAATTAGGTCGTTTTTACTTCTATGCCGAATTTGACATAAAAACTATATTTGCTGCAAAAAGGCTGCATTGAGGGAAGCCTTGACTTCCAGGCCTCGCTCTGAGGTGAAAGCCTTGTAGAGGCTACATTGAGGTTCATTTTGTTTCTATTTATGTATTCAACAAGTGCAATAGTTGATAGTATATTATTCCAAATTCTGAAATCTCAAGAGATAGATGGTAAAGTCTACACCCCGTTGTATATGACAAGTAACATTTGATTTCACTCCGCGTTCTGTAGGTCAGTTAATCTTATCCCTATTCTCAGTTTATCACCCGTATGTTCAGACCAGAGACAATTGCCCCCTGTTGATAATGTCCACACCTAACCCCTTATCAAATATAAATACCTCATCACAATCTCACTCATAAGAGCATTATCAAAGGCTCCTGTATTCTGCATGAGATATTATCGTCAACCCTCCAATGCATTTTATTATGTCATGTCTTGAAGCACTTAAAAATAAATCTTAATTTAAGCTCTAATACACTCGAAGAATGAATTTCCCCCGTTTTCACCCTCATGCTTTTCATGCAGTTTATGACCAGAAGTTCACTAGTATCATTCCATTCTACTGTAGAACTTCACTGAATACAACCCTAAACACCAGAGGAGAAATTTGATTAAGTGAGGCTTCTGGATAAGTAATATGTATTGTACTGCAAGAATCATAGTGGTGTTGTGTACAGTGTAAAGCTGTAGAGCATTGTGGTACCTCTGCCCTCCTGCGGAGCTCGGTCTTGAGGAAGCAGCCCAGGGTGAAAGTCAACGCTCCGGCCAGTGTGGCCATCCAGGAGAGCAGCCACAGCCCCTGGGCCAGCTTCATTCTCTTCTCAAAAGGGAACTTCATCTTCATCAGCACCATGGTGTTAGTGGGAGCCCACGGAGGCTCCGAGGGTCACTGTGAGAATTGGATGAGGAATGTGGTGATGAAGGGATCTGAGGGGAAGAAGGAGAGTGCAGCAACAGACTGCTGGAGCGATCTGAGAAAGGCGGCCTTGAGAAAGGATCGGGTCAAAGGTGAAGAAGAGTAAGTCTGGAAAAACTTCAAACGGAACAGGTAGAATTCTGAACTGGAGATGGAGTATTCTGATGAGTGTTTCTCAAAGGAGAGACAGTAAGATAATTCTTGTTGAAGAAAGGTGGTTTTGTTATCCAAAAGTAAATAAGGAATAATACAACCAAATGGTTTGTGAAAAAAATCTGTGGGGAGAAATAAAAGCCACAAAAAACTTAATTGGTATCTTCTGGATTCATTAGTGGAGGTGTGTTAACGTTTACATGCTTGATCCCCCCAAAAATGTATTAAAGATAGTCCAGATGCCCCTTCAGTCCTGTTCTAGCACCTGTGTGCCCATGCTTAGGTAGGTGAGACACAATGGATTTGGACAATGTTGGACGTCTAGAGAGTCTTAGCACTAATCCTTCACCTATCCTATTAAACGGCCTTTCCAATTGGAATTCAGGCCTCTGTCTGGTCAGCAAAGGTAGCCTCCCTTGAAGCAGGGGTGGGGACATGGATGAGCTCTGACAAACCAAATTGAAGATGACAGGGCGATTGATATAAGCATGGGCACTGATACGTCGGCCACTCCTATAACTCTTCCTAACCTTTCTGAAATGTTAGCATGAAGCTTATGAGAATTGTTTTTTAAACGGTGTATGGCCTTGCTCTCAAGCACTGCAGGTGAACATTTATTCGGGATTGACATCAAATTTGATTTTTTTTAAATTGTTATTGTCACACTGGATAGGGGTGTTGTTTTACAGGGTCAGCCATAGTAGTACGGTGCCCCAGGAGCAAATTAGGCCTTGCTCAAGGGCACGTCGACAGATATTTCATCTTGTAGATTGATATAGTCAAATCTCAAGACCCCAAATCCATATCAGACAGATAATGTAAGGCCAGAAAAGGATTACAGTAAGAACTGGAGTGAAAATGATGTACAAGCATCCTGGTAATAAACTCATCGAGGATATACTGTAGTAGGCTACTCTTTAATTGAATTGAGAAGGCAAGAGTTCCAGGGAGAGAGAGGGAAACGGAGGATTATCCTTTCTGAAGCTCCTAGAACAGGCTCAGCAGGGTGAGTTTAAACTCTAACATGGAAAACCATTGACAGCCTAAAAACCTAAGATCCAGTACATAGAGCACATTGACTTCTCTGTTAACTGGGTGTTTTCTGTGACAGCAACACCCATGTTAAACTGCTATGAAGTGGCTTGCTCTTGACAACTCAGACTGAATCCACCTTGATTCATTGATGTGACACATAAAGGTGGACTGACATGACCTTATGGCAGTATATTAGTGTTAATGAAGCCTTAGAAACAGCATTTGACAAGACAAGCCAACCCTTAAATTAACAGGCCACTAAAATGGCCTGAGAAGTGGGTAGAAATACATATACTCGTATACTACTCATATCTCAGTAAAACTGCTGCACGCCGAGGAGAACCCATAAATCAAAGAGTTTCTCCCCTTTGTGATAACTGACTGACTCTCCTCCCCTCAATCTAACACCGTCGCCGACGATCAAACACAACAGTGTAACGTGTTCGACTGAATTATTTATACTCGACTTTGTGTGTCATTATTTGTTTTAACTCATGTTAAATTAGTACATTATAGATGACTATATTTATTGACAACATTCAGACACATGTGCAGTACACAACACGAGGATAACAAACACAGACAGTAGTAGTTCTACACAGCTCTGTAATATCGTGCATGGTTAATGAAGTTCAACCTGGGGATGTAGAACAGGGAGACATATGGTGAAAGCAACAGCTATTTCTAAATAATAAATATGTAATATATACAAACATTATTGTACGTAATCTATATAGTGGAACTCTATCACAAACTACTGGTCCTGCAATACACCATTAAGGATAGAGGTATGGATTGGAGGGGGAGGCAGAAGGAGGCATGGCAGTACAGTCATCACAACACACTGTGCTTTCATTACGTTTTGACACGTGACACACTGACTATGATTTTGGTTCAAAATATCAATATATATTCCCGACACACCCTCTCTCTATATGCCCCTTCCGATCCATCTCAATACACTGAGTGTACAAAACATTATGAACACCTGCTCTTTCCTTGACTGACTAGGTGAATCCAGGTGAAAGCTATGATCCCTTGTTAATGCAACTTGTTAAATCCACTACAATCAGTGTAGATGAAGGGGAGGAGACAGGTTAAAGAAGGATTTTAAGCCTTGAGACAATTGAGACATGGATTGTGTATGGGTGCCATTCAGAAGGTGAATGAGCAAGACAAAAGATTTAAGTGTCTTTGAACAGGGTGTGGTAGTAGATGCCAGGCGCACCAGTTTGAGTGTGTCAAGAACTGCAACATTACTGGGGTTTTCACGCTCAACAGTTTCCTGTGTGTATCAAGAATGATCCACCACCCAAAGGACATCCAGCTAACTTGGCACAACTGTGGGAAGCATTGGAGGGCCTTGAGGCCGGTACGTGGACCTTATTAAAGAGCAGTGTGCGGGTTTCTTCATTTTTTCTCATTTTAGTCAACTGTTACCATGCACCTGCAAAAAAAGGTTGCTCAGATGTGCAAGTGCCTTCTGAATTTTGAACATTTGGAGTCAACATGGGCCAGCATCCCTGTGGAACGCTTTCACACCTTGTAAAGTCCATGCCCTGACGAATTGAGGCTGTTTTGAGGGCCAAAGGAGGTGAAACTCAATATTAGTATGGTTTCCTAATGTTTTGTACGCTCAGTGTTTTTTATTATGGTTACCAGAGGAAAATCCCCTACAGGACAAAACTGACATTTCATGTGGCATAACATTGCTTATATCATACATCTCTCAACTGACTGTTGCATGCCTGTGGTGACCACAATGAGAAATGGTGATTCAGATTTACATTTTGTCTTGTGGTTTTTGCCATAATATCAATATGGAGACTACAGCATGTACACAAACATCAATATTAAAATATAAAACATACTGTAGTTTGCATGTACATAAACATCAATATTTTCAAGATAAAACATAGTTTTCATGCAAGAAGAATAAATATGTTTCTTTTTTTTTGTTTTCCCCATGGAAGGAGGAAACTATCTAGCAGTTGGAACCATTCACACCAGAGCACACAGATCCATCGGCAAAATTCATAAAAACGTATCAAATGGTTCTGTTTTCATTTTATCTCCATCAATTAAAACCTGACTTAAAATATATTGTTTCCCATCCACAGTGACGATCCAACGGACACTATTTATACTGTATGTTATTAAATATTTGACTATACACTGTAGAGATTAGACCTGGTATTATTTCTATATCTGCAGGTGAATTAACTTATGAGGATAAACAAAGTCTATCAGCATGTCTTACATCTTACCTAAGGACCTAAATTCTATGAAACACTCCTCTTCTTATCTAACATGCACTGAGGGAAAAACACAAACCATTATAATGAATTATGCACAAGAGGTTCTGAAAGGATCTATTATTATATAATCCAGAGACAAGGGTGGGATTCGGCTGTGGTCTGCTATGATGAGACAGGAGTGAAGCCTAGGACAGGGTTTCCCAGAGTGAGGGAACAGGGAAAATCAAAGCCACATGCTTTTTGTTTGATGTTACCTCTGGAGGACATCAAAGCCAAATCCCTGCATACTGGAAAAAAAGACCTCAGGACATGTCTTTGATTATGAATCGAGAAAAATATCACAAATATTAAAATGTGGAGCTGAGGATCTCCAACTTGGGCCGCTTGCCATTACAGCTCTTAGCAGGCGTTAATTACTTAATATCTTCAAAAAGAGGAAAACACTATGTTTGAAACAGTTTCTTTATCTTACTTGTTTTTAATGATGAATACTCTTTGGGGCCCTGTTATTTACCCCTGAAAACGTTTTAAATCAGATGAAAATTTAAATAATTATAATTAAAAGTATTATTATTCAAGTGGTCAATTCTGTTGCTTTATGTTCAAAATACAACATACTCAAACGTGAATTATGAATATCAAATGTTATCAAAATCATGCTTACTTCAGTAACCACCAACCCAGTCGACACCTGTCCACATCTGTGTCTCTGTGAAGAGATCAGGTGTCACAGCTGTGTTCTCTCCCCATTTAGCACTTCATCCGGCACCCCTCCAGTCCAGCCCCGCCCCTCCTCCACACTGGGCTGCAGCTGGCAGATGAAGTGGTTGAGCATATTTTGGGCCGACTGCAGGTTGTCCAAACTGCTGCCAGGATCTACCTCCCTGACATCCACACCCATGTCCTCGCTCCTTGTCCTCCAGTTACGGATGATCTCATCTTCTGAGTCGTCCATGGTACCGTCCTCTGGTTGGTGGAGGTCCATCATGGCCTCTGTGCCCTTCAGCTGGCCATGCTGCTCCTCCTGCCTGTTCTTCTGTCTCCTGGAGGAGGGAATCTCATCCAGACTGGCTGACAGGATGCGGATGGGAGAGCCCAGTTTGCGGCTCGCAGTGACCCTGTACCCGTCCTCCTCTGTTGGGCCATAAGCTGAGTTCTTGAAGCTGGTGGTGAGGGTGACATCATCCATGGGGGCTGGTAAGGTCTCAGAGTGAATGGTGACATGGAGATGGGGGATCTGTAGGGAGGGGGGAGGGTGTTGTCTGACAATCTCCTCACCCCCTGACTCACTCTCTGTGTCTCCCTCTCCCTGTCCTGCCCAGCAAATACGCTCCTGTCTCCACGGTTGAAACGCTGTGCCACCATGATGACCTCCCGCTGACCTCAGAACGCATTTTGGAGCCTCATCCCCCATCTCTGACCAATCAGATTCCTCCTCTTCTGGCAATGTTCCCAGCGATAGGTCTTCCCCTTTGGTGGTGACCTTTCCATAATGATGACTATCCATGAATTGGACTGGAGGGGGGGCAACAGGGAGAAGGAATTGATTGACAGAATCATCTGGGTGGAAATGTTTGTCGAGGGCTTCCTGTAGCAAGGATGTTACCTAAGGAATGAAAATAGACGACACAGAACAGAATACAGTTATGTTGCTATGACAATGAATGATGAACAACAGTACATCAAGAAAAAAGCTGAGTCAAGACTAAAAGACAACTCATAGCTTTATAACAATGGGCTTCAGAAAGAATGGGCTATGTAAAACAGCATTTACTAACTACACGCAGCTCAAAGCAAAAACAATGGTTTCTATTGGTGGTTTCACTCTGAACTAAAATGGGTTTGATGAATAAACAAAAGGTCAAACTAATGGGAGACGTGGGTGGTGGAAGGAAGGAGACATTCTATACAAAGAGGAACATACACTACATGACCAAAAGTATGTGGACACCTGCTCGTCTAACATCTCATTTCAAAATCATGGACATTAATGTGGAGTTGGTCCCCCGTTTGCTGCTATGACAGCCTCCACTCTTCTGGGAAGGCTTTCCACTAGATGTTGGAACATTGCTGTGGGGACCTGCTTCCATTCAGCCACAAGAGTATTAGTGAGGTTGGGTACTGATGTTGGGCGATTAGGCCTGGCTCGCAGTCGGCGTTCCAATTCATCCCAAAGGTGTTCAATTCGGTTGAGGTCAGGGCTCTGTGCATGCCAGTCAAGTTCTTCCACACCGATCTCGACAAACCATTTCTGTATGAACCTCGCTTTGTGCACGGGGGAATTGTCATGCTAAAACAGGAAAGGGCCTTACCCAAACTGTCGCCACAAAGTTGGAAGCACAGAATCGTCTAGAATGTCATTGTATGCTGTAGCTTTAAGATTTCCCTTTACTGGAATTCAGCACTTCGTCTGGCACCCCTCCAGTCCAGCCCCTCCCCCACACTGGGCTGCAGCTGGCAGATTAAGTGGTTGAGCATATTTTGGGCCAACTGCAGGTTGTCCAACCTGCTGCCAGGATCTACCTCCCTGACATCCACACCCATGTCCTCGCTCCTTGTCCTCCAGTTACGGATGATCTCATCTTCTGAGTCGTCCATGGTACCGTCCTCTGGTTGGTGGAGGTCCATCATGGCCTCTGTGCCCTTCAGCTGGTCATGCTGCTCCTCCTGCCTATGCTTATGTCTCCTGGAGGAGGGAATCTCATCCAGACTGGCTGACAGGATGCGGATGGGCGAGCCCAGTTTGATTAAGATTTACCGTCACTGGAAGTAAGGGGCCTAGATCAAACCATGAAAAACAGCCCCAGACCATTATTCCTCGTCCACCAAACTTTACAAATGGCACTATATATTGTGGTAGGTAGCGTTCTCCTGGCATCCGCCAAACCCAGATCAGTCCGTTGGACTGCTAGATGGTGAAGCGTGATTCATCATTTCAGAGAACGCGTTTCCACTGCTCCAAAGTCCAATGGCAGCGAGTTTTACACCACTTCAGCCGACGCTTGGCATTGAGCATGGTGATCTTAAGCTTGTGTGCGGCTGCTCGGTTATTATGTTGACGTTGCTTACAGAGGCAGTTTGGAACTCGGTAGTAAGTGTTGCAACCGAGGACAGAGGATTTGTATACGCTTCAGCACTCGGCAGTCCCATTCTGTGAGCTTGTGTAGCCAACCACTTTGCGGCTGAGTCGTTGTTTCTCCTAGACGTTTCCACTTCACAATAACAGCACTTACAGTTGATCGGGGAAGCTCTAGCAGGGCAGAAATTTGATGAACTGAATTGTTGGAAACGTGGCATCCTATTACAGTGCCACGTTGAAAGTCACTGAACTCTTCAGTAAGGCCGTTCTACTTCCAATGTTTGTCTTTGGAGATTGTATGGCTGTGCGCTCGAATTTATACACCGGGTGTGGCTGAATTAGTCGAATCCACTCATTTGAAGGGGTGTCCACATACATTTTTAAATCGCAATCTGGGTCAGGTGGGCATGATTTAAAATCTTCTTCTATTGCCAACATAAGTTATAAAATACTATCTTGCAGTGTTAGGCATCAAAAGGCAATTCAGAGAAGCAGATTTTATTTTTGCAGCAGATAGAAAGGAGTCCTGAGTGCATTCAGGTGCGTGTGCCGTGTCAAATCTCTTCAAAATAAACAAAGATAGGCTCATTCTGTTCGGAACAACCCAGGGTATGATGCCATGTCATCTTGTAACTGTACATCATACAGAGTGATCATAAATGTTGTCCCTGTACAGATAGATGTAGGATCTTAATTTGAGCCAGTTTGCTACAACAGGGAAATAATCCTGCAGAAACAGGAAATGTGAATTATTATGGTGATTATAATGAATGGATTTTGTTTTAGGAGTTTATTAATTTGTCGTTGGGGCAAATCAAGTCTGACATTTTAAAGTGGAAATTACAAACGTCAGAAGCCTTTTTAAACTTTGAATGCACTACAAGTTTGCATTTCCTGCTGTGCATGAAAATGATGAGCAACAAAAGAGTGATCAAATTAAGATCCTACATCTGTATATGACATGCGTTTTAGGATTTGGAGAAGTGAAGTGCACATTTGGACTCTAAGGTGTTTGGCTTGCTTGTTTGACATCAAAGCGGGATTTATTATAATCCACAAAGTCTTATCTTTCAAAATACATCGAGTCATCTTAATTTACAGCATTTCCCTCGCTCAGACAATTAAAAAACGGTAAAAATTGCCCAATTACGGGGCGGGGTGGGGTGGGGTAACTTCTTGTCGCGCAGTGCTCAAGTTCAGATCGGCTGTCAGTCAAAACCCATACAGAGCTCTGACATAATGTAGAGCGTGTTACTGTACAGCCACTACGTTCCAATTTAGAAGCCATTTTCAACCAGTATACGGGTACGAATGTAAAGGGATAACATTGTGTAAGTGCATGCCATGCACTACAGCTAATTCTTATTGCAACGCATTCCAAGGTTGGGGCTTGAGGGTCAGGGGATCATAAAGGTCAGGCGGGTTTGATTCAGGACCTGTACTAGCAGTATTTCTCTGTACTTGGCCACTCTGATCTGGTTTTGCGCACGTTTTAGGTTGTCTTTTTGTCTCGGCTAGATCTGTTCATCAGGAGTTCTCACGTTAATAGTCTCCATGCTGTGGATGGTGGTCTTGGCTGAGGACAGCTGATCTGTCAGGGCTGTGATGCGCTGGTTCAGATGCTCACGCTCCCCGTCCATACTCTGAGCCTGTCAGATAACACATAACATAAAACACACATAAACATGACTAAAAATTGTAATACAATTTTCCAGATACGTAAACAATGTACTTCTATCGACTTCAAAAAGTCAAATGAGCCATCTGCTGGTGCCTCACCACTGAATGAAGCTTCCGCTCCAAGAGATTATTGGTCTGTTGAGTGTAGGAGTAGTTATCCCTAAGTCTGAAATGCGAGAGAGAGAGAGAGAGAGAGAGGATTGTCAGAGTTACAGTAATAACACTGTCTAAGCTTGTCAATGTCATGCATATCAACTCAAAATAAATGGCAAATAAAAGAACATTGTAACTGCCACACTAATTTTCCTCCCTGAACCCCCCTTTTAATTCTGAGGTACCCATCCCAATGATTTATAACTCCTCCCCCGACCTTTTGAATTTGTCCAGGAGGCTACTCAGCTCCACGCGCGTGTTCTGTAGTTCTGACTCAAGGAGCTGGTGACTGCTCTTAAACTCGGTCCCCATGCACTCCATTCGCACGGCAGTCTGGAGCAAACTGTGGTGCAGATCCTCATTTTGCTCCTGAAGCGTCCTGAAGGGAGTAGGAGAGAGGAGGGCGGAGGGGTTAGTGCTCAGTTAGATCATAATTTGTATCTTAATGAAACATTTATTCATTTGTTAAACAACAATAATATGGAACACGTGACAAAAACTTTTATTTTACATTCCCAATTTTTATTATTCCCCCGATAAGCAACAAGACAGAGATCAAATGAAACATAAAATCAAACTCACATTATTCGATCAACCTCGGATCCTTCCTATATGGGAAGGACAAAACCAAAATTGATTTTTACAGTAGTCAACAACGTGCATTTCATAAATAGAAATGGATTTTGCAGCTTCCAGTTAATAGACATTGATAACCAATAGTGACACGTTGTGTGATAATTTTGATGTGTCATCCATGATTATGTAGGTAGGTGCCTGCATGTTTAATGCCACAATCAATGAAAAGCAAATTAATGGAACATTCTTACATAATTAAGAATGTAAAACAAGTGCAACGGTACAAATTGGTTAATAAATATACATTGCACAGTAGATAATGCATGACATAACTAGCAATAGTAATAAACCCAACCCCAGGAGCAGCCATACTTTATGTAGAGAGGCAGTTGAGCCGATGTAGCCTGTCTGCTGCTCGTCCTGATTCGTGGGGCTGGTGGTATTCCTGGAAGACTTGCTGGAATGGGACAATGACTCCAGCTCTGCAGCTGATACACTGACTGGAGAGTTCTCCTTAGAATGGCTTGATGGGCTGTGGTGATCGTCATGGTGATGATGGTGGTGGTGTGTGTCTGCAGGTGAGGAGGGATGGTGGTGAGATACAGAATGGGAAGGTTGGTGGTGATGAGATTCATGGTGGGAAGGTTGGTGGTGATGATGAGGTTCTAGGTTGCTAGGACTGTGATGGGGTTCAGAATGGGAGTGTGGATGGTGAGATTCTGAATGAGAGGGGTGGTGGTGATGGTGAGAATCTTGGTGGGAACTATGGTGGTGATGGAGAGATTCTGGATGGGAGCCATGGTGATGGAGATATTCTGGATGGGAGCCGTGGAGATGGAGAGAATCTGGATGGGAGCCATGGTGATGGAGAGATTCTGGATAGGAACCATGGTGATGGAGAGATTGTGAATGGGAGCTATGGTCATGGAGAGATTCTGGATGGGAGCCATGGTGATCATGAGATTCTGGATGGGAGCTGTGGTGATGGAGAGATTCTGGATGGGAGCCATGTTGGTTGCAAGATTCTGGATGGGAGCCATGGTGATGGAGAGATTCTGGAAGGGAGCCCTGGTGATGGAGAGATTCTGGAAGGGAGCCCTGGTGATGGAGAGTTTCTGGATGGGTGCCGTGGTGATGGAGAGATTCTGGATGGGAGCCATGGTCGTTGCAAGATTCTGGATGGGAGCCATGGTGATGGAGAGATTTTGGAAGGGAGCCCTGGTGATGGAGAGATTCTGGATGGGAGCGGTGGTGATCGTGGGATTCAGGGTGGGACAGATGATGGTGGTGGTGTAATTCTGAATGGGAGCCATGGCGATGGTGAGAATCTGGGTGGAGAGGATGGTGGTGGTGTTCATGGTGATGGGGATGAGTTGGGCTGTGGTGGTCTCCATGGTGATGGGGATGAGTTGGGCTGTGGTGGTCTCCATGGTGATGGGGATGCGTTGGGCTGTGATGGTCTCCATGGTGACGGGGTTTGCTTGGGGTTTGGTGGTCTCCATGGTGATGGGAATGAGTTGGGCTGTGGTGGTCTCCATGGGTATGAGTTTGCGTGTGGCTGTCTCCATGGGGATGGTGATGGGTTGGGCCGTGTTGGTCTCCATGGTAATGGGGATGAGTTGGGCTGTGGTGGTGTCCATGGTGATGGGGATGACTGGGACTGTGGAGGTCTCCATGGTGATGGAGGTGGCTTGGGCTGTGGTTGTCTCTATGGGGATGAGTTTTGCTGTGGTGGTCTCTATGGGGATGAGTTTGACTGTGGTGGCTTCCATGGTGATGGGTTGGGCTGTGGTGGTCTCCATGGTGGTGAGGATGAGTTGGGCTGTGGTGGTCTCCATGGTGATGGGAATGGCATGGGCTGTGGTGTTCTACATGAGGATTAGTTTGGCTGTGGTGGTCTTCATGGGGATGGGGATGAGTTGGGCTGTGGTGGTCTCCATGGTGATGGGGGTTTCTTGGGCTGTGGTGTTCTCCATGAGGATGAGTTTGGCTGTGGTTGTCTTCATGGGGATGGGGATGAGTTGGGCTGTGGTGGTCTTCATGGGGATGGGGATGAGTTGGACTGTGGTGGTCTTCATGGTGATGGGTTGGGCTGTGATGTTCTCCATGACAATGGGGATGGCTTGGGCTGTGGTGGTCTCCATGGCGATGGGGATGGCTTGGGCTGTGGAGGTCTCCATGTTGATGGGGGTTTCTTGGGCTGTGGTGTTCTCCATGAGGATGAGTTTGGCTGTGGTGGTCTTCATGGGGATGGGGATGAGTTGGGCTGTGGTGGTCTCCATGGTGATGGGTTGGGCTGTGATGTTCTCCATGACGATGGGGATGGCTTGGGCTGTGGTGGTCTCCATGGTGATGAGATGGACTGTGAAGACCGTGATGGTGATGGTGGTGAAATGGAGAATGGGAGCGATGCTGGTGATGGTGGTGTGGTGTTGAATGACAGGAGGGATGTCTTGATGAGGAGGGGCTATTATCTGGGCTAGTGCTGTCATCGGTGTGGCTGCTGGGACTGTGGTGTATGTCTCTTGCAGGCTGATGGTGTTGGTGGTCCTGGTGTTTGCCGAGATGGGAGCGAGAGTGCTTGCTGGAGCGGAACTGCCTGCGGATATGGGAGTGGACACTGAAGGTTGTAGAGCTTGCACTGCCAGGCCGACTACTCTTTTGTCTTTTCCTCTCCTCCCCTCTGTGTTCCATCTTGGGGGACCTCAGGGAGGCTTGTCCGGGGCTGCTGGGCCTGTGCGCAGCTGTGACCCCAAGAGAGGTGAGTCTGTACGGGCTGAACACCTGCCTGGTGATCTCGTTCAAAAAGGCAGAGAACTTCAATTTTTCCTGCACTAAGTTCTTCTTAGCTACCTGCTCTCTTTTCTCCAACTCCTTGTCTACAATGGTATCTGCATCTCCATCCCTGTCCTTACAATGGGACAGTGCCTCCATTGACTTTGCCTTGCGAAATTTGCCAGCCATTCCTGCCCCTTCAGAACTCTCCTGCTTCTTCAGGATGACATTGGCAGGGGTCTGATGAGAGGACATTGCTTTCTTTTTCTTTTTTTCTTTCAGGGTCTTTTCCTGTCTTGGGAGGTGGCCTTCATCATCTATCAAAGGAGATGTGTCATCTTCCTCATCTTCCTCCTCGTCATAGGCCTTCCTCCCCCTGTAGATGTCAGTGCAGGACTGTGAGTACTTGGGCTTTTGCAGTGGATGTTTGTTATCCTTCACGGACTCATTAATACTAGTCTGAGAGGACCAGGTGGAGGAAGTGCCAGAGGATGACGAGGAGGAAGAGGATGATGCTGAGGAAGAGGAGGAAGAGGATGAAGATGATGATGAGGAACCAGAGGAGGAGCTGGATGAGGTGGCTGCAACCTGAGGGTGGGAGGTCACATCTGTAGCATGGTGATGCAGACAGTGATGGTGATGATGAGGATGGTCAGGGGAAGAGGGATGAGATTTCTCATTGTGGTGGTGAGGGTGATTGTTGTGGCCATGGTGATGGTGGTGGACAATGCTGCCCTCTGATGTTGAATGGTTGCTACTGCAAGAGGAGATAACAATGACAGAATTGAGCAGTATTTCACTGAGGCAGAGACCATACTCTTAGGCTGAGTTACACACTTTACTATAATGCAGCGTTGGTAAATTAACTAGGACAAGATAATTTTGTCACATCTGCATAATATTGATCAAAATATGCACAATTTCCAAAATATTGAATACCAAAACAAGAAATTACAGTTCCATCCAGACAAACTTTCAGAACTTAGTTAACTAATAAAGTAATGTAATCAAACATACCCATGATCATTCTGATCTTCTGACCAATCTGTCTTTTGCTGGTGAGGATGAGGATGGTGATGATGATCATGGTTGTGGTGGTGGCGGGGATGGTGTTTGTGGTGATACGTTTTTTGGTCAGCCATCTTGCCATGCTTGGGGTCCCTCTCCTGATGCTCATGGAGGTGGGGCTTGCCATGCCTGTGGCCCCTGGTCCCCTGCTTAAGCTGCACAGGAGTGAAGTACTTTTCCATCACCTGCTGCTTCCCACTCCACTGCGTCCGTGTGGTAGTCCTGGGTGCAGGACCAATCTGTTCTTTTACTTGCTGTGCAGTCTGCAACTGTCTTTGAACTATTCCTCTCCCTGTGTAATGGGTGTATTTTCTTGATTATTTCTGATGATTCAAAAATATTTTCTGGACCAGAACTCAACTGTTTGGAAAAATGCCATATAATTATAGCAAAGTTAGGACATTAGTACATGTGAGCTAATTCAAACTGAGCACATTCATAAGTGCGCAATAGTTATGCTGACTTAAAACAGGCCATTTACCACATTATCTTGCATCAAGTACAACTATTTTTATTACTAAACTAATAACATGTTGCGTTATTATTGAAATATTTTAAGAGGTCAACACAAATAGAAAAACATATCAGCAAATACAATCAATCTCAGATCAAATCAGTCAGACTTACCTAGAAAAATGGTTTGAAAATACTTCGATGTGCCATTAATTCAAGAATCCTTATCAGGATTAATGAACTTGATCTTATTAATGAATTCAGATATTATCCTAAACCACATAAGCAGTGAGGGCCAGCACATACTCTGTCAGAGAACCCACAAGAATGACACAGGCTGAGATGCTCATTGATGTTTTGTACTAGGATTCTGCTGGCACTCTCCATCTGATGAAACCATTTTCCAATTGCGCTGGAGCGTGCATGAAACACGCCACACAGAAACATCAATAAATTCTCTGCAGCCACCCATTAGCCCCAGGCTATTTCAGAACACATGTAGAAGCTACTTAATAATAGACAAAACACACAAACTTTTCCTATTTTTGTGATGCATAATAAAGTAAAACATTGGTCAGCTAGTCTATTCAAGTGACATGGTATGGGCAATGTTACATTTTAAAACGCGTGTCATTTGTGCAACATGCTTGGGAGATGTAGTTTATATTATATTTAAGAACTCATTGTTTATGTTAAGCTTAAACTGAAACCAAATATATCTCTGAATTTGATCAAATAATGTTGCCCTTTAAGTTTTCTATGAATACAATTAAACAGTGTGGACTTCAGTGTTTAGGAGATTGCCTGGTTATTAATGCCCAGCTTGCTATTGACCTACCTGCACCTATTGTGTCACTGCAATATCCACCATGATATGGACCAATAAAATGTGATTTGATTTGCAATAGTCCATGATAACTAAAAGGAATGACATTGAGAATTCTATTTAATTCCAATGGCATGACACAAGCAACCACAACCCAAGAAACATGATTATTTGTCGTGAATGATCACATCTTAATCCCATATCACTACACCCTGACAGCTATGTACAGAGGTACACATAAAAATGGCTTCTGGGATGTTTGACACCAGTAATATAGACAATAATTTGTCTCCTGTCTCTCTGAGGTTATAGCCATACAATACTAGCGTCTGTAGTTGTCCATCGCCCGCAGCCCCTTTCCCTGAATTGATTATCAATTGTGTGATACAGCACAGCCCTCCACTCGCAATCAATGGCAGCACTGCACTGATGTGACCCTCCAGCAAAGAGAATGGAAGGTCAAAGCAGTGTGCGGCTGAAACCCAGCCCACAGGTTATATAATTCAGAAATCAAGTGTTTTCTCCTTCAATTCTAAAAGGACAATGTTATTTAGGAGACCTAGAACATTGATACTCAATATAAACAAAATGGACATTTTTAAAATCACTGGCCTGGTAAAATGTTACTTCAAAAAGTATCTTTAAAAGATAAAAATGAATGACTATAATGAACGCATCATGTAGCACAGTTGTTATAACAAACGCATAGATCAAAGGGAGAAAAAAAATCTAACTTAGTTTGAATAATTACTGTATGAAACAAACTGGAAGAGTTACACAGAATAACAAACTATTTATTATATTCATGATAGCAGAACAATTCTAAAAAGCAACATTACTTCTTACAAAAAAAACGAAACAAAGCAAAGAGACGTCTTCAACCATATGATAGACTTGAGTCAGTAACGGACATGGTCAGCCAATAAGAACGCGTTTCCAATTGATATGGAGTAGTGATCAGATAAAAGTCTTAATCACTAACATCTAAACTATCATCTATGAGTGGAATAAAGAAACTAATTACATTTACACAAAAGAAAATAACAGTGATGGAAGAAGCCACAATGAGAGGGTGAGCGCAACCTCTAGGGAACAAAATGTGATCGGTTAAAACACACCTGTAATCCAACAATGATTTAGCAAATCATTTTAAATATAAAGGGTGCTCATCAACACAAATGTATGTCCCAGTGACATAATGAAGTTGTAATTTCAAAAAACAAATAACTATCAACATTTCAAAGTGACAGGAACATCCTTGAAGCTAGAATTATTTCTTGAGATACACTGTTGATGATACCAATCTGACATTTCCAACTGGAAAAAAATAAAATAAAAATCAACATTTCTGTCTTGTAAATTAATCCTGTTGGTTTCCCATAGGCGGCCTTTTCATGCAAATAAAACCTTAACTCTTCATTGTCTTTGTAAATCAATAATGAAATTAAAAACATTAACGTTCTCCAGTATTGGCAACAAGTCTTTCTAGTCACATGTCAAAGTCTTTGTCGATGACCCATGAGTTTATTCCACCAACAACTCAAATCCTTCTGCCTCTTCAAACTCTGCATTCATCTTTGCCGCAAGGTCATCCAGCTCTGCCAGCTGGTTAGGAAGGAAATTGAAAAGTAGATCAACAAAGGTACAAATGCGTGTAGTGTACGTGCTGGTAAGCGCTGGTTTTCATATCTTGTTAAGTGATAAAGTACACTGTAGTATACTATAGTTTAGTTGTCCATCAATGTTGTCAACAGTGACATCATTTGTCCTCACTTACTTTTATTTGAGGAACCTTCTTACTCCTCTTCTTCTCCTTTACCACAGCGACACCAGGGATGTTGACATCTGGCTCTGGGTCGGGAGCAGCGGCAGCACTGTTGTCCACTTCCAGCAGGGTGAAGGAGCTGACTCCACAGAGAGACCTGGAGGCTTCAGGGCCCACCCTGAACTGCTCCACCTTGCGGAGAACCTGAGGTGTCTGAAGCTTCTCAAATCCAAACAGGGTCTCCCGACGCTGAGGAGATGGGGAGTACACGGCCTGGTGACTTTCAAACGAAGGGTCCCCTAGGCTTAGGCGGGTATAGGACCTCCGCACCTTTTGTGACCATGCTGAGTCTTCTGGGTTTGCTGCAGCCTGTGGACAGGGTGGTGAGGGGGCCAAGATCGGGGAGAGCATGGTGGCTTTTGGCGGAGGGACCTGGGCAGGTCCTGGGGTATAGATTTGTGACTTCTTCCGACTGCCTTCAAGCAATCTTTGTTCATTTTCTGTGTGTTCCTCGGAGGGGACCTGAAACAAAATCAATTGTGCACATATGACTGGGCTGATATGAAATAGCAGAAGGACCAAACATTTTAAAACTATGCAGCTTATTATGGAAACCGATTTGATGTGTTCTTTCAACTCACATTGACTTGTGTTTTCCTGGGTGCAATCTTCCTCACAGTGATGCGGCGTTTTACGGCATCTGTAGGAGCCTGTGGATTACAGTAACATAATTCGACAAAATACTGAAATGACTGAAGATGTTTGCAGGATGCAGTTTGACTATGTCAATAGGTAAATTGAAATGTTAGTAGTTCTGAAGGACTGGTGGTGTTCAGTTCTAGCTGCTGACAAAGGTACTACTCACAGAGTTGGGGACATTTTCATTTGGAGAGCTCAACCGCATTGACCTCCTTCGTGGCTGGCTGGTAGAATCTGGTATAAGACAAAGAATGGTCCAACCATCAACAATTTTACCTCAATGGCAGCTTACAACCGGCAGCTGCACATCTATCACTCCAGTGTTTAATTGCTATATTGTAAATATTTTGCCAATATGGCCTATTTATTGCCTTACCTCCCTTATCCCACTGTATATAGGATTTTTCTATTGTATATGTTTGTTTATCCCATGTCTAACTCTGCATTGTTGTTTGTGTCACACTGCTTTGCTTTATCTTGGCCAGGTCGCAGGTGTAAATGAGAACTTGTTCTCAACTAGCCTACCTGGTTAAATAAAGGTTAAAACAATTGTTTTTTTAACAATTGTGTGTAATCTTTGTAGCCAGTAGCAACATGACTTGACTGGTAAAGACCCTTGACTGGTAAAGTTGAAGTGACAGTTGTTTTTAGTCTAATGTCAAGATGAGTCCATGTCCAAAGCCATCTGTTGTGAAGATCCAGCTGTATGCTTTAATATGTAAAGGCATGGGGAAGATAGGCAATAGTTTGTAAGTGCAGCCTGCAATTCAGGGCGTTCCCCCTGCCTACCCTTACCACCTGGGGGAGGACCGTCAGGAAGTCCAGAATCCAGTTGCAGAGGGGTGTTCAGTCCCTGGTTCCTGCAGATGTAGTAATGCCCACATGCAGGGACGCCCTGAATTGCAGGCTGCAGTTGTACCCTTCTCAAGATAGACATCAAAATGATGGAAATAGATAGATGATCTTGCATTGATTTGAGATTGGGGCATATAGTTAGCTGTCTAACTAAGTCTAGAAAATAGATAACATTTGACACTCATCTCACCATAGAAATGTTAAAAAAATTAAGTTTGATTTAGTGAACCACACATTTGCTAGCTAAGAAGTTTAGGTATCAAAAAAAATTGATAAAATATTGACTTTGGCCTTACTACTAAAGCCCATAGAAACGCATTGAATAACACATTCATGGCAAAAAGGACAGTATACAGCATATATATACAGTACCAGTCAAAAGTTGACACACCTACTAATTCAAGGGTTTTTCTTTATTTTCCCATTGTAGCATAATAGTGAAGACATCAAAACTATTAAATAACACATATGGAATCATGTAGTAACCAAACAAGTGTTTAAAAAAAAATCTAAATATATTTTAGATTCTTCAAAGTAGCCACCCATTGCCTTGACAGCTTTGCACACTCTTGGCATTCGCTCAACCAGATTCACCTGGAATGCTTTTCCAACAGTCTTGAAGGAGTTCCCACATATGCTGAGCACTTGTTGGCTGCTTTTCCTTCACTCTGCGGTCCAACTCATCCCAAACCATCTCAATTGGGTTGAGGGCAGGTGATTGTGGAGGCCAGGTCATCTGATGCAGCACTCCATCACTCTACTTCTTGGTCAAATAGCCCTTACACAGCCTGGAGGTGTGTTTTGGGTCATTGTCCTGTTGAAAAACAAATGATAGTCCCACAAAGCCCAAACCAGATGGGATAGCGTATCGATGCTGAATGCTGTGGTAGCCATGTTGGTTAAGTGTGCCTTGAATTCTAAATAAATCACAGACAGTGTCACCAGCAAAGCACCCCCACCTCCATGCTTCACGGTGGGAACCACACATACGTAGATCATTCATTCACCTACTCTGCGTCTTCCAAAGACACGGCAGTTGGAACCAAAAACCTCAAATTTTGACTCAACAGACCAAAGGACAGATTTCCACCGGTCTAATGTCCATTGCGCGTGTTTCTTGGCCCAAGCAAGTCTCTTCGGCCATGAAGGCCTGATTCACGCAGTCTCCTCTGAACAGTTGATGTTGAGATGTGTCTGTTACTTGAACTCTGAAGCATCTATTTGGGCTGCAATAACTCTAATGAACTTATCCTCTGCAGCAGAAGTAACTCTGGGTCTTCCTTTCCTGTGGAGGTCCTGATAAGAGCCAGTTTCATCATAGCACTTGATGGTTTCTGCGACTGCACTTGAAGAAACCTTTAAAGTTCTTGACATTTTCCACATTGACTGACCATGTCTTAACGTAATGATGGACTGTCGATTCTCTTTGCTTATTTGAACGGTAGCCTAGTGGTTAGAGCGTTGGACTAGTAACCGAAAGGTTGCAAGATTGAATCCTCGAACTGACAAGGTAAAAATCTGTTGTTCTGCCCCTGAACAAGGCAGTTAACCCACTGTTCCTAGGCCATCATTGAAAATAAGAATTTGTTCTTAACTGACTTGCCTAGTTACAAAAAAAAGGGCTTGGTCTTTTACCAAATAGGGCTATGTTCTGTATACCACCCCTACCATGTCACAACACAACTGATTAGCTCATACGCATTAAGGAAATAAATTCCACAAATTAACTTTTAACAAGGCACACCTGTTAATTGAAATGCATTCCACCTCATGAAGCCGGTTGAAAGAATTCCAAGAGTGTGCAGCGCTGTCATCAAGACAAAGGGTGGCTACTTTGAAGAATCCCGAGGAACATTTTCGGATATAGCGGGTGTGAAATAATTTACAAAATAACAAAAAATACTGACCTGCCAAAACGGGTTGTGGTGTCTCGTTGCTCATCCTTGCCGCCTGTCAAGCTTGATTTACCAATATAAAATCAGTAGCTAACAAGCTAGCTTACGAAATGAGAACAAAGACAATTGTATAGTTAACAAATACATATAAAACGCTAACTAGTCCCCTAATAACTAATGCAAAACCGATGTAATGCAATATTGCGAGTGGATAACTTGCTAGCTAGATAGCTACTGTAGTAGTTTATTTTGCTTGAACTCCCTAGCTGAAGTCCTACATGTTTCAAAATTGCCCGCCTGGAAGTACCGGAAGTGTTAGATTGCCACTTCCTGTCCGTTGTTTACGTCTTTCTCCACAACAATTTACTTCAGTACTGCACAGGTACTACATTAACGATAAATGTGCGATTGCAGCTAAACTATGATAAACTCCAGAATAGTAGGCGGAAACACAGGGCTAGATCAAATAAATAGATTAACACTCCAGTATACACCTTTCAGTTTGTTGCAATCCGACAAATACAAATTTAAAGAAGAAAACCTACGATAAACATTTGCTAGATATTTCACCGGATGTATACGTTTGAAGCATCCGGTTAGCGTTTCCACTCACTACCGAATATGGTGATGACAGGAAGCTCAGTGGGAAAGGATGGCGCGAGATGGATTTGGCCGATATTATGCAAATGTTCTAATTATGCTAATAATACCGTTTTCTATTGTCAAAACAATAATTGTATATTCCCAAAACTAAAACCTGTTACGAACAGAGTGGACTAAGTTTTGTAAATTTTAGCCTGTGCCAAAGTTTTAAAAATTGCGTTGTTTAGGAGTGAAAGGGCGAATTGAGTTAATACACACGTGCACGTCATAGAGTAGGCGAAAATATGCAACTACGTGCTAGAACGCGCCAATATTATTATTATGAACAAAACAAATACAAAAACAGAAATATACAAACAAGAGTACATCAACCTAACAGACAGTATTACATATCGAGGTACATTTTCAATTTGTCAAAAGGTTTTATGGTACGTAACGTTATTGCTTTTTTGTTTTTACACTTACTGATCATTTCTTAATAATTTAGAATTCTATCTTTAAACAATGTGAAGAATGGTTTGTTCTCCGCCCACTTCATTTAAAAAATATATTTTACGATAATATCTGATCGTTGATCAGCTCTCGCCAAACCAATTTTAACCTGACAACCTCACACTGTTTAGATTCTATATCACTGATAGAGTGAACATTATTCAGTGAGTTAAAAAACATATCTGTGGATTCCCGACAGTACGTAGAGCTATACAATTTTCTGTAAAAATTGCTACAGTATTTAGCGATTCATTTTTGGTCATCTGTAATAACACCATCAATGTTTAATTTATGGATAGTGTTATTTTTAGAGTGACATTTCTCAAGTCTAAAGAAATAGGATGAATTCTGTTCTCCCTCAATCCATTTTTTCCTAGATCTAGGCTCCTTCTGCTTTTAATCTATATATATTATCCAGTTTATTTTGTAACTCAATTAGTTCCATCTTCTCCTCCTCCTAATCTTGGACCAGCTGTGCCGTGCTCACGTGACATCATTATTCTGCGACTCTACCGGAAGAGACGTGGCAAAATGTCAGCATCTGAAAACATTCGCATTTTCTAGATTTAGCTGACCAAGTTGGTAGGGCAGAACATCAGTATTTTTACAACCCCTTCCTTCATACGAAAAAGCATCGAGGAGAAAGCTTGCGTAACAGGTAAGTTTGAGATAACTTATTAAGGCCACCCGAAACACATCTGATGCTAGTGAACTAGCTATATCTATCAATACACGAAAGCAGTGTTTTACACACCCATATGTAATCATCAAACTTAATTTGATCCATGAGTAGATTTGACTGGGATATCAGAACATTGCTTAGATAATACCCATAACTATGATGTCGTTGCTGAAGCTTGTTTTGGTGGTCACTTGTGTCTGAATCTGTGTGTACAGTACTACAGACAGACCATGGGTCTGTGCAAGTGTCCTAAGAGGAAGGTGACCAACCTGTTCTGCTTTGAACATCGGGTGAATGTTTGTGAGCATTGCCTGGTCTCCAACCACAACAAGGTCAGTGGATGGACAGCTCTAAATATTCAAGTAATGTGAAATGAAATATAGATCATATAGGTCGTTAACAATAAAACGTCACAATATGGTGCAGAGCGTTCGATTTGGCTGCTGGAGGGAAAGGAGACTTCCAACTCCGCTAAAACCATTGAGAATTACGTCCCGTTTTCAAAGGATTGTTAAATAAACTATTTGGTTCATATCACCTCTTGAAGAGCATAGTCAGAACTACACATTTCCGATTATTCAAGTGTAACTATCATCAGAGTAATGCAGCAAGTAACTGCATGCGTTTCATGATCAGTAAACATCAATTATCATGTAATTTCAGATATGTGAGGGTAGCCAATCCGATTGGCATGTAGCTAGCTTGCCTTTGTAATGGAACGGCGAGTCATGATCATTACACATTGGACGAAGGTGTCTTCTGTACCGGGGAATGTTAAGATCCTCAACACTCGTTCTGAACATTACTATGTATCGCTTGCGGTACAGTTTTGGAAGCGTAAGGAACTTTATCATATCAGCGAGAAATAATGTCAAAAAATATATTTATGTACAACATTGATACAGGGTTAGTGTTCCCACATGGCCATATCTCCATGTTACAGCGCATGTTTACGGAAGATGGTGGGACCACATGTGCTACCTAGCATGCTCCGAACACCTGTGTGTAACGGATGAATGCCACCAGAAACGTGTTGTCACTGAAACATATTGTTGGCTGCAACTCTGATAAGGCCTGTTAAAACAGTGTACAGTATGTGTATATTTTGCATTTGTGAAATTATTTTGATGTGACATGAAAGTAAAGGGCTTTATGTTTCTAGAACCTTATCGCAATTGAGAATCGATTCACTTGAAGATTGAGTTTGTGGCTGCCTGAGCCAGTCCACCTCTGGAAATAACATATACTATCCTTGGACCTTAAGGAGTAACGATAGGCTTCTTAAGAGTATATATTGGGCTAGTAGCTAGCTAGCTAAGCAATCAGCATGTGTCATTTAGCTTGCTTCATCAGAGATTATCCTTTTGGAAAGAGCTTGACATCGGCACGTCCTCATCCTTTCAGACTTCTGTCATCACCACTATAGATGGCAAGAAAATCAAACAATATTTGGATATAGCCATCTAATTTATCCTCTGAAACTTAGGTTATATTGACGTGATATGTTATTAGCTAGCTAGTTAATTTGACGTGATCCATCAATCAATGTAGCCTATCATGTTTGTCAGCAGCAAAAAAGTATATTAGCTAGGTCTACTTACCACTAGCAATGTTTAGCCAACTGTACGAAGTTTATACTGGTAGCTTGCAAAGTAAACATTATCAGTTAACTGTACATCGGTAAATGCGCCCTTCTGCTGCTTGACAGGCAGAGCCCTCAAAGGATGGGAAATTAACCTAAAAAAAACATTCATACTTGTCAGGTATAGTTCACTTTTATTTTATATCACTCAAATTTCCAATTCATGGTGGCCAATATTGAGAGATCTTGAGGCTACTCTCACATATTTGAAATTG
Organism: Salvelinus namaycush; assembly: GCF_016432855.1. Taxonomy (NCBI): domain Eukaryota; kingdom Metazoa; phylum Chordata; class Actinopteri; order Salmoniformes; family Salmonidae; genus Salvelinus; species Salvelinus namaycush. The sequence goes on along the minus strand of NC_052318.1, from coordinate 41,934,526 downwards.
CATGATACAATTGTTTACTGAAAAGCATGCCGTTACCTGCTGTATAACTCGGATAGAGCTAAATGTGCGCAATTGTTTTGCATGTAATAATCTGACATTTGTAGTTCTGATTATGCTCTTCAAGAGGTGATGATATTATGACCAAACAGTTAAGATTTATTTATCAATCCCTTGAAAATTGCATTGCGTCGGTGTTGGAGGTACGGGCCAGAGGTGTCAGCCGACAGAACCATGTGCAAATCGGCGTACTGAAGGTGGGACTGGTAGCAGTTCTTTGTGGATATATTGTCTCAGATTACCTCCGACATAAGGACAAAATTATTGCCAACAGGTAAAGTAAGTCCAGATGAAGTGTGTTAAACATTCTGACTTGTAATGGGACTATTCGGAAATGTTGAGCTTACATGTTAGAGACGAGAATATAAGTCTTCCACTCTCGGATTCTAAAAGGGACTAATAGTAGCTGTGTTTGCCACTAAACTATGAAGTATTTTCTCTCCATTCTGATTACCAGTGTATAGTGCAGTCCTACCTCCAGTGGCTTCAGGATAGTGACTACAGCCCTAACTGTCAACTGTGTAATAACCCACTGATCTCCCAGGATACTGTCAGATTGGTCTGCTATGGTAAGATTGTCAACATCTTGGATTTGTTATCCTTTGTGCTCTTATTGAATTTGGTATAGTAGTGTTATTTTTTGAGAGGAACTCTCCATATTATTGTTGTTGCTTGATATTACTGCTCTGTGGAATTTGCACAAACCCACCTGGATCATTGCCCTGTCTCTCTATCCAAGATGTATTCCACTGGGCCTGTCTTCATGACCTGGCAGCCCGGTTGCCCCTACACACTGCTCCTGCGGGATACCAGTGCCCCAGCTGTCAGGGTCCAGTGTTTCCCCCCTCCAACCTGGCCAGCCCAATAGCTGACATGCTGAGGGAACAGCTCTCCTTAGTCAACTGGGCAAGAGCTGGACTAGGCCTACCTCTGGTGAGGAATAGGGTTGGGATGGGTCACACTAGCGGTTAGAGAAATTGAATAGTGATGGTGACAGGGATATACTGGTTGAGATGCTGGGTACCGACATTAAATTGTGTATGATATTAGTGTAAAATATTTTTAAGGCTTTAATTATGTTTTAGGACCCAGAAATCAAGTGTGTCTTACAGCGAGATGGCAAGTAGTCTGTGACAATTCAAATCTAACATGCACATACTCTCTCCACTGCAAGATTGAAGAACCTGTAGAAGCTATTCAAGACAGCACACAGGATGTCACTGATTATGCTGACTGGTCCACATTTGATGGTGAGTCATTGTCTCTGGTCTGTTACTGCCTTGTTGGTCTACAATAACGGGAGCCTGCATTGCAGCCAAAGGCATCATGACATAATGCTAAGCTAAATGTTTGGTTTGTTTGTTCGAATCAGAAAGGTTACTGTAACATTTACCTTCTCCCCCACTGTGCTAGCCTCAGCATTGGAGACCACTGAAGCTTACCCCACCCACCCCTACACCCCCAGCCCGGCCCCTACTCTAGTTCCACCTCCAGTACAGGAAGATCATGGAAATCTCCACAACAACGGAGGGATGGTAGCACAAGAACAACACTCTGGGGTCAACATGATCACTGCAACCACTAGTGACACAATCACCCTACACACAGGTAAAGGACTATGAATGTTACTCTGGTTTGTAGGAACTGTACTAATCCTCAGTTTTATTAACCATACAGTGTTGTCATGCTGTACAGGCTAGTCCAAACCTTAGCCTCAAATCTGATCTTAGTTCCTGTCATTTTTGATAACGCATCTGATATTCTTCACGTAGATGCATGTGTGTAATGTATCCTCATATTTGGTTATTCATTTGATGTTTATTTTTGCTTCCAGCATCAACCCCAAGGAAAGTCTATGACACACGGGACTCTGGTCCCAGCTCTGGTTACAGCTCTGGACACAGCTCTGTGACACAGATTGACTTTGACGACGACAAGTACCGGCGACGACCAGCACTCAGCTGGTTTGCACAGATTCTCAAGTCAGTAATTGAATTGTGTTACTAGTTATTTCAAGTAGGTGCTATTCATTTAGTTATTGCACAGCAAGTACACCTTTCTGAGCAAACTACATTGCATATGGACAACAGTACTTTTTATTTTTATTTAACCATTATTGAACTATTTAGGAGAAGTTTTATTTTTTAGAACCAAATCTCTATTTTTATGTATATGGAATGTTATAGAAGGGTCCAAGACATCTTTTTTGTGATTTCACTTGTTTTCGATATACTTACCCCAAACAGCAATTATTTTCCTTGTTGTGTAATATGGGGGCCAAAGGCTCCAAAAACACCCAAATACATCCTTTTAGAAACAACAAAACTCTTAGTATAGCGATGCAGGTCTTTAGATGCTGTACACATGAAATTGTGTCATTCCGAACTTTATCCGCAACGTTTTATTCCCTTTTGTGCGACTCGAGCTGTTTCCCCTATCTAGCTGTTTCATTCTCCATGTAGCCTGCTGCTACAGGTAGCTGCCAAAATAAAAGAAACACCAACATAAAGTGGTTTTAATAGGGTGTTGGACCACTAGGAGCCGCCAGAACAGCGTCAATGCACCTTGGCATAGATTCTGGAAGTGTCTGGAACTTCCTGTGTGGAGTCACCCTATGCTTTCAATATACTGTACTTTGTATCCCTCATTTACTTAAGTGTTTATTTGATTTATTTTTGGCAGTTACCTGTATAATGGACTGAGAGAGTTGCAACAAAACTGAATATAACATTGCAGATAAAGTTCGTAATGACACAATTTCATGTGTACAGCATCTAAAGACCTGCATCGCTATACTGAGAGCTTTGCCATTTCTGAAAGGACGTATTTGGGTGTTTTTGGAGCGTTTGTTCATGGTTTTTCTGGGCCCCCGTACTACACAACGAGTATCAGGAATTGATTTGCTGTTTGGGGTAAGTCTCTCAAAAACAAGTGAAATCACACAAAAAAGATGTCTGGACTCTTCTATAACAACATTCCATTTACATCAAAAACAGAGATTTGGTTGTAAAAAAACAACTTATCCGTTATCTTACATTTTTATAGATCTTATTTATCAGTTACTCTGTTTCCAAAGGTGGAGTCCCATTTCTCTTAACTCTGAAGATATACATTTATTTGTGTTCTCAGAAACCGGACGGGTTCAAAGAGGACAGGCTTGTCCTGGAAGCAGAGGGTCTTCATGCTCCTTCTGGTTGGAGTGCTGGGATTCTTTACCTTGATTATCATTATGGCTAAACTGGGCCGTGCTTCAGCTGACTCCGACCCCAACTTAGACCCCCTACTAAACCCCAACATCCGAGTGGGCAAAAACTGACCAGCACCCAACTCCATGTCCTGGTGAGTGTTGAACATGGGGCCGATCTAAGTCCATCTAAGATGGTGGGACCAGTAGAGGCAGAGAGGCATCTTCTCTTTCGGAGATGAAAGAAGAGGACAGGATGTTGCGTTTTTGCCCTGGAAATGATAGCAACCTTACACCCTTTTCCCCTCTTTGGGATAGGCAGTTGCAAATTTCCTATTCATCTACTACTAAGAACTAATGGGCTATATAACCTGTGTGTGTGTGTGTGTGTGTGTGTGAACACATTCAATTATTTACATTGCTTTGAGATGTATGTCAAATTAATATATTTTGACCCACTGTACATTAAAGTAACTGTACAGTGAAAATCTCACTTTAAGTTCATACTCTGTTTAACTTATACCCAAATAATGTTGTTGACTCATCCTATACTTATATTTGTGGCCAAAGCATAAATTGGAGATTTTTTATTTTTTATTTTTAAACAAACTCAAACTGAACTCAAACTTGTATCTCAAACAGGCCGTTTAAAAAATGCTAGCTATTTACTCATAGAGGATGATGTCATCCTGAGGATGAGCTGGTCAATCAGCGCTTTACTTGCATTAATATTTTTTAACATAATTACCTTTTTTGGGGGGAAGGAAGGAACTATTTCACTCCTATTGTAATTAGTTATAGGTCATATTTAATATAAATCTGGAAACACTGGACAGTTACTTTAAATGAGATTGCAGTGTTGGTAATGGTGATGGGAAAACAGAAATACTGTATTCTATGTATGGCACACAAATATGGCTTGTTGCAACATCTGCTAAAAACAAAGGTATTTTTGGAGTGGGCATCAATAACAGTTTTTCAAGTTACTTGAGTGAGTGTGCGGTTTGTGTTGAACTGGAAGAATGCTGTGTCTGACATTCACATATTGTTTTTGTATGTTGATTAAATCTTAAAGTATGTAAATATAGAAATTGAATGAAATGCGGTGTGTTTTGTGTTGAACTGGAATAAATGTTTCTTACCAATTGTCTCCCAAATTCTGAATGCAATATAAGTTGTAATCTTTGGACAAAGAAAATGTTGAACAGATAGTCTGAGGATATTAAAATTGAGTGGTTGTTAACCCAGGGGACATTGTTCATCTTGGTATAGCATTAAAATAACATAGTGTTCTAAAATCCACAAGTGCCCTGTGCCCCAACCTGGTCCCAGAGTACTTTGTATTATTCTGTATGTAAATCCGAAACACTCCATTTTACTATTATGTTTCATATGGTATGTATTAATTTGTGGATGTCCATCACCCATTTCATGACATGTTACGAATTTGCTAAACGTATGATATGTTATGAAATCTAGCTAGGTGGCTAACATTAGCTAGGCCTGGGGTTAGGGTTAGCTAACATGCTAAGTAGTTGTAAAGTTGCTAAAATTCTAAAGTTATCCGTGATGAGATTGGAAATCGCACCCATCCACCACGACCAACCGCCCTACTTCCAATTTTGCCTTAAGTAATCATCTGTCTTACGTAACTATACCATACTAAACGTATCATGCTATTTTCAGGGTTGTGGATTTACATTCGCTATGTTACATATAGTCTGAGGCCAGGCTGTGTGCTCAGACACTATGTTTGACAGAATGGTCTACTTTCAAAGATCCTTAACTTGCTTCTCTTGAGTTTGAAGTGTTACTAAAGGTGTCTGCGCATTGCTGTGGTTCAAATTTGGTTGTAATATTTGGATAATTCTTTGACCATTTAACTTGCCATTTTACAAAAACAAAATGTGTTAGTGGGTAGGTGTGTTGATAGGACCTCTCTTTTTAAATGTTATGTATTGAAATCACATGTCTACAGTACACAATATCAATTTGCTGTTCTTATCTTTGCACTTTTGTGAAAAATTACACTTTCAAAAATATCTCTCTTGCTGATGCTTACTCTGCAGAAGACAGTTCTGTCAATGTAAGAAGCTGTATTTTTATTTTGGAGCAATATGTCCTTTTGATAAAGCTGACTTACAACCCCAATTTTGTTTTGCTGTACTATTCACATTTCTCAATTAAATTATGCTCTTTGTAAAGACTTAACTGTTTGAAATGATCTATGAACACACATGTCATATTGTTACTTTTCACATCAGATTTTACATTTACGTCATTTAGCAGACGCTCTTATCCAGAGCGACTTACAAATTGGAAAGTTCATACATATTCATCCTGGTCCCCCCGTGGGGAATGAACCCACAACCCTGGCGTTGTAAGCGCCATGCTCTACCAACTGAGCCACACGGGACCGATCAATTTTAAAAGAATTGAATGGTTTGACATAGCTACTTTCTGTCCTCAGATAATGATGACTCTTGCAAGTGTTCTGTTTCTTGAGGGGAAGATGATTACTTTATTGGTATCTCAGAACTGCTCTGTACAAAACATACAAAATATTGTGGAATATAAAGTTACTTGCTTGATATGTTTTCCAGTTTCTTGAAATACTTTGCAAAGCAACTTTATTTCTATGTGAGAACTGAAATGGTCTATTAATTCCTTTTAGTAGATGCTCTTATCCAGAGCAACTTACAGTGGTGAGTGCCTACATTTCCATACCTATTCATACTGCTCCCCTGGTGGGAATCAAACCCACAACCCAAGTATTGCAGGCACCATGCTCTACCAACTTGAGCCACATCATCACAAACCGCTTGCTATCTCAATGTACTCAATTCTATTGGTCATTGTTTTTCTATTCATGGTGATGGAAAGTCTACAGGTACGAACTTAGATGACTGGCCTATGTAGAATACAGTAATGTACATTAAGTGAGTTGTAAGGATGGTCAATTAATTTCCATGTTATTTGATCAAGAAAAATGTTTTGTGTCTTTGCCCATAACTTTGCACCTTTGGATGTAAATGTTTGAGGACAGGGTTTTGTTCCTGCTGGATTCAATTAGAATGACAATCACAGAGAACGGGACAAGGCTACAACTCTTTCAATTCCAACAATTGAATCCTACAAGATACTGTTCTTAATTATTCAACTTTTTTTTGCCAAAGCAGATATGCTGAATAAATGTTTTTGCCCGCACTATAGACCTCTACATCCGTCCGCTAATACTAGTAAAGGGCCAGTGCACTACTTTTGGTGAAGAAAAATATTTTGTTGTATTAATCATATTCTTTTTTTTTACTACTTCCCGCAGCTATGGTGCCTAGTGAAAGTCTACACACCCCTTGCATTCTTCATTGTTTTTTTCCTACTGATCTACAAAACATACTCCACATTTTCAAAGTGAAAGAAAGATTATAGAAAATGTACAAAAAAGTATAAATAAGATATCCTTCACACCCCAGAGTTAATACTTGGTGGAAGCACCTTTGACAACCATTACAGCTGTAAATAATTTTGAATAAGATTCAACCAACTTTGCAGAACTCTTACTGTAACATATCCATTGTTTTTGTCAAAATTGCTCAAGTGCTGTACATTTGGTTGGGAATCATTGATGGGCAGCAATATTCAAACTGCAGCTAGACCACTCAAGAACGCCCAACACCTCTTGGAAAGCCATTCTGGTGTGTCTTTGGCAGGAAAATGTGTCTAATTGTCCAGCTGAAAAATAAAACTATCCCAGGGATAGGCTTTCAGAAGACTGGCGTTTTTTTTAAGGCGTGTTTACATGCGTAGATGGAGTTGTTTGCGGGGCAGCAGACGTCTTTTGTTGCGTTATGTACTGTTTCCACTACTTCCGAATTCATTTTCAACGAGAACACACGGAGCAATGTGCAAGAGGTTGTGGGAAGGTGAGCAGCTTGAACTATGCTATGGGAGCCACCTGAAAAAGTTCAGCACTGCTCTACTTTATGCAAATTGCACGTGGCTGCCGTTAACCAATCAGGCGAGGAGCAGATGTTTGCTTGAAGATCTTCGGTTCATGAAACATTGTTCCGCCTGTCTTGATTTTGCTTTGCTAAAATACAGAAACAAAATCATAAGGTCAATGGCATGGAGGAAGATTGCAGAGATTGTTGGTGTTGATGGTGGGTGAAAAGAGATTTTCACAACAGTATATGCTTGTGCTGCTAGCTACTGTAGCTATGAAAATGTTTTATTTATTTTTTATTTAACCTTTATTTAACTAGGCAAGTCAGTTAAGAACAAATTCGTATTTACAATGACGGCCTACATTAAGCAACCTAAACCTCAAAACTGTGATCAAAGCCACCGTTTATGTAAATGTACTGAGTCAAATTATGAAATCTGCCCACCAAAGGACAGAAATCACCAGTAGCACGCATTATAACATGAGTAAATGATACATTAAGGGCCTCATTGCCAAAATCCCGAAGTATCATTTTAAGCTGATTGGTCACTCTTTAAGGGCCACAAAATGAGCAGCAATGCTCCTCTGGGTGTAAACTCTGTGGACTTGGAAACTAAAAGTGCTCCTGAGTAGAATGGACCCTTTTACTGCGACACAACGTACAGAAAATTGTGTACGGTGCAATAAATGATAGGAGTACACACACAAAAAACAGTTGACCATTTAGGCTTGAAAAAACAAAAAACATATCTCATATAAATCCTTTTAATGATTATTTCTATGATAACTAGTATAAAATATATCGATAATTGTGCACTATCATTTTTACCAGAATATTTCATTTACGAAGTAAACAGAACAGACTCTAATTCTGGAGGTTTCCCAAAATCCGGGACCCAGAAGTACTTAGTTATTCTTGCCTGTTTTACAGCGGTGTGGGCAACTACAGAGTCAGAGCATTTGTTCCAAGACCAATGGAGTGTGATAACTGTAAAGTTTTTGGACATGTTTCAAGTCTTTTCAGAAGGGAGAAGCCAAGATGTCCAAGTTGTGGAAAAGATCATATGTGTTTTAAAAGTGATGAAAATGTGATATGTTGCAATGTGGTGGGAACCATGAAGCCACGTTTTTGGAATGCCCAACAAGGGTGAAAGAGAATGATGTGGCCAAAGTCAGGGCTCTCCAGAGCATTTCATATGCAGCGGCTGTTAAAAGTGTTGAGGGTTCGAATGGTGCTCCTGAAGAGTCCATGGTGGTGGATTGGGCTTCACTGAAGGCTGCAGGGGTTGCCGTTCAACAGCAGGATCCAGATATGTTAAAGTTTAAGAAGGTGGGCTTTGTGGCCTTTATAGCTATGGTGATTGATTGAACTGCCAAGGTGGAGAGGACGTCCAGTAAAATAGATATCATTGTGGATGCTGTGGAACGGTTCCTGGGACTGAAAGACTTCTTAGCGGAGTAGTTGCATGGAGTATCGTCACAAGCCGTAACACCCTCTCAGGTCATGGAGTTTGGAAGCAAGGAAGAAGTGGGAGTTTGGTTTTGTCAATGTGTTTTTTTATTGTTTTATTTGGGTGGATAAAGTTAGTTCTCCCTATCACGTATGGGTTTTATTTTGACCTTGTTTTTTTTAACCCCGTCCAGTTGGTGGTGGTAATACACATTTTGGGATTGTAGTCTGCCATAAACCCACAGAAGAAGAAGCACAAAGGGCGCAGTACATTAGTCTAGGCAGTTGTCAGTGTGCTGGTAAACTGTTGAAGTTGTTGTTTTGACAAAATATATTCTCATACGGAGTTTTTTATTTTTATACTATCTTGTGGACTGTCAATTCTACATTTTCAGTAAAAGAAGGTAATTGAATGTCATCTCACCGGATTAGCCCACCGCTGTCTTCTTGCTTGGTAACTAGCTAGCTAGTAGCTAACGTTAGCATAATATTCGTAATTGAGCTGTCTACAGTTTGTTGGCAGGATACCAGCTTACTTAGATGTGAAATGTCGTTTCAGTAAAAACTATTACGACTTGACAACGAGAAAATCAAAGCCTTGATATTGAACATAATTATAGATAACTAGGACATGGAATTGTAAGGCACCTCACGATACGATATATATTCTATAGTTAAATTAGATATGTATTGCGATTCGATTTTCCAAATATTGCTCACTATGTGTATGCTGCAGAGGGACAAGTGAGACCCATGAGAAAACGGGTTATCATCAGTCAGGGAATAAAACTGCTGAAAACAAATTGGCTCACTATTTAAAAAGAAGATGGAGAACAACTGTATCGATCCCCACCATCACTACAGCTATTGTTAACGTTACTCACGGAGGTGGCTAGCTAGCTATGTCACAGTGAATTTGCTAGTGGATAACATATATTTTTCGAAAAACTCATCTTGATTTGTGTGTCTCACACAGATGGAAGTAGATGAGTGTGGGGGGTTTCCTCCAGAACCATCGGAGGGGAGCTCACAGAGAGGAAGTGTGGCATCCTCTGTCACCCGCGGTCAGTTCCCTTTTTTCTTTGTCTGGTGTTTACAATATAACATTTTTGTCTCTGTGTGTTTTCTTATTTGGAACATTGGTGTTTAATAGCCCTGTGTATATATCAAACGGATTCATGTAAGCTCATGACATCATCGTGGCTTGCAAGATGTTTCTGTTTTGCATTAGATTATTATGTCAACTGTCCTCCCTGTGTTTGTTCTCCTACAGCTCAAGATGTGCTTGTGTACCTGGTGGGTGACAGTGCGGTACACTTGTGTGTGGAGGGGGTTGCCTGTGTGAGTGTCCAGGAGTTAGGCCGCAGTGTCCGGGAGGCTCTCCACATTCCTGATTCTGCAATGGATGCCTTTGCCTTCTGGCTCAGCTCTCCTCTGCTCGGTAATGACAGCTCTCTCTGTATGCACCTCCCCCTTCCTCCTCCCCTAGCCCCATGATGTTATTTTAATATAAGCAACTTGGCCATTCATTTGACAGTTTCTTGATTTGATCAGGGGGAGAAGGGCAGATATGTATTACAAAGGGATAGGGTTGTCTGAGGCTGGTCTGGTTCATTGTATCATGTATTGGTGGTGATTGAAGAGAGCCCTTGGGCCATAAGAGGAACATTTGACAGTTTGAATGCTTCTCTTTTGAACTACTGTCTTGCTGAACGACTGGCATTGTTTGTAAAATAGGGAAGGGATCACTACAGCGAAATGAGTGTAGGCCAAGTCTACGGCTTGTGGATATGGTGCTATAGATTAGCATGCTTTGTCATGCCAAATTCCTTTCTTTGTTATGCCATGAGAATGCTTTTCATCATCCTTCTCATTAATTATCACATCGTTGCTTACTCCCTGCCTTTTCCTCCTCTCTCAGAACTGCAGTTAAAGCCGAAGCATCAGCCTTACAAACTGTGCCGCCAGTGGCAGGACCTGCTGTATCGCTTCACTGAGGCCTCAGAGGAGGACATATCTCAAGGTGAGACTGCCTGTGTCTCTGTGTGTAGGGATGAGCTTGTGTGTTTCTGTAATCTTTTCTATTTGTTTCTGTATTTTTGGCAGATGAACATTTTTGTCTCACATCTGTTAGAATTTTTTTTTCATCCCCACTGCTGAATTCATATTGCTTTGTCAACCTGACCTCATGTTGCCACTGACCCAACATCACTAATCCTAAGCCGTACATCTGCCATCATATAAAAATGTTCAGTAATACCCTCCATGCTGTACTTTCCTTTTTTTTCTCCAGATGAGCCATGCTTGCAGTACAGAAGGAATGTGTTTCATCCCAAGTCTAAAGAGCTGCAGGTACTGCTTGTTCTGTTTTCTCCTTAAACTTAACATGAAGCTGTTGGGGGGGGGGGGGGGGGGGGGGGAAATATCAGTCAAGTTGTGTTGTGTCAAATGGATAGATTATACTTTCCTGGTTGTAGACACATACCCCAGAGCACTCTAGCACCAGCCCTAAGACAAAAGGTTATGTTTGTCCCTCGGGCCCCCCCGCACCTACATGCCCCTGTGTTTGGATCCCCCTATATTCCACATTTCATTGCCACATTTCATCCTCCTATATTCCACATTTCATTGCATGGTATTTCCCTCCAGATTGATGACGAGGGGGTGTTGAGACTACTTTACGACGAGGCACGGGTTAACATCCTCGCTGGCCGCTTCCCCTGTGACCCTGAAACCTGGACGAGTTTGGGAGCACTCTCTTTTGCTATGGAACTGGGAGTAGGTCTGGATGACCAGAAAGCCACTGCTGCTTTAAGGTAAACTATGCCAGGCATCTGAACGTCTGCCTCTTGGTGACGTTGTGTATTATTTTTAATTTTTTTACCCCTTTTTCTCCCCAATTTCGTGGTATCCAATTGGTAGTAGTAGTTACTGTCTTGTCTCATCGCTGCAACTCCCGTACGGAGTCGGGAGAGGCGAAGGTCGAGAGTCATGCGTCCTCCGAAACACAACCCAACCAAGCCGCACTGCTTCTTGACATAACGCACATCCAACCCGGAAGCCAGCCGCACCAATGTGTCGGAGGAAACACCGTACACCTAGCGACCTGGTCAGCATGCACTGCGTCCGGCCCGCCACAGGAGTCGCTATGGCGCGATGGAACAAGGATATCCCTACCGGCCAAACCCACCCTAAACCGGACGACGCTGGGCCAATTATGCGTAATTTTTCCCAATAGCTGGCTGCATACCCAGACTATTGCTTCTCCTCTCCCAACTCCCTCAGAGAGAAGAAGCTGATATCCTTCCTGCCTGCACATGTATCAGGGGGAGGTGGAGGGCTGTTTTCTACCTTGAGGGGAAAAGGGGGCCGTCAGGCAGGGCTGGAGCACAACCTGTTGGAGGAGTATCGTAAGATCAGCACCTTAGGCAGCACCCCCCCAGAGCCCACTCAGCATCTACGCCAGTACCTCAGCACATGCCACTCTCTGCCTTACTATGGGTAAGGAACAGGCAAAACTAATGGCCTCAACTTAACTGCATGGAACACATTCACAGTTTGGATCTCCTTCACATGTCACTTGCATCATGTTTGTTTCTTGTCTGGCCAGGTGTGCTTTCTTCTCGGGGGAGATTGACAAGCCAGCTCAGGGGATTCTTCATAGAGCAGGACGGAAAGCTGTCAATGTGGGGATTAGTCTGGAGGGGGTGTATGTAATGGACATCAAAGAGAAGGTGAGACCTGAAATGTCAAGCTGTGAGTGGCTGTGTCACATCCGGCCGTGATTGATTTGATTTATGTGATTGGGAGTCCCAAAGGGGCGGCGCACAATTGGCCCAGCGTCGTCCGGTTTTGGCCGGGGTAGGCCGTCGTTGTAAATAAGAATTTGTTCTTAACTGACTTGCCTTGTTAAATAAATGATAACTCCTCTACATTACTAGCAGAATATGACCTATTTTACTGTGTGTGATTGAGTAAGATGTGTACCTTATCAATGCAAAAAGACTTCACTGAATACCCAACCCTCTACCTTTCTGCCTTGTTTTCTCCGGTGCATTCCTACTCCACGACAGCATGTTCTCCTGGGACTGCGTTTCAGTGAGTTGTCTTGGGACCACAGCTACCCCGAGGGGGAAGGTGACTCGCACATCCTGTGGCTTGAATTCGATGGGGAGGAGGCCGGCACCCCTGTCAACAAGTTACTGAAGATCTATTCAAAACAAGTAATGAAACCTAAACCTACCTTTAAAAAAATATATATATATTCAAAATAAACATTCATTAGGTGGTGGTCATAGATGCCATTGAAGTGACCAGAGTTGCTACTGTTCTTTCTTCCCTCGTTTCTCTAGGCAGAGCTTATGAGCGGCCTTATTGAGTTCTGTGTGGAGCTACAGTCTGCAGCCGAAGGAGGGGCGGCGACGGAAACGGACAGTGATGTCAGTCTATCCCATCAGCCTGCTGGACAGGCAGGGAACAGTGACAGAGGAAGGGGCGGTCGGCGAGGGAAACTGCGCAGGCAGAGCAGTGTGGTGTGCAGTCGGGTCCATACACTGAACACCATCAGCTACGTGGACAACGGTGAGTCTGGGGAGAGGCCATCATCATGCATGTCATTCATTTCCTCAGTATTAACCATCCATATAAGCTTCATTTGTTTATCAGGTTAGGTTGTAAAACGAACTGTTAAATGTGTTTGTTGTCCTCCGGGCAGGTAAAGAAATCAAACGCTTGAAGCCAAAGAGAGCTGCTTCCTTTTTCACCAGGCAGGCACAGCCACCCACATACTCATCAGTACAGGTGGAGCAAGGTTGAGCCTCCATCTCTGATCTAGGCACTGCTCTATGCTAACTGGAGACCAAAACTGAACATGCAAGTTGAGATTAAGACTAAAAGATATGTAGGGAGTTGGAGAGGTTTATCTTCTTGATTGCAAAAATACTATGGACCAAGAGTAGGATTTAAGTGTGGATAAATATTTATGGTTAAATGTTGTGTATATGAAGTTACGTTCTTTAGGTGCTGGAAAGTGGCATTGCTTCACTGGTCAAGTTGAACCAGCTACCTATTTGGGAGAAGTTGGAGTTTAATATGAAACTGTTGATGTGTAGTGGTAACAGTGACAGTAGCACCACCTTTTAGATTTTACCCTTGTGATAGGGGACCTTTATTACAATTCTCCTTCAGATGGAGTTTATGTGCAATGACTATGTACACTATATATACAAAAGTATGTGGACACCCCTTCAAATTAGTGGATTCGGCTATTTCAACCACACCCGTTGCTGACAGGTGTATAAAATCGAGCACACAGACATGTAATCTCCATAGAAAAACATTGGCAGTAGAATGGCCTTACTGAAGAGCTCAGTGACTTTCAATGTGGCAGCGTCATAGGATGCCACCTTTCCAACAAGTCAGTTTGTCAAATTTCTACCCTGCTAGAACTGTCCTGGTCAACTGTAAGTGCTGTTATTGTGAAGTGGAAACGCCTAGGAGCAACAACGGTTCAGCCGCGAAGTGGTAGGCCATACAAGCTCACAGAATGGACCGCTGAAGCATGTAGCGTTTAAAAATAACCTGTCATCCGTTGCACCACTCAATACCAAGTTCCAAACTGCCTCTGGAAGCAATGTCAGCACAAGAACTGTTCGGACCTTCGTTAAATGGGTTTCCGTGGCCAATGAGCCTTAGATCACCATGCGCAGTGTTAAGGGTCGGCTGGAGTGGTGTGAAGCTTGCCACCATTGGACTCGGTGGAAATGTGTTCTCTGGAGTGATGAATAACGCTTCACTATCTGGCAGTCCGACAGACGATTCTCAGTTTGGAGGATGCCAGGAGAATGCTACCTTCCCAAATGCATAATGCCAACTGTCAAGTTTGATGGAGGAGGAATAATGGTCTGGGGCTGTTTTTCATGGTTCGGGCTAGGCCCCTTAGTTCCAGTGAAGGGAAATCTTTACGCTATAGCATACAATTACATTCTAGACGATTCTGTGCTTCCAACTTTGTGGTGATGACAGTTTGGGGAAGGCCCTTTCCTGTTAAAGCATGACAATGCCACCGTGCACAAAGTGAGGTTCATACAGAAATGGTTTGTCGAGATCGTTGTGGAAGAACTTGACAGGCCTGAACAGAGCCCTGACCACAACCCCATCGAACACCTTTGGGATGAATTGGAACACCGACTGCGAGCCAGGCCTAATTGGGGGGGCGGCAGGTGGCCTAGTGGTTAGAGCGTTGGGCCGGTAACCGGAAGGTTGCTGGGCCGGTAACCCCGAGCTGACAAGGTAAAAATCTGTCATGCTGCCCCTGAGCAAGGCAGTTAACCCACTGTTCCCCGGGCGCCGAAGTCGTAGATGTCGATTATGGCAGCCCCCCGCACCTCTGATTCAGAGGGATTGGGTTAACTGCGGAAGGCACATTTCAGTTGAATGCATTCCCTTCCCTTTCCCTTTAAAAGAAAATTACAAATATATTGCCCAACCTCACTAATGCTCTTGTGGCTGAATGGAAGCAAGTCCCCGCAGCAATGTTCCAACATCTAGTGGAAAGCCTTCCCAGAAGAGTGGAAGCTTTTAAAGCTGCCCATGATTTTGGAATAAGATTTTTGACAAGCAGGTGTCCATATACTTTTGGTCATGTAGTGTATCATTCATTGAAATGTATGCTACGCTCTTGGAAACCAAACAACACGGGGGGGGATTGTATTATCTGAATGGAGGGCGATATTGGAGGCTCTGCAACTATCTTGTTCAAACCTCAGTCTTTGTACCAAAACAAACGTGTATCTTGTGGTAGTCTTTGCCGCTCTGTGCTAAACACTCAGATTCAGAGTCTCATGGTTATCATGGACTTTATCTGCATCCCCCTCCCAGAAATGACAAGGCCTAGCATTCTAGCACTGTTATTGTTTATATTGTACACCATGCAAGGGCAGCTTGACTTGGGAGGGGAGCGACTAAAGGGAATTTTCTGATGTGTAAACCGATATTTATTTTTAGAATTGGTTAAATGTGGGTCTGGGTTAAGGTAAGGGTCCGTTTTAGATTTGGCTAGTCGGTTTGCACATCAGAAAAGTCCATTTAGTCTCACCCACTTAGCTGACCATTCAGTAAGAGGATGTGTTTCCTGATGACAGTTCTTCTGCTGGCCTCTCTTCAGTATGAGAGGAGCGATTCTACTGTATATCTCTGATGCAATTAAGTGTTCATAAGCTGAAGAACGTGGTTTCCACTATGCTATAACTGATATTGTCAATTATGCAAACGTGGATGCAAAGACAACAAAATGTTCCGATTCATAATTCCTAAGGCACGCGATCTATGGATGTGGTATTCCTTTTTAAAAAGATTGTAGTGTACTCACTTGCTGTACATGCACAGCATTCAATATCTTAGACATGCACTATTGATACATCAGAAATACTGTAACGTTTTTACCTTTGGTCATTATTTGTATTCTTAGTATTATTATTGGAGTAATAACTTGGACTAATATTTTTTGACTCTGTTTCTGTCTCTCTGTTTCTGTCTCTGTTTCTCACACTCAAATGAAGCAATAGTCTGGATAAAAAGACCAAGTGCCTTTGTTTCTTTCAGTATTAATTTGGCCATTGAGAGACTTACCTGGTAAACGTGTAGGCTTGTTTGTCAAACATGATCTGCTCTGTTGGCTGTGTTTACACAGGCAGCACAATTCTGATATTTTTCCCAATTAGAGGCAAGATGGCTTATCTGATTGGTCAAAAAAAACAATTAATCAGATAAGCTATCTTGCCTATATTTGGGCAAAATATCAGAATTGGGCTGCCTGTGTAAACGCAGCCGTAGACACTAAAATATATCGAACCCTGTAACTTCACTGTTTTCTTTCCTTTGTAATTTATATAATGTGCACTACCAAACTTAACCAGTGACTGACTAGGTTTAGTTAAACCCACAAAACGTTTTTTTATTCAGCTTTGTACTGTTTTGACAAAACTATAAGATTTGTTATAATTGTGTTTTAAACCTTACTATCAACGTTTTTTTTGTCCATATTTGATCAATAAATTTTTGAATATCAGATTCTCCGTTCCTTGACTTTGTTCTTTGAGTCATTGCTGCCACCTACTGGCTCGTTTCTCCATCACGGGCTTCTCATCGGGACATGTACGGTAACTTCTCTGTTTGCTTTAGTGGCGAATAGCTGGTTGTCTGTTTATCTGGCTGTCGGTTACATTTAGCTGTTCTTTGGTCTGTCCTGCAATTCATAACAATTTCGCTGGTATTTAGTCTAAATGGACGGGGATATTTGTGCTACCGCTACGGCCACCACACCACCTGACTCCGACCCAACGCGGAAGCGCCGAGTGCACGGTATGTTGAAGCTCTATTATGGGTTGAACGAGGAAGGAAAGACCGTGGATCAAGCAGAGTCGATGAATCCTTGCGATATAAACGGCACGCATTTCGATCCTGAGGTTTATCTCAATAAGGTAAAATCCAATTTCTGTGTCTGGATGCGACACATATAGTTAGCTATTCTTTGACCATAAGACAACAAATGAAATCCAGAGGCAAACGATTGTATGTACAAGAGCCAATGCCAACTGCTTATCTGGCATTGGTGTCAGTCACTCAGGTAGTACAGTCGCTCAGTGATGTCTGTTAGTTGTCTTGTCTTCAAAACTGACCTTCATGTCATTGGTGGCTGCAGCTTAGGAGAGAATGTTCCCTTGGAGAGCTGATGGACCAGGAGAGCTGCATGGTGAAGCAGATCCGCTCCTTGGACAGTGACATGCAGACATTGGTGTATGAGAACTACAACAAGTTCATCTCTGCCACAGGTAAGCAAATCGGGGACAGTGTAGGCAGTGCATTGGATATCATGTTATTACATTGGATCATGTTTGCGTCACTCACTGTTCAGTATACATACCATGTAATGAATGAATGCCCTCATCTCCTCCCACTAGACACAATCAGAAAAATGAAGAATGATTTTAAGAAGATGGAGGACGAAATGGACTGTCTCTCTACTAACATGGCTGCTATCACAGAGTTCAGTGCACACATCAGTGGGACTCTTCAGGACCAGCATGCACAGATAACCAAACTGTCAGGTTTGTAATGAAACCTGTGGTGACACGCCTCCATCGCCTGAAATAAACTAAATAACAAATCGTATTTGTTGGTCATATACCTATCATTGTCAGATTACTTGTTCAAACTTTTCCTCTCCCTCCCCCCACCCAGGAGTCCACACTCTCCTTCGAAAGCTGCAGTTCCTGTTTGAGCTGCCTGCCAGGCTGAATAAGTGTCTGGAGCTGCAGGCTTATTCCCAGGCGGTGAGCTCCCATCGTCGTGCCCGCTGCGTGCTGCAGCAGTACAGCCACATGCCCTCCTTCAGGGGCATCCAGGATGACTGTAATGCCATCATGGACAAGCTGGCACAGGAGCTTAGGCAGAAGTTCAGGTAGGAGAAGTAGTCACTTGTGGAAAGATTCTGCGTGCAAACCGAGAGAATCTGTCGGGACTGAATGGGATGCTAGGATAACGAGCAGCAGTAGATCCGGTGTTTGGTTTTTCCTCACTGGCGATTTGGACAAATCATGATTTCACAGGTGTTCACATCATTTGAATTTCAGAAGGGAAGGGGACATTCGGCCCCTAAATTGCAAAGAGAAAGGGTGGAGATCCTCGTTCCGCTCCTTCTAGCATTTCTTGATCTCTTCTCTTAACATGTATGGACCCAGAACTTAATGGAGAAGCTGACCAATTACCTGAGACTTTAGTTCTGTGTTAACTGAGATTAGTATGGCTGCAAAACAAGGTTCTTTGAATTTTCATTTCTAGTTCATATTCTATAGTAATAATACATTATGCCTCTGCATGGATGCCTTACCTCTGCTAGGTGTTGACTGTGTTTGCAGAGATGGAGGTTCGAGTGCGAAGGACCTTTCAGAGTGTGTGGAGCTTCTGCTGCAGCTGGATGAGCCAGCAGAGGAACTGTGTGACAAGTTCCTGATCCACGCCCAGTCACGACTGGAAGCAAACCTCCGAGGACTGGAGGCGGAGCTAAGACCACCATTGTCCTCTGGACCCACATCAGTGATAGATCCCTCCATTGGCCCTGCCCGCAGACTGTCAGCTGCACCCACTGCTGGATCTCCCGCTGACCCCACCTTTCCAGGCAATCCCTTCCTCTCTCCCAGCTCAAGGACTGATATTCTGGAATTCATAGACAGAGGTTGCAATGAATTCGTCAGCAGCCTTTGCTTGGCCATTGCCTCGTACCAAGAGTTGTTTGTCAACCGTCCGCAAGAGGGTAATCTGGCCTCCAAAAACATCCCCCATATGGCTATTGGCAAGCTGCATGCTTTCGTGGATGCCCTGGCCACCTGCTACTTCTCGCTGGTGGAGAGGAGGATACAGGAGGAGAAAAGTGTTGGAGACAACTCTCTTCTGGTCCGGGCTCTGGACCGTTTCCACCGCAGGCTCCAGGCCGTAGCCAAACTGCTGCCTGGGTCTGCTGTGCCCAGCCAAGGGACTGAGATCGTGGTGCGAGCAGCCAGGGAGAGGATCAAGCAGTACCTGGCAGCCCTGCAGAGCTTCTACCTAGACAGCCTGAGAGACGTGAGGCAGGCCCTAGCAGCCCCTCGGCTGGGTGGAAGCTCAGCTGGAGGTGGCTCTCATCTGGCGGGACCAGCCACTGGGAAAGATGCTCCCGCCAGCCTGCCAGAGCTCCTCTCCTCTCTGTCTGCCTCCATTCTCAATCAGATCAAGTCAGTGCTGGCATCAGTGCACCTCTTCACCGCAAAGGACATCACCTTCTCCAATAAGCCTTACTTCAAGGTGAAATTAATACTGATGCTTTTGTGGGTTAGTTGTATCCCTCAGTTTGTGAGTTGCTCTGATAGTATGCCTTATTTTCTGAATTTGGTATGCTATTTATTTCATTGACAACTCTCTTTCACCTCTCTATTTCAGGGGGAGTTTTGCAGCCAGGGTGTGCGTGAGAGCCTTGTGGTTAACTTCATTAAGTTTGTGTGCCAGTCCTCACGTCAGTTCTGTGAGAGTGCGGGAGACAGGGGCGGCTCTACACCCCCTGCCCTCCTACTGCTGCTGTCACGCCTCTGCCTGAACTATGAAACCTCCACCATCACCTATATCCTCACCCTCACAGACGAGCAGTTCCTCGTGCAGGTAAATATGCCAATGAGACTCTGAACACTTCTTCAATGCTGTTGATGGGAATGTAAGAATATCTGTCCAAATAATAGGTCCTCTTTAGTCATGAGAAATGTGTATCACATGCTGTTATATCCTCTTGTTTCTCTCGTTTTCACAGCATCGCTCTCCTGTAACTGCAGTCGCAGCTTTATGTGGAGAGGCCAGAGAGGCAGCACAGAAGCTACTGAACCATTATGTTAAGGTAAAGTGCCTTCAGAAAGTATTCACACCCCTTGACTTTTTCCACGTTTTGTTATATACAATACCGTATAATGTCAAAGTGGAATAATGTTTGACATTTTTACTAATTCATTAAAAATGAAAAGCTGAAATGTGTAGCTCAGTAGAGCATGGCACTTGCAACGCCATGGTTGTGGGTTCGATTCCCACAGGGGACCAGTATGAAAATGTATGCACTCACTACTGTAGGTCGCTCTGGATAAAAGCGTCTGCTAAATGACTAACATGTAAAAATGTTAAGTCAGTAAGTATTCAACCCCTTTATTATGGTAAGCCTAAATAAGTTCAGGAGTAAACATTTTCTTAACAAGTCACATAATAAGCTGCATGGACTCATTCTGTGTGCAATAATAGTGTTTAACATGATTTTTGAATGACTACCTCATCTCTGTGCTCCGCACTTACAAGGTCCCTCAGTCGAGCAGTGAATTTCAAACACAGATTCAACCACAAAGATCAGGGAGGTTTTCCAATGCCTCGCAAAGAAGGGCACCTATTGTTAAAAATAAAAAGCAGACATTGAATATCCCTTTGAGCATGGTGAAGTTATTAATTACACTTTGGATGGTGTATCAATACACCCAGTCACTACAAGCGTGCTTCCTAGCTCAGTTGCCAGAGAGGAAGGAAACCGCACAGGGATTTCAACATGAGGCCAATGGTGACTTTAAAACAGTTAGAGTTTAAGGGCTGTGGTAGGAGAACATTGTAGTTACTCTACAATACTAACCTAATTGACATAGTGAAAAGAAGGAGTTCTGTACAGAATAAAACTATTCCAAAACATGCATCCTGTTTTCAACAACAAAAAGCAATTAACTTTTTGTCCTGAATACAAAGTTATGTTTTGGGCAAATACATCACATTACTCAGTACCACTCTCCATATTTTTAAGCATGGTGGTGTTGGGTGCATCATGTTATGGGTATGCTTGCAATCGTTAAGGACTGGGGAGGTTTTCAGGATAAAAAATAAATGTAATGGAGCTAAGCACATGCAAAATCCTAGACTAAAACCTGGTTCAGTCTGCTTTCCACCAGACACTGGGAGATGAATTCACCTTTCAGCAGGACAATAACCTAAAACACAAGGACAAATCTACACTGGAGTTGCTTACCAAGAAGACAATGAATGTTCCTGAATGGCTGAGTTACAGTTATGATTTAAATCTGCTTGAAAATCTATGGCAAAACCTGAAAATGGTTGTGTAGCAATGATCAACAACCAATTTGAGGTTGAAGAATTTTGAAAATAATTTGTAAATATTGTACAATCCAGGTGTCAAAGCTCTTAGAGACTTACCCAGAAAGACTCACAGCTGTAATCGCTGCCAAAGGTGATTCGAACATGTATTGACTCAGGTTGTGAATACTTCTGAACATTTCTGAAAATACGTTTTGACCTCATTATGGGGTATTGTGTGTAGATGGGTGAGAAAAAAACATATATTTAATCAATTTTGAATTCAGGCAGTAACACAACAAAATGTGGAATAAGTCAAGGGGTAGGAATACTTTCGGAAGTACACATTTTCCCACTTTACCAACAAATTACTATTGCTGCGACTGGCCATTTCAGGCCTATTTCTTCTATTTCAATGCTGACCCCTTCTCTCTTGTTGTGGATAGGTTCAGGGCCTGATCATATCCCAGATGCTGAGAAAGAGTGTGGAGACACGAGACTGGGTCAACACTATCGAGCCACGGAACGTCCGTGCTGTGATGAAAAGAGTGGTGGAGGACACCACCTCTATTGATGTGCAGGTAATGTCCGTTATCTATATAAAACCCTTTGGCATGTAGGAAAACTGTAATCACTGTATAAATGTGAGTGGACAAAAGCATCATCAGTGCTAGGAATCTAAACAGCTTTACTCCCTCCCCTGATCTCTCTCCTTGTGTTTCCCTACAGGTGGGTCTTCTCTATGAGGAGGGGGTGAGGAAAGCCCACAGCAGTGACTCCAGCAAAAGGACCTTCTCTGTCTACAGCGGCTCTAGGCAGCAAACCCGCTACGCCCCCAGCTACACACCCAGGTACCATAACTACAGTCGCCTACCACACAACCCTTTCATAACAACATAATACATTAACACTGCATCACAATGTGTGGATGTTTAGCAGAGGCAGGATCAGTCTAATGTTAGTATGATGGCTATCTTTCCTAATGGCTTATGAACGGTTTTTGTCTCCCTGCAGTGCTGCTATGGATACCAATCTCCTGAGTAATATACAAAAGCTCTTTTCTGAGCGGATCGACATCTTCAGTCCTGTGGAGTTTAACAAGGTGGGTAGGGAGGGATCACAGAGCTCTGGTAGCTGAGGGCCTAGAGTAGGGTTCTTCAACTGTTAGCTCGCTGCCCACCTATGAGTAGCTCGCAAAGCAATTCTAAAAGTACAGGCAATTTTTTTTCAGGTGTTCCGTCGCAAACTGTCATAAACATAAAGCTCCCGGCTACTATCCAATCAAAGCAACATTGACATTATCCCACCCCTGTTTAGCGCCTCTTGGCTTTAAAATCCAAATGGAACACAATATCTGCCAATTAATTTGCAGCAATATTGCATTTCTGTCTGTTTGGTGCGTGCATTTGTCTATGCTCACTCCGTAAGTAGCCAGTTAGCGATGATAACATTTGAGAAGGTCGTTGACTGCAAAGTAGGCTTACCTGACAGATATCATAATTATTTGTATCAATTGGGTGGCCATTGTTTTTGCAAACTCAGCCATGACATGTTGCAGCAGTAGGCCTAACAGAAACATTGCTAGACTGAGCAATGAAATGCACAATTAAAGGGGAATTACACTCAAATCAAACATTGTTATTTTAATTTTTTCAGACATTAAAATTGGTCTTCGGATGTGATTTGAGAATTGACATGGACTCAGAACATCCATTTTCATTGTTTCTCTATAAGTAATTGTAATATGGAGAGTTTATAAAAAATAAAAAAAAATAAAAAGGGAAGAAAATCCAAAACCAGGGAAAATAAAACAGAACTGAATTCTGGAAAATACAATAGAAAATGTTATGGGGCCCCTTAGAGGTGTTTATTAACCATTATTTTACCAGAAAACAGAAAACACATATCTTTTACAAGGACCTGGTGAAGAGTTGCAGGGTAGAGGAGAAGAGAAGAATGTGCCTATTTGAAAGCTATAAAAAAAAATGAGTAACATTTTTTTTAAAGTAGCTTTCATGCTAGAAATGTTGGAGACCCCTTGCGTAGAGACTGTCTCTTACACCCCCCAATTTGACAGTCTTAATCTCCTCTCTCAGGTCTCTGTGTTGACAGGAATCATAAAGATCAGTCTGAAGACGTTCCTGGAGTGTGTCCGCTTGCGTACCTTTGGTCGTTACGGCCTGCAGCAGATCCAGGTTGACTGCAACTACCTGCAGATGTATCTGTGGCGCTTCGTCTCCGATGAAAACCTGGTCCACTTCCTACTTGACGAGATTGTGGGCAGCACTGCCCACCGCTGCCTGGACCCCGCTCCCATGGAGCAGAGCGTGATTGAGGTCATCTGTGAGAGAGGTTAAAGGCCAGAGGTCACATTGGTTGAGGAACTGGTGAATTGTGATGGTGAAATTGAAGAGTGTGTAACAGGTTAAAACCAACAAAATACCTTGAAGTTAACTGAACATTGAAGATTGGACGAAGAGGGCTTTTACTTGATACTCTCGATTCCCATGATGTAAATGTGGGACAGGAGGGGGATTGAGGTTACCGTACTATGAATGTTATTATGAATGATGTTTGGGTGGGATGCATCTATATTAATTTGATTAGTAATTACAAACATCATATGGTAATATGAATTTAATTTAAAAAATCTAACTCATAAACGGATATAAAGCAGAGTTGCGCCTCCTGCCTTCAAGGACATGTGATCTCAATTTGCACACTTAATTCTGCAATTTAAATTCAAGGACATGTGATCTCAATTATTTGTATTTCTCTTGTTTTCCCTTTGCACACTTATTCTTACAATTTAAATTAGAATAATTATGTTACAATTAATAATCTCTGTAAAGTATGTTATATAAAGTGTCAGTATTCTAAGTAATAACTTTGTGTTTCAATTAATTTTGAATCATGATTGATTAATCATCATACTTTGAATCAATTATGGAAATAATGTTTGCGTAGGTGTTGCGTGAGTCCTTTTCACGTCATAAGCAAGAGTCCCGTCTCTAGCAACCAATAAGAGCGCTGTAGAGTAAAAAGGTGTACATTAAATTTGACCATCATTTTTCTCGGCCCTATGATATATGTGGTTACCGCCCCAGCGTAAATTTGATTGGTTTAACGCTCCCCTCTCCATGCTCTTCTGATGACCATGGCTTAATCCCATTGGTTTAGAGATGGGTCATGTCAGGGGGGTAGCTTTGGGGCAGTTCTACGCACGCGTTCTTATCGTCGCACTGTACTTGTTGTTTGGCGTGAGTATACATGAGGAATAAAGGTGAGTGACGCTATAAATTATGCGATGTTGGAAAAAAACATTTTAATATTGTTGGTTTACGTCCAACGCAAAAATGTTCTCTTTTGCTGTTATCTATTAATGCGCATGTAATTGTTTTTCTGTGATGTAACCTGTCTATGTTGTAGTATCTGTCTACATTGTGTAATTCAACCGAATCGTATCCTCGTTACGCTAGAGAATATCTATATTGGCAGAGTTATGTTTTTATTTCTCAACATCAACAATAAAGTAGAACATTATAGTAGTCACTATAGTCTATACTAGTCTAGTTCATTCAGAGAATATGAGATAAAGGTCTTTATTGCTGCCTATACACATTTGTCTTGAGCGTGCACTCTACCAGTGTCCTCATTTTAACATTTTCACAGGAGACAGATAATGAAGTTCAACAAACAAAAATCCCCACAAGCAGAAAAGGAATTTGGGGGGACTTTGGGTGAGTCGAAGTTTGTTTGCTTTATTAAAAAGAAAACACATTTTGCATGTTCAGTTTAAATAGGCATATTGCAATCCCATCTCCCACCCATTCTCTTCTCTACCAACTTCACTTCCTTGGTCTCTCTTCCTCTTCTCCCTTGAAGGTGCCACCTGTATCCCTGTCTTCTTGCCCCTGACGGTACTTTACCTGCTCTGTGTATGTCGCTCCCCTGTGGCCAGCGTGCTCCAGTGGCCCCCTGTCCTGCCCCCCACAGCCCAGCTATGGGACCCCCTGGCCCCTGTTCTCATACTGGGCTGGATGGCCCTCCAGAGCTTCTTTTACCTGCTGCCTATGGGGAAGGTGAGACGAGCTGTTAATTATGAATACCTTTGAGTTCTGGAGTCCTTGTCACGTTGTCATGTGAGGTTCGGCTGATACACATATCTCTGTCTTACCTGCAGGTGTCTGAGGGGATGGTGCTAAAAGATGGCTCGAGACTCAAGTACCCCATAAACGGTATTGTAGGGTTGGCGGGTGCAGAAATAAAGCTTTGAAGTAGTGTGTTCCAATGTGTACAGTTTCAATTTTAGGCAGGTTTAATTTGAGCTGGGTGTGAAGAGTTAACTGGTTATGTTTTCCTTTAATTTACTGCAGGTGTCATTGACCTTGAGCTATGCAGGCCATTAGTCCACAATGATTTATCTTGTTGCAAGCTACTCAGTCCAAACTCAACCATTTTTTTTAATGATTCCTTCTCCCAACTAATTATCTATTGTATCTATCCCTCCCACCTGCTCCCTCGCCCTTTCTAGCTCTGTTTCTATCTTTCTCTATTTCGCTCTCCCTCTACAGGTTTTCATGCCCTTTGCATCACAGCTGTGCTGTTGACATTGTCACTATGGCTGGGGATGCCTCTGGGGTATCTCTTTGAGCTGTTGTTGCCCCTGGCAGTGTGTGCTATTGGGGTGTCATTCATCCTCTCCCTCTACCTCTACATATGCTCCTTCTGGGCCCCTCACCATGCCCTCGCCCAGGGGGGAAACACAGGTAAGGGTGATGCAGGATTAGAGAAGTAACATAAAATATCAAGTAAACAACATACATCAAAATGTATTAGAGGTTTTCCTGTATAGGCTCACGCCTGCTATATGTCACACAGGAAACCCCCTGTATGATTTCTTTATGGGACGAGAGCTGAACCCACGGATTGGAAGCTTTGATCTGAAATATTTTTGTGAGCTGAGACCAGGTCTGATTGGCTGGGTGAGTGGAAATGGAGCAAGGGTGACTAGATTATATGAAGTAAAATACAATTGTGTTGATATATATATAAAAAAATCTGATCGAACATACTCTCTTCCAATTAGGTGGTGATTAACTTCGGGATGCTAATGAAAGAGGTGGAGCTACGGGACTCTGCCTCCCTGGCCATGATACTGGTCAACAGCTTCCAGCTGCTCTACGTGGCGGATGCTCTGTGGAATGAGGTGAGAGGACAGTCCACAGGAATAGCTAGGAAATAACAGTGGTATAGCAGCGGTAACAGTGATGCCAATTGAATGTGTTGTGATGTTACACTGCAGATGTATATTGAGCCCTAAAATTCATTTCATTTCTGCAGTGCTGTATGTTTCATTTGACAGTGGAATATATTTTGACTGATGCTCTCTCTGTGATGTTGCAGGAGGCTGTGCTGACCACCATGGACATAGTGCATGATGGCTTTGGGTTTATGTTGGTCTTTGGGGACCTGGCCTGGGTTCCCTTTACGTACAGCCTGCAAGCTGCCTTCCTGGTCGTGCACCCACAGTCCCTCAGTCTTCTAGGAGCCACCGCTATAGTCACATTGAATGGTAAATCATGTTTCAAGATGTGGGGTGGGGAAGTGTGCATTCTTCTCTTAAAGATTTGTTATATTTGTTTGTCCCCTTATTAATGGAATGTATTTTATCTCTTCTTGTCATTAGGTGCTGGGTATTATATCTTCAGAAAATCAAACTCCCAGAAGAACCAATTCAGACGGGACCCTACGCATCCCAGTGTTGCAAGTCAGTATTCAACTTCTTGATTCGATTTCCTGTCATGGCAACTTACACACGTTTTGAATTAATACACTTTTCTTAAATCAGTTTAACAGTTTTGAGAGGATAGATAGAATTGGGCCATCTCTCTGATGACATCTTTATTACTGGCTGTTTCAAATTTTGTTTTCCATAATGGAACAAAGTACATAATGAATACAGTGGAAGGTAGGAGGCACCACAGAGTAGAATCTGGCCCCAACAGAAAGAGCAGTCGGAGTGTGAATAATTTGCAGTCTGATCTCTCTCAAATGGGGCGGCACACCGCTACCGCCTAGTGGTTAGAGTGTTGGACTAGTAACCGAAAGGTTGCAAGATCGAATCCCCGAGCTGACAAGGTGAAAAGCTGTCGTTGAACAAGGAAGTTAAACCCACTGTTCCTAGGCAGTCATTGAAAATTCGAATTTGTTCTTAACTGACTTGCCTAGTTAAATAAAGGTAATGCCACGTCCAAAACGAAATAAAAATATATATAATCTTCCCCCGTGCCTGTAGACCTGGAGACTATTGCCACAGCAACTGGGAAGCGCCTTTTGGTGTCTGGCTGGTGGGGCCTCGTACGCCATCCTAACTACCTAGGAGACCTTCTCATGGCCCTGGCATGGTCTCTGCCGTGTGGTAAGTACAGATCAAATAGACCCTCTCTGCATCCAGCCGGCACGTGTCCATAACCAGTGGCTGTACCTGAACAGTGCTACTGACTATACAGTGCCTTCGAAAAGTATTCAGACCCCTTGACTTTTTCCACATTTTGTTACATTGCAGCCTTATTCTAAAATGGATAAAAAATACATACAATACCCCATAGTGACAAAGCAAAAACAGTTTTTTGACATTTTGGTACATTTTTTACAACTAACAAAACTGATATCTTATTTACATAGGAATTCAGACCCTTTACTCAGTACTTTGTTGAAGAACCTTTGGCAGTAATTACAGCCTCGAGTCTTCTTGGGTATGATGCTACAAGCTTGGCACACCTGTATTTAGGGAGTTTCTCCCATTCTTCTCTGCAGATCCTCTCAAGCTCTGTCAGGTTGGATGGGGAGCGTCACTGCACAGCTATTTTCAGGTCTCTCCAGACATGTTCGATCTGGTTCAGGTCCGGGCTCTGGCTGGGCCACTCAAGGACATTCAAAGACTTGTCCCAAAGCCCTTCCGGCATTGTCTTGGCTGTGTGCTTAGGGTCGTTGTCCTGTTGGAAGGTGAATCTTCGCCCCAGTCTGAGGTCCTGAGCGCTCTGGAGCAGGTTTTCATCAAGGCTCTCTCTGTACTTTGCTCCGTTCATCTTTCCCTCGATCCTGACTAGTCTCCCAGTCCCTGCCGCTGATAAACATCCCCACAGCATGATACTGCCACCACCATGCTTCACTGTAGGGATGGTGCCAGTTTTCCTCCAGACGTGACGCTTGTCATTCAGGCCAAAGAGTTCAATCTTGGTTTCATCAGGCCAGAGAATCTTGTTTCTCATGTTTTGAGAGTCTTTATGTGCCTTTTGGCAAACTCCACGCGAGGTGTCGTGTGCCTTTGACTGAGGAATGGCTTCCTTCTGGCTACTCATAAATCATAAAGGCATGATTGATGGAGTGCTGCAGAGATGGTTGTCTTTCTGGAAGGTTCTTCAATCTCCACATAGGAACTCTAGAGCTCTGTCAGAGTGACCATTGGGTTCTTGGTTACCTCCTTGACCAATGCACTTCTCCCCCCATTCCTAATTTTTGCCGTGTGGCCAGCTCTAGGAAGTCTTGGTGGTTCCAAACTTTTTCCATCGAAATGATGGAGGCCACTGTGTTCTTGGAGACCTTCAATGCTGCAGAAATGTTTAGGTACCCTTCCCCAGATCTGTGCCTCGACACAATCCTGTCTCTGAGCTCTACGGACAAGTCCTTTGACCTCATGGCTTGGTTTTTGCTCTGACATGCACTGTCAACTGTGGGACCTTATAAAGACAGGTGTGTGCCTTTCCAAATCAATAGAATTTACCACATGTGGACTCCAAGTTGAAACATCAAGGATGATCAATGGAAACAGGATGCACGTGAGCTCAATTTGAGTCTCGTAGCAAAGGGTCTGAATACTTATGTAAATAAGGTATCTGTTTTATATTTTTAATACTTTTGCAAAAATGTCTAAACCTGTTTTTGCTTTGTTATTATGGGGCATTGTGTGTAGATTGCTGAGGATTAAAAAAAAATCAATTTTAGAATACGGCTGTAACGTACCAAAATGTCAAGGGGTCTGAATACTTTCTGAAGGCACTGTATTCTGATATCATGTACTGTATGTCTTGTTCCAGGATTCAACCATCTTCTACCTTACTTTTATGTTGTGTACTTCACTGTCCTGTTGATTCACCGAGAGGCCCGTGATGAGAGGCACTGCAGGGCCAAGTATGGCCTGGCATGGGACAGCTACTGCAGGCGTGTGCCCTACAGGATCTTCCCCTATATCTACTGAGCTAAGCTCGACCGAAGCAGTCAGGGCAGAGCCGTGGCCCGGGAGCATGCAAGGGATGTACACTGCATATGATAGCCAGCTGTGTTGTATAAAGTGCACTTTCTGAACCTCAACAGACTAGACTGAACAAATACTACTGAAATACTGTCTTTTCACTGTCATAATGAATATGTACTTTATACGTGATGACTGTGGAGAAAATGGCACTTCTGACTATATAAACTGTCCAGACAAGCTGACAGTTTGGCCCAGCAGCTTTACCAGTTGTTCACAGTAGTGATGTCTTTCTAGTGAGTCTCAAGCATGATCAATCTTGAGCATTAGCTTTCATACTGATCTTTCCATTCTTCCTCAAGATTGGACACTATGGGCTGGTTTCCCAGACACAAATTAAGCCTAGTCCTGGACTAAAAAGCATGCTCAATGGGTAATCTCCATTTAAAGTGCATTTTAGCCCAGGAGTAGGCTTAATCTCTGTCCAGGAAACCAGCCCTACACTTTATTTCAAATGAGTCACATGTCAGTAACTGTGGTGTATTAGCACTGATCTGAAAGATATTCAAATGATCAGGAAAATGTATGCATGTATTGAAATGGTCATGTTGGACGATATTTGGATAGTGACAGAGTGTTAGCCTGTTTCTTTAATATTTCAAAACTGAAATTGAAGCCTTAACTTTATTGCATAACTTTGTTGTGAATTTTTACAACAAAAGAAACCCAATAAACAATAGAAATTGCAGTCAGAATAAATGTTTACAAAATTGTATACAAACAAATAATACCAGTCTGGCCCTGAATTTGAATTGAAAATAAGATGGGTAAATATGAGTCTCTTTATTAACTGTTATAGAATACTAAAACATTCTCAATCAACACATCCTTCACTTTTCTTCCGTTCTTCCAGCGTTCTTCAACTCTTCTCCAAAGCACTCATCTCATCCTCCCTCTTCCTGTGCTCTCTCCATAACTCAGCAGCCAGTCTTCTCACCTCCTGGGTATTGTCAGACCCCCAAGCTTGAAAGAACTCACATTTATTCCCAGCCAGGAAATACTTATTTCTCATATCCCCTTCGGGCAGAGCTGGCCTGGGATAGCACAGTACGGAGTTGTCTCAAAGCTGCCAAGCAATATCCAACATCATTCTGCTTACTTCTCCCAGTCAGAATATGAGCCACGGATTCCACAGCTCTGGCTGGGGTCCTCTCGGTCAAAATAACCCCCTGGACAAAATGGCTGCCTCGCCTCCCTGCAGGGCCCCCCGAAGGGAGCTGAACACCCTGCCTGAGCTCAGAGCCTCAGACACAGTCAGAACCATCTGGCAGAACTCCTGTGTTAGGTCTGACTCGATGTCACCATTGATCAGGCATAGGGCGAAGGTGTTGCCAAACAGAGCATTGACCAAGCCATTGCAACAAGAGGGGTTGGATGGATGGGAAGACCAGGAGCTCAGTGGGATTTTGTCATTGACTGGAGGCACATTAGAGGTTGATTTTGTCCCCTTGGCCTTCCTCACCTCCTTTCTGTGTTTACCCTTTCTCTGTCCCTGCTCTTTCACTGATTTACCCACACTCAAGTCCTTCCCCAGAATCCTTGACTTCGATATCCGCGATGACCACAATTTGACTTTTAGACTCTTTCTTCACAACTGGATGAACATGCCCCTTCTGTCCTTTATCATCTGTCTTCACTGCTTCTCTTGTACTGCTCCCTGCCTGTCCTGCGGTATCATCTCCTCCAGTAGCTCCATCTGGGCTTTTCCCCCTCCTTGCGCTGCTCCCACTAGGGTTTCCACAGGGGGACCAGAGCACCTACAGCCCCACCCTTCACCAGATTCCTAAACTTCTCCTCCTGGCTGCTCAACAGGTCCCACAGTGCCTCTTCAGAGAAAGCAGCGATATTCAGCCTGGAGAGCCTGTCAGAAAGTCCAGCTCCTCACTGTCTTCAAACCCCTTCTCCATGTACTCCAATATTTGCAGCGACCACCTGCACTGCTTCTTCATCCTCGTCTCCTAACTATTTGAGTTTGGTTAAAATGTTTTTAATCTCCTCCACACTCACTTCCCTAGATGACTGAATTTCTGCTAACCTGGAGAGGAGCTCTATAACCTGTGCTCTTTCCTTTGTCTCCTCACTACCTCCCATTTTCTCCTCAACAGCCTTTAAAACACTCTCCATCCCTCCCTCTGTCCCATGTTTCAGCCTAAGCAGAATATCCTGCATCTTATTCCTCCCCCCACTCTCTGTATCTCCCATTTGTAAAGCTTCTGTAAAACAAATTCCTTATAGAATTCCTCTGAGCACACGGAATGATTTGTAGTGCGGTAGTATTCCAGTCCACAGTTAGGTTCATTGTATCGTGGACAGGTATAGCAAGAGGGTTTGGATAAGCACAGCCTGCACACTTTGCTTTGTGGTATCTGTATGATCAGCATCTCCATTCTCTTTCCCTGCAGCTGGTGTCAAATCACTGTTATTGGTGATTACTCTGGCAGGAAGTTCGATTCCATCTCTAGTGATAGTATCAGACTCCATGTCAGTCCATTCGGTGCTGATCCCTTGGTCCAATGTCAGTCAGTAATTTCCTCACAGATGGAGGGATTATCTAAGTATTGGATTCATTATTTTGGGTGGGCAAATGAGTGTCTAATTCTGATTGCATAATGTTGAGTGAAACGATGAACGTCCAATTTGCCTGGAAGGAAAGATATTTTTGCATCCGAGTTCACTCACAGCATTCAATGTGAGAGAGAACTTGGTTCACTGGGGCCGTACCATAAGTATCAGTACATCGTCAGACACATGCCAATTCCGATATGGTACAGTAATTCTAATTAGCTCGGTGTTTTATCAACCTCAAACTGTCAAAGAATTAAAAGTGTGAGACTTAACTCCTACCCTAAATGGTTTCTGAGTTTGTCGCATATCCGTCGTAAAACGATCGCAAAAGCAACTAACTGGCGGACATGGAAGATGCATTATGAAATGGGGTGTGTTTCAGTCACAGGCTGTGTTTCCATTAACTTGTCCAGTGACTTTTTTTGTCGACATTTAGAAAGTTCGCGTAGAAAATAGATACGGTAATTGCCTGCTAGGGTGCGTTTCCATTCAACTATCTTGGGTTGATAAACTGCTGGATGTAATGACGTTACACCTATATAAAAGTGTTTTTTCTCGCAAAAACCTAGTTTCGAATGACAAGTGTTTCCATCACCCATTTAGGAAAATTTCCCATTACTAAGTTGGCGCCAGCGTGTATGCCCTCACACCTATATTTCAGGTAGCCCACCTAAACCAGCATGGATAGAATGTGATAATTGACTAATATTTGCCATATTTTAATAGTTTTCATGTGTCAACGATCGCCACGAGTCCACTCTATGGTAAAACGTGCACTCCTGTAGATCTTAAGTAATTGCATGGTAACTTTTCAGCCAACCAATTCAGGCATTCTTGAAGGTCAGGATATTTTTTTTGAAAGCATTAGGCATTTTTAATTAAATGTTGAGTTTATAGTGATGACATCATGTGCTCCACGTACCTTCAAATGTAGTCGTCAATAATTACTTTTCGGAAAACACATTTCATCATGTCGCAATAAGAAAGTTATCGATAAAAATATTATCGATCTTCAGAAAACTATTTGCAGTTTCCATGAGCATTGCAAGGATTTTTTGATTTTGACATTGCTTTTGTCGAATAAACCTGTGCCAATGGAAACCTGTCTACATAAACATCACAATATCTTCGAGATACTTCCCTCAAGTATACTTCCTATATATATAAAAAAAAACACCATGAAAAATGTGTAATACACCAAATCGTAAATTAATTTGTCAGTATTGACTACACCACTAAAACAGGTAATGGTGATATTATTTTATAGCAATACAACTCATGAATCAAACTTACAACTGATATTGTTCCTGTGGATATCAAATAAAAATAGAGTAAGTGGGTAAAGCAGCCCCCCCCCCCCCCACCCATAGGAAAGGGCCATTTAATAATTCAACTTTCAAGTATGCTTATAAGCTGAGCGTAAGGTATTCCATACAAATATAATTGACATGGAGCACATCTACAAACAACTGTCTCTTAATTATCTATTCTATTTCAATACAGGATGCATTTCAAATTGTTGGGTTTCATGTAGAAAAGTATGCACTCTTTCTCTGACAACTCTTCTGCAACAGTTTGCCAGCGGTCCAGTTAGAATCCCTTCTCCACCAGCCACTCCTTCAGCTCTGTATCAAAGTGACCTTTGACCCGAAGTGTCATGGTCACCTCATTGACCTGTGTTGGCAGGTCTTTGCCAGTAAGCTGTTGCAGGTACTCCTTAACATCCTTCTCAAGAGCCTGACAGGAGAAAGTAGCACCATTAATTAGGAGGAAACAATTGCATATTGACAGAAACATAATTCAACCCAGGGTTTGCTAGATAAATAAAGCTCTTATACTTCGTCAGTCATCCATACTGATTTGCAATTCCGCCAATGTTACAAAAATGTCTTGACAGAAGAACCATAGAAATTCTGTCTCGCTCACCCAGATGTCCCCTTCAACCTTGCGTACTAGGGTTGTTTTGCGGCTGCCATGGGTGAGGTCTGTGTAGACAGGAACATTGTGCATTCGGGAGCGACGGATCATGTATGGCAAAGCAGGAGGCACCTCTATAAAATGTTGGGTTAAAGGGGGTGAGGAAAAGATGGAAAAACATTTGCGGTTAACCGTAAATAGCACCTGATAAGTCATGATCAAAGATTAACCTAGTTCCATTACACATAAGAGTCATTGGACAAAGGCGTCTTCTGTATGAGGGGGGTTTTGTTAATAAGAGCCCCGACGCTCGGTCTGAACATTAACATGAATCACTAGCGGTATGGTTTTGGAAGCATAAGGACCTTGTCTTTCATATCACCGAAAAATATACTGTCGGCTGCAATTGGCCATATTTGCACGTTTACAGCGCTTGTTTACGGAAAACAGACGGAAGACAGTTGAATACCTATGCTAATTAGCTATCAATCTCCGGTGTCAAGCTTTACCTGATGGAGGAGTCCAGCCAGATGGGGAAGGACCGTCATGTTTAGGGGGAATGGGCACTCGTGAAGGTGGGATCAGTCGTTCCACAAATTTGTATTCTTCTGTAGATTGTAATATCCCAGTATTTGCTTCTCCAACTGAGCTACACAATGTCTGTTTTTGAAGGGGAAGAGACAGGGAGAAATGTATTCCTGCATACCCATGATAACTCATTAATGAAAAAAAACAATCCATCCCAATTCCACACATTGCTTATTGCTTGACATTGACACGAGCTAGCTAGCATCCTTGATTTCATGCTAGCTAACGTTTGTTACTTCGATTTGACCAACATTTCGGCCATGTAAATATATTTTTTTATGAATATATTGATAACAAACAGCCAACTCACTCGTAATCGTATCGTTGTCGTGTGGTCGTAAAGATTTAAACTTGCCCTAAATCCTCTGCATAACATCGCGGATCTGTGTATGAAGGGGAGCGACATGTTTCTTTAGACCACCACACGTGGGCGGGATCAGAGAATACAACGTCATAGGTATGCGCAGTTAAATACGTCCTTTTCATTCATAAACTGGGTTGGAATATTTATTTTATTTTAATTTTTACCCCCTTTTCTCCCCAATTTCGTGGTATCCAATTGTTAGTAGTTACTATCTTGTCTCATCGCTACAACTCCCGTACGGGCTCGGGAGAGACGAAGGTCGAAAGCCATGCGTCCTCCGAAACACAACCCAACCAAGCCGCACTGCTTCTTAACACGGCGCGCATCCAACCCGGAAGCCAGCCGCACCAATGTGTCGGAGGAAACACCGTGCACCTGGCGACCTGGTTAGCGCGCACTGCGCCCGGCCCGCCACAGGAGTCGCTAGTGCGCGATGAGACAAGGATATCCCTACCGGCCAAACCCTCCCTACCCCGGACGACGCTAGGCCAATTGTGCGTCGCCCCACGGACCTCCCGGTCGCGGCCGGCTGCGACAGAGCCTGGGCGCGAACCCAGAGTCTCTGGTGGCACAGCTAGCACTGCGATCGAATACTCATATTAACAGTACTATTTGTGACGTAAATTGAGTATATAGTATGCTTATTGGTCATAGTATGGATATAGTTAGTATGACATTAGTAATCGGAGTCCAACGAGAGCAGATATGAATTCGTTGCTTTAACTAATTATGACAAATGTTAAGAAAATGTTGAACAATGTAATAAAGTAAATTACGTTACACGTTATGTTGGCTGACAATTTGTAAGCTACGCTATCCTTAGGAACCGCATAGCATATCATTACAGCAGTATGTACCGGGTATGTTAGCTACCTATTGTAACGTTAGTTGGCTACTAGTACATCGAACTTGCCAGTGTATTTACTTTATGCTATCTAACTAACTACCCAACATTTATTGACTTGATTATTCACGTCATTCATAGGAACAACCGATGAATTTACAAACGCTCAACACCGGTTGGATGTGGTAGGCTGTCATTGTAAATAACAATTTGTTCTTAACTGACTTGCCTAGTTAAATAAAAATACATGTAAAAAAATGTGGCCTGCATCAGTAAAAGTTGGCAAAAAAAATCCAGCAACACAGTTACAGTCACCAATGCTCTGGATAAACTGCCTAACCAGCTCTGCTAGGGCGATTAAAATGATCAGAGTGAAGTATTCTCTTATTTGTGTTTGGAAGTAGCTAGCCAGTTAGCTTGGGTGCTTGACTGCCATTGTGAGGTCAGAATGCTTGGAACAACCCTATTCCTCTGCCAGAGCGTCCAGTGTGCGCTCTGAACACTCGAGAGCGAAACGCTTTGAATTTATGAACTAGCACACTCTGGCACTCCAGGTTGAATTTACAAGTAGGTTGCATAGCAACAGCATCAACTTCCGGTAGACAGGCAAAGCGCTAGTGTGCTCAACTGAAAGGATACCGTTCGTTTACAGTATACTAACATTTACTTATAGTATGTAGTATGTAGCCACTCCCGGCTGTCGCAGCCGCCGCAACCGGGAGGTCCTTGGGGCGACGCACAATTGGCATAGTGTCGTCCGGGTTAGGGAGGGTTTGGCCGGTATGGATATCCTTGTCTCAGTATGTAAAATGTAATGAAATGTAAAAAATGTAATAAAATGTATGCACTCTACTGTAAGTCGCTCTGGATAAGAGCGTCTGCTAAATGACTAAAATGTAAATGTAAAATATACTCTTTAATAGTGTACAGTATGTTAGTATGGGTATTTGAACACAGCTTTAGTCAAGACCATAGAGATAGAGGACTCGTCTTTGTATCTGTGCCACTATAGCGTTTGTGACAGCAATTGAGGCTATCTTCATTTTAAAGTTGTTAATTTTCCTCTTCACGATTGGCTCATCCCTCCTTATGACCCAGTTGGACATGACTCCGTCGTTGTCACCAGGAGGGATCAGCCAATGAAGTTGGAAGTCCCGCCCAGTTGGCTACATTAAAATCTGTCTGTGTTAAAATGGTAGATGCCCTCAATGGTGCTTGCTGCCCGTGCTAATATGGCCTTTTGGTCCAGATGACAGGTGGCACGCTTGCTGACCTGTGACTTTTTGGTGAGATATAAAATACATTTAAACTCTGTGTTGTAACATACACTACATGACCGAAAGTATGTGGACACCTGCTTGTCAAACATCTCATTCCAAAATCATGGACTTTAACATGGAGTTGGTCCCTCCTTTGCTGCTATAGCAGCCTCCACTCTTCTTGTATCCCGTGCACGTGACAAATACACTTTGATTTGACTAGCCAGAGTCTCTTGATATTTCCTGCCGACTTAAATGTCAACAAAGACAACTTCTTAATAGGCGATATTTAAAATATCATGAAACTTGAGTCCCTTTGTTATTAGTACACTGAACAAAGTATGTGGACACCCCTTCAAATTAGTGGATTGAGCTATTTCAGTCACACTGGCAGTAGAATGGCCTTACTGAAGAGCTCAGTGACTTTCAATGTGGCACCGTCATAGGCTGCCACCTTTCCAACAAGTCAGTTCATCAAATGTCTGCCCTGCCAGAGCTGCCACGGTCAACTGTAAGTGCTGTTATTGTGAAGTGGAAATGTCTAGGAGCAACAACGGCTTACCTGGGACCACCGAAGCGCATAGCGCATAAAAATCGTCTGTCATCGTTTGCAACCCTCACTACGGAGTTCCAAACTGCCTCTGGAAGCAAGGTCAGCACAATAACTATTAGTCGGGAGCTTCATGAAATTGGTTTCCATGGCAGAGTAGCCGCACACAAGCCTAAGATCACCATGCGCAATGCCAAGTGTCGGCTGGAGTGGTGTAAAGCTCGCCGCCATTGGACTCTGGAGTAGAGGAACCGCGTTCTCTGGAGGGATGAATCACTCTTCACCTTCTGGCAGTCTGACGGACTAATCTGGGTTTGGAGGATGCCAGGAGAACACTACCTGCACCAATGCATAGTGCCAACTGTACAGTTTGGAGGAGGAATAATGGTCTGGGGCTGTTTTTCATGGTTCAGCCTAAGCCCCTTAATTCCAGTGAAAGGAAATCTTATGCTACAGCATACAATGACATTCTAGAAGATTCTGTGCTTCTAACTTTGTGGCGACAGTTTGGGGAAGGCCCTTTCCTGTTTCAGCATGACAATGCCCCCCATGAACAAAGCGAGGTCCATACAGAAATGGTTTGTCGAGATCGGTGTGGAAGAACTTGTGCCCAAGTGCCCAACCTCACTAATGCTCTTGTGGCTGAATGGAAGCAAGTCCCCACAGCAATGTTCCAACATCTAATTGGTAGTCTTCCCAGAAGAGTGGAGGCTGTTATAGCAGCATGAATGAGATGTTAGACGAGCATGTGTCCACATACTTTTGCTTATGTAGTGTAACTTATTACTTCAATATGATGGTTATTATATCAATATTTGCACATAAAGGCGTTTCCACCGCCATTTCTAGAATAATACATTTTACAGACATAAAAAGATCCCACTGTGTCGAACGAACAAATGGTTTGTCGGCATTTATAAAATTGTACCAGCATTTCATGTTTCCATCAGCCCGGTCGCAACTTTTTTCATGCATCACGTAAGTCATCCGCGTTAAATGTTTGGATGGAAAACTGGTTATTGAAAGGTATTCAGCTCTTTATTTTCTTCCCTTCTCCCCAAGGCTCATATTGAGGAATTGGAAGGACTGTCCTGTGATAACCAGGTGGTGTACCCCTGCAGGACAATGCTGTGATCAGCCAGTCTGCACTGGAGTTCAGCACACTTGATGTTACCCCCGGATTGTTGGGAGGCAAGTAATCAATAATTAAATCTAGTCCTTAATTGAAACAATAACCAAATGGTCACCCCACCTCTGTTTTGGTTCAAAGCTGGGGGATGTGCCTGGAGAAATGTAACCACTCTCAAATTCATTGACAGCTATGGACGCAAGGACTGATTATCTACAGTATGATATAAAAATGATAGTTTTAACCATGTTTTGAGGCTATACAGTGTTTGTTTACAAACATTGGAATAAAAAAAAGCTTACATTTTGGGTACTGATGGGGTAGGAGTTGAACTATGCTCATGAAGCACTGCAACCTGATCTCAGAGCATTTCGTATTATTCTGTACGTAAATCCAAGACACCCCATTTAGTATGTTATGTGTTAATTTGTGGATGTTCATCACCCATTTTGTATGATATATTTTTATTTTTTATTTAATCTTTATTTAACTAGGCATGTCAGTTAAGAACAAATTATTATTTACAATGACGGCCTACCGGGGAGCACTGTGTTAACTGCCTTGTTCAGGGGCAGAACGACAAATTCTTACCTTGTCAGCTCGAGGACTTGATCCAGCTACCTTTCGGTTACTGGCCCAATACTCTAACCACTTGGCTACCGATGTACGAATTATAAATCTTATTATATGTTACGAATTTGCAAAACGTATTATATGATACAAATTCTAGCTAGATGGCTAACGTTAGCTAGGCTAGGGGTTAGTGTTAAGTTTAGTAGTTAGGTTAAAGGGTTCGGCGACCCATCCACCTCGACAAACCACCCTACTTTCGTTTTTGCCTTTAGTAACCATCGATCTTATGTAACCATACTAAATGTAATATATCATACTAATTTGAATGTCCCAGATTTATATTTACTATGTTACATCTAGTCTGAGACCAGGCTGGGCGTTTTATAAGTTATATTTTTCCAGAATCAATGGGTATATATCATTAATTTAAAAGTTACCAAAAAAATGATGTAGCAACTAAGAATCTAGCTTTAAACATTCTAGAACATTACCGTAAATATGTGAAATTATTCAGGTCTGAGCCATTTATTTGTGTACCATTATTTCAAGAGATTATTTGGAGGGGCTTACTTTGATTCATCTTTTCCATTTCCTTTTCCTATCCCAGTCCAAGCTCCTTGGCCAGAGCATGGAATGTCAGGGGACATACTCCCAAGGTGGGCTTTTGTGTTTAATAGAAATTAAATTAACTACTAAAATGAATGTGGCATATTCAACATGATTTGCACTTCTGGCAAGTTTGCTTTGAAGACGCCACACTTCTGACCCTTTGTTTGTAACCATTCTCACAGGTGGACAAGCAGGAGAAGAATTAAGACTTGTAGGCTAAAACAAAGATCCAATATAACGGGCGCTTTGTGAATGTGGTACCAAAATTAAGCAAGGAGGGACCAAACGCCAACTCATCAAACTATTTCCCCCAAAGCCTGTCTGCTGTGCCTCACCAGTCGAACATTGACATGACCATTCACACTGTGTGAGCAATGGACTTGGACCAAGTTCTGACATTTGGAATTACATTTGGAATTGGGCTGATATTCACTGTGATTAAATACAATAAAACAGTGAGGACAGAAAGTGGTACTCTGCACCGATTTGATAGTTCTATTACATTGGGAAAATAGAGCAGTTGTATGACAGGATGTCCTTCTGATCGTGGTTAAGAACCAGTGAGGAAATGGACTCTGGCATGAACACAAGGTAGTTCAAATGCACATTCTCAATTTATTTCATGTATTGGACAACGTTTACAAGTCACACTGACAGATGATATGAGAACAGTCTTTGGCCTTATCTTATCCAGTATGCCCTGATCACTCTTATCTGCCAAAGTGATCTTGGATATGACCATGGTTCCATATCCAACAGGGAGGATGGATTATACTTCAGCAGCTTCAAAAAACATATCTGACAGTAGGGCATCATCACGTCTTCCTGTGTGATTTCGCCACTGGATCAGATATGACAACAATTCCCCAAGCAGCCAAACCTGAAACAAAAATATTGAGTTATGACTGCACCTCCAACACAAAGGCCATGTTCTTACTCTTAATACTCTCTGTCATGTCTCAAGCTCTGAAAGGTAGTCATGTAGGATAGCCATGCTTCACCTGTGCAGTTGTGGTGGATCAGGTATTACTACTACAAAACAGGAAAGATGAATATGTTTAGAAATACTGACAGTATTTTGCAGCAGGTACTCACTTGCTGCAAACGCGATTTGTGCGACATTTCCCATAGAGGTTGTCCCACCTTGGCGCATCACCTTTCGGGCGGCTAGGAACACATACAGTGGCTTGCGAAAGTATTCACCCCCTTGGCATTTTTCCTATTTTGTTGCCTTACAACCTGAAATTAAAATGTATTTTTCAGGGGTTTGTATCATTTGATTTACACAACATGCCTACCACTTTGAAGATGCAAAATATTTGTTATTGTGAAACAAACAAGAAATAAGACCAAAAAACGGAAAGCTTCAGCGTGCATAGCTATTCATCCCCCCAAAGTCAATACTTTGTAGAGCCACCTTTTGGAGCAATTACAGCTGCAAGTCTCTTGGGGTATGTCTCTATAAGCTTGGCACATCTAGCCACTGGGATTTTT
The DNA here is from genome assembly GCF_016432855.1 of Salvelinus namaycush. NCBI lineage: Eukaryota > Metazoa > Chordata > Actinopteri > Salmoniformes > Salmonidae > Salvelinus > Salvelinus namaycush. The sequence continues at coordinate 41,893,047 of NC_052318.1, read as the reverse complement.
GTCCATTCTTCAAGGCAATACTGCTCCAGCTCCTTCAAGTTGGATGGGTTCCGCTGGTGTACAGCAATCTTTAAGTCATACCACAGATTCTTAATTGGATTGATGTGTGGGCTTTGACTAGGCCATTCCAAGACATTTAAATGTTTCCCCTTAAACCATTCGAGTGTTGCTTTAGCAGTATGCTTAGGGTCATTGTCCTGCTGGAAGGTGAACCTCCGTCCCAGTCTCAAATCTCTGGAAGACTAAAACAGGTTTCCCTCAAGAATCTCCCTGTATTTAGCGCCATCCATCATTCCTTCAATTCTTTTTTTTATTTTATATTTTTTATCCCATTTTCTCCCCAATTTTCGTGGTATCCAATCGCTAGTAATTACTATCTTGTCTCATCGCTACAACTCCCGTACGGGCTCGGGAGAGACAAAGGTCGAAAGCCATGCGTCCTCCGAAGCACAACCCAACCAAGCAGCACTGCTTCTTAACACAGCGCTCCTCCAACCCGGAAGCCAGCCGCACCAATGTGTCGGAGGAAACACCGTGTACCTGGCCCCCTTGGTTAGCGCGCACTGCGCCCGGCCCGCCACAGGAGTCGCTGGAGCGCGATGAGACAAGGATATCCCTACCGGCCAAACCCTCCCTAACCCGGACGACGCTATGCCAATTGTGCGTCGCCCCACGGAGCTCCCGGTCGCGGCCGGCTGCGACAGAGCCTGGGCGCGAACCCAGAGACTCTGGTGGCGCAGCTAGCACTGCGATGCAGTGCCCTAGACCACTGCGCCACCCGGGAGGCCCATTCCTTCAATTCTGACTAGTTTCCCAGTCCCTGCCGATGAAAAACATCCCCACAGCATGATGCTGCCACCACCATGCTTCACTGTAGGCATGGAGTTCTTAGGGTTATGAGAGGTGTTGGGTTTGCGCCAGACATAGCGTTTTCCTTGATGGCCAAAAAGCTCAATTTTAGTCTCATCTTAGTCTCATCTGACCAGAGTACCTTCTTCCATATGTTTGGGGAGTCTCCCACATGCCTTTTGGTGAACACCAAACATGTTTGCTTATTTTTTTCTGGCCCCTCTTTCTGGCCACTCCGAGCCCAGCTCTGTGGAGTGTACGGCTTAAAGTGGTCCTATGGACAGATACTCCAATCTCCGCTGTGGAGCTTTGCAGCTCCTTCAGGGTTATCTTTGGTCTCTTTGTTGCCTCTCTGATGAATGCCCTCCTTGCCTGGTCTGTGAGTTTTGGTGGGCGGCCCTCTCTTGGCAGGTTTGTTGTGGTGGCATATTCTTTCCATTTTTTAGTAATGGATTTAATGGTGCTCCGTGGAATGTTCAAAGTTTCTGATATTTTTTTTTATAGCTCAACCCTGATCTGTACTTCTCCACAACTTTGTCCCTGACCTGTTTGGAGAGCTCCTTGGTCTTCATAGTGCCGCTTGCTTTGTGATGCCCCTTGCTTAGTGGTGTTGCAGACTCTGGGGCCTTTCAGAACAGGTGTATATATACTGAGATCATGTGACCGATCATGTGACACTTAGATTGCACACAGGTAGACTTAATTTAACAAATTATGTGACTTCCGAAGGTAATTGGTTGCACCAGATCTTATTTAGGGGCGTCATAGCAAAGGGGGTGAATACATATGCACGCACCACTTTTCCGCTTAGAATTTTTTGAAACAAGTAATTTTTTTGAATTTCACTTCACCAATTTGGATAATTTTGTGTATGTCAATTACATGAAATCAAAATCAAAATCAATTTAAACTACAGGTTGTAATGCAACAAAATAGGAAAAACGCCAAGGGGGATGAATACTTTTGCAAGGCACTGTATCCAGCTACTAACAGCAAACCTCCACCCGAGAGTATCCGACAACTCCAGCAGCTCCCAAACATTTGACCCGCAGCCGGTGATACTGGGCCCGGTGGTGCGGATACTGGCTCTGGTGTTGACGTTGCCAAAGTCTATGGACGTATCGTTATGCTAGCTTGCTTGATGTGATGATTACTACCAAGCAGCTAACTTGACAAATAACTATAACTGCTCTTTCCTAAAACTTACATTATACCTGCGACAGTTATAACTTAGATATCATTATTCCACGGGCACTGCACGTGTTGTGCTTAAAAATTTAACTGCTGCAACCTCTTGGTTTTGACTAGATCGCACAGCCACAAAATAGTTTATATCATAAAAATGTGTCATTTGTTTAACCCTCCTGTTGTGTTTGTTTCATGTTAATTCATTCTGTGTTCCCGGTCCAAAATGACCACCCCATTATTGCTGATTATAAATTCATAATAATACATATATTATCACCTAATGTTGTGTTTAGATCTTTTTATCAACTTAAGTTATCATGAACATTACAAGTTTTGAACTTCTATTTGATATTTATGGCCTGTAGGCCTCATTGACCTGAGCTCATACAACTCGTTTTTGAGTTTAAAAAAAAGCATAATGTATGGATTATTTTGACAATAACAAATACTCAGATGAAACATATTGTGCTATTTATCACAGACTACTTTGTGTCAAAGTTTAACAAGGACTCTCTCCTCCTCACCAGTGTCATGATCAAAGATATGACCACGAGCCTCACATACAGTATATCGTTTGGTCATTGTGCTGCCACAGAATGAATTGTGAGCAAGGCCTCAAAGAGAAAAGTGTTTATGTATTATTGAAACAATGTGGCGATTGTTTGTGAGAATGCCGACAGGTGTGATTCCCGTGGGGGAAAGATTATATTGGGGAAAGGTTCCTGTGGGGGTTGCAATGGAAGCCAAGAAGGGAGTGAGGTGTGTTTGTGTGTGTGTGTGCTCAAACACACATGCATGTGCAGGTCCGGGAGAGGAAGTGTGTCCATCTGATGAATGGGAATGTGCCTGAACTCAATTTTATACACTAATTGTAGTCTCACTCATTAATTTATAATGACTTGTCATTTTTGACCAGGAACACCGCAGGTGTACAAAAGTTAAATAAAACACCCAAAATGTTATGAAAATCATCAAAATGTATGTTGTGTGTTCAGATGCCCAGTGTGGACAAAGTCATGGAACCTTATGACAATCAGATTAAATGAACTACAGTTTTCAGAGAGAAAATTTGGAAATCGGTCCAATTCGACCGGAACACAGCAGGAGGGTTAATAGGCGGGGTTTATTTGTGGCTGTGGTAAATAGTGACGACCAAACCTCTTCGACCAGAGTTTTGAAACGTTTCTCAAACCGGAAATGGATGCAACCGGTAAAACGGACCCATTTTTCTTCAAGTTTTATGGCGAACTACACACCAAAAATGTGTATAGTCGCCACCCACTGGACGGGGGTGAAACATTTAAAAAAGATAAAGTCGGGCCTCCCGGGTGGCGCAGTGGTCTAGGGCACTGCATCGCAGTGCTAACTGCGCCACCAGAGTCTCTGGGTTCGCGCCCAGGCTCTGTCGCAGCCGGCCGCGACCGGGAGGTCCGTGGGGCGACGCACAATTGGCATAGCGTCGTCCGGGTTAGGGAGGGTTTGGCCGGTAGGGATATCCTTGTCTCATCGCGCTCCAGCGACTCCTGTGGCGGGCCGGGCGCAGTGCGCGCTAACCAAAGGGGGCCAGGTACACGGTGTTTCCTCCGACACATTGGTGTGGCTGGCTTCCGGGTTGGAGGCGCGCTGTGTTAAGAAGCAGTGCGGCTTGGTTGGGTTGTGCTTCGGAGGACGCATGGCTTTCGACCTTCGTCTCTCCCGAGCCCATACGGGAGTTGTAGCGATGAGACAAGATAGTAATTACTAGCGATTGGATACCACGAAAATTGGGGAGAAAATGGGATAAAATAAAAAAAAATAAAAAAAAGAAGATAAAGTCACTTCCAAAAGGGGGAAGAAAAAGGTTACAATAATCAACACAAACTACAAAATAATGTAATTAAAAAATAATAATGTGCAGTACCAGTCAAAAGTTTGGACTCGTACTCATTCAAGGGTTTTTCTTTATTTGTACTATTTTCTACATTGTAAAATAATAGCGAAGACATCAAAACTATGAAATATCACATATGAAATAACACATATGGAATCACGTATTAACCAAAAAAGTGTTAAAACAAATCAAAATATATTTTAGATTCCTCAAAGTAGCCACCCTACAGCTTTGCACACTCTTGAATGAGTAGGTGTGTCCAAACTTTTGACTGGTACTGTATATTCCCGCTCCTTCAGTCATTCGAAACCTCAAATTCCCTGCTCAGGCTCTGGGTCCTGAGAGGGTGGTCGGGTGATTGTGGAGGCCAGGTCATCCGCTGCAACACTCCATCACTCTCCTTCTTGGTCAAATAGCCCTTACACAGCCTGAGGGTGTGTTGGGTCATTGTCCTGTTGAAAAACAAATGATAGTCCCACTAAGAGCAAACCAGATGGGAGGTGTATCGCTGCAGAATGCTGTGGTAGCCATGCTGGTTAAGTGTGCCTTGAATTCTAAATAAATCACTGACAGTGTCACCAGCAAAGCACCCACACGCCATCACACCTCCTCCTCCATGCTTCACAGTGGGAACCACACATGCGGTGATCATCGGTTCACCCACTCTGCGTCTCACAAAGACACACGGCGGCTGGAACTGCAATGAAAGTCTGTCCTTTGGTCTGATGTGTCAAATTTGAGATTTTTGGTTCCAACCGCAGTGTCTTTTTGAGATGCAGAGTAGGTGAACGGATGATCTCCGCATGTGTGGTTCCCACCGTGAAGCACGGGAGGAGGAGGTGTGGGTGCTTTGCTGGTGAGACTGTCAGTCATTTATTTAGAATTCAAGGCACACTTAACCAGCATGGATACCACAAGATTCTGCAGCAGTAGGCCATCCCATCTGGTTTGCGCACAGTGGGGCTATCATTTGTTTTTCAACAGGACAATGACCCAACACACCTCTAGGCTGTGTAAAGGCTATTTGACCAAGAAGGAGAGTGATGGAGTGTTGCATCAGATGACCGGCCTCCACAATTACCCGACCTCAATCCAATTGAGAGGGTTTGGGATGAGCTGGCCCGCAGAGTGAAGGAAAAGCAGCCAACAAGTGCTCAGAATATGTGGATAACTCAGAATAACTCTTTCAAGACTGTTGGAAAAGCATTCTAGGTGAAGCTTGTTGAGTGAATGCCAAAAGTGTGCAAAGCTGTCATCAAGGCAAAGGCTGGCTATTTTTGCTGAATCTAAAATGAAAAATATTTTGATTTGTTTAACACTTTTTTGCTTACTACATGATTCCATGTGTGTTTTTGTCATAGTTTTGATGTCTTCACTATTATTCTACACTTTAGAAATAAATGATTGAATGATTGGGCGTTTCCAAACGTTTTACTGATCAATTTTATGTTATTTTAATGAATAAAAAATGTGTTTTTCTTTCAAAAACAAGGACATTTCTAAGTGACCCTAACCTTTTGAACGGTAGTGTGTATATATATGAGAAATGCCATGTTGGCCGTGGTACAATATAGTAGTAGCTGAAAAACGACATTGTTTTCCAAGTATAACATTTTTTGAAAGCTGCGAACATGGCAACCCTGAATCTACTTTTCCTTGTGCAGCTTTTTTTTAGGTGAGTAATGTGACGTCAAAGCAAGTTTTTCTATTTTAATTCCAAAAGTGGACCATATTTATATTAATGTTATTTTAACTTCAATTTAATACTGTGTATTATTACGATTAACACTGATTTGTCGATGCGTATTAGAAACCACGTACTATGCGCTTAATTGTGCAGTTTTTACCACCAGGTGTCAGTCAAGTAGCGTCTTCATTGTCATATACTATTGTTCTAGTTCACTATTTCTATAGAAAATCTCCTGTGTGCACATTGGCAGAAAGTGTGTGTGTGTGTGTGGGTGTGTGTGAGAGAGAGAGTCACAGTGTGTGTGTGTGTGTGTGTGTGTGTGTGTGTGTGTGTGTGTGTGTGTGTGTGTGTGTGTGTGTGTGTGTGTGTGTGTGTGTGTGTGTGAGTCACAGTGTGTGTGTGAGTCACAGTGTGTGTGTGTGTGTGTGTGTGTGTGTGTGTGTGTGTGTGTGTGTGTGTGTGTGTGTGTGTGTGTGTGTGTGTGTGTGTGTGTGTGTGTGTGTGTGTGTGTGTGTGAGAGAGTCACAGTGTGTGGGTGTGTGTGTGTGAGAGTCACAGTGTGTGTGAGTGTGTGTGAGAGAGAGAGAGAGTCACAGTGTGTGTGTGTGTGTGTGTGTGTGTGTGTGTGTGTGTGTGTGTGTGTGTGTGTGTGTGTGTGTGTGTGTGTGTGTGTGTGTGTGTGTGTGTGTGTGTGTGTGTGTGAGAGTCACAGTGTGTGTGTGTGTGTGTGAGAGAGAGTCACAGTGTGTGGGTGTGTATTAAGTGTTGATTCTGTAAGTGCTGATAATATGTATTCATATTATGTAGAGTGCAAAGAGAGAGCATTGTCAGGGTTGAGTGCCAGCTAATTATATAGTGGAACTCAGTCCTACTGTGATATTATGCACCAAAATAGGCACCTAACTCTGCTAGAATGGATGACATTGGGCAATTGTAAAACCAGAGACCACCCTGAAACATTTTTAGTTAGCTACTGTTTGAAGGTGATTCACTGATAATACACTTTGTCTTATATGTGTAAATTGTGTATAAAATCTAAGATATCTGATGTCTTACAGATCTGCTTTTCCTTGATTGAGTAAAATATAAATACATTTTTATTAAAAAGATATTTTGCTGTAAATGATGAGGCCATGTGCTTCAGTGCTTTCTAAGATAATTAAATTAAACAAATGTATGTCTCAAGACAGTTTTCTAGACCCAGTCCTTTTTACTTTGTCGTTCTTTTCCTAAATATTTGTTAGCCCTATGCATAACACTCTGACCTTTAAGAATTATCCCACTGTCCACAAATGTCAATTCAACGTCTATTCGATGTTGGTTCAACGTAATTTCATTTTAATGATGTGGAAACGACGTAGATTCGACCGGTGTGCCCAGTGGGACGTGTAACACAACAGCACATCCCATTTTCCCCTCTTTCTTTCTCCCCCCTTCCCTTTCTCATTGATAGCTCAGTCAATAACGACACTTCTATCCACCCCTAGCCCCACCCTGTCCTATCCTCCATCCGTTTCCTTTCAGATTGCAACAGTAACGCTTGCAGATGCCCGTTCCCGTTGCCATGACACCGTGTTTCCCGAAGGTGCTATGTGCTTCAGCGTGAACATCCATGTGTACATTCTTTGTTTGCTTGGGGCTTAAATCCCGTACCACTCTGTTTGCATGGTTAATTTTGTTCTAGTACATTTTTTGTCAGAAAGTGTTATAGTATTCTTGAATATTAATCATCATGTGTTTGTGCATCACTCAAAAAATAGAATCTGTAGCATTCTTCACACCAACATGTGGTCCCTATTCCCCAGCTGTTTCAGTGTTATATTTCACAGCTTGACACAGCAGCAAAGAGATGAGACTAAGAGCGAGGGAAGACATGTCTTTACTTGTTTTCAACTATGTTTGTCATGATCTGCGACACATACAACATGTTCATTTATGGATCTGGGCTCTATTCAGAATGCATTTTAGGGTGCAAGTTGGCCATCAAAACAAAGCAGGTGTGTGTGTTTGAGAGAGAGAGAGCAATAGAGTGAGAGAGAAATAGAGAGAGAGAGTAACCTTGGAGAGAGAGAAGGGGGGAGGGTATACATTGTGTTCATTCGCTTATACCTTTATTGACATATTAGTGTGCATGTGCCTTTTACTGTGAGATTTAGTAGAAAATAAGCTCCAGTGTAGAAGTCTTGCTTCTTCAACTGTATGTTGCAGATTTGGCTGCAGATTGGGGAAATCTATTTGTGAGTTAGCCATAGCCTTACCGCTGCCCAAAAAAAGGATGATACGCAGATGTTATGCATAGGCTGTGTTTCTTATTCAGAGAGCCAGGCTTGTCTCTAGCCATATGGACTCACTGGGAACATACTACATGACATACGTACATATTCAGTTTACTGAGTCTTGTATCCACCAGTTCAGTCCATTCATCTCACACATGCATGCTCGTAGATTGCATGCAGTCTAAATATAGGCTGTCACGTCATGACAGATCCTCAACTGACACAACCCAAATGGACAGTATTTAATACTCTCGTTTGTCTTTGCAGTCCATGCCCAGTTGTTTAATAATCCCATCCAGACTCCCCTGTCTCGCTCACCCAGCTATCTCCACATCACCCTCTTTTTTCCTAATCCCCAGTATTTCATCACTCTATCCATTTCCCCATCTCTCCTTCCCTTCCAGCTAAGGTATTTTCTTATTTCTGGCCAGGTATAATTATCTGAAATCTTCTCTAATGTATAATTCATATCTCTCTCCAATGCCCCTCCCTGCTCTCTGACTCTCTACCTTAGCTCGTGGAAATGACTTCCAAATATAGGTGATGGGTTCACTTCTAGAAACCCAAGAATTTTGTAAAGTATTAATTAGCCTCTTTGTCAACTATACATCAGTGGGCGTTACATACCACCAATTACTTGCACTATTCCCTGCATGCGTGGACACACTATGTCTGAGTCCTAACATTGCTTGATGTCTTGCTTACACTTTATAAGGAGGCGAGTACAGTATAGGCACCAAGTAGACATCCTAGTGCATAAACGAACAGAGTATTTTTAATTTGTTCTAGATATTATTGTGTGTGTGTGTGTGTGTGTGTGTGTGTGTGTGTGTGTGTGTGTGTGTGTGTGTGTGTGTGTGTGTGTGTGTGTGTGTGTGTGTGTGTGTGTGTGTGTGTGTGTGTGTGTGTGTGTGTGTGTGTGTGTGTGTGTGTGTGTGTGTGTGTGTGTGTGTGTGCGTGCGTGCGTGCATGCATGCATGTGCATATGCCAATCACGTACTTTATGTTTCAAACATATTTATTGTAACCAGTTTCCATGGAAACATCTCCCTGGAGGCAGAGAGAAGGGAGAGAGTGCAGTGACAGAGTTGAGAAAATTATTATTTTAGAGGGGGCAAAAAAGGAAGAGCCATAGAATGAATTAAAGATGTGGTATTAGTATCTGAGAAGGGGGGGTGCATTTATGTGAATCCTTACGTACACATGTGTTGTGTATATAATACGACTTGTGTGTGTGATGTAGAGAGATGTTTTGCTGTGTGTCTGAGTTTGATAAGGATACGATTTGATAATCTATTTGCTATATCGTGTATATACCTCTACTTCTACCATTCCATTTAAGTGTTCTATGTGTTTCCATAGTGAATTTATTCTCCAAGCTTTAGCACACACTTAGCAGAGTTTTGAGTAAGAGCAATAGAGTGAGGAAAAGATAGTTTCCTACTGACTCACCCTAACTCAATTTGGTTGCCATGGTGACACCGGAGAATGAGATTCACTCTATGTCAGGTTGTCTGTCTCTACCGCTCCAACTCTCCCTCACCCACTCTGCCCCCAGCCCCTCCAACCCCCATAATTAACACACTCACTTCCTCCACCATACTGGCTCTTTTGTAGATGTACAATCCTGAGCTGTTGTATATTGTATTCTTCTCATGGTGTGTGCCCTGCACTCTATGTTCCCTCCAGTCCATAGCAGATGGAATTTCTTGGGATAGAGACATAACAAAGGTATGGCCTTCAGAATTCAAACCTGTGTAACCTTTAACTACACACAATGTATTGGCTGCTTCCGCTGCACTATACTTTCCCTTTCCCTTCTTCCAATTTTCTCTTGATCACCTGTTACTTACAGCTGAGACAAAATCAAACCTTGAATTTCCATCACTTGCATTTTTAACTATGCACACCCAGTGCACCACTACCGGATCACCGAATCAAATTATTAACAAATATACAGTACCAGTCAAAAGTTTGGACACACCTATTCATTCAAAGGTTTTTCTTCATTTTTACTATTGAGATTCTTCAAAGTAGCCACCTTTTGCCTTGATGACAGCTTTGCGCACTCTTGGCATTCTCTCAACCAGATTCATGAGGTAGTCACCTGGAATGCATTTCAATTAACAGGTGTGCCTTGTTAAAAGTTAATTTGTGGAATTTCTTTCCTTCTTAATGCATTTGAGCCAATCAGTTGTGTTGTGACAAGGTAGGTGTGGTATGCAGAAGATAGCCCTATTTGGTAAAAGACCAAGTCCATATTATGGCAAGAACAGCTCAAATAAGCAAAGAGAAACGACAGTCCATCATTACTTTGAGACATGAAGTGACCAAAAAAGTGTTTAACAAATCAAAATATATTTGAGATTCTTCAAAGTAGCCACCCTTTGCCTTGATGACAGCTTAGCACACTCTTGGCATTCTCTCAACCAGCTTCATCTGGAATGCTTTCCCAACAGTCTTGAAGATGTCCCACATATGCTGAGCACTTGTTGGCTGCTTTTCCTTCACTCTGCGGTCCAACTCATCCCAAACCATCTCAATTGGGTTGAGGTCGGGTGATTGTGGAGGACAGGTCATCTGATGCAGCACTCCATCACTCTCCTTCTTGGTCAAATAGCCCTTACACAGCCTGGAGGTGTGTTGGGTCATTGTCCTGTTGAAAAACAAATGATTGTCCCACTAAGCGCAAACCAGATGGGATGGCATATCACTGCAAAATGCTGTGGTAGCCATGCTGGTTTAGTGTGCCTTGAATTCTAAATAAATCACTGACAGTCTCACCAGCAAAGCACCTCCATACCCCCACACCTCCTCCTCCATGCTTCACAGTGAGAACTACACATGCAGAAATCATCCGTTCACCTACTCTGTGTCTCACAAAGATATGCCGGTTGGAAACAAAAATCTAAAATGTGGACTCATCAGATCAAAGGACAGATTTCCACCGGTCTAATGTCCATTACTCGTGTTTCTTGGCCCAAGCAAGTCTCTTCTTATTATTGGTGTCCTTTTAGTAGTGGTTTCTTTGCAGCAATTCGACCATGAAGGCACTACAGAGGGTAGTGCGTACGGCCCAGTACATCACTGGGGCTAAGCTGCCTGCCATCCAGGACCTCTACACCAGGCGGTGTCAGGAAGGCCATAAAAATTGTCAAAAACCCCAGCCACCCCAGTCATAGACTATTCTCTCTACTACCGCATGGCAAGCGGTACCGGAGTGCCAAGTCTAGGACAAAAAGGCTTCTCAACAGTTTTTACCCCCACGCCATAAGACTCCTGAACAGGTAATCACATGGCTACCCGGACTATTTGCATTGTGTGTCCCCCCCAACCCCTCTTTCTACACTGCTGCTACTCTCTGTTTATCATATATGCATAGTCACTTTAACTATACATTCATGTACATACTACCTCAATTAGGCCGACCAACCAGTGCTCCCGCACATTGGCTAACTGGGCTATCTGCATTGTGTCCCGCCACCCACCACCCACCACCCCCTCTTTTACGCTACTGCTACTCTCTGTTCATCATATTTGCATAGTCACTTTAACCATATCTACATGTACATACTACCTCAATCAGCCTGACTAACCGGTGTCTGTATGTAGCCTCACTACTTTTATAGCCTCGCTACTGTTTTCTAGCCTGTCTTTTTACTGTTTTATTTCTTTACTTACCTATTGTTCACCTAATACCTTTTTTGCACTATTGGTTAGAGCCAGTAAGTAATCATTTCACTGTAAGGTCTACACCTGTTGTATTCGGAGCACGTGACAAATAAACTTTGATTTGATTTGATGAAGGCCTGATTCACGCAGTCTCCTCTGAACAGTTGATGTTGAGATGTGTCTGTTACTTAAACTCTGTGAAGCAGTTATTTGGGCTGCAATTTCTGAGGCTGGTAACTCTAATGAACTTATCCTCTGCAGCAGAGGTAACTCTGGGTCTTCCTTTCCTGTGGCGGGTCCTCATGAGAGCCAGTTTCATCATAGCGCTTGATGGTTTTTGCGACTGCACTTGAAGAAACTTTCAAAGTTCTTGAAACTTTCAGTATTGACTGACCTTCATGTCTCAAAGTCATGATGGACTGTCGTTTCTCTTTTCTTATTTGAGCTGTTCTTGCCATAATATGGACTTGGTCTTTTACCAAATAGGGCTATCTTCTGTATACCACCCCTACCTTGTCACAAGACAACTGATTAGCTCAAATGCATTAAGAAGGAAAGAAATTCCACAAATTAACTATTAACAATGCACACCTGTTAATTGAAATGCATTCCAGGTGACTACCTCATGAAGCTGGTTGAGAGAATACCAAGAGTGTGCAAAACTGTCATCAAGGCAAAAGGTGGCTATTTTGAAGAATCTCAAATATAAAATCTATTTTCATTTGTATAACACTGTTTTGCTTACTACATGATTAAATGTGTTATTTCATAGTTTTGATGTCTTCACTATTATTCCACAATGTAGAAAATAGTCAAAATAAAAACCCTTGAATGAGTAGGTGTGTCCAAACTTTTGACTGGTACTGTATATAGTAACATAATAGTTGTACCACATAATATTGCAACACATTGCTATTTTATTAGAATATGTGAATTGCTGTTTGTGTACTGTATATCATATTGTATTATAATGAATACAAACTAGCACACCAACAAATATAGCATACAGTGATGAGAGATGTGTAAAAGACAGTATCAAATAGTTATTCTTCAATATACTGTATATTAATTAATTCATTCTGATAAATTGCATTATGACATTCATTAATGGTCAACCTAGCTATATTTCCTCTCCTTTGTGACCCCCCGTTTTGTGCTTTAGTGATTGTCTGTGATTTACTCACATTGTTGTCAGGGTTGAAGTCATGTTTTGGAGGGAACTGTCATGATGAACAGAACACACTGTATGTCTTGACACAAGAAACCTAGCTGAACAACATTGACACATTACTCAAATGTGAGTGGCTCCACTATAATGCAGGGCGCTGTTTTCAGATGCCAACATGAAACCTATCGGACTTGTCGTAAACAATTAATTACTACAATTATGGTCAGTTTATGGTTAACACATGATCACACAGTATTTTTCAAGTTCCAGTATTACCCATTTCTCTAATGATTTTAAAATCACACAGTGTGATCATTATCAATGAGCTACACACAGAGCTATGGTTACATGATGATGAGGGCAGCACCAGCTAAGTCACGGCTTTGAAATGAACCAAGAGTCAAGTGTCTGCCAACATTCACTGTAACACTTGAGTGAGAACAGTTATGTAAGTCCAACCATAGTGTTCTATGTGAGACGGTTTACTGCGCTTGACATAGTCATCACAGCAAACCGATCTATCAACGTCATCTTCAGCAGCCTTGTCTGCTACTTGTGTCACACAGTATTATTCCACAGAGGAAATACGATCCCATGTACAGTCATCTCTCCTAGGCTATGATCACATTGCTGTTGTTGTGAATTTAAAATGGCTTTTCTTGAATGAGGTTCCCATGATCTAGAATCATGGAGCGCAGAGCTCTTTGGAAAGTCTAGGTGAAATCAGCCCTTCCTGCCTAGAACAGAACAGACAAACACAGAATACTTAAACACCCAAGTACCAAGTCACCCAGAGCCAAAACATCCCCTTCAACCCTGAATAATTATGTGTTGGAATGCCTGTTTTCCCTGGGTGGGGACTGGGGTCTGGGAGATAGTGCCTTGACTGGGATGGACCTAGACTCAAACACTGCTCCAGGGTGTCCACGATCCTTTACAGAAGCTTATGCCCATCGCATGTAATTTATGAGTTCATACATTTTATATTTGTGAATAACACAATTACTATCACTCTGGTTTGAAATAGTAGCATTGAATGGTGTATTTATCTGATGAAACAACTTTTCCTATCCTCAGAAAATGATCTACCACAACTACTGAATTATCGAAATACCAAGTCGGTAGAAGAACTAAATACGTTTTGTGCATTTTGTACTTTCTTTTCTAAAATAGTTTATTGGAATGGAAGGATATGAATCTGCAACATCTACGTTAGGATTTAGGCAACACAAAGTTTATAAATTCACAGTTGAGTGACTATCACTAAGAATAGCAGAGGCGACCTGCGAAGTGATGTGGTCAGATCAAGGCAACACGTATACTAGTTGAGATGTGTTCTCTCTTTCCCTTCTTTATTTCATTCCTCCTCCTTTGTGGCTCTTCCATGTCTCCTCCTCTTCTAGATGGATTGCAGTCTTGAGCTCAACAACGTCTCTTTGCCTTATTTCCTCACAATGTCCTCCAAGGTTCGTCCCTCCATCCAAAGATTTGAGGAGAGCAAATCATGGTCTGTGATGATGGCGTAATGGGTGGTGAGAAAGAGGGGTGAGTGACATCACCCGGTCTTGGTCCTGCTCGTTCTCTTTTTCTGTCTTTCAATCTCCTCTTGGTCTTCTATTCTGTGTTTTAGAAACTCACCAAGGCATAGACCATACTGTCAAGGACAGAGAGAGAGGCAGAAGAGAGAACAGGAGGACACCAGTGTTAGAAGGAATGTGACATTGCCAAGCAATAACAACTGACAGCGGTTATTGTGCAGCAAGAAGAGGAGGCTCCCATTCATACAGATCAACGTTCACCAATGAACCGGCTGGACTGATGAGAGATGGCTTTATTAATAGGACCTCACCTGTACAGGTAGTAGAAGAAGGAGAGCAGGTAGAAGCCCAGCTTACACCAAGACTCCTTCTGACAGTAGTTCAGGATGTCAGCATTCATCACACTGACAGGATCATACATGACCTCTGACCCATCTGCTGGCCGATGGAAAAACCTGACGAGAGAGAGCGTTCTTACAACAGATACAACTAAAAAGCCTTGAGATAGAATGCTGGAAGTTGGTTGTGTTGTGTACCTCCAAAGATGGTAGAAGAGCAGGGGGATGTTTAGGCCCAGGGTGACCCACTCTCCAGCACACATGAACATCAGGCAGAACAGCCCATGGATGGAGTATTCTGGCACCACCAGCTAGGAATAATACAGACCGTTAGGGTGCACATGGCCACACAAATGCAAACTCTGTCATTATCATAAACACTTCACGACAAAATGCTTTGAAAAAGCTGCAATTTTCATATGAATGAGAGTGATAGAGTTTAGTTATGATTTTCTTAAAAGAATGCAGGCCTGCAGACCTCCAGGTGTTCCCTCCTTCAATCTCCCCTCATTGGCTCTATAGCTTGCCCATTAACACTGACAGAGGAAATGAGGGTGGGGTGGCAGTATGGAAAGCCAGTTAATTATAGTGTGTGTGCAACCTGGTCTCAGAGCATTTCGTATTATTCTGTACGTAAATCCGAGACACTACCTTTACTATGATATGTTACGTTTCGTATGGTATGTATTCATTTGTGGATTTCCATCACCCATTTCGTACAGTACGTTACGAATTTGCAAAATGTATGATATGTTACTAATTCTAGCTAGGTGGCTAAGTGGCTAACATTAGCTAGCTGGCTAATGTTAGCTAGGCTAGGTGTTAGGGTTAGGGTTAAGGTTGGGAGTTAGGTTAAAGGGTTAAGGTTAGGGGATGGGTTAGCTAAAAAGGTTATGGTTATGTGAAGGGTTAGATAAAATGCTAAGTAATTGCAAAGTAGCTCAAAAGTATTAAGTAGTTAAAGTTGCTAAATCGGTGGAATGATATCAAATACATAAAATACATGTGTTTGATGCCATTCCATTAGCTCTGTTCCAGCTATTATTATGAGCCGTGTTCCCCTCAGCAGCCTCAACTGCCGTGATGAGATTCGAACTCGCAATATTTGGGTTGCTAGACATTCGGGTTCCCTAGTGCTAGACGTTTGCGTTATATGTTCACGTTACAAGTTCCCATCTGTCTTATGTAACCATACCTAATGGTGTAAAATACTTAAGTAGTACTATAAAGTATTTTTTTTACTTAAGTTGATGTTTGGGGTATCTGTACTTTACTTTTTTTTTAAACTATTTATATCTTTACTTTTACTTCACTACATTCCTAAAGAAAATATTGTACTTTTTACTTCATACATTTTCCCTGAAAACCAAAAGTTACATTTTGAATGCTTAGCAGGACAGGAAAATTGTCAAATTCAAGCACATATCAAGAAACACGTGGTCATCCCTACTGCCTCTGGCCTGGTGGACTCACTAAACACAAATGCGTATTTTGTAAATAATGTCTGAGTGTGGGAGTGTGCCCCTGGCTGTCCATACATTTTAAAAACAAGAAAATGGTGCCATCTGCTTTGCTTAATATAAGGAATTTTTTTCTATTGAGGTATTTATACTTTCTCAAGTATGAGAATTGGGTACTTTTCCATCACTTACCATACCAAACGCAACATATCATACTAATTTGAGTGTCCCGGATTTACATTATTATGTTACATCTAGTCTATGAGACCAGGCTGGTGTGTGGTATGTGATTGTTGTGAGTTTGAGAGAATGAGCGAGATTGAGGTGGACTACAGGAAGGAGGGGAGATGTGAATCAATCGATCTCAGTCCTCAAACTAGATGCATATATATTTTTTCAAGGTTCTCTGATGCCCTTCTGTCACTCTCATCCTCCACTCCACCACTAGGTGAGCAGTGTGTGTGTGTGTGTGTGTGTGTGTGTGTATACGTGGGCTGGGAGCCACTCACTCACCTTCCGCAGCAAGTTGCAGATTCTTTCAATATTCAGAATTCTTTCCCTCTGAAAAGTGAACAGAGAGAAAGGAGAGTCAGATATCTAGCTAATAGTTTTGCCAAACACCCTCACAAAAGTAATAACCACACTTCCCTAGTGTTGGCTCTGTTTGAGAATGTTCTTGTGTACAGTATAGCAAAAATATACTTGGCAAAATAGAAGGTACGTTACATTGAGTAAATGCTTTAGATCAAAAATGATAAATAAACCAATCAAAATAAACAAAAATGTTCTATTTGAATAAGTGTCCATGGTCCATGTGTGCCTGTCTGTCTACGGTGCTCTGCTCTTCACAGCTGAGTGGAAGTGACTGTAGGTGGACACGGACAGAACTGGGTCACACTTCACAGAACTCCAATCCCTCTCATAAGCCATGGGGCCTTACCGCTCTGGTAGGGTTGCTCTGATCGATTGGGTTCTTGAAGTCTGTGCGCAGCTCGTCAAACGCAATAATCTAAAAAGACATGTACAGTGTATATGGGTAAACTTTCTGCCATTGGATATATCTAAATGTGTTCTTTCACTGTGTTATTCTCATTCAATCCAATCACATACCTTTTAGCTTATTTTTTTTCTCAATATTTCTTATCATCTTCAGTTTTCCATCCCCATACCTCCAATCATCCTTTTGCACCTTTCGCATACTCTGACTCTCTCTTTCTCTCTCTCTGAGATCTCCATCTAAGCATCCCTTTCCACCTCTCAACATTCTTCTCTCCCTGTGACATCCATCTTTCCCTTTCAGAGACCAATCTCCATCTCCACATCTGTCTTTTACTCTCAACAATACCTTTATCGATCTATGTCACCCCCCCTTCTCTGTTTCATGCTCTTCTCTGTTGTAAACAGATGCAGTTTCCATGGTGATCCGATGATCCCTTAGTGGGCACCATGGTTACTATAAAAGTGAACAAGCCGTGTCATTGGTTGAGAGCCACACAGAAATGGGGGGGGGGGGGGGGGGGGACCATGGATGGAGGCAGATGGGGGGAAGGGGTGGAACAAAATTATAATTTGATAAGCATTCTCAATAACATGGTTTGTTGCTGACACATACACACACTCTCTCTCCCCCTTTTCACCTTCTCTTCACACACACACACACACACACACACACACACACACACACACACACACACACACACACACACACACACACACACACACACACACAGAGAGAGAGACAGACAGACTCTTTCCCTCCCCCATCTCTCTCACAAACACAGACTCACACATTGACTGACTCATATGTAGTGCATTCTCACCCACTAGTCAATTCATTAGTCAATACTTTAGTTATTTCAAGCCAGTCTTTTGTATTGATCTGATAATGCTGTGTTGAATTTCAAATGAACAATGTCTCCGTCTAGGGAGGTAGGCAAACCTAGTCCTGGAGAGACGCAGGCACTTCATGTTTGTTTTATTTAACCAACCTGGAAAACCAGGTGTGTTGAATTTAGGCAATCACTGAACTGATCAGTTAGCTCAGTTGGTCAGGTGTGGTGCCTAGTTGGAACAAAATCCTGTAGTACCTGCGGCTCTCCAGGTACAGGGTTGCCTATCCCTGCCCTAGACAGAAGGCTACAGCTGAGATAGATGGGCTCTGGCTATTGTGCAGTCTGTGTCTGATTCTTTAGACATGTAGAATACTGATTGTGCAGAGGTCTCCAGTGACGCCTGTACAAATTCCATTAATCATTCTGCAGTCAGTAAGCTGGTACACAAATATACAGGTAACTGCCAAAATAAAGGAAACACTTGAGTTAATGAGGGATACAAAGTATAGTGAAAGCAGGTGCTTCCACACAGGTGTGGTTCCTGCTTTCTTTTTAAATGCCCGGTGTATAAAGATGCCCAGTTGCCCATTATTTTGGATACCATGGCTAGAAAAAGAGATCTCAGTGACTATAAAAGAGGGGACTCACAGGAACATGTGTGTGTGTGTGTGTGTCACCAGATCTCAACCCAACACTTACGGGAGTTTCTGGAGCGGAGCCTGAGACAGCGTTTTCCACCACCATCAACACAACATTTTACATTTTAGTCATTTAGCAGACGCTCTTATCCAGAGCGACTTACAGTAGAGTGCATACATTTTATTACATTTTACATTTTTACATATTACATTTTTACATACTGAGACAAGGATATCCCTACCGGCCAAACCCTCCCTAACCCGGACGACGCTATGCCAATTGTGCGTCGCCCCACGGACCTCCCGGTTGCGGCCGGCTGCGACAGAGCCTGGGCGCGAACCCAGCCCAGCCTGGGCGCGAACCCAGAGACTCTGGTGGCGCAGCTAGCACTGCGATGCAGTGCCCTAGACCACTGCGCCACCACAACACAAAATTATGGAATTTCTTGTGGAAGAATGGTGTTGCATCCTTCCAGTAGTGTTCTAGAATCTATGACAAGGCGCATTGAAGCTGTTCTGGTGGCCCAATGCTCTACTGAGACACTTTATGACTAGCTTTGACTATTTTATTTTATATTTGTTTATTTATTTAACCTTTTATTTAACTAGTCAAGCCAGTTAA
Organism: Salvelinus namaycush; assembly: GCF_016432855.1. Lineage (NCBI taxonomy): Eukaryota > Metazoa > Chordata > Actinopteri > Salmoniformes > Salmonidae > Salvelinus > Salvelinus namaycush. The sequence continues at coordinate 41,873,906 of NC_052318.1, read as the reverse complement.
GAATTTTTTTAAATTAACAATGACTGCCTGTCCCGGCCAAACCCAGACAACGCTGGGCCAATTGTGCACCGCCCTACGGTACTCCCAATCATGGCCGGTTGTGATACAGCCAGGAATGGAACCAGGGTCTGTAGTGACTCCTCTAGCACTGAGGTGCAGTGCCTTAGACCGCTGCGCCATTCGGGAGCCCATCGGGAGACTAGCTCATATTAATAATAGACTTCCGGTTTTGGGTGTCACACACACACACAGACTTACAGTACTGATATAAATAACAAAAATAATGAGTCACACATGGGCACATGGACACACATTCACACCAACCAATGGCTACGCTACACTTATTGTATTGTCTCATTCTACTATTAGTCATCACCTGGAATTATATATATTTCTTAGAGTATTTCACCTTGGTTACAGACCAACCAATTCTTTATTTAAGGTATGAGTCACAATGCACACAAGAGAATGTTGCCGAACCACGATCACCCAGTCTAAAAACATGGTTTAGGTGAGAATCACCATCACCCAGTCTAAAAACATGGTTTAGGTGAGAATCACCATCACCCAGTCTAAAAACATGGTTTAGGTGATAATCACGATCACCCAGAGTCTAAAAACATGGTTTAGGTGAGAATCACGATCACCCAGTCTAAAAACATGGTTTAGGTGAGAATCACGATCACCCAGTCTAAAAACATGGTTTAGGTGAGAATCACGATCACCCAGAGTCTAAAAACATGGTTTAGGTGAGAATCACGATCACCCAGAGTCTAAAAACATGGTTTAGATGAGTGTGTGTGTGAGCTCAACTCACCTGCCAGATGACGAAGAAGATGAGTGCAGCACACAGCACTAAGGTGAGCATGTAGCAGAAGGCCGCGAAGGTGAAAGCCGTGGCTGCACCAGCCAGCCTGACGATGAGATGGGTCGAGAGAGTGGGAACTTTCCCCTCCTCTCTCTATTGCGCACTATCCCTCCTTTCTCTCAGGAGGTTATTGTCTGTTCTTCCTCTCTCCCTCCCCCTGACTCTCTGACTGCCCTCCCTCTTGTATTGAGAGCCCTTATTGTCCAAGTGAGGAGCAGAAGTTCTGGAAGAAAGAAATCCTACTCCGCTCTCCAGTCTGCTGTGGTCTTTCTACTGCCCTCCCTCCTTGTATTGAGAGCCCTTATTGTCCAAGTGAGGAGCAGAAGTTCTGGAAGAAAGAAATCCTACTCCGCTCTCCAGTCTGCTGTGGTCTTTCTATTTCAGCTTATCTAGGTTACACAGTTGGTCCTTCTTCTTGAGTTCCTCTTCCCTTTTCATGTGTCTGTGCAAAGGCTTTTCACACATAGACTTTGTAAAGCGGTCGACAGGCACATTTGTTCAGGGAGAACAGCTACAGTTGAGCAATGCTCTCTCCTCTGGTCCCAGCCTCCTCTGATTCTGACAGACAGGGATTTTTGTGCACTTAACGTGTCTGTCCCCACTCCCTTTTATAATGTCCACTTTGCCACTGAAGATGGCACATATTTCAAGAACAATGTAATTGTTATTAAACATCTGTAATAGGAAAAATGGTGGTAAATGGTATTAGATATTATTCAAAAGAGATGTTTTTTATTCTATTCTGATATTTCAAGCGATGACTGTTTATACTTTTAGAGTCATATAATAATTTTCCACACATGTAAAGAGGAAGGATTTTGCTTTTCATCCAATAACAGCAATTCATACAAGTACAATTAAACAAATATTCGTACAATGATAGCTATTAGTGATAATTTATAATAACAAAATGAGCAAAGATTATTAGCTTACAATCAAATGATCACTTTAACAATAATAGCTTGAAATGATTTGATAAATGGTGTTGTAATGTGTAGAGTAGAATATAAACAAACTGAAATACGATATCATTGTTAGGCACTCCATGCTGAAGTCTAGAAGAAATAAAGACTGATGAATGATGTATCAGGATAAATATCATCTGTGATGATAACAATGGATATTTCGATTGATCTTAATATTGATCAGAGTGTACCTGTGTCTGGGGGTAGATGCGTCTGTCACTGAATATCCCACTTCTTCCTCTCCACACTTTGTCTCTGTCAATATGGGTTGACACCATGTCAGAATTTTCTGTCTTGCCTTTCTCTATCCATCTCAGTCGCGTCCATGAGATTTCTTCACGCATATGCTTTCCATTGCTCACTTGCAGGGTGAAAAAACTACATTTAGAGAATCAACAATGTCAGATGTTAAGACGTTTTTTGTTATTTTGGTACGATTATTTTTCTCAAGAAAGGGAAAACATCTCCACAGCCCTTGAAGTCGAAGTTAATTAATTATTTATCTCGTCCCCCCCCTCCTCTTTTGCTTCTCTCTCTCCAAAACTCCCCCTTATGCTTTCTCTTTTCTTCCTCTAAAAAAAGAATGGAACGATTTTGAAGAAAGAATCTTCCTCATCTTCTGTTCTCCTCAGTTTCTTCTTCTTCTCTTTCTGACTGTCTGATATAAAGAAATGTTTGTATCTCCCCAGAATATAATGGCCAAGTTCATTCAACAGTCTCTCTCTCTCTAGGTCCCTCTCTCCCTGGCTTTTATCTGTTGCCGTATTCCCTTGTTCCCCAGATATGGACGAGGGGGCAGGGAAAGCTTTGAATCTTTTTTTGTCAGCTTCCCTTGTTTGTCTCTATCTATCCCTCCCTCTGCTCCCTTTCTCGCTCGCTCTCCCTTTGTCTCCTCTCTCTCTCTCTCTTTCTCGCTCGCTCTCTCTTTATGTCTCCTTCTCTCTCTTCATCTCTTGCTCTCTCTCACTCTCACTCCTTCTTCCCCTTTGTCATGACACTGGTGTCCTATTCTTCAGTCATTTTGAGAAAGATGAAAAGGCTTTCACTCTTTTCTTGTAATTATGGGATTATTTCTGTTACTTTCTTTCCCTCCCTTCTCTGTTCTCTCCAAGCTACCTCTCTCTTTCTGTGGTCCTGCTGTTTTCACTCTCATCCCTTTCTACCCTGACATTGTCAGTCTCTCTGGCACGCTTCTCTTGAGAGGATTTCAACACTTTTTTAATTCCCACAAATCTTTGGCTTTTGATTTTAAAGTGCCCATGCTGTTTCCCCGTAATCCCCATCCCTGGCCCGTCTTTTGTCACCCACTAAATCCGTCCCAACAGCTAATCTCTGGTAAATCCCCCAGGGTGACCTGAAGACTCATAAACTCTCCTCTGATTGATTAGCCACCTTCTCCTCTGCCTGTCCCCTACTCTACCTCAATGATTACAAATGTGAAAATGTGAAAAAAAATCATACAACAAGGAAATTAAACAAAAACACATTTTGAAAATGAAGTAATGGAATCTTACATAATGTAGAAACAACAACAAAATGAATTTGTTCTTTGTTGGTGTCTTGTGGGGTTTTTCTGTGCACGGTATGTATGTACTGTATGGCTCTTAAATATCAGTCTGACTAATATTATTTGTGTGCATTAATGCCTGTGGATTTTGGATAGCTTGGACTGATATAAAATGTAAAGCTCAAGAGCACCATCTGCTGCATATTTTATATATGAAAATGTAGGTCGTAACAGAATTCCGGTGAGTAGTGTATCCCTACGGAGGACATTTTGGACACGTCATAGCGTGTTAGAACATTTGTTGTTGTTTTCTTGACAATCTTTCTTGTTCATGGAAGACATAAGTCAAGTTTGTTCAGTATGGGTTGGATCAGAAACAGGGATATTGAAAGGTAAAAAATTATGTAACTCGGTAAATTAGCCATGCTGTCATTTTGTTGTGTGTGCAATTTGTTGGAGCTAGCTATCTAGCAACCCACGTGTTTGCTAGCTAACTTCCCTAGCTTGACAGTACTTTTCCCTAATGCATCACAGATTGTTTTAGGAATGATGGCCATGTACACTATCAGGATATTTAAATGGCTATCATTTACACTGTGTGTTTGTTTCATTAGGTGTGAGCCTATCCAAAAAACAGGCATTCAACTTCTGTGAGATGAACTGCCTCAGTCGGGACCAGGAAGTGTGTGTCCTGGGCTGGGGAGATCCACAGGAGACTGAGGTGTGTGTGTGGGGGCTATAGAGAGTAATGGAGCCCTTGATGATGTCTGATCTGTTGGTCATTGATGTGTTTAGAGTGCACATAGGTCTGAATGCTTGCGTTGTGGTTGGGTCATTGTGTTACTTACCTGTTTTGTCTGTTCTAGGTGCTGGTGGGGTCTGTGAATGGCACAGTGAAGAGGTTCAGCACAGAGAAGGACATCATTACTGAGACCAGACAGTGTGGGGAGAGCAACCAGGGCAGGTTCACAGGACTCGCCGTCACAGACCGGTATAGTTGTGTAGATAAAGACACTGGTCATAACACGGTACAGGAGCTGTTGTTCATGCACACTGTCATTACACACCAGCAGCTCTGTGGTCATGTGTTGTGGATACTGATGTAGACACTGGACGACTCTCTCCCTGTGTCTCTGCAGTGCTCTGATCACGTGTGTGGAGACAGGACTGCTGAGGGTCTGGCAGGAGGGCAATACAGACACAGTGAATGAACAACAACTCCTGTACTGTGCTTCTACATCTGCATTGCTTGCTGTTTGGGGTTTTAGGCTGGGTTTCTGTACAGCACTTTGTGACATCTGCTGGTGTAGAAAAGGCTTTATAAATAACCTTTGATTGATTTTTGCCAGAATACCACTCAGGCTTCCTAGAGGTTGTTACATTGCAGATGGATACTATATACTTATGAATGATTGACGTTGACTGACATTTTCTTGAACATAACCCCTGTCCCTATATCTAGGTTGGAATAAATGTTGGGAAAAATGTTTGTTGGATGCGACAGAATCCCTCGCAGTGCAACCAAGTGGCTGCAGGAGGGAAAGAGAACGGCCTGAAGGCCTGGGATCCGGAGAGACCTGGAACACCGGTCTTCACATCCAAGAATGTAAGAGTCTAACAACTACATTTCAAGGAATTACAGTGGGAATGTCTACATAGTATGTTATGTTTCGGTGTTGGGTGCGTTGACACAGCTTCTTTATGCTGCAGGTGCGTAATGACTGGCTGGACCTGCGGGTGCCAGAGTGGGTTCGAGACATGGCCTTCATCGCAGACTCAGACAAGATAGACACCTGCACAGGTCAACACCAGGTCTGTCTGTCTGTCTTTCCCTGTACAAGCCCTGTTCTTAGACTGGGTCTGCTGGTCTTCTCAGCCAGCCTTGGAGTCTTTCCCCGTACTCAAACGATACATTCGCCAGGAGTTTGACGCATTTTGTTAGATACGCAACCAGGCCAGCGCAGTACATTTTGGCACACTGGGTTTGGCTCAGCTCAGTACATTTTTGGGGGATGAAACTGTCCTTTTAAAGGTTAATTCATATTATACAACGGGTGGTTCTAATCCTGAATGTTGATTGGTTAAAACCGCATTCCAGACGGTGTCTATTCCACAAGTTACCACCAGCTAAATCTATGAAGTCTATTTACTCTGTTCCATCTGACTGCGCAATCCACTGTCTCATCAGCCCAGCCAGGCAATGTATAAACTTGATCTCCACTATAAAAAGCATCTCCTTTTTGAAGTGATTGTGTTAGCTGTGTTGTTGACTAGCTCCTCTGAACAACAGTGTCCTGAGGAGAGAGCACATTTTCTATGCCAGGCGAAATTGCGCCTCATTAGCTCATTGTTATGGATGTATCCAAATAAATGTTACTAGAAAACAGCTTATGCAAATGCAGCTACTGTTATTATTCTGGCTTCACTGTTTGACGTGACTGTAAGTTAGCCGTAGTTGGCTAGCTAGCAAGCAGAACGTTGCCAGCCATGTATGGAAATGGAACGAACGACAGGGTCACATCCATAGATACAGAACAAAAAGGCTGAACGACTGGTTCGAGTCTCTAGCAACCGACAGAACGAACGACCAGCCGGCTTGGGTAGCAACCCGGGACTCTGTCTTGTGGAAGGATGAAATAGTATGAATAAATTCATCAAAATAATGTTATTTTTTATTTTTATTTTTTAAATACATTTTATCCCATTTTCTCCCCAATTTTCGTGGTATCCAATCGCTAGTAATTACTATCTTGTCTCATCGCTACAACTCCCGTACGGGCTCGGGAGAGACGAAGGTCGAAAGCCATGCGTCCTCCGAAGCACAACCCAACCAAGCCGCACTGCTTCTTAACACAGCGCGCCTCCAACCCGGAAGCCAGCCGCACCAATGTGTCGGAGGAAACACCGTGTACCTGGCCCCCTTGGTTAGCGCGCACTGCGCCCGGCCCGCCACAGGAGTCGCTGGAGCGCGATGAGACAAGGATATCCCTACCGGCCAAACCCTCCCTAACCCGGACGACGCTATGCCAATTGTGCGTCGCCCCACGGACCTCCCGGTCGCGGCCGGCTGCGACAGAGCCTGGGCGCGAACCCAGAGACTCTGGTGGCGCAGCTAGCACTGCGATGCAGTGCCCTAGACCACTGCGCCACCCGGGAGGCCCCAAAATAATGTTTTTAATGAAAATATGTCAGTCATAATTTGAGTATGTTGGTAAACCATTGTATAAAAGTGATAATGCCCAGGACTTTGTCTTGAGCTTAACAACAACCGTGCCAATATATCCTCCAAACACCGTCTTCTCGGGCATTATCACTTAATTGGTCAAGTTCAAGTACCCTGATATATGGTTTGTATCACTGCTACATAAGCAAACCATTCAACATCTTAATTTGACTCGTGTCTCTTTGCCTTATTCATCTATCTAACAACGTAACAAAAGCAACCTATGTTTTACTGATTTAATTGTTTTTTCCCCGCTGTTAGGTGTGAGTATGATCCAGCCTCTCCCCAGAGGCGTCCTGTTCTAGAGGCAGTTTGGGGAGTACCCCCCCCACAGCCCTCTCCCTCCCTGCCAGCCAAGACAGTGTTACAGTGGGCAACACGCATGACCAACTCGCCATCTTCCGCAGGTCTGCGGAAAGGGGAATGTGGGAGTCGATGTCTCTTTCCACTTGTTGTAATGATTGTGCAGTTGCTTAGTGACCTGCTTCAGTACTTTTCCATGTCAGCTTCTTTATCTTTTTGTCCATGTATGTACAGTTGAAGTCGGAAGTTTACATACACCTTAGCCAAATACATTTAAACTCAGTTTTTCACAATTCCTGACATTTAATCCTAGTAAAAATGTCCTGTCTTAGGTCAGTTAGGATCACCACTTTATTTTAAGAATGTGAAATGTCAGAATAATAGTAGAGAGAATGATTTATTTCAGCTTTTATTTCTTTCATCACATTCCCAGTGACCCAAGTTTACATACACTCAATTAGTATTTGGTAGCATTGCCTTTAAATTGTTTAACTTGGGTCAAACGTTTCGGGTAGCCTTCCACAAGCTTCCCACAATATTGTTGGGTGAATTTTGGCCCATTCCTCCTGACAGAGCTGGTGTAACTGAGTCAGGTTTGTAGGCCTCCTTGCTCGCACACGCTTTTTCAGTTCTGCCCACAAATGTTTTATAGGATTGACGTCAGGGCTTTGTGATGGCCACTCCAATACCTTGACTTTGTTGTCCTTAAGCCATTTTGCCACAACTTTGGAAGTATGCTTGGGGTCATTGTCCATTTGGAAGACCCATTTGCGACCAAGCTTTAACTTCCTGACTGATGTCTTGAGATGTTGCTTCAATATATCCACATAATGTTTCTTCCTCATGATGCCATCTATTTTGTGAAGTGCACCAGTCCCTCCTGCAGCAAAGCACCCCCACAACATGATGCTGCCACCCCCGTGCTTCACGGTTGGGATGGTGTTCTTCGGCTTGCAAGCATCCCCCTTTTTCCTCCAATCATAACGATGGTCATTATGGCCAAACAGTTCTATATTTGTTTCATCAGACCAGAGGACATTTCTCCGAAAAGTACAATCTTTGTCCCCATGTGCAGTTGCAAACTGTAGTCTGGCTTTTTTCTGGCGGTTTTGGAGCAGTGGCTTCTTCCTTGCTGAGTGGCTTTTCAGGTTATGTTAATAAAGGACTCGTTTTACTGTGGATATAGATACTTTTGTACCGGTTTCCTCCAGCATCTTCACAAGGTCCTTTGCTGTTTTTCTGGGATTGATTTTGCACTTTTCGCACCAAAATACGTTAATCTCGTCTCCTTCCTGAGCGGTATGACGGCTGCGGGATCTCATGGTGTTAATACTTGCGTACTATTGTTTGTACAGCTGAACGTGGTACCTTCAGGCGTTTGGAAATTGCTCCCAAGGATGAACCAGACTTGTGGAGGTCTACAATTTGTTTTCTGAGGTCTTGGCTGATATCTTTTGATTTCCCCATGATATCAAGCAAAGAGGCACTGAGTTTGAAGGTAGGCCTTGAAATACATCCACAGGTACATCTCCAATTGACTCAAATTATGTCAATAAGCCTATCAGAAGCTTCGAAAGCCATGACATCATTTTCTGGAATTTTCTAAGCTGTTTAAAGGCACAGTCAACTTAGTGTATGTAAACTTCTGACACACTGGAATTGTGATACAGTGAAATAATCTGTCCGTAAAAAAAATGTTGGAAACATTACTTGTGTCATGCACAAAGTAGATGTCCTAACCAACTTGCCAAAACTATAGTTTGTTAACAAGAAATTTGTGGAGTGGTTGAAAACGAGTTTTAATGACTCCAACCTAAGTGTATGTAAACTTCTGACTTCAACTGTATTTGCCATTGTGCTACATTAGAGATGCATTTGCTATATGTGCTCTTTGAAGCTTCTGTTTAACTGAATTGTTTTGCCTGGAGCAGCAATAATTATCTTCTGATAGTCCGATTAAGCTTTTTGTGTATGTGAGTGCATGTTGCATGCCTTTGTGTTCTGTGAGATCCTCTCCCCTTGACTACAGTCTCTTTTTTCTCTAACCCCTCCTCCTCCTCTTCTCCTCTCCATTCGCTGCAGGCCTAGAGTGTGTGGGTGTTTTAAAGGGGCTGGCAGGAGGGGTGTGGGGGCTTCAGTCCCACCCTTCTCTCCCTCTGGTGGGTTCTTGTGGTTTGGATCACTTTGAGGGTACACAGCCTGGAGGACCGCTCTCTACGGAACAAGGTACACACACACACACACACTTACACTCTCCGCACACTTGAAGCCAGCTACATAATCCATCATTAGTGAAGCCTCCTACACAGTTTTGAATAATTGTGTTCAGTAAAAGTTTGAGGTTCTTTCTCTTCGTCTCCCTTTCAGGTGTATATGAAGTCACGACTCAACTGTGTGCTTCTGTCCAACAGAGATCTCGAGGTAGGGGAGAATTAAGTGCAATGAATCAGCCTATGTTTTAGACTTTGTGAAGTGCAATACTTTGTCATCTGTTTGACTTTCAAATTGAGACTTGCTAGTTTTTAATGTTGTGATATTACAGAGCTGTTAGAGGGTTTTTATAACATCTGACATGCATATATTTACTTATTTATTACACTATTATACACTATGATAGAGTAGTTCATTTAAATTGACATAACAATAATGTCAAACAACAATGTTAACTGTCATTTGCTGTTAATATTTTTTTTTAAATGTGATTTTCCTGCATTATGCTGCAGTACAGGAGTGAACGGAGATGTGGAGGAAGTAAAAGAAGATGGAGGAGAACTGGATGAGGTGTGGAACACAATGGGGATGATAAAAGAGAAGGCGAAGAAAAGAGCAACAGAAGAATAGGAAGCTGTTGTTGAAGAAGCAGAGAAGAGGAAGCTGTTGTTGAAGAAGCAGAGAAGAGGAGGCTGTTGTTGAAGAAGCAGAGAAGAGGAGGCTGTTGTTGAAGAAGCAGAGAAGAGGAAGCTGTTGTTGAAGAAGCAGAGAAGAGGAAGCTGTTGTTGAAGAAGCAGAGAAGAGGAAGATGTTGAAGAAGCAGAGAAGAAGACTAAGAAGAGGCATCAAACACTATTTATTTCTGAAACATATTATACCCTTATATTAAACTAAATATGGCTGATACCGCAGTAGACACGACCACAACCACCGAGATTTCAGAAAAGGAGCTCAAAGAGAGGAAAGAGGAGGTGGAGTAGAAGGAGAATGGCAGTCGGGACGCACCAGCCAACAGCAATGGAACACACACAAATGGTGCAGAGAAGAAGACCAATTGTGCAGATGATTCTGAAGAAACCCCTGAGGGTGAGAAGGAAGAGGAGGATGGAGAGGGACTGGATGCAGCTAAGGATGCAGAATAAGCTGTGATGAGGAGGTTGACCACCCTGTGAAGCGTCCAGCTGATGAGGAGGTTGACCACCCTGTGAAGCGCCCAACTGATGAGGTTGCCCAGCCTGTGAAGCACCCAGCTGATGAGGTTAACCACCCTGTGAAGCGCCCAGCTGATGAGGTTAACCACCCTGTGAAGCGCCCAGCTGATGAGGAGGTTAACCACCCTGTGAAGCGCCCAGCTGATGAGGAGGAACAAGTGGAAAGAAAAAAACAGAAAACGGTGAATCAAAGGAAGCTGAAGTGAAGACATAATGTGCGGAGTATGTACTCCTCCGCAACGCTGTCTACATGGCGTGTTCAACTTCACCTTGAAGAGCTTGTGCTTTATGTATGCTTTAAATAATGGCACCGGGGGGGTGGCTGCCATTTTACGGGCTCCTAACCAACTGTGCTATTTTGTTGTTTCTAACTTATTTTTTTACTTATTTTGTACATATTGTTGCTGCTACCGTCTTTTTTGACCGAAAACAGCTTCTAGAACAGTGATTACTCACCTCGAACTGGACAAAGACTTTTTCTTTAACGAATCCGACGCAGAGGATATACTGCATTCTCGAGACCAGGCCCAAACCCTGTCATTTGCGAGAAGAAAAGACGGAGATAAAGGGGGTGGAGGTCGGGCTTCCTTCTGAGAATTCGTAGGCGAGTGAGTAAACTTCCACTACCATTCGTACTATTGGCCAACGTGCAATCACTGGAAAATAAAGTGGATGATCTACGATTTAAGAATATCCTACCAACGTGACATTAAAAACTGTACTATCTTATGTTTCACCAAGTCGTGGCTGAACGACGACAAGGATACTATAGAGCTGGCTGGGTATTCCGTGCATCGGCAGGACAGAGAAGCTACGTCTGGTAAGACAAGGGGCGGGGAGGTTTGTAAATAACATCTGGTGCACAATTTCTAATATTAAAGAAGTCTCGAGGTACTGCTCGCCTGAGATAGAATACCTCATGATAAGCTGTAAACCACACTATCTACCAAGAGAGTTCTCATCTATATCTATTTACCACCCCAAACCGATGCTGGCACTAAGACCGCACTCAACGATCTATATAAGGCCATAAGTAAAGAAAAAAATGCTCATCCAGAAGCGCCGCTCGTAGTGGCCGGGGACTTTAAATGCAGGCAAACTTAAATCCGTTTGACCTAATTTTGACCAGCATGTCACATGTGCAACCAGAGGGATACATACAAAGCTCTCCCTCACCGTCCATTTGGCAAATCTGACCATAATTCTATCCTCCTGATTCCTGCTTACAAGCAAAAACTAAAGCAGGAAGTACCAGTGACTCGCTCAATATGGAAGTGGTCAGATGACATGGATGCTACGCTACAGGACTGTTTTGCTAGCACAGACTGGAACATGTTCCGGGATTCATCCAATGGCATTGAGGAGTATACCGCTTCATCAATAAGTGCATCGACGACATCGTCCCCACAGTGACCGTACGTACATATCCCAACCAGAAGCCATGGATAGCTAAAGGCTAGAGCTGCCGCTTTCAAGGATCGGGACACTAATCCGGACGCTTATAAGAAATCCCGCTACGCCCTCAGAAGAACCATCAAACAGGCAGTGTCAATACAGGACTAAGATTGAATCCTACTACACCGGCTCTGACGCTCGTCGGATGTGGCAGGGCTTGAAAACTATTACAAACTACAAAAGGAAACCCAGCCACGAGCTGCCCAGTGACGCGAGCCTACCAGACGAGCCTACCAGACGAGCTAAATGCCTTTTAATACTCACTTCGAGGCAAGCAACACTGAAGCATGCCTTAGATCGCCAGCCATTCCGGACGACTGTGTGATCACACTCTCGGTAGCACATGTGAGCAAGACTGCTGATCCTCAACACTGGGGCCCCTCGGGGTGCGCGCTTCGTCCCCTCCTGTACTCCCTGTTCACCCACGACTGCGTGGCCAAACACGACTCCAACACCCTCATTTAAGTTTGCTGATGACACAACTAGAGGTCGGCCGATTATGATTTTTCAACGCCGATACCGATTATTGGAGGACCAAAAAAAGCCGATACCGATTAATCGTCCGATTAAAAAATAAATAAAAAATTATTTATTCATTTATTTGTAATAATGACAATTACAACAATACTGAATGAACACTTATTTTAACTTAATATAATACATCAATCAAATCAATTTAGCCTCAAATAAATAATGAAACATGTTCAATTTGGTTTAAATAATGCAAAAACAAAGTGTTGGAGAAGAAAGTAAAAGTGCAATATGTGCCATGTAAAAAAGCTAACGTTTAACGTTTAAGTTCCTTGCTCAGAACATGAGAACATATGAAAGCTGGTGGTTCCTTTTAACATGAGTCTTCAATATTCCCAGGTAAGAAGTTTTAGGTTGTAGTTATTATAGGAATTATAGGACTATTTCTCTCTACGATTTGTATGTCATATACCTTTGCCTATTGGATGTTCTTATAGGCACTTTAGTATTGCCAGTGTAACAGTATAGCTTCCATCCCTCTCCTCGCCCCTACCTGGGCTCGAACCAGGAACACATCGACAACAGCCACCCTCGAAGCAGCGTTACCCCTGCAGAGCAAGGGGAACAACTACCCCAAGTCTCAGAGCGAGTGGCGTTTGAAACGCTATTAGCGCGCACCCCGCTATCTAGCTAGCCATTTCACATCGGTTACACCAGCCTAATCTCGGGAGTTGATAGGCTTGAAGTCATAAACAGCTCAAGGCTTGAAGCACAGCGACGAGCTGCTGGCAAAACGCACGAAAGTGCTGTTTGAATGAATGCTTACGAGCCTGCTGGTGCCTACCATCGCTCAGTCAGACTGCTCTATCAAATCAATCATAGACTTAATTATAACATAATAACACACAGAAATACGAGCCTTTGGTCATTAAAATGGTCGAATCCGGAAACTATCATCTCGAAAACAAAACGTTTATTCTTTCAGTGAAATACGGAACTGTTCCGTATTTTATCTAACGGATGGCATCCCTAAGTCTAAATATTGCTGTTACATTGTACAACATTCAATGTTATGTCATAATTATGTACAATTCTGGCAAATTAACTACAACCTTTGTTAGGAATAAATGGACTTCGCACAGTTCGCAATGAGCCAGGCGGCCCAAACTGCTGCATATACCCTGACTGCTTGCACGGAACGCAAGAGAAATTACACAATTTCCCTAGTTATAAGAAATTCATGTTAGCAGGCAATATTATCTACATATGCAGGTTTAAAAATATATACTTGTGTATTGATTTTAAAGAAAGACATTGATGTTTATGGTTAGGTACATTGGTGCAACGACAGTGCTTTTTTCGCAAATGCGCTTGTTAAATCATCATCCGTTTGTCGAAGTAGGCTGTGATTCAATGAGAAATTAACAGGCACCGCATCGATTATATGCAACGCAGGACACGCTCGATAAACTAGTAATATCATCAACCATGTTTAGTTTGATTGTTTTTTATAAGATAAGTTTAATGCTAGCTAGCAACTTACCTTTGCTTCTTGCTGCCCTCACGTAACAGGTAGTCAGCCTGCCATGCAGGCTCCTCGTGGAGTGCAATGTACGGCAGGTGGGTAGAGCGTTGGACTAGTAACCGGAAGGTTGCAAAAACGAATCCCCAAGCTGACAAGGTAAAAATCTGTCGTTCTGCCCCTGAACAAGGCAGTTAACCTACCGTTCCTAGGCCGTCATTGAAAATAAGAATGTGTTCTTAACTGACTTGCCTAGTTAAATAAAGGTGTAGAAAATAATCTGCAAATCGTTGTCCAAAAATACAGATTACCGATTGTTATGAAAACTTTTAATCGGCCATTCCGATTAATCGGTCGACCTCTAGACACAACAGTGGTAGGCCTGATCACTGACAACAATGAGACAGTCTATAGAGAGGACATCAAAGAACAGGCCCCCATTAACATCGATGGGGCTGTAGCGAAGCGGGTCCAGAGTTTCAAGTTCCCTGGTGTCCAGATCACTAACAAACTACCATGGTCCAAACACACCAAGACAGTCGTGAAGAGGGCACGGCAGCACCTTCTCCCCCTCAGGAGACTGAAAAGCGCCAAGTCTAGGACCAAAAGGCTCCTTTAACAGCTTCTACCCCCAAGCCATAAGACTACTGAACAATTAATCAAATGGCCACCCGGACTATTTACATTGACCACCCCCTCCCTTTGTTTTACACTGCTGCTACTCGCTGTTTATTATTATTATCTATGCATGGTCACTTCACCCCTACCTACATGTACAAAATAACTAAAACTAACCTGTACCCCCCAGCACATTGACTCGGTACCGGTACCCCCTCTATATAGCCTTGTTATTTTTATTATGTTACTTTTTATTTTACTATTTTTACTTTAGTTTATTTAGTAAATATTTTCTTAACTCTTTCATGAACTGCATTGTTGGTTATTAAGGGCTTGTAAGTAAGCATTTCACCTGTTGTATTCGGAGCATGTGACAAATAAAATTTTATTTGATTTTGTTTGTCCCCAAGATATTACATTGCACCAGAGTGCTAAAACATAGAGGCCCGTCCTCTCTTTTTATAAACTGTTATTTATTGGTTTCTTACGCAAAATAAAAAATTAAAACCTTTGTAAATAGAATCCGTGCTATTTTTATCAGTTTTGTTATTTTGTATGAGTTGAGCACATTCTCTACATAGTTAACTGCTGACCAGCTGATTCCGAGGCAGACAGCTCTACCCTTCTCCACATGTTCAGGGTGACATCTCAGACTCAATGAAGACCAAATATAAGTTTTAAGCAGGGCTAATGGACTATTGTTAGCATTATTAATTTGGTCTTTTTTAAATCCTTTTTGTTTACTGCTGCTAGTAGTTAATCCTTTGCCAGGCTGATCTGTTAACACAATAAAATGTTTGCTCTACTCCTCCAGGGTATCTCTATCGCAAGACACAACCACCACATCTTATCTTTGGAATGCAGGCTCAGTCAGGCCGGAGACATCTCCCTCTCCTGCACCACTAATCAGAATGGAATGTGGCTGTTGGTTTTATAGCCATCACTTAATCAGATGCCAGCCCAAGCTTCAGAGACTCCTCTCAGTTCACTCAGAAAGGGAGAGAGAGTTCGAAGAACCTTACTCTATTGCATAAAACAACCATTCGGGTGCATAAACAGTATTATAACATAATTTTGTAATTTTGCTACCATACACAACAGATGGCCTTCATGATAAAACGCCTCCACGCCTCTATGATTAAAGACGCTTGACCCCATTTGGGGGGCTGGCTTCTGCAATGTTAATTACCCCCTCTTAAATCTTAAGGCTTTGGTCATGTTCCGTATGCATTTCACACAAGTTTGTACCATTTGTACCCAAGATACGGTTTGTTTTTTAGTTTTTATTTTAGGTTATGTTATGTCGGTGACTCAGAAATTGTGTCGACAACGGTCTTTATCAACATTCCCACCCTGGTGTTCTTAGTCTCTTCTTGTGCAGTTATATTTCATGATTGCTATTTGGCTGCTTCAACCACTGCTTTGTATATTCTGGTTCTTGATGATTAAATAAATCAGTCTTGTCTTAAAAACAAAAATGTTTCCAAATGACCAGTAGTGGAGAGGTTAAGGAAAAGACTGTTCTCTTTATGAGGAACGCAGCAGGTCTAGAGGTCTGCCAAAGCCTGTGTTGTGGTTGTACTGATTGTTTTCCCATTGAGTCTACTGGAAATGCATTCGCCAAAGTCTCCCATTAAAACTATAACCACTGGTGCTGTGTGCATGCCTTGCTGTATCAACTTCATTGAAATGTAGCCAACATTAAACATGTACAAATTGAAATTTTGGCAACAACTATGAAATATATATTAAATGTACAATATCCCAGGGCTATAAAATTTCTCATATGAACTCTGAACGTGTGTGTGTGTGTGTGAGAGAGAAAGAATGCAACGTCCCTAATAAACAGACAGGTGGCATCTGGCACCATTGGTTGGCTTACTTGTGTTTTTGTGTCCTCTGCTGTAAGGGACTAGAGGGTACTGATTATGAAAATCACTCAACATGATGGATGACTTTCAAGTTGTGTACTTAGCATGGAGTTGTTTTGTGATTTGTGTTTGTCAGTTTGAGTAAATGTCTATGTTCATTATTGTGAATTCAGTAACAGTGGTGTGTTTTGTGGAAATTGATGTTTGTAAGCCTAGGGCGGGGCTGGCCCTGGGCATAAGTGACCGGTTTAGGGCTGCTAGGGGGCACCCGACCCCAAAAAAACAGAATGGCTGCGGATCTGACTTTTCTGGACCTTTCTTCCTGGGGTCTTAAGGTCCCAAATCTTTTGCGCATGTGTGGGATTCTCTACTTACGCAGTCTGTGCTCTAGAGAACAGGCTACTCTGGTGAATGCTGCTCGTCTAATAAAGTTAGATCAAAGCTGAATCAATGTCTGCAAGATCACATAATGATAGTATTGTACATAACAGAACCCAATATAATAGCATAACGTTACTGTAAGTCAAACACAATATCTTATGAGATTTTAGGATGATTGTGCATACTTCCACAACTCAACAGCACGCCACTGGGGAAAATATGTGCTTTGATTGAAACAAAACACAGCTCAAACATTTGCTCACTCTAACCTGCATAATTCAAAACACTGTACATAACAAAGAAGATGGGAAGGGAGGGTGACCACAACAATGCGTGTGTAAAGAAACGGGGCGGTTACCGACAGATCCGCAGCCACGGCCGAAAAACAAATAATATACACTAACCAAAAATATAAGTGCAACATGTAAAGTGCTGGTCCTATGTTTCATGAGCTGAAATAAAAGATCCTAGACATTATTTCTCCCCAAAAAAATGCACAAATGTGTTTACATCACTGTTAGTGAGCATTTCTCCTTTGCCAAGATAATCCATTCACCTGACAGGTGTGTCATATCAAGAAGCTGATTAAACAGCTTGATCATTACACAGGTGCACCTTGTGCTGGGGACAATAAAATGACACTAAAATGTGCAGTTGTGTCACACAACACAATGCCACAGATTTCTCAAGTTTTGAGGGAGCATGCAATTGGCATTCTGACTGCAGGACTGTCCACCAGAGTTGTTGCCAGATAAATTAATGTTAATTTCTCTACCATAAGCCGCCTCCAAAGTCATTTTAGAGAATTTAGCGGTAGCCTCACAACCGCAGACCCCGTGTGACCACACCAGCCCAGGACCTCCATATCCGGGTTCTTCACCTGTAGGATCATCTGAGACCAGCCACCAGACAGCTGATGAAACTGTGTTTGCACAACTGAAGAATTTCTCCACAAACGGTCAGAAACCATCTCAGGGAAGCTCATCTGCCTGCTCATCGTCCTCACCAGGGTCTTGATCTTTCTGCAGTTCGTAACCGACTTCAGTGGGCAAATGCTCACCTTCGATAGGCCACTGGCACGCTGGAGTGTGCACTTCACGGATGAATCCCGGTTTCAACTGTACCGGGCAGTTGGCAGACAGCGTGTATGGCGTTGTGTTGGTGAGAGGTTTGCTGATGTCAATGTTGTGAACAGAGTGCCTAATGGTGGCGGTGGGGTTATGGAATGGGCAGGCATTAGCTACGGACAACGAACACAAATGCAATTTATCGATGGCAATTTGAATGCACAGAGATATTGTGACGAGATCCTGAGGCCCATTGTCATGCCATTCATCCGCCACCATCACCTCATGTTTCAGCATGATAATACACAGCCCCATGTCGCAAGGATCTGTACACAATTCCTGGAAGCTGAAAATGTCCCAGTTCTTCCATGGCCTGAATACACGCCAGACATGTCACCCATTGAGTATGTTTGGGATGCTCTGTATCGATGTGTACGACAGCGTGTTACAGTTCAAGCCAATATCCAGCAACTTTGCACAGCCATTGAAGAGGAGTGGGACAACATTCCACAGGCCACAATCAACAGCCTGATCAACTCTATGTGTCGTGCAGCATGAGGGAAATGGTGGTCACACCAGATACTGACTGGTTTTCTGACCCACGCCCATACCTTCTTTTTTTTAAGGTATCTGTGACCAACAGATGCATATCTATATTCCCAGTCATGTGAAATCCATAGATTAGGGCCTAATTTATTTATTTAAATTTACTGATTTTCTTATATAAACTGTAACTAGGTAAAATCTTTGAAATTGTTGCATGTTGTGTTTATATTTATGTTTAGTGTACAGTACCAGTCAAAAGTTTGGACACACCTACTCATTCCAGGGTTTTTCTTTATTTGTACTATTTTCTACATTGTAGAATAATAGTGAAGACATCAAAACTATGAAATAACACATATGGAATCATGTAGTAACCAAATGTATTTTATATTTCAGATTCTTCTAAGTAGACCCTTTGCCTTGATGACAGCTTTGAACACACTTGGCATTCTCTCAACCAGCTTCATGTGGTAGTCACCTAGAATGCATTTCAATTAACAGTTGTGCCTTGTTAAAAGTTCATTTGTGGAATTTCTTTCCTTAATGCGTTTGAGCCAATCAGTTGTTTGTGACAAGGTAGGGGTGGTATACAGAAGATAGCCCTATTTGGTAAAATACCAAGTCCATATTATGGCAAGAACAGCTCAAATAAGCAAAGAGAAACAACATCATTACTTTAAGAGATGAAGGTCAGTCAATCCGGAAAGTTTCAAGAACTTTGAAAGTTTCTACAAGTGCAGTCGCAAAAACCATCAAGCGCTATGATGAAACTGGCTCTCATGAGGACCGCCACAGGAAAGGTAGACCCAGAGTTTCCTCTGCTGCAGAGGATAAGTTCATTAGAGTTACCAGCCTCAGAAAGTGCAGCCCAAATAACTGCTTCAGAGTTCAAGTAACAGACACATCTCAACATCAACTGTTCAGAGGAACCTGCGTGAATCAAGTCTACTTGGTCGAATTTCTACAAAGAAACCACTTCTAAAGGACACCAATAATAAGAAGAGACTTGCGTGGGCCAAGAAACACGAGTAATGGACATTAGACTGGTGGAAATCTGTCCTTTCGTTTGACGAGTCCAAATTTGAGATTTCTGGTTCCAACCGCCGTGTCTTTGTGAGACGCAGAGTAGGTGAACGGATGATCTCTGCATGTGTGCTTCCCACCGTGAAGCACGGAGGAAGAGGTGTGATGGTGTGGGGCTGCTTTGCTGGTGACACTGTTAGTGATTTATTTAGAATTCAAGGCACACAACCAGCATGGCTACCACAGCATTCTGCAGTGATATGCCATCCAATCTGGTTTGCACTTAGTGGCACTATCATTTGTTTTTCAACAGGACAATGACCCAACACACATCTAGGCTGTGTAAGGGCTATTTGACCAAGAAGGAGAGTGATGGAGAGCTGCATCGGATGACCTGGCCTCCACAATCACCCGACCTCAACCCAATTGAGATGGTTTGGGATGAGTTGCACCGCAGATTGAAGGAAAAGCAGCCAACAAGTGCTGAGCATATGTGGGAACTCCTTCCAGACTGTTGGAAAAGCATTCCAGGTGATGCTGTTTGAGAGAATGCCAAGAGTGTGCAAAGCTGTCATCAAGGCAAAGGCTACTTTGAAGATATAAATATAAAATATATTTTGATTTGTTTAACACTTTTTTGGATACTACAAGATTCCAAATGTGTTATTTCATAGTTTAGATGTCTTCACTACAATGTAGAAAATAGTAAACATAAAGAAAATCCCTGGAATGAATAGGTGTGTCCAAACTTTTGACTGGTACTGTATAGATATATATAATTTCATTGTTGTAATTCGCGGAGTGGGGATCTGAACTTACACTTGAGAGTTAGTCAAATAGAATACACTAGGTGCATTTTCAAAATTTGCAGCAGCAGTTTGTTTCTTGTTATGTCAGTCACTGACAGTCACTCAATTAGCCCATGTCAGATAAACATTTTTAGATTGGTAAATTGGTCTAGCCAGCTATCTAAACCTTGTAGTAATCCTGGCCAAATTACAGACCGTTAGTCACTCACTCAGATATCATATTAACATGGCATGAGTCATGGCAAAACATGTACAATTGCAGGTAATTTGCAGTAAAATTGCTATTCTTTCTCTTTCCACCCCATGGCAAAATTACTAGAATAGCATGAAGTTATTTATAAAATTGCTAAATATTCTCTCCACCACAAAACTGCCTTTAAAACGGCAACATTTTCTCTACGCACCATGGCAAAATTTGTAGAATTGCAGGAATCACCATGATTGCACAATCACATGTGCACCTTTCACTGTGGTTGACAATGTACATTTATTTCACTGCAAATTTCATTGGTGTGTTTAATGCTGTTTTATGTCATCAAATTGACCTTCTGATATTTAAGCATTGTGGTTGTATTGAAGACAGCTCCAAGTTTTCTAGTTTCATGGAGAGCAGTGTGTGTCATAGATATACCTGTGCTCGGTTCCTTCTGAGACTGGACTCTCCACACAGACACACCCATTCCTTGAGCTCTAGATAAGATAAGACAAGTCGGGGAAAAAAAACTTTAAAGAAAGATGAGTTCTCTTTATTTGTGAGTTGCAAACTGAAAGTCCCATTGCTGCTCAGTGTTTACTTTTAGCTCAAAAACTACATTCAGGGATAAAGCCCAGTGAAATAACACAGGCTTTTGTAACATGTCAAGTGTCTAATAAAACGTGAATGACAACGTTTGTCACCTGATTGTTGATAGACGGCAATGAGGAAAAATAAGAAAGGGTAAAGAGTTTAGGCGCAAAGGGCACAAAAGGGAAAACATTGTTCCAACTGATGTACAGTACTTGACTATGAGACCTCACAGGGTGGAGGAAGGAATGTTTTAGTTTGGCAAAACCTATTGGAGGGGGTCTCATATGAAGAGTTGTACTCAGCGATGGGTTGGATTTGCCCCAAACATTAACACTTTTGTATTCAGGACGTAAAGTTAATTTCTTTGCCACATTTTTTGCAGCTGTACTTTAGTGCCTTATTGCAAACAAGATGCATGTTTCGGAATATTTGTATTCTGTACAGGCTTCATTCTTTTCACTCTGTCATTTAGGTTAGTATTATGGAGTAACTACAATGTTGATCCATACTCAGTTTCTTCTATCAAAGCCATTAATAAACTCGGTAACTGTTTTAAAGTCACCATTGGACTTATTTAGTCCATGCATCTTATTATGTGACTTGTTAGGCTTGCCATAACAAAGGGGTTGAATACTAATTGACTCTCAAGACATTTCAGCTTTTTATTATTTTATTAATTTGTAAACATTTCTAAAAACATAATTCCACTCTGACATCATGGGGTATTGTGTGTAGGCCAGTGACACGACATCTTAATTGAATCCATTTTAAATTCAGACTGTAACACTACAGAATGTGGAAAAAGTCAAGGGTTGTGAATACTTTCTGAAGGCACTGTATATTTCGTCTCCAATGTTATTGAAAACATAAATACATTTGCACAATGAGCACTTGTTGTGTCTCAAATACATTGTTACAGTTGAGACACATACCATTCCCCACATGGTAGCTTCTTGTCATTGTTGCTAGCTATCTGACCATCCAGAATCACAACACAAGGACTTCTGGCCTACTGAAGTGAGTGCATTGTTTTCCTGACATTTTCTATGCTCTTAGAAAGGAAATTATATATATTCTTCACTTGAGATATGTTTTATATCGCCACACTGATTAAAACATGTACCCTTTAACCCTGTTTTTAATCAATCATTAACACACTCTTCAAAGGCATTTGTATCATGCATTTTTTTTATTATTCTGTTTCCCTTGGTCAGTGTTTAGAGTCCAGAGTCTTGTGCTTGCTCCTGCACCTCATAATCTCATTGAGTTTCATCTTTCCTTTTCCAGTAATCAAGAGCCAGTGACTGATAGTGTGTGTGTGTGTGTGTGTGTGTGTGTGTGTGTGTGTGTGTGTGTGTGTGTGTGTGTGTGTGTGTGTGTGTGTGTGTGTGTGTGTGTGTGTGTGTGTGTGTATTTTTTTACTACTAGCACTGACTTTGCTGATATCTACTTTATTGAGGAAATGTACTTACTATGATTGAGATGTGATTGTCTCAACTAGCTATCTTCAGATGAATGCACTAACTGTAAGTTGTTATGGATAAGAGCGTCTGCTAAATGACTCAAATGCATGTGTGTGTGTGTGTGTTTGTTTGGTTTTACTATCTTTGTGGGGACATGAAGTCCTCACAAGGATATTAAAACAAGGAAAATTCGGACAAGTGAGGATATTTCTCAGCTCACCACACGGAAAAAGGCTCCTTTAGGCTTAAAGGTTAGGATTTGAGGTTAAGGGTTAGGGAAAATATGATTTTCAATGGGAATCAGTTGGTGGTCCCCACAAGGATAGTAAAACGAACATGTGTGTGTATGAATTTGTTTCACCCCCTTTGCCTTTCTTTCACAGTATGCATCAATTATCTGTCAAAAAGGCCACCGGCTGTCACCCACTATATAGTTTGTGATGTTTTTTGTACTCCAGTCTAGTGATTCCATGTTAAAAAACGAAAGAAAAATGTATATTTTTATCCAGTCTATGTGCCCAATCCAACCACACAATCCCCGCCAACGTTAGCCAACTATACCAGTGGTTTTCATTTAAACATGAATACTTTCACTTAGAGCAATGTTTCAGTTGGTAGAGAAATCTGATATGGATAAAGGTGCAGCACCTACTCACTATATTTGCTAGTATGACCTACATCAGTGCTGCCACATAACATGGAGATCACACTGATGAGCCAATGAGGTCAAGTGCATTCATGGGAAGTCATGTTGAGGTAAAATCATCATACAATTAGTGGTGATGAAAAATGGAGTGGTGGATTTACAAATGCATTTTACAATGTGTGCTATGCTGTCATTGGCACTTTCAGCTGTTGGTGTGTGTTGACTGTGGGTTTGTGAGTGGAACAAAGGAGAATTAAGAGCGTGTTTCACTATAGCCCTACCTTGAGTGTGAGTCTGTGGAATCAGGATGTTGGATTGAGGGGCAGGACGTCAAGCCTGTTAAATATTGACTGTGAGTGTAATAATTAACCTGGCTCCAACTCCTGATCTTTATTAAACTGGGCACTCTCTCTGCCATTGCATTGCTGACAAATGCACCCTTAAAAACTCCTTCTCCTTTGTTAGTCTCCTCTCACCGAGTGAGTCTGCCTTTGTCTTTGCTCATCGCTGTTCTGTCTTCTAACTTTTCAGACTTTTCTGCTACATCCGACTGGTCTTCCATTATTTCTGTCTTTCTATCCTCGCACCCCCCAAAACCTTCCGCTCCCAAACCTTCGGCCTTGTCCTGTGAAGGCCACTGGGTTGGCTGCAGGTGAGTAGGCGAGAATGGGGTAAGTTGAGAATTTTATTACATTCAGCATCACTATGTCAAGGGAAATATAGTATTCTCTCTATCAAAGATATCTACATATATTTCAGGTGTAGCCCTGGAAATAATCAGATTTCATGTAAACAATACGGTATGGGGTAAGTAGAGCCCGGGACAGGGTAAGTTAACCCGCCTACAAATGTCTGTACTGAATGAAATACAACCACTACCTTATTAAAACCATTTCTATCTTTATTCCCCAAACACTTTTTTGTATTTTAATCATTTGAAGCATCTTTTAACATAAGCTTAACACCTAACAAACAATTTGTACTTAATAAAAACAACACTTTTAACATAGGCCAGGCCCTGTTGTTACCTCATATTCCAGCGGTAATGCCTTGGGAAGAAAACATTTGCTCAACTTGCCATTGGCTCAACTTATGATGACTTCTTCCTAAATATTTACTGAAATTATACATTTTGTGTTTCCTAGAAACAAGGTTGCCTCAACTTACCCCTTTGGCTCAATTTACTCACTCTCCTCTACTGCTCTGTGGTATGTTTGTCTGTCTGAATGTGTTAGCGCATATTCAAGACAAACTTCCTACGCTGTACATTCATAAGACCTGTTATTTAGGGAGAATAATCTTAAAAACATGAAACTGAGAATCTCACGTTTCCATGCACAAAAGCATGTAAGGTGGCGATCCATTAGTCCCATGCCATGTCAACCATTGTTCCTGAGATAAACTCTGAGCATCAGTGGGGAAGACTATCGCTTTGCTTTAAAAGGGAAAACATAACATTATCTTACAAACCTCAGTACTTGACTTTTCTGGTTCCAATTTCAAAGGCATGTTTCAACTGCTGTCCTAACAAGAGGCTGTTTAAATAAGGGGACAAGTTTCGCCACATAAGCCTACAAACATAATCAAAATGATTTGACATTCCACTGTTATATGCAGTGACAGCTGGAGTAGATCAGCATTTTAGGGAACACATACGGCTTAAAATCCGCTCCATACAAAGATAGTATTTTGAGACAAATATTTAACAGATTTAATTACATTTCCATCATTCAATGTCTGTATGTGTGTGTGACAGAGGGCAGGAGAATGGCATGCAATACATTCTAAATGATGTATTTCAAAGAATTTGAACTAACCCTAACTCAAGCATGTTTGGCTTTTGCTCAGAGTTTTTGTTAACCAAGGTGAAAAAAAGTAGATGAGCAGTGTTTGAATTCAAATAAGTGTGCTTGGGTACTTTGCAAACCTTCACATATCATTTAAATAATTCATTATTAGGGAAACTTGTATTATTTAGCATAACAAGAACAGGCCCATTGTGTTTGTGACTGTTTATACAGTCTGCTGTTTCATAGTGGCCAGAGTTAAAACATGAAGACTACCTGCCAAAGTTGTTAATATGAAATAATAATACACCGTTTATCAGACACTTTTATCCAAAGTGACCCAGGGTCATGCGTGCATACATTTTACGTGAGTGTCCTCAGAGAGAATCAAACCCATGACCTTTGGCATTGTAAGCACCATGTTCTACCAACTGAGTCACACAGCCAACACAAAACAATTAAATTGATCAGATAGAAAATATGAAAAAGGCAGTGTTTGAGAGTGTGCCTGACAACAAGGGCAACTGTGTCAGACACGGGACAACAGGGTCAGTGCCACCCATTTTTAATTGCTTTATTGTTTTGTTTTTCCCAAGATAGAGGTTTACTGCGAGGCAAAGTCTACAGAGATATCAAAGGAGGAGAGGGACTGCTAAGCATGATAGGGGTCAGAAATAAAATAAAGAAATTAGTAACAATCTTTCATCGGGGATAAATTACCAGTATACCAAACACTAGATACATTTTATGGTGAAATAATATGAGAAAAAGAGAACATAGTTGAGAAGGCAGACACCCGTTATGCTCAGCTTGTGTTCACAATCCACAATCCACCCTTATATTGAGAGCCACCATAAAAACCCTGTTATCTAGACAGAATGGCCAAAGGGCCAAGGTCTATTAGAGCATTGTGTGCTATGATGGCGTGTATAGCCGGTCATAAACATGGGGAGGTTAAAGTCAGTTGCTATCGAAGACTCCTCACATGTAACTTAACCACACCATTCCCTGTCATTTACCTTATATGTACTTCTGTTTCAGGTGTTTCCAAGTGAGTCATCATACACAAACCAGAAACAACTGAAGGTGCGACCTCAATCTATGGGCCTAGCTACATTAGCTTTGTAGCAATGAAGTATTATCTCTATCCTGTAGGAGGCAGTGTGCTACGGACAGCTTGTGGACAAAACTGGTGCTTGCTGGCTGTAACAGCAACTCCATGTGGAAGTTGCCTGTGTTCCAGTGGAGATGCTGTTGCCTGCAGAGAGTTACCCCCATCCAGCTCTGACATAAAATCAATGTGAAGAATATCACTGTCCTTGTTAATGGCCATTTCATTCCCGTTATGATGTTTCTCCTCTTTTGGTTGAACTAATTTACATTTACTCTACCCACATTGTGATGCATTTTGTAATGAGATTCATTGTTAAGAACAGTCTCTAGATCATTCGACAGATATCAGCTCCTTGTTCTCTATAACAACATCAGGTGAAGGTATTTATGCACTCCAAACGTTGGTTAGAATGCAGAGTCAGGCTAAGAGAAGAATGGGACGCATGGTGATGACCTATGAATTGACAGCCAGTGTTTGCAACACGACTGCCTGTCAGTTATGTAGGCCACTGCCGTGTGTGTCCTACTGAGCACACACAGGTTAAGATAGAGAAAATTTGCTCATTGATATGTTTGATAAATTATCAGAAAACTATTATGTATTTATGAGACCACTGATAATATCCTGTATAGAATACATGTGTAAGTTATTTGAAGCCAATACGTTTTTGTTTGTTGCAAACCTTGGAAATAAATATTGAAAACATCACTCTCTAATTATTGAAATAATATGATACCTGTTATAAGTGCATGACTGTTAGTGGGGGAAAATCAACTATAAATTCAAGGATTTTAGACAGGGTGTCTAGTCTGGTCAAAGCTTAGTATTTATTGAGTGCTACCACAGGGTGGAGGTGTTACAACATAAACCTGCCTGGGAGGCGCTATTAAAATGTGAATGCAAAAAGAGTCCCAGATTTACTATCATTAGACTCTCCACCTCACACACCCCTTTACCCACTCTTATCCAATGTCTTAGTTCCACAAATTTTCCTACGGTTTATAAGAAATTCCTGGTGTACCAGGAAAACACCCAAGAACTCAATGAACTTACTTTCATTTTCACAATCCAGTCCCTGATGAGTCAATCCAGTCCCTGGACGAGTCACCTTCATGAATCAGCCCCCTCC
Source organism: Salvelinus namaycush (assembly GCF_016432855.1). Classification (NCBI taxonomy): domain Eukaryota; kingdom Metazoa; phylum Chordata; class Actinopteri; order Salmoniformes; family Salmonidae; genus Salvelinus; species Salvelinus namaycush. The sequence continues at coordinate 41,846,929 of NC_052318.1, read as the reverse complement.
TTTTCATTGCAGGAATATCAGGGATATTACCAGTCAGAGGAGTTTCACAGTGTACTTGATAAGCAACATATATTTTCATATCAGCTGTCAGATTTTCCACCTCAAACTTAATAGTTTATCACTGTCTGCTAGTGTGTGTGTGTGTGTGTGTGTGTGTGTGTGTGTGTGTGTGTGTGTGTGTGTGTGTGTGTGTGTGTGTGTGTGTGTGTGTGAACAATGTCAATATTTTGACCTCAACAGTAAACTCCATGAAGAAAGATGACTGACTGAGAATGGATACACACAAGAACATAAGTGGGTAATGCAAAAAATACACATTCTCCTTGTGAAAATGTAACACAAAAAAAATCCATAGCCGTTTTTCCCATCAGGAAAACATTTTTTCGGGAATTATTAGGCTACATTGCTTCAATGTAATTTACTCAAAATCAAGGGTGTAATAAATGTGAACGATAACAGTTTATCAACTGTCACTAACAGGTCAGACCAGAATGGTTGGGGTTTCCCTTTCGAATTCATAAAGCATGTGCTCATCAGACTTGTAGAGAGGGGGCTTTTAATTTGAAACCACCTCCTTTTGCATTTCCCCCATAAATTTACTAGCCTTCTGACGTTCCACTAGGAATGCTCGACACCGAATTTGTGATTGTAGAAGCACGGAGGAGAGGGTGTCTGACAAGGGAGTTTCTTGGTCTGCTGCTAGCCAGCCTTGAAGTTTCAGTTCGAGTGTTACTTAGCTAAACAAGGGTAGAAGGCTAACTTGCCTGGCTAACAAATTTACTCATTCAAACTTATTACCGCACCCGGGACAGCCACGGAGTCGTTAGCCAGCGATATCATCAACTTTACTACATTGAACAACTACATTGAAACAAGTAAATCTACAATAGTTGTGAATTCGTGCACCATGTTCAAACGGAATGGCAAGAAGGACCCAGAACTAATCCAAAATGTGTCGGAGGGGCTGAAAAAACTGTATAAGACCAAACTCTTTCCTTTGGAAGATACCTACCACTTCCACGATTTCCATTCACCGGCTTTGGAAGATGCCGACTTCGACAACAAGCCTATGGTGCTCTTGGTTGGCCAATACTCCACGGGTAAAACCACATTTATCCGGCATCTTATGGAACAAGATTTCCCCGGCATGCGGATAGGGCCCGAACCGACCACCGACTCCTTCATAGCGGTCATGCATGGAGAGCAGGACGGGCTGATCCCAGGCAACGCTCTAGTAGTTGACCCCAAGAAACCCTTCAGAAAACTCAACGCTTTTGGCAACGCCTTTCTTAACAGGTGAGTCCCAGTCCCGTGTAGCTTGCCATCTAGCTGGTTATCTAACTAGGATAACTGGGAATGTTTTAATGAATCCCCCAGGGAATTAAAAGGATGGGCTGTTAACCATTCATTGTCGCTACTGAGCTAGCACTGTTAGAGGATAGCTAGCTATCTTAGTTAGCAAGTTCCTCTGTAATGGAGGTCAAGTAGAGGTGTGAACAACATTGGAATCAATAACTCTATGTTAAAAATAATATTAAATTCATTAATAATCAATTAAATTAATAATATTTTAACAAAATTAACTGCACTGTCATTTTATCACAACTACCACTAACTGGTCATCATAAAAGGAAAAATAAAGTTAAACAAGTACCTAATGCAACAATGTTTTAACGTTAGTATGAGGAGATCTGCATCTTTCAAATGATTTTCCACGGATATAAAGCGCTCCGCACGTCATCCTTGTTAACAGTTGGAAAAATGATAGTGCGGGTGGGGCGTCCATGCAGGAATCAATGGGATGCTCAAGGAGGTTTGCTCATGCAGATGCAGGAATACCCACATGCAGGAACGCCCCGAATTGCGAGCCGCAATCACACATTATTGCAATCATTAGGGGGGTGTATATAAATTCATTCTGGCTATCTATTCCGATTTTCAGAGCACTCTCGTCTGTGTGCCAGAGTGCTGAAATAACTGATGAATTTACGAACGGGCAACTCCCGTTGAATATGACCGGTGTCAGTAAACATCTGCAAAAAAAAAGTAAGTAAATTGTTGCCATCAGCACAGTTAGTCAGCAACGCTTTAGATAACATAAACAGCCTAACCAGCTCTGCTAGGTCAAGTTAAACAGTCAGTGAGGTATTCTCTCATTTATGTCTGGAAGTAGCCAGCAAGTTAGCCAACTTTAGCCAGTTAGCTTGGGTGCTTGACTGCTGTTGTGAGGTCAGAACACTTGGATCAACCCTACACCTGGCCAGAGCTTCCAGTTTGCTCTCTGAATGTTTCAAGAGTGAAACGCTCTAAATTTATGAATTTATGAAAAGACAATCTGACAACGCTCAGAATTTACTAACGCCCAGAGCCCTCACCCACAGTGAATGAACACACCCTAGGAGAGTCACACATTTTCAGCTGGCCCTTTAAAGAATGGGCTGTTACCGGGGTAACTGGGCACTCCCTTTTCTGTGATGAAAACCATCTCTGATTGCGGATGTCTTCCTAGCAGCAGAAGTTTGAGTTTTCTGCAACCAAACATTGAAGCACAACCTAGCATGTGAACAAAACGATGTAACTGGCCAATAAATATGAGGACAGTCACACTGTTAGCCTTTCTTGTCAATTCAACCAACTTCTACATGTGGACTTTGGGTTAAAAAAATAATTTAAAAAACAGTATATACATTCTGACCCGCCAATGACAAAATCTACCCGCATTTGGTCGGCGTTAATTTCCAACCCTGATGTTGTCTTCACTGCCCTGATGGCATATCTAGAACCAGACTACAAGATGCCATGTCGAAAAAAAATTCAAACGTGACTCCTGGATGGAGAAATTGTACAATGATTGTTTTGCGAGGACAACGCGTTAACAGGTTGTTGGATGTATCAACACGCTGTCATGCATCACTGCACTAAGCCATCACATTGATGAGAGGTGGGACATGATGTCCCATGTACTGAGAACATGGAGAGGGACACCGCAGAGAACCTAAAATGGCATTAACTACCATCGTTGCTGAGTGGGTGGGGGACAGCAGTAAGGTGAGCGCTGACTGAAAAGTAGCCAGAACTTTGGTAAATTGAACTGCACTGCCCCCTAGCGGTTATACGCCAGAACATATCTGAACTGTGAATTCATGTCACTTAATTTTTATCGCTAAAAGATAACAAATGGCAGTTTAAACGTTAAGAACAATTGTGCACATCCCTAGTCCAAGGATAATCATATCTTATTTGTCGGAGGAGGATCATCAGTGATCCATGAACTCTTTTTTTTTTTTTTTTTTTCAGTATATTCATATTTGTCTTTTTTATTAATTGTTTGTCTTCGGATCAGATGTTCAGTGTGTGACAGTATGGGAGGGGAGTGGCTTTCATTTTGTGTTGAACTTTGGTCTGCCCATGTTCTTTGACTGAGACTGGTCAAGCTAACAAGTTTACTGCATGAACAAACACACTTTTCTATCGCCTATGCTTTTATAATGCTCCCATACAGACCTATGTATGAAAGAACAGTCTAGCCTGAACCTTGCGCTGACCCTCAGAAAATATGTAATCTATTCATTACACTGTATGTAAGTAGAGGACTTTTATTGTAGAATGTGCATCCTCTCTCCTGGTACAAACTGCAGAAGTGGCTGTCTGGTTCAATCAATTATTAACTGACATTGCTCTCATAGCTACATTGATTCCCACATTAATGGAGAATACCTGGACAGAGATTCTACAGTGTTTCCTGACCAACTATTGGGGTTTATATCATGTTTAACTGATGCCAGAAACATACACTCATAAATATGTAGTGGTTGTCTGTGGTGTGAACCTTTGCTTCACCAAAACTATGCTTGATCATAACCATTGCTCTGCTGAATCATTTTACTTGCAGCAGTCTACAGTTTGACAGTGCAATGTTCAGTATTAAATTCCAGCCTTCTCCACTGCTCTGACAAACACCACACCAAGCTGTTTTATAGTAACCGTTCAGGATTTATTTCCTACACTTTGAACAAGTAAAACTAGTTAAACATTGAACTGTGCTATTGTAGCTACATTTTGTGACTACTCAGACTGTGTGCAGTCACTTTATCCTGCATTCCAGTAGTGCATATGGAAAATAAAGTGTTTGGGTGTCAGATGAAAAGCAGATGCTGTATATGTTATAATGCTGATCTTGTGTGAAATAGTATGACTTTTCTGCTCAAAATTGTGGGTGTGTCACACCCACATTTGTAGCACTGTTCTGCACACCTATTTTCAATCAGTTGTGCGTTTCCCTTTGGCGTGAACTAAGCTGACACTAGCCTGCCTTTTTGAAGGGGTCAATTTGACAGCCACTCCAGGAATGGGATCCTCTGTATTGAATGTCATCCATCATGACTGACTTAGTGTGGCGGGAGTGGTAATGCTCTCCTGGGGAAGCAATGATGAAAGGCTACAATAGTTCTGACCAGCTGTGTTTATACTTGGCTGTGTGAGGCTGTTACCACCCTGCCTGAAACATTTCACCCGGTTAATTCACAATTTCAGTGTATAGGCTAACTCGCTGCTTTTGGGCTGTCCAGATTTGTTTTCTAAATCATGAAATTGAAAAGTTAGGACAATACCCAGTAAATATTGTCTTGCCAATACACAGTAAGTTGTAATGTATAAATGTGTGTTTGTGGTAGATTGTGCTGACTGGTTAACCAATAGTGTTTCAGGGTTTTTTCCTGGATCAAAAGGGGGCGTGGGTGTGGTAGGGGGCGTTGCAGAGGTCGTGGCAAGTTGGCTCCCGAGTGGCGCAGCGGTCTAAGGCACTGCCTTAGGGCTAGAGGCGTCACTACAGACCTTGGTTAGTTTCCAGACTGTATCACAACTGGCCGTGATCGGGAGTCCCATAGGGCGGCACACAATTAGCCCAGCGTCGTCTGGGTTAGGGTTTGGATGGGATAGGTCGTCATTGTAAATAATAACTTTTTTCTTAACTGACTTGCCTAGTTAAATAAAATAAAAAATTGACGCGTCAGCCTGTTGGCACGGCTACATTTTAGAGAATTTGAGTCCCCCATCTTGGCAGTGTAGAGACTTATTTTTTTTGTTGCTTTTTTTTAATCCAATTTCCTGAAATTCTACAAATTTCTCCATTGAGCTGAGACATTTTTGCAGTTTAAAGCAAATGTCTTGTAATTCTACAGATTGGCATGCAGCTGAGAGAAAATATTGCAATTTTAAAACTAATTTCCTGCAATTCTATGCCTTTTGCCATGGCTAATGATCTTTTGCGCAAACATGAAGTCAATAATGCTAAATTCATGGTTTTTGGAATTTTAAATTCTTCCTGAATGTCTAGCTATTATTTGGCTGATGTTTAATTCTCAGATTATATTTAAAAATGAAGGTCCGGGCCTCCCGGGTGGCGCAGTGGTCTAGGGCACTGCATCGCAGTGCTAACTGCGCCACCAGAGTCTCTGGGTTCGCGCCCAGGCTCTGTCGCAGCCGGCCGCGACCGGGAGGTCCGTGGGGCGACGCACAATTGGCATAGCGTCGTCCGGGTTAGGGAGGGTTTGGCCGGTAGGGATATCCTTGTCTCATCGCGCTCCAGCGACTCCTGTGGCGGGCCGGGCGCAGTGCGCGCTAACCAAGGGGGCCAGGTACACGGTGTTTCCTCCGACACATTGGTGCGGCTGGCTTCCGGGTTGGAGGCGCGCTGTGTTAAGAAGCAGTGCGGCTTGGTTGGGTTGTGCTTCGGAGGACGCATGGCTTTCGACCTTCGTCTTTCCCGAGCCCGTACGGGAGTTGTAGCGATGAGACAAGATAGTAATTACTAGCGATTGGATACCACGAAAATTGGGGAGAAAATGGGATAAAATTTAATTAAAATAAAAAATAAAAATGAAGGTCCATTATCTTTTCTACACACTTTTTATCTGGTTTCAATTGTTTTAAATTTACACCTAAAGCATTTTTCCATCATGAAAATATATTTACCCAAAGATTACAAAGGCATAAAAATCCCTGCCATTTTTGTGTGAGGTGGGTCGACTGGTCAGGCTTTCAGAGCGGAAAGACCTGAGTCAGTTCTTTACTCCAACTCTGCCTTGGCAGAAATAACTCATACTGACTCAGCTGTTTCTCTCTTTTTCCTTCAAACAGCAGGCAGCTCATTGTGACCATAACGTGTTTCCTTTCACTCTTGGCAATCATGCACTTGTCATCCATAACCTTGCCATTTTATCCAGCCCCGCTCTGCATCTCTCTAACCTTTAACCTCCTAACATTACTCCAGATGCATGATGAACCTTTCAGGGTGGTGTATGCTACTGTATGTCTGTGCCTACTCGAGGCCATTTCTCAGTTTTGAGTTTGCAGCTCACACAATCAGAACGCGTTGACAAACAGAACACATTGGCAATCGGACCAAGGGAATGCCAGGAATTCTGGGTGAGAGTAAATGTGGTAAAAAGAGTGTAGACTCAGATGAGACTCAACATAGATGGGGCTGGGGAGAATCGGAGGGAAACATCCAAGCAGGGTGTGCCTCTGGCTGTGTGATATGTGGAGGTTTGAATTTGCGGTGTTAATGTGTTTTTGTATGACTGCAACTGGCAAGTATGTTTCAGGATTGGGGAATGATAGCTGTGTGAGTGACACGGAGTGGTTTAGTCATGAGTTATGCACATGCATCCAGATACGCTGAGGGAATCAGATCATGGGAAAGGTGAGTTAAGGATTTAGAAAGATAAGAGCTCTGCCAAAAAATAAGGACATTCCTGCCCCTCAGTCACATTGAGGGGAGATGGAAGGAAAAACAAATTGAACAGAGGAAAGGAAAAAAGAGATTCCCATCATGCTCTGCCTTTTTCCATTCGCTTAATTTGAATCTAAGAAAAACGGAGTGGTGAGATCATGTACAGGTGTATTATATCACTCCACTGAAGGCCCTTCACACAAGACTGCTACGTTTTCATTGCCTGACAGCAGATCTGTAAGTCGGTCTCGACCAATGTCTCTACCAAGTGTACTGAGGGTGGAGGTGAAAATGAAAGCATGTTCAAGTACATGCTGGTGTTCATAGAGGAATCATGTGTTCAGCGTCTGGTGTTAAGGACTAGTTAACTGCCCAACATTTCTACACGTGATTTTGAGCTCTCTAAATAGTTTTCTAGGTTACAGAGTGGACAGAAATGATTTGGGTATGCTCGTTGTCTTGAGTGTAGCATATGGTTTTGTTCCTCGATTGGAGGGTCTCCAAAAACAGTCTATTTCTAGAGGACCTGGAAAGATCACATACTTACTACTTATTCTTGCAAGACGTAAGGTGTTGGAGAATGTAGGTTTGCGTCAAAGCTTCCAGTAATTACTTGTCTTCCAAACCGAAAATATATATAAACAATTCTATACTGAACAAAGATATAAATGCAACGTGCAACCATTTCATAGATTTAAAAACATAATAATAATTATGAGGAAATCAGTCAATTGAAATAAATTCATTAGGCCCTGAACTATGGATTTCACATGACTGGGAATACAGATATGAATCTGTTGGTCACAGATACCTAACAATAAAATGGGCCTCAAAATGGGTTTCAGGATCTGGTTGGAGTATTTTTGTGCATTCAAATTGCCGTTGATAAAATGCAATTGTCCGTAGCTTATGCCTGCCCATACCAGGCGCTCTGTTCACAGCATTGACATCAGCAAATCGCTCGACCACACGACACCATACACCTGGTCTGCGGTTGTGAGGCAGGTTGGACATACTTCCAAATTCTCTAAAACGAATTAACAATAAATTCTCTGGCAACAGCTCTAGTGGACATTCCTGCGGTCAGCATGCCAATTGCACGCTCCCTCAACTTGAGACATCTGTGGCGTTGTGACAACTGCACATTTTATAGTGGCCTTTTTATTGTCCCCAACACAAGGTGAACCTGTGTTAATGATCATGCTGCTTAATCAGCTTCTTGATATGCCACACCAGTCAGGTGGAAGGATTATCTCAGCAAATGTCAAATGCTCACTAACAGGAATGTAAACAAATTTGTGCATTTGAGATGTGTAAACAAAGTGGACATTGAATATCTGTTTGAGCATGGTGAAGTTATTAATTATGCTTTGGATGGTGTGTCAATATACCCAGTCAATACAAAGATACAAGCGCCCTTCCTGACTCTGTTGCCGGAGAGGAAGGAAACCGCTCAGGGATTACACCTTGAGGCCAATGGTGACTTTAAAATAGTTCGAGTTTAATGGCTGTGATGGGAGTACACTGAGGATGAATCAACATTTTAGTTACTCCATAATACAAACATAAATCAGAGTGAAAATAAGTAAGCCTGTACAGAATAAAAAATATTCCAAAACATGCATCCTGTTTGCAATAAGGCACTAAAGTCAAACTACAAAAAATGTGGCAAAGAAATTTACTTTAGTCCTGAATACAAAGCGTTATATTTGAGGCAAATCCAACACATCGCCGAGTACCACGCTTCATATTTTCAAGCATGGTGGTGGCTGCATCATGTTGTGGGTATGCTTGTCATCGGCAAGGACTAGTTTATTTTTATTCTAAAAAAAACTTGCTAACCACATGCAAAATCCTTGAGCCAGGTTTTCCTCGGACTGCTTTCCAACACACTGGGCAGACAAATTCACCTTTCAGCATGACAATAACCTAAAATACAAGGCCAAATATGCACTGGAGTTGCTTACCAAGATGACATTGGATGTTCCTGAGTGGCCTAGTTTTGACTTAAATTGACTTAAATCCATGGCAAGACTTGAAAATGGCTGTCAAACAATTATCAACAACCAACTTAATAGAATTATTTGCAAATATTGTACAATCCAGGTGTTTAAAGCTCTTGGAGCCCTACGAAGAAAGACTCACAGCTGTAATCGCTGCCAAATGTGATTATAACATACTGCCGTTCAAAAGTTTGGGATCACTTAGAAATAAATATCCTTGTTTTTGAAAGAAAAGCATATGTTTTGTCAATTTAAAAAAAAATGACATCAAATTTATTAGAAATACAGTGTAGACAATGTTGTAAATTACTATTGTAGCTGGAAACTGCGTTTTATTTTTGTAAATGGAATATCTACGTAGGTGTACAGAGACCTGTTATCAGCAATCATCACTCCTGTGTTCCAATGGCACGTTGTGTTAGCTAATCCAGGTTTATAATTTTAAAAGGCTAATTGATCATTAGAATACCTTTTTTGCAATTATGTTAGCACAGCTAAAAACTGTTGTGCTGATTTTTAAAGAAGCAATAAAACTGGCCTTTAGACTAGTTGAGTATCTGGAGCATCAGCATTTGTGGGTTTGATTACAGGCTCAAAATGGCCAGAAACAAAGACAAAACAGACGCCTCACAAGTCAACTGGCAGCTTCATTAAATACACTGCTCAAAAAAATAAAGGGAACACTTAAACAACACAATGTAACTCAAGTCAATCACACTTCTGTGAAATCAAACTGTCCACTTGGGAAGCAACACTGATTGACAATACATTTCACATGCTGTTGTGCAAATGGAATAGACAAAAGGTGGAAATTATAGGCAATTAGCAAGACACCCCCAATAAAGGAGTGGTTCTGCAGGTGGTGACCACAGACCACTTCTCAGTTCCTATGCTTCCTGGCTGATGTTTTGGTCACTTTTGAATGCTGGCGGTGCTTTCACTCTAGTGGTAGCATGAGACGGAGTCTACAACCCACACAAGTGGCTCAGGTAGTGCAGCTCATCCAGGATGGCACATCAATGCGAGCTGTGGCAAGAAGGTTTGCTGTGTCTGTCAGCGTAGTGTCCAGAGCATGGAGGCGCTACCAGGAGACAGGCCAGTACATCAGGAGACGTGGATGAGGCCGTAGGAGGGCAACAACCCAGCAGCAGGACCGCTACCTCCGCCTTTGTGCAAGGAGGAGCACTGCCAGATCCCTGCAAAATGACCTCCAGCAGGCCACAAATGTGCATGTGTCTGCTCAAACGGTCAGAAACAGACTCCATGAGGGTGGTATGAGGGCCCGACGTCCACAGGTGGGGGTTGTGCTTACAGCCCAACACCGTGCAGGACGTTTGGCATTTGCCAGAGAACACCAAGATTGGCAAAATCGCCACTGGCGCACTGTGCTCTTCACAGATGAAAGCAGGTTCACACTGAGCACATGAGCACATGTGACAGACGTGACAAAATCTGTCGTTCTGCCTCTGAACGAGGCAGTTAACCCACTGTTCCTAGGCCGTCATTGAAAATAAGAATGTGTTCTTAACTGACTTGCCTAGTTAAATAAAGATTAAATAAAGGTGAAAAAAAAAAAATGTAAATACAGATTTCCGATTGTTATGAAAACTTGAAATTGGCCCTAATTAATCGGCCATTCCGATTAATCAGTCGACCTCTAGTCTCAACGTCAACAGTGAAGAGGCGACTCCGGGATGCTGGCCTTCTAGGCAGAGTTCCTCTGTCCAGTGTCTGTTCTTTTGCCCATTTTAATCTTTTTTTTCCTGTTTATTGGCCAGTCTGAGAGGGCTTTTTCTTTGCAATTCTGCCTAGAAGGCCAGCATCTCGGAGTCGCCTCTTCACTGTTGACGTTGAGACTGGTGTTTTGCGGGTACTATTTAATTAAGCTGCCAGTTGAGGACTTGTGAGGTGTCTGTTTCTCAAACTAGACACTAATGTACTTGTCCTCTTGCTCAGTTGTGCACCGGGGCCTCCCACTCCTCTTTCTATTCTGGTTATAGCCAGTTTGCGCTGTTCTGTGAAGGGAGTAGTACACAGCGTTGTACGAGATCTTCAGTTTTTTGGCAATTACTCGCATGGAATAGCCTTAATTTCTCAGAAAAATAATAAACTGACGAGTTTCAGAAGAAAGGTATTTGTTTCTGGGCATTTTTGTCTGTAATCGAACCCACAAATGCTGATGCTCCAGATATTCAACTAGTCTAAAGAAGTCCAGTTTTATTGCTTCTTTAAATCAGCACAACCGTTTTCAGCTATGCTAACATAATTGCAGAACGGTTCTCTAATGATTAATTAGCCTTTTTAAAATGATAAACTTGGATTCTAACACAACGTGCCATTGGAACACAGGAGTGATTGCTGATAACGGGCCTATATAGATATTCCATTAAAAATCTGCCGTTTCCAGCTACAATAGTCCTTTACAACATTAACCATGTCTACGCTGTATTACTGATCAATTTTATGATATTTTAATGGACAAATGTGCTTTTCTTTCAAAAACAAGGGAATTTCTAAGTAACCCCAAACTTTTGACCGGTAGTGTATATTGACTCAGGGGTGTGACTACTTATGTAAATGTGATATCCCTGTATTTCATTTTCAATAAATTAGCAAAACTATCTGAACAAGTTTTCACTTTGTCAATTTGGGGAATTGTGTTGAAATAATGATACCTGTTATAAGTGCATGACTGTTAGTGAGGAAAAATCAACCATAAATTCAAGGATTGTAGACAGGGTGTCTAGTCTGGTAGAAGCTTAGTATTTATTGAGTGCTACCACAGGGTGGAGGTGTTTCAACATAAACCTGCCTGGGAGGCGCTATTAAAATGTGAATGCAAAAAGAGTCCCAGATTTACTATCATTAGACTCTCCCCCTCACACACCCCTTTACCCACTCTTATCCAATGTCTTAGTTCCACTAATTTTCCTACGGTTTATAAGAAATTCCTGGTGTACCAGGAAAACACCCAAGAACTCAATGAACTTACTTTCATTTTCACAATCCAGTCCCTGGATGAGTCACCTTCATGAATCAGCCTCCTCCTTTTCATTGCAGGAATATCAGTGATATTACCAGTCAGAGTTTCAGTGTACTTGATAAGAAACATATTTTCATATCAGTTGTCAGATTTTCCACATCAAACGTATAGTTTCACTCTGTGTGTCAACAATGTCAATATTTGGACCTCAGTATACTCCATGAAGAAAGGTGACTGACTGTGAGGCACACAATAACAAAACTAAGTGGTGGGTGGATAATAAGAACACTATCTTTGGAAACACTTCAAATTAGCCTAAATAATTCCCAACATTTTTGGGGGGGGAGGAAACATTTCATGAATTAATTCACCGTTTGTCATTATATACCTTCCATATTTTAGGCCATACTGCTTCCATTTCATTCGTTCAAGGTTGTAGTAAATGTGAATGCAAGAATCTGTGATATTACCAGTTAAAGGAGTTTCAGTGTACTTGATAAGAAACAACATATATTTTCATATCAGCTGTCAGGTAGAGAGTGGGGATGGAGCTTTCATGCAGATGCAGGAATACCCACATGCAGGAATGCCTCGATGCGGGCCGCAGTCATTAGGGGTGCGTTCATAAATTCACTCTGGCTATCGATTCCAATTTCAGAGCACTCTCATCTGTGTGCCAGAAAGCAGAATAACTGAGTGAAAAGGAAGCTTGTACAGAATAAAAATATTCCAAAACATGCATCCTGTTTGCAATAAGGCACTAAAGTTAAACTGCAGAAAATGTGGCAGAGAAATTAACTTTAGCCCTGAATACAAAGCGTAATGTTAGGGCCAAATCCATTACATCACGGAGTACCACTTCATATTTTCAAGCACGGTGGTGGCTGCATCATGTTATGGGTATGCTTATCATCGGCAAGGACTAGGGAGTTTTTTAGGATACAAACTAAGCTAAGCACCGGCAAAATCCTAGAGGAAAACCTGGCAGTCTGCTTTCCAACAGACATCTGGGAGACATTCACCTTTCAGCAGGACAATAACCGAAAACACAAGGCCAAATATACACTGGAGTTGCTTACCAAGACGACATTGAATGTTCCTGAGTGGCCTAGTTAGTTTTGACTTAAATCGACTTTAAAATCTATGGCAAGACTTAAATGGCTGTCTAGCAATGATCAACAACCAACTTAATAGCGCTTGAAGAATTTGAATAAGAATTATGTGCAAATATTGTACAATCCAGGTGTTTAAAGCTCTTTGAGACCTACCAAGAAAGACTCACAGCTGTAATCGCTGCCAAATGTGATTCTAACATGTATTGACTCAGGGGTGTGAATACATATGTACATTTTGATATTTTTGTATTTCATTTTCAATAAATTTACAAAAATATCTGAACAGGTTTTCACTTTGTCATTATGGGGAATTGTGTGTAGATGTATTAAAATCGATTTTCCCTTATCCATTTTGAATTCAGGCTGTAACAATGTGGAATAAGTCAAGGGGTATGAATACTTTCTGAAGGCACGTTTGTGGTTAATTACTGTGGTTATTGTGTAGTTAGGCATCATCATCATCACTGTATCTTTCTCCCAGGTTTGTGTGTGCTCAGATGCCCAACGCTGTATTGGAGAGCATCAGTATCATTGACACCCCAGGAATCCTGTCTGGAGAGAAGCAGAGGATCAGCAGAGGTTGGTAGTTAACAGCCTATATTCATCGTACCATTAAGGTCCTGTTGACTTCCCCATCTCTTCTCTTTCTGCATCCTTCTTTCCCCTCCCCTCTTTTGCCCTCTTCCTCCATCTTGATCCTTGATTCTGTCTCATGATTATTATTTTTTACTGAAAAAAGGACTACAGTTCTACTTTAAGGTTGGCCGATCCAATGATCATGTAATGTGGTCAATTTCATTTAGCACCTTTTTGTGTCCCTGAGAATGCAGATAAATGCTGTAGACATTTGGTACATCCTAGTGAAGCAGTGAATGATCTGCATTACAAGGCCTGTGTTTGACACATCCTAGTGAAGCAGGGGAATGGCAGTGAATGATCTGCATTACAAGGCCTGTGTTTGACACATCCTAGTGAAGCAGGGGAATGGCAGTGAATGATCTGCATTACAAGGCCTGTGTTTATAGCCGTCCTGTTTTATATTACTGCTGAACTGCCTCTGACATTCTGAATTCCTGCGTGATCTGCGTCAGACCACTGCCTCTCATGCATGGTTCTAGAGCAAGTGTATTGGCGAGTACTGTGAAGAGAGAATGTCAGAACCTCCCCCTGCCATACACCATAACGACAGAATGGGTGTGAGTGCCGTCCCACTCTGAGAGAAATGACCTGACAGAGAGGAAGGCCGCCAGGAAACGGTGGGGGCCTCGGAGAGGGACAGGGGTGGAAGATGGAGGGTAAGAAAAAACCCGTTGACTCCTGTGCAGCAGTGTGGCTGCCCATTAGGGAAGGGTTGCTAGTTCAACTCAATGTTGAGCCTGGAACCTTTGAATTCATCCGAAGCATACATTGAGCTCTAAGGGCAAGGTTTGAAGTCAGTGAGAGTCTTACTCTTTGCCCTCTACCCTTCACCCCAGTGTGGTTGTGAATGAGAGAGAGAGCATGATGGGATGTGCGTGTGCCTCTGACCATCAGCTGCGCAGTGTCTATAAAGATGAGCCACAGCAAGCCAGACAATGGCGTTATCTGAAGAACAAAACATAGGTTGTTATTTACACTAATCATAGGCGTTTACGCTTCATTTGTTTTACCCTGGTGCGAGCGTCCTGGGTGAATAGTTAGGCTCGCCAAACTGCCACTGGGTCACCTCAGGGTGAAAAAACACTTCCTGGGAACACAAGAGAGATGATGGTAGGGAGAAAGTGAGAACTTTGTTTTTTTTTACTACAACCGTGGCGAAATGAAAGTAGACTTGGTATGTTTAGAACTCTTTGATGTTTGAGTGCTGAAGGCAGGATATCAAATGAGTGTTTGAAGTCCAGGGGAATTAATGAGAATCGAAAGATGGTGTGCTGTACCGTACTTACAAAGCACTTAACTGTAGATGGGAGTCAGGGACTGGGACGTTACGCTGGGCTTTCATGCACTTACTGGAGAGGATTGAACACTTCTCATAACCCACTGTGGGCTATAGTAAATCACATGCATGCTCACATGACCACTGAAATGGGGAAGATTTGAATTGACATTCCTACACAGTATATTGAACCATGATACAGATGCAGTACTGAGGTTACATTTTGTAGAGTACTTATTGTGGTCAGAATTCAGTGCCGTTTATTACAAAGGGGAAGCCCTGCTACAGTCGTTACTCAATGATGGAAAATGAGGTGGTTGGTTGTAGTTAACCCAAACTGAGTTATCTCTCTAGAACACACGTACTACCACTACTACACACAAAGACACGTGTGCGCGCACACACACACACACACACACACAAGAGAGTTCACACACAGGAAACCCACACCAGAGTCAATGTAGGGTCACTGCAATATACTTCCCCATTGTCCCTATGACTGGATCACAAATTCTCTCATCCCACTCCAAACTTCCCCTTCATTTCCCACCATTTTTTTTTTCATTTATGAATTCATCTAATAGTGTCTGTCAACAGAATGTCTTTGGCCATCGTAGTGTTTTATCAGCCTCAAAGTGATACTTGTCTCCATTTGCCCTGGCTCAGACCTTGCAAGGGCGGTTAATAATCTCAAGTCTTCTGACTCTATCTGTCTGCTCCACGGTTGCTTTACATTTCTGTTCATCATAATACTGTGGCCTGCTTCACAATATGGGGGGGAAAGTACGCTATTTAGCTGCCTTACTTTTGGGGTGTTTGTTGGACTTTTCCTTATAAGGACACTGCTGTTTTCCCCCAGGAGGGTTACAGCAGTGAATCGAGGCTACTACTTCATCTGAAGGGAAGGCAGGTGAATGAGGCGATGTCCTTGTCACTCTAGCGTATCTTGCAAGGTTCAGTTAGACAGACCGTTCATTATTTACTGTATACATGCTGAAGGTCCTCGGTGACTCCAAGCTTTCTCCCGGGTGTCGGGTGTCAATAGCATTCCCTCACACTCAGACAATTCTTGGCAAATTTAAGGCTGGTAATTAAAGGGGTTGCTGTGTCTGCTGTCAGCAAGTGGGCTGGAAGAGATTTGAACCCATGTGGTTAACCGGTGACAAGACAGCTTATGCAACGTGGCTGGTTCCTTAACCTTAAAGGAGAAGGAGTGGTCATGTCATTGGCGCTTTATGCCTGTTTTTATTTCAGAAACGTATAAAGTTTAGTTTACACGTACGTACATACACACAATGAACCGTTTAACCTGAGGCCATATAGGATTCCAAAATGTTGCAAAAGCAGGCCCTTTGCAAACAAATAGGTCATTAGCCATTGAATTGTGGAATTCAAATGCCCATTCCGTGAACATATTCCTAGATCCTTCCTCTGTTCTAAGCCTTTCCATTAACTGGAGAGGGGATACCGTGTGAATGGGCCGTTGGTGTGGAAAGCTGACTATTTCCCATAGTGATACAGAGGAGATAGTTTTGAGACGTGTGTCATACTGCCCAGGCTCCAGTTCGATCAACCAGGACATTACTAATGTTTCTCCCTAGTGGCAGGGGGGAAAGAGTTGAGTTTGTGGCACTACCATGTACCAAAAGAACCAGTAATGTAACTCTCATGAAACAAGGCCAGGCAGTGGGGTTCATGACCTCTGACCAACTAGTATAAATCAGGAAGAGGACCACATTGTAGGAGGTGATGACAGTGAACCACCCCCTCAGTCAGTCTTTGGAAACAGTGCACGTGTACGTGCCCAGATGTATACAAACAGGCCTGTTGCTTTTGGACAGGCAGCTAAGCATGTCTTATTTCTGAGCCCTGCAAGGATGGTCTCAAATTCCTTTTCTGCTGTATGCTTCATAGGTGCCTGAGTATAACACTGACATTCTCTGCCAGATCAGCATGCAGTGTTCATTCTCACCCTAGGTACTTCCCCATTTTTCTATCATTACATTGAAATTAGAAATCATCTTTGTAGGTTTGGTGTCCATTGTCAATTCCATGCGTGCGTTCATAGCGGATATTTTCTTTTTGGAAAAGTGAAGGTATGCTGTGCCGAGAAAGCGAAACTGAAAAATACCTTCCATTTAGATGCACTTTCACCTCAACCAATTAGCTTCCATCAGGGTTGGGGGCAATTCCACTCTTTAGTTCGTGGAAGCTGTGAGAGAGAAGTGGAGTAGAAGAGAATACATTTTATGAATCCCTTTGACTTGAAACAGCATTGACCCTTGACCTTGTCTGTATCAGGTGGATCACTGACTAAGATGATAGATAATGCCTTTTTTGTTTTGGGTAGGGCTGACACAGTTGATTGGGTGGTATGTCCCTTCATCCCCCTTGTGATTGCGCTCACCTTTTTAAGTCAAGTTAGCCTTTATTTCACCAGAGATTGGTTACTAGGTTAAAATATGGTGTGGTAACATTTAACCTTCAGATGAAATGGGAGGAATTGTGACAGGCAGTGCTGTTTTTTCTCGCCTCCATGTAGATTTGATATCCCGGTCTTTTATTACCTCTTTATTACCAGCATATACCTCTTTTAAAGTGATTAGAGATAATGAGGAGCTGTTCTCGTGGACTCTTGACTTTGCCAGGTCACGCCCTCATTGGATCGGTTTAGAGATCACACATCCTGCCAACATCGACACAAAACCAGACTGATGGAAGAATACCTTTTCAGTCTTTCACTGGGATTAGATTCACTACTAGTTCTTGTCTATAACTGTTCTGTGCTTTGTCACGTATTTGTACGTTTTATGTGGACCCGTTAGAGCAGCTGCTGCATTTGCAGTAGCTAATGGGGATCCTAATAATCTAAACTACAGCCAACATATTAGGACACTCTGTGCTTATTATCCTTGTGAATAACATGATTCTAACCATCCACTGTACTGTTTAATTGACACTCATTGTTGAATCTTGTCTCTGGACTTTCCCCAGTTGCTAATGATTAGTTGAGCACTAATCCTGGGACAGACAGGAAAAAGGAGGAAGGTCAGGTTTTACACACACACAGGTGGATGGCTTTATAGGGCTTCTCTTCTGGTTTAATAAGCAGAAGTTAGATCATAAATCAATGAGTTGGTACACCTAACTTAGGTATTGCATATAAAGGAATAGCTCTGCAACATTCCCAATGGAGCTCTAATGTATGTGTGAGAGGGGAAGAGCCGGTGAGATGGACAATTTTGTTTCTCGCTGTTTAAATAGAATGCTGAGTCAGACTCTTCTCTGCCTTGTACATCCCATTTTTATTTATTTTTTATTTTTTTAAAAAACTGTCCGTTGTGGCCAATCCCTTTATTAGAAACTACAACTACCTCAGTATGACTAGTATCAGTGTTTTGTCTCCACCTCCAGCACAACTTGCCAAGGCAGAGTGGTGCCCTGCTGCCCTCTAGTACAATTCAGAATGAACAAATCACTGTTCTAAGGCGAGGAAGAGGTCTCTTTGTGGTCCCAGTGTCTCCACTGCACAATTTATGCTCGAAAGGCTCTTTCCTGTTTGTCATTCAGGGGGGATATGTCCACGTGTGGAGGTGGGTAGAAGACATCCTCTAGAAATAGAATGGCTAGAATGGACCCAGCCTAATACATTTAAAACATTACTGAATGTCTTGTTTGATGGGACAAATGTCATGCATAAAGCATTTGATCTCATTCAGTCTTGATTTTCTTTTGCATGCTTGAAAACCTGAATCCTGTACTATTCTGAACTGAAATATAAGCTAGGCTTAGTGTTCAGCAAATTGTGCTCCAGAAAACAACTATGAATCAGTCCCGACGCTTATCTTTTTAGAACATGAGGATGCAATTTGAGGCCTAAACTTGCTTGCATCATCACATCCATTTCATAAGGCTTTACTAGGTGTGTCAGGTGACATGAAATGGACTCCACTTTATCCATTTCTATGTTCTGTCGGTCATGGGTAAAGAGCAAAGCTCTGCTCTGGGCAGTGTTGGTGTCACACTGTGAGGAGAAGGAAGTCAAGGTTTTCCTGGCAGAGGAATAACACATTTTGTCTCATTGTGAAATATACCTGTTTTGGTATCTAGCTGGGTCTGTGTGTCTGTTGCTGTGTGGAGCGGGACCATAGAGACCAGATAAGCTGGAGTGGCACTGGATTCTGAGCTGATTGATATGCATAGAGAAACAAACACACTCTTACTAGGAGCGACTCACACATTCTAAATCAAGTTGGTGTGGATTTATCTGCATGTTTTCACTCCTTACATAATCACAGATCCAATAAACTTGTTGGACTGTAATTTGTTGACCACATCTCGTACCATTTTCATTTGATTTAAATGTTAAACTTCTGATAAAAGGGTTTAATTCCTATGGATGTCTTGAAGATTTCATACCCCTTATGACAAAACAAACAAACCATTTTCCTCTTTCTTCTCGTCAGGCTATGACTTTGCTGCAGTGCTGGAGTGGTTTGCAGAGCGTGTTGACCGCATCATTCTGCTCTTCGACGCCCACAAGCTAGACATCTCGGATGAGTTCTCTGAGGTGATCCGCTCCCTGAAGAACCATGAGGACAAGATGCGGGTGGTTCTGAACAAGGCTGATCAGATTGGCACACAGCAGCTGATGAGGGTCTATGGCGCCCTCATGTGGTCTCTTGGTAAAATTGTCGGTACGCCAGAGGTGATCCGGGTGTACATTGGTTCTTTTTGGGCTCAGCCACTCCTGGTCGCAGACAACCGGAAGCTTTTTGAGGCAGAGGAACAGGACCTTTTCAAGGACATCCAGGGGCTACCTCGGAATGCTGCTCTGAGGAAGCTCAATGACCTCATCAAGCGGGCTCGCCTCGCCAAGGTGAGACCTGGGTCTTAAATGTTGGGTTTATTAATATTTATCTCTGGAAACAATTACTCTACTGTATTGTATAACCCTCATTGTGCCAAAAATGTATCAGTGTTTAGGTCCAGATATGATTAATTTAGTCTTCCTCCCTCCAGGTCCACGCCTACATTATCAGCTCTCTAAAGAAGGAGATGCCCAACATGTTTGGGAAGGAGAATAAGAAGAAAGAGCTGATTGCTAACCTGGGGGAGATCTACACGAGGATTGAGAAAGAGCACCAGATCTCACCCGGAGACTTCCCCAAACTAGCTAAGATGCAGGTACACAAATAGTAATTATGTTAAAGGAGAACTTCAGCGTAAGCTGAACTCGTGGATACCTTTTTTTTCATGTCTCTGCGTGCAGTTTGAAAGAAGTTGCTTACTAGTGTTAGTGCAATGACTGGAAGTCTATGGTAACTGCTAGCATGCTAGTAGATATCGTAGACTTAGTCATTGCACCAATGCTAGTTAGCTTTGGCTTGCAAAACTTCCTCTAACTTCCTTCATAGTGGATGCAGAGGCATAAAAATGTCCATGAGTTCAATCTCGAAGTATCCCTTTAACCAAAGTAGCCATCGAAGTAGTGATATCAGTAGTTGTGGTGATGAGCATTGCAGATACCTTTCCTTGACTAGAACTCCCCTGACCTCATTTCACCTTTATAAACACACAGGATATCTTGGCTAACCAGGACTTCAGTAAGTTCCAGGCGGTGAAGCCCAAGCTGCTGGAGGCTGTTGAGGACATGCTAGCCAATGACATCGCCAAACTCATGACCCTCGTCCGCCAGGAGGAGGCAGCCATACCCAGCCAGTCAGTCCAGGGTGGCGCCTTTGAGGGCACCATGAACGGGCCTTTCGGCCATGGCTATGGCGAGGGTGCAGGTGAGGGCATTGATGAGCTGGAGTGGGTGGTGGCACGAGACAAACCCACCTACGACGAGATCTTCTACTCCCTGTCTCCTGTCAACGGGAAAGTGTCAGGCGCCTTGGCCAAGAAGGAAATGGTAAAGTCCAAGCTGCCCAACACAGTGCTGGGAAAGATCTGGAAGCTGGCCGATGTAGACAAGGACGGATACCTGGACGATGAAGAGTTTGCCCTTGCCAATCACTTGATCAAGGTGAAGCTTGAGGGGCACGAGCTTCCCACTGATCTGCCAGATCACCTTATCCCTCCCTCCAAAAGGGGACTGTAGAATTGGAAATCTTTCATATATATGGGATGGGCCTGAATAAATAGAGGTTTTTCGGAGTGAGTGGGATGAATTAAAAGGGAAAGGTGTAGTATTTTTGGCCAAAGTAAATGTGACAGTTGGTGAGTGTTTTGAGAAGAATCATTCTGGTTAGGGTGTTGTCTTACGTCAAATGGCGCAACAGCCGTCTGCATAACTGCATGTCGTGTTACAATGATTTCATCTGATGTGAGACAATGAAGGAGGGGGTGGAGATCTAGGTAGGGCTATGAGAATGGTGTTGGGGTGAAATTAATGTTAGACTGACTATATGATAATTAGCATAGTCCATTCAAAGTAAAAAAAATATTAAAAAAATCTCTAACTTCTTCACCTGAATCACTTATCTTCCTTAGTACGTATTTGTCTTACCATTATCTTTATCAAAAGGCCTTTGTTGTAGTTATCAAGTTCAATCTCCACTTTGGGACCTGCTGAATTTATTGTGCTTCAATTTATTGTCTGGCCATTCCTTTTCATTTTTTTCTCATGTCACAGGTCACTCAACAAATCAAACGATTACAAAGAAATAAGGGTAACTCATAAATACTCTATTTAAACCTAGTCTTCCATTAAGTTCGATTTGTGTCAGTGTAGTCAATTGTTTATTCTACTTACAGATTTATAATCATGATATAATTTCTAATCAACCATTTGTGTATCTTTATCTTTTCCTAACGCCATTGTAAAGCAAAGTATTCTTAGTCTGAAAACAAGAGTTTTTGAAGGGGGAATATAGATGCATTCATATGTCACGTATTTAACACTGACAAACTAGTGTCTTGGACGACCTTGACTAGCTACTACCTGGTGTCTTTTTGAACATCTGTCTGAAAACGCTCCAGTAAACCATGCATTATGTAAAAAAAAAAATATATGACATGCATGTGATCTAGCTTAAGCTAAACTTTTGTGCAGTTTTTTTTTTTTTACCTCAGCTTTCCAGCCCATACTCAGAGGGCTTTTGATTGCAACAACAACATATTGTCTTTCCACTCACTGGTACCAGGGAATGTGGTGGGCTGGGCATACAGTATGCGTTGGCAAGATATCTGATCAAATATATTTATGGAAAATCTATTAACGATTTGGGGGACAGTACCAGTTTAAAAATCCTGTTTGATCCCTGGCAGTCACATCTAGCCTTCAATGCCAAAGTCCCTTAAGTATTGTATGTAGAAGTGGCTCTAGCCCTCAAATGTTAATATGTACATTGTTTTTGTCTCTTTTGAAATAAAATGTTTATTCAAATACATTTGTCTGCTCTGATAAGACTGGATCAAACATTGCCCAGTAAAAGCCCAAATTCGTAGTTCAGTAGCTTTCTGCTTCAACTGAAGTAAGATCAGTATGAAAAAGCACACTTCCTTTAGGAGAAACCCGCTAATTTCATCTTCCGGCAACGCACAGAGCAGCATGGCAGCAGACAGCACAATGCCTAATGGCCAAGAAACGGCCTCCTTGAACGGAGAGCCTGCTTTCAAGCGACCTCGGGAGAATGGACAGGTCGAGTCCCTGCGGACTCCGAAGGAACCTCGGAATAAAGTAACCGTGGTCCTCGGTGCGCAATGGGGAGACGAGGGAAAGGGGAAAGTGGTTGACCTGCTAGCAATGGACGCAGACCTAGTATGCAGGTGTCAGGTACGTAGCTAGCTATTCTGACTAGCAACCTAATGTTCGCTAACCCAGCAAACACAAGGCATTTGAACTTCGCAAAAATACGGAAGTCGTTAGGCTGCGTTAGCAAGGCCTAAACAAAACCAATACTAACTAGTGTATAACAATATTTAGTAATCTACTTATTAGCCACTATTATCATGCAAGTCTACAAACTAACCGTACCGTAGATCGCTATAGCTAAACTTGCTATCTAGTGTGGTAGCTGATAACGACCCCCAACAAATGTGTTATCTAGAGATTACTAGCTATAGTAGTTACGAACTGGAGTTATCGAGATATCCTTCTCGTTTTCCGTGGTAAAACACTACCTACATTGGTTTCATTCGACTAACTTTGACCTTGTGATCAGTGTCCTATTTGCAGTCAAGATAGATAATGGCACTGGCTGCTGCAACACAGAGAAGCCCAAGGCATTAGAATGTGTTGGATGTCCCGTGCTAGTGTGCAACGTGTCCATATGTTGTACTACATTTCCGTTTAGTTGCCGTTCAAATAATGCCCTACCAGTTGGCTGCTAATTATCAACAGAACTGTGCTGTTCGCCTCCTCTTGGTTTTCATGTAAATATTGTCTCATCCAGGGAGGCAACAACGCAGGCCACACAGTGGTGGTGGACTCTGTAGAGTATGACTTTCACCTGCTGCCCAGCGGAGTGCTCAACAAGTCGGCTGTCTCATTTATTGGTGGGTTGACCCTCTCACTGGCACTTCAGCCTCCAAGCTGCTTTCACTTATTTGGATTGCTATTCAAGTCATCCCTAACTGAACTGGTTATTCACAGGGAACGGGGTTGTGATACACCTGCCTGGGCTCTTTGAGGAGGCTGAAAATAACCTGCAGAAAGGCAAAGGTAAGTATTTGCAAAATAAGAGGCTTGCAGGAACGATGAGAGGGATTAAAGGGTGATGGATGAATAAAGTGGAACAAGACCTGCAATTTGTTGTCTTTGTCCAGGACTGGAAGGATGGGAGGAACGGTTAAAGATTTCTGACCGTGCACACATTGGTAAGTCTGTATGACTCGGTTGTATGTTTTGCAAACCTATGGTTTAGTGTTTTGCAATTCCATTAATTTACTCTTTCTTTGCCTCATCTGTTCATAGTGTTCAACTTCCACCAAGCTGTTGATGGGATCCAGGAACAACAGAGACAGCTACAGGCGGGAAAGAAGTGCGTGGGTTTTACTGTATGAGAAAGTGATAATGAGTATCTGGGCTCATATTAATAAAGCATGTCCGAGTATGAGTGCTGATCTATGAGACTTTGTGTGAAGACGAGCCCTCTTAATTTTACTATACTATTAAAAACATCACCATGTGGAGTTTTTTAAATACACTACATAACCAAAACACCCGCTCATCAAACATCTCATTCCAAAATCATGGACATTAATAAGGAGCTGCCCCCCTCCCTCCTTTGCTGCTATAACAGCATCCATGGACCTCGCTTTGTGCATGCGGGCATTGTTGGGCTGAAACAGGAAAGGACATTCCCCAAACTGTTGTCACAAAGTTGGAAGCTCAGAATCATCTAGAATGTCATATGCTGTAGTGTTAAGATTTCCCTTCACTGGAACTAAGGGGCCTAGCCCAAACCATTATTTCTCCTCCACCAAACTTTACAGTCAGCACTATGCATTGGGGCAGGTAGCGTTCTCCTGGAATCCGCCAAACCCTGATTTGTCTGTCGCACTGCCAAATGGTGAAGCGTGATTCATCACTACAGTGAACACGTTTCCAGAGACCAATGGCGTCAAGCTTTACACCACTCCAGCTGACGCTTGGCATTGCGCATGGTGATCTTAGGCTTGTGTGCGGCTGCTCGGCTTCAGCACTCTGTGGTCCTGTTCATTGAGCTTGTGTGGTCTACCACTTTGCGGCTGAGCCATTTTTGCTCCTAGATGGTTCCACTTCACAATAACAGCACTTACAGTTGACTGGGGTATCTCAAACTGACTTGGAAATGTGGCATCCTATGATGGTGCCATGTTGAAAGTCACTGAGCTCTTCAGTAAGGCCATTCTACTGCCAATGTTTGTCTATGGAGATTGCATGGCTGTGTGCTCGATTTATACACCTGTCAGCAACGGGTGTGACTGAAATAGCCAAATCCACTCGTTTGAAGGTGCGTCCGCGTACTTTATTAGTTGTAGAAGTAGGTCATTTTTATTAGTTGTAGGCCTATTAGTAGATGTCCAGCAAATGTTTTATGCTGTTAATGTATGTTTTTCTTGTTACAAAGTATTGTTTATTTTCTTTATTTTTCAGTTGGACACTTGAAAACGAGATCCTACAAAATGTCAAATAAATAAATATGGTCCGTGATTGCAGCTATTAAAAAATGAAGTCATGGTAGCCTTTCTGGGCTACTGCCAAGGCAGTATTGTATATTCCTTCTGTGGCACTCCTGAACGTCCACTGTCTGTTTTTGTTTGTTTTCCAGTTTGGGAACCACCAAAAAGGGCATTGGACCTGCCTATTCTTCCAAAGCTGCTCGTAATGGACTGAGAGTCTGTGACCTTGTGTCTGATTTTACCGTCTTTGAGGAGAAGTCAGTACAAAAATTGTTTTTAAGAATGCATGGTGATACTTTCAAGCCTTAACTGTATTTAAGTCATTGATGTTGATTGGTAGTGGATGTCCTTTTCTTCCACAGGTTCCGTGTGTTGGCAGAGCATTTCCTGACTATGTACCCCAACCTCAATGTTGACATTGACAATGAGCTGCAGCAACTGAAGGTAAAAAGAATATTGCTTGAATGACATATCTTTACTTAAATAAAACGTTGGACTTATCCATCACCTGCCCAGGATGCAGTCAGGGATGCTAGTCCAGTTATGTCTTGTTTTTGAGGGGTCTCTTTATGCAGGTTGGTACCGTCTCAATTGAGCTGATTCCTTGCAGCACAGCTCTTGTTAGTCTTCCAGGAGTGAACAGAAAATGTAAAAAGATGCTGAGAGGCTTCTCTGTGCTCCATTATGTGTTTAGTCACTGATTTTCTTTCTTTTCCAGGAGTATGCTGAGAGGTTGCGTCCACTTGTAACAGATGGGGTGTACTTCATGCACAAGGCCCTCACTGGGCCCAGTAAGAAGATCCTGGTGGAGGGAGCCAATGCAGCCCTCCTGGATATTGACTTTGGTGAGAACAGAAGGGGTTGAGAGGGTAAAATTATTATGCTACTCTGCTGTTTGCCATTGGAATATAATTTGAAGGAAGTGGAATCATTTGTATTTGTCAGGTACCTACCCATTTGTGACGTCCTCTAACTGCACTGTTGGGGGAGTGTGCACTGGCCTGGGTGTGCCCCCGTCCTATGTGGGGCGGGTGTATGGTGTGGTCAAGGCCTATACCACCCGGGTAGGCGTAGGAGCTTTCCCCACTGAGCAGGACAATGTGAGTGGATAGAATTTGTTGTGCAGAATCAATGTTGTGTGCTAAGTCTTGCAGTATGAATTGGTTGTTGCATAAACATACTGTCTCTTCCAGTACTTCATATTTGCATTCAGTTTTTTATAGTGAATCCCAGATCTGACTGCTGTTGTTGTGGTCCAGGAGGTTGGCAACTTGTTGCAGTCCAGAGGGAGGGAGTTTGGTGTGACGACGGACCGGCAGCGCCGCTGTGGCTGGCTGGACCTGATTCTGGTCCGATACGCCCACATGGTCAACGGCTTCACTGCGTAAGGCTCAGTCTCGCCTCCTGCTTGTGTTCTTCTTTCTGGATGTGTTCCATACTGTATGCATTGTAATTATTGGAGCACAGTGTTCACCCTCCACTATGTTCATTTGCTGTCCACATATTCCATAATCATGTTTGACACGACTGTTCCTCTCCCACAGCATCGCTCTGACCAAGCTTGACATCCTGGACACGCTGCCAGAGATCAAAGTCGGTGTAGCCTACTCTGTTGATGATGAGCCTCTTCCCAGTTTTCCTGGTAAATTTCTCCCTGTCTGGGAGGACTGATCTTGTCTTGTTCCTTTCACTTTACTATTAGACACACTTGATTTGGCTTGACCTGTGTGCTGGGTAGACTCCCATCTCATTCTCTCTCTGCCTCTGTAGCCAATATGGACGTGCTGACACGGGTGTCCGTGAAGTATGAGACGTTACCTGGATGGTGCTGCAGCACTGAGGATGTGAGGTGCTTTGAGGAGCTGCCCCCTCAGGCACAAAGCTACATCCGCTTCATCGAGGACTTCTTGCAAGTGCCAGGTTAGTCAAGAAAACAAGTATGGGGATTAAGCAGCCTTACTAAAACAGTCTTATTTTCATAATTGATAATATATTCACTGTGAATTTTTTTTCACTTTTCAGTGAAATGGGTTGGAGTTGGGAAATCCAGAGAGAGTATGATCAAGCTGTTCTGATCAGTTGGGGGTTTGGTAACTGATGGTCCATTTGGGTTTCTCGCCAGCACAATACCTGCTTTGGACCATAATGATGTTTTGTTGATGAATACTTAGATGACTATAAACCTTGGGTTAAAGTCCCAAAGTCTGTTCTGCAGAAAATAAAAACATCACCAGCAACGTTGTTAGTGAAACGTGAAGTAACCTTTTGAGGTTCACTTTCACATCGACACTTCTGAACAGTAATACATAACTTGCATTCCATAGCTTTCTTTAGTTCTGATATGAAAGACATTATTGGTGTATTATGGTGTTTATCCTCCATAGCTAGTAACCATCCCAGGCTTCCATCAACCTTTTCATTCCATTTCATTGAACTATTGTAGTAATACACGTTTTTACAACCCTGTAGGAGTTCGTAATATATATTTTTCGGTTTCTTTTCAATTTTAAAATGACCCCACCTTGTAGTAAATGTTTTGCACAATCTTTGCCTAAAGTTATACTTCTGAATATCTAGTTTCCCAGAGTCCGATGAACTCGTGGATACCATTTGTATGTCTCTGTGTCCGGTATGAAGGAAGTTAGAGGTAGTTTCACGAGCCAATGCTAACTAGCATTAGCGCGATGACAGGAAGTCTGGGTATCTGCTTCATTTGACTCTGGGGAAGTAGATAACGGGCCTCATTGCCAAAATCCCAAAGTATCCCTTTTAAGGGTCTTGATACTAGACCAATGTTTAGAGGCCTCGTAATTAGGTCTTTCCATGAGCTGGCATGTTGTATAAATTAATTATAGGCATGATTTGAGATGCAAAGAGATGCTGTCTGAAAGCCTTAGTTTCATATTAATCATTAAGATCAAGAACTTGGGATTGCACTCGAACACACTGGTTGGTATTTAGAAAATGTAGAAAACCATGGAATTCCACATTAATAATGTATATACAAACTACAAATATTTTCCATAACATTTCATTCAGTGTAATTCAAAAAGGAAACGGTATGCTTCTTCTCACCTGTTACAACCCTAAAATTATCAATAAAATAAGTGTCATTGCTATTCTGTTTGAGTTTTTTGTTATTGATAGTATCTATCATGTGTATTTGTTTACTTTTCAATGTATGTGGAGTAATTGGTCTGCTATCCAAGTCAATGATATGCTTCTTTATAAATAAGTAAATTTTCAAGACTATGGCTGTGTTCCAGAGCATTCAAATCACATTTTATTTGTCACATGCGTTGAATACAACAGGTGTAGAACTTACAGTGAAACACTTACAAGCCCTTAAACAACAATGCAGTTATAAGAATGACAAATAATTAAAGAGCAGCAGTAAATAACAATAGCGGGGCTATATACAGGGGGTACCGGTGTTGAGGTAATATGCACATGTAGGTAGAGTTAAAGTGACTATGCATAGATAATAAGAGTAGCAGCAGCGTAGAGGGGGGGGGGGGGGGGGGGGCAATGTAAATAGTCTGGGTAGCCATTTGATTACCTGTTCAGGAGTCTTATGGCTTGGGGGCAGAAGCTGTTTAGAAGCCTCTTGGACCTAGACTTGGCGCTGTGCGGTAGCAGAGAGAACAGTCTATGACACGGGTGGCTGGAGTCTGACCATTTTTAGGGCCTTCCTCTGACACCACCTGGTGTAGAGGTCCTGGATGGCAGGAAGCTTGGCGCCGGTGATGTACTGGGCCATACGCACTACCCTCCGTAGTGCCTTGCGGTCGGAGGCCGAGCAGTTGCCATACCAGGCAGTAATGCAACCGTCAGGATACTCTCGATGGTGCAGCTGTAAACCCTTTTGAGGATCTGAGGACCCATGCCTAACTGGTCACGGATCGTAGAGGTGATTACCACCAGAGAAAAGGTACAGAAATAGGGCTTGTTCAACATTAAATCCATGATGCACTTTGAATTAATGGTGACTGACTACAAATAATAATGAGTAGTTCATTATGATGCAAGGTGATTTGTAGATCAGTCAGTCGCCTGCCTTGTCGGCTGCAATGTTGAACAAGCACTATTTCTATACCTTTTCTCTGGTGGTAAACACCACTACGATCCGTGACCAGTCCATACACTGACATATCGCACTACTGAGCTGAGCCATTCAAGCTTCAAATGTCATTTTATTTGTCACTTGCTTCGTAAACAACAGGTGTAGATTAACAGTGAAACGCTTACTTACGGGCCGTTCCCAACAATGCAGAGAAAGAAAATGGAATAATAATAAAAGTAATAATAAATACACAATGAGTAACAATAACTTGGCTATATTCATGGGGTACCAGTACTGAGTCAATGTGCATGGGTACGGGTAATTGAGGTAGATATGTACATGTGACTAGTCAACAGGAACGCTAATAAACTAGCAGCAGCATATGTGTTAAAGTTAGAGTTAGTGCAAAAAGGATCAATGCAGATAGTTCGGGTAGCTATTTGGTTAACTACACTGAACAAAACTATAAACGGAACATGCAACAACTTCAAAGATTTTACTGAGCTACAGTTCATATAAGAAAATCAGTTCACTGAAATGAATTCATTAGGCCCTAATCTATGGATTTCACATGACTGGGAATACAGATATGTAATTGTTGGTCACAGATACCTTGGGAAAAATAAGTAGTGGCGTGGATCAGAAAAACAGTCAGTATCTGGTGTGACCGTTTGCCTCATGCATCGTGACACATCTCCTTCGCAGAGTTGAACAGGCTGTTGATTGTGGCCTTTGGAATGTTTTCCCACTCCTCTTCAATGGCTGTGTAAAGGTAGGGAACTGGAACACGCTGTCGTACACGTCAATCCAGAGCATCCCAAACATGCTCAATGGATGACATGTCTGGTGAATATGCACGCCTCTAAAATAACGTTGGAGGCGGCTTATGGTAGAGAAATTAACATTCAATTCTCTGGCAACGATTCTGGTGGACATTCCTGCAGTCAGCATGCCAATTCCATGCTCCCTCAACTTGACATCTGTGGCATTGTGTTGTGTGACAAAACTGCATATTTTAGAGTGGCCTTTTATTGTCCCCAGCACAAGGTGCACCTGTGTAAAGATCATGCTGTTTAATCAGCTTCTAGATATGCATTATCTTGGCAATGGAGAAATGCTCACAAACAGGGATGTAAACACATTTGTGCACAACATTTGAGAGAAATAAGCTTCTGCATATGAAACATTTCTGGGATCTTTTATTTCAGCTCATAAAACATGGGACCAACACTTTACATGTGCACCATGTGCAGTCTTTGACAGTCTTATAATTGTTTTTGCTTGCACTGTCCTGGTTAGATCCACCATTTGACAATGTGAAAAAATATCCAGAACAGATTATTTGATCCCTTGTATATATTTAGGCTGAATTCACATGACTATTCTCTGCACTGTGTTTGGGCTCTACAGAAACCATGCATGAATGGACAGGTCGGAATTGGTCCTACTGGGTTTCCGTACCCCGTAATGTAATAAAGTCGACGTGACGCTGAACTCGGGGTATAGATGAAGAACCCATAGCCTTAGTAATGACAAATATTTTTATAACTAATCCAAGACAAATTTTAGCCTGTCGTTTCCAATGGGAACAAATTAGTCACAGTGGGCAGAGCCAAACACGAGCTAGCAAGATCTAAGATTGGCATATTCTAGCAAGTATTTGCATGTTTCCGTTAAGGAACGCCTACTCAAGTGCGCGTATGCATTACCTAACTTCGCCTTTGCAATCCTTCTAAACTACGCGATTTTTTACAACTTTGGCAAAGAGTAAAGTTTACAAAACCTAATCCACTCTGTTAATAACATATTTTAGTTTTAAGAACAGAACTGTATTGAGAGCAAATGTTTCATCGATGAGAAAATGTGCAGAATGTCGGCCAAAATCCATCTCGTTCCATCTTCTCCCACTGCCAACCACTGGGCTTCCTCTCACTGCCATATTTGATAGTGAGTGGAAACGCCAAGCGGATGCTTCACATTTATACATCCGGTGAAATATCTGTCTCGTGCCATCTGTGGTAAAATGCCGCCTTCAAAACAACTGGGTACTCGGAAAGATACGAGGTAAAATCATGACATCAGTGATCTTCAGGTCGGAGCTCTAGATAGAGTTCCTGAGTTGGGATTCCGAGTTGGATGACGGTTCAAATCGATTTTCCCAGTCGGAGATTTCTTTTCGCAGTTTCTTTTCGCAGTTTCCAGTTGTTTTGAACGCACTGAAGTCGGAGATTTCCGAGTTCCCATTTGTTTTGAACGTGGTATTGTATTGGAGAAGCAGTTTTAGCCTATCTTCGTATTATACTGTATTTGGTGTAGCGAGCCATATACTTACCGGTAAGATATTGTTGGTATTGAAACCTCACTATGGGTCGAAAAGATACCCTTAAAACACATGCTTAGTTATGTATCCAGACTGTTTTTGTTGTGCCAATGTTTTTACTGTAACGCTACCTACTACAGTAGCTAACGTTAAATTGTTACCTAACCTAGTAGTAGCTAGCCAGCTAGCTAGGCTAATTCAGTTTTGGTAACCAGAATGCTAACTAGCAGCAGGCTTGTTTTGAGAATATTGCCATTCACTCACCACACACACACACAGTCATTCCATCTTCTGTTAGCTAGATACATCTAGGAGAATATAACATTTATGAATATTGATGCCGTTGGTCCTAGATTATACTTTGTCGATTCTGAGAGTTAATATTAGCCGCCCGGCTGTGTGTAATGAAGTTAACGAACAAAGTAGCTTCTTAATACTTGTTTCCTGTTCTGACCATAATTCGACTGTTACTGTTAGGCCAATTTATTTTTTATTTAAGTAGGTCATCAGTTAAGAACAAATTCTTATTTACAATGACGGCCTAGGAACAGTGGGTTAACAGCCTTGTTCAGGGGCAGAATGACAGATTTGTACCTTGTCAGCTCGGGGATTCGATCTAGCAACTTTTCGGGTTACTAGTCCAACCTCTAGGCTACTTGAAGCCCCCAATCATTATATGAACTAACAAGCATGTGCTCTGCCTTCAATGGATAGACCGCTAGTACCTCAACTAATATTAGGTCAATCAACAAATTGTAATCTGGATTTTACATCATTGGATTGTTCTGTTTTGCATTACTGGGCTTTGTAGATATTTTTAGACATATTTTTAACAGCAGATTCAAATCAAATTGTATTTGTCACATACACATGGTTAGCAGATGTTAATGCGAGTGTAGCGAAATGCTTGTGCTTCTAGTTCCGACAATGCAGTAATAACCAACGAGTAATCTAACCTAACAATTTCACAACAACTTACCTTATACACACAAGTGTAAAGGAATGAAGAATGTGTACATAAAAATATATGAATGAGTGATGGTACAGAACGTCATAGGCAAGATGCAGTAGATGGTATCGAGTACAGTATATACATATGAGATGAGTAATGTAGGGTATGTAAACATATAAAAGTGGCATTGTTTAAAGTGGCTAGTGATACAGGTATTATGGCAAGATGCAGTAGATGGTATAGAGTACAATATATACAGTGGGGAGAACAAGTATTTGATACACTGCCGATTTTGCAGGTTTTCCTACTTACAAAGCATGTAGAGGTCTGTAATTTTTTATCATAGGTACACTTCAACTGTGAGAGACGGAATCTAAAACAAAAATCCAGAAAATCACATTGTATGATTTTTAAGTAATTAATTTGCATTTTATTGCATGACATAAGTATTTGATCACCTACCAACCAGTAAGAATTCCGGCTCTCACAGACCTGTTAGTTTTTCTTTAAGAGGCCCTCCTGTTCTCCACTCATTACCTGTATTAACTGCACCTGTTTGAACTCGTTACCTGTATAAAAGACACCTGTCCACACACTCAATCAAACAGACTCCAACCTCTCCACAATGGCCAAGACCAGAGAGCTGTGTAAGGGCATCAGGGATAAAATTGTAGACCTGCACAAGGCTGGGATGGGCTACAGGACAATAAGCAAGCAGCTTGGTGAGAAGGCAACAACTGTTGGCGCAATTATTAGAAAATGTAAGAAGTTCAAAATGACGGTCAATCACCCTCGGTCTGGGGCTCCATGCAAGATCTCACCTCGTGGGGCATCAATGATCATGATGAAGGTGAGGGATTAGCCCAGAACTACACGGCAGGACCTGGTCAATGACCTGAAGAGAGCTGGGACCACAGTCTCAAAGAAAACCATTAGTAACACACTACACCGTCATGGATTAAAATCCTGCAGCGCACGCAAGGTCCCCCTGCTCAAGCCAGCGCATGTCCAGGCCTGTCTGAAGTTTGCCAATGACCATCTGGATGATCCAGAGGAGGAATGGGAGAAGGTCATGTGGTCTGATGAGACAAAAATAGAGCTTTTTGGTCTAAACTCCACTCGCCGTGTTTGGAGGAAGAAGAAGGATGAGTACAACCCCAAGAACACCATCCCAACCGTGAAGCATGGAGGTGGAAACATCATTCTTTGGGGATGCTTTTCTGCAAAGGGGACAGGACGACTGCACCGTATTGAGGGGAGGATGGATGGGGCCATGTATCGAGAGATCTTGGCCAACAACCTCCTTCCCTCAGTAAGAGCATTGAAGATGGGTCGTGGCTGGGTCTTCCAGCATGACAACGACCCGAAACACACAGCCAGGGCAACTAAGGAGTGGCTCCGTAAGAAGCATCTCAAGGTCCTGGAGTGGCCTAGCCAGTCTCCAGACCTGAACCCAATAGAAAATCTTTGGAGGGAGCTGAAAGTCCGTATTGCCCAGCGACAGCCCCGAAACCTGAAGGATCTGGAGAAGGTCTGTATGGAGGAGTGGGCCAAAATCCCTGCTGCAGTGTGTGCAAACCTGGTCAAGAACTACAGGAAACGTATGATCTCTGTAATTGCAAACAAAGGTTTCTGTAACAAATATTAAGTTCTGCTTTTTTGATGTATCAAATACTTATGTCATGCTAATTAATTACTTAAAAATCATACAATGTGATTTTCTGGATTTTTGTTTTAGATTCCGTCTCTCACAGTTGAAGTGTACCTATGATAAAAATTACAGACCTCTACATGCTTTGTAAGTAGGAAAACCTGCAAAATCGGCAGTTTATCAAATACTTCTTCTCCCCACTGTACATATGAGATGAGTAATGTAAGGTATGTAAACATTATATGAAGTGGCATTGTTTAAAGTGACTAGTGATACATTTTTTTCATACATTTTTACATTGTTAAAGTGGCTGGAGTTGAGTCAGTATGTTGGCAGCAGCCACTCAATGTTAGTGGTGGCTGTTTAACAGTCTGATGGCCTTGAGATAGAAGCTGTTTTTCAGTCTCTCGGTCCCTGCTTTGATGCACCTGTACTGACCTCGCCTTCTGGATGATAGCGGGGTGAACAGGCAGTGGCTCGGGTGGTTGTTGTCCTTGATGATCTTTATGGCCTTCCTGTGACATCGGGTGGTGTAGGTGTCCTGGAGGGCAGGTAGTTCGCCCCCGGTGATGCGTTGTGCAGACCTCACTACCCTCTGGAGAGCCTTACAGTTGTGGGCGGAGCAGTTGCGGTGATACAGCCCGACAGGATGCTCTCGATTGTGCATCTGTAAAAGTTTGTGAGTGCTTTTGGTGACAAGCCAAATTTCTTCAGCCTCCTGAGGCACTGTTGAGAGGCACTGTTGCGCCTTCTTCACCATGCTGTCTGTGTGGGTGGACCATTTCAGTTTGTCCGTGATGTGTACGCCGAGGAACTTAAAACTTACTACCCTCTCCACTACTGTCGATGTGGATAGGTGGGTGCTCCCTCTGCTGTTTCCTGAAGTCCACGATCATCTCCTTTGTTTTGTTGACGTTGAGTGTGAGGTTATTTTCCTGACACCACACTCCGAGGGCCCTCACCTCCTCCCTGTAGGCCATTTCGTCGTTGTTGGTAATCAAGCCTACCACTGTAGTGTCATCTGCAAACTTGATGATTCAGTTGGAGGCGTGCATGGCCACGCAGTCGTGGGTGAACAGGGAGTACAGGAGAGGGCTCAGAACGCACCCTTGTGGGGCCCCAGTGTTGAGGATCAGTGGAGTGGAGATGTTGTTACCTACCCTCACCACCTGAGGGCGGCCCGTCAGGAAGTCCAGTACCCAGTTGCACAGCGCGGGGTCGAGACCCAGGGTCTCCCGCTTGATGATGAGTTTGGAGGGTACTATGGTGTTAAATGCTGAGCTGTAGTCAATGAACAGGATTCTCACATAGATATTCCTCAAGTCTAGATGGGTTAGGGCAGTGTGCAGTGTGGTTGCGATTGCGTCGTCTGTGGACCTATTGGGGCGGTAAGCAAATTGGAGTGGGTCTAGGGTGTCAGGTAGGGTGGAGGTGATATGGTCCTTGACTAGTCTCTCAAAGCACTTCATGATGACGGAAGTGAGTGCTACGGGGCGGTAGTCGTTTAGCTAAGTTACCTTAACTTTCTTGGGAACAGGAACAATGGTGGCCCTCTTGAAGCATGTGGGGACAGCAGACTGGGATAAGGATTGATTGAATATGTCCGTAAACTCTGGGTTCACGCCCAGGCTCTGTCGCAGCCGGCCGCGACCGGGAGGTCCGTGGGGCGACGCACAATTGGCCTAGCGTCGTCCGGGTTAGGGAGGGTTTGGCCGGCAGGGATATCCTTGTCTCATCGCGCTCCAGCGACTCCTGTGGCGGGCCGGGCACAGTGCGCGCTAACCGAGGGGGCCAGGTGCACGGTGTTTCCTCCGACACATTGGTGCGGCTGGCTTCCGGGTTGGAGGCGCGCTGTGTTAAGAAGCAGTGCGGCTTGGTTGGGTTGTGCTTCGGAGGACGCATGGCTTTCGACCTTCGTCTCTCCCGAGCCCGTACGGGAGTTGTAGCGATGAGACAAGATAGTAATTACTAGTGATTGGATACCACGAAAATTGGGGAGAAAAGGGGGTAAAAAACATTTTGGGGAAAAAATAAAAGAATATGTCCGTAAACACACCAGCCAGCTGGTCTGCGCATGCTCTGAGGACGCGGCTGGGGATGCCGTCTGGGCCTACAGCCTTGCGAGGGTTAACACGTTTAAATGTTTTACTCACGTTGGCTGCAGTGAAGGAGAGTCCACAGGTTTTGGTAGCGTGCCGTGTCAGTGGCACTGTATTGTCCTCAAAGCGGGCAAAGAAGTTGTTTAGTCTGTCTGGGAGCAAGACATCCTGGTCCACGACGGGGCTGGTTTTCTTTTTGTAATCTGTGATTGACTGTAGACCCTGCCACATACATCTTGAATTGTGACTCTACTTTGTCTCTATACTGACGCTTAGCTTGTTTGATTGCCTTGCGGAGGGAATAGCTACACTGTTTGTATTCGGTCATGTTTCCGGTCACCTTGCCCTGATTAAAAGCAGTGGTTCGCGCTTTCAGTTTCGCGCGAATGCTGCCATCAATCCACGGTTTCTGGTTTGGGAATGTTTTAATAGTTGCTGTGGGTACGACATCGCCGATGCACTTGCTAATAAACTCGCTCACCGAATCAGCGTATTCGTCAATGTTGTTGTTTGACGCAATGCGGAGCATATCCCAGTCCACGTGATCGAAGCAATCTTGAAGCGTGGAATTAGATTGGTCGGACCAGCGTTGAACAGACCTGAGCGCGGGAGCTTCCTGTTTTAGTTTCTGTCTATAGGCTGGAAGCAACTAAATGGAGTCATGGTCAACTTTTCCGAAGGGAGGGCCTTATATGCGTCGCGGAAGTTAGAATAACAATGATCTAGGGTTTTACCAGCCCTGGTTGCACAATCGATATGCTGATAGAATTTAGGGAGTCTTGTTTTCAGATTGGCCTTGTTAAAATCCCCAGCTACAATGAATGCAGCCTCAGGATATGTGGTTTCCATTCTTGGTTGACTTGGTTAATAACCCTGACCCTAATGATTGTATAAAGCTATGGGACATTCGAGCTATTTGCATGTCAGGCACATTATGTAACAGAACTGTATCCTTATTCTGGAAATCAGGATTTGGTGGGGGCCTGGAAAACTATTTTACCTAACGGTCACTTACCTCACACATTGGTTCTCACTTTTCCATTGACTACTCTGTTCTTTTATCTTTTAGTAAGCAAGGGGAAATAAGTCACTCTTTGTGACAAGAATAGTCTTGTAGACAGACCAGTGTTGCCCAACCCTGGTCCTTGAGTACACCCAACAGTACACAGTATCTTAGTAGCCCTTGACAAACACACCTCATTCAACTCATTGAGGGCTTGGTGATTAGTTGACAAGTGACTTGTTGATAGCCTAGCTAGCAGCTACTGTCTCATTTCAGATGCAGTGCTTCCTGGGACAGTTTGATGTACTTGTCATCTTGGTTCTACAAGTCTTTTTGATGGAAACGTTTAACACAATTCTTACTGGAGTCAGGTGAATCAAACCAAAATAAAATTGTATCGATCACGTGCGTCAAATACAACAGATGTTGACTTGAAGTACAGTGAAATGCTTACTCACAGGCCCATTTATAACAGTGTAGAGTTAAAAATGAAGACATATTTGCTAAATAAAAAAGGAAATGGTAACACAAAACAATGAGGCTATATACAAAGAGTACCAGTACAGAGTCAATGTTCATGGGTACAAGGAAGTTGAGGTAATACAGTATGTACCTATGGATAGGGGTAAAAGTGAGTAGGCAGTCAGGATATATAATAAATAGAGTGGCACCAGCGGTGTGTGTGTGTGTGTGTGTGTGTTGGAGTCAGTTTAGTATGTGTGAGGGTTTGGGTAGAGTCTAGCGGGTGTGCATAGACCCATTGCAAGAGAGACAGTGCAAAACCATTAAAATAAATAAATAATAAAGGTGGTCAATGTAAATAGTCCGGGTAGCCATTTGATTAACTGTTCAGCAGCCTAATGGCTTGGAGGTAGAAGCTGTTCAGCAGCCTAATGGCTTGGGGGTAGAAGCTGTTCAGCAGCCTAATGGCTTGGGGGTAGAAGCTGTTCAGCAGCCTAATGGCTTGGGGGTAGAAGCTGTTCAGCAGCCTAATGGCTTGGGGGTAGAAGCTGTTCAGCAGCCTAATGGCTTGGGGGTAGAAGCTGTTCAGCAGCCTAATGGCTTGGGGGTAGAAGCTGTTCAGCAGCCTAATGGCTTGGGGGTAGAAGCTGTTCAGCAGCCTAATGGCTTGGGGGTAGAAGCTGTTCAGCAGCCTAATGGCTTGGGGGTAGAAGCTGTTCAGCAGCCTAATGGCTTGGGGGTAGAAGCTGTTCAGCAGCCTAATGGCTTGGGGGTAGAAGCTGTTCAGCAGCCTAATGGCTTGGGGGTAGAAGCTGTTCAGCAGCCTAATGGCTTGGGGGTAGAAGCTGTTCAGGAGCCTTTTGGTCCCAGACTTGGCGCTCCGGTACCACTTGTTGTGAGGTAGCAGATAGAAAAGTCTATGACTTGGGTGGCTGGAGTCATTGACAATTTTTAGGGCCTTCCTCTGACCCCGCCTGATATACAGGTTCTGGATGGCAGGGAGTTCGGCCCGAGTGATGTACTGATGTCTAAAGTGGGACTCTGTGTTTTCTCCAAAAGGTGATTGTATCTGAGCATCCATGAACACGCGTCGTTACCACGATCCTAGGAACAGCCAGGAAGGGGTGTACCTAGGGCTTGCCCAGACCCAGTCACTGCTGATCCTGCCACAGGACCCACAACTCACAGCGCCCAGTCCACCTCCACCTGACCCATGGTGGACATAAGCAACATGTCTGGCAGGGACCGCACCAATGAGTTCCAGTTAGTCTGCAGGTCACTACAGGGGAGACAGGTGAGTCAAATGAGCAACATAGAAAGGCCATGTAGAGTCATGGCCAAAAGTTTTGAAAATGACACAAATATAAATTTTCACAGAGTTTGCTGCTTCAGTGTCTTTAGATATTTTTGTCAGATGTTACTATGGAATACTGAAGTATAATTACAAGCATTTCATAAGTGTCAAAGGCTTGTATTGACAATTACATGAAGTTGATGCAAAGAGTCAATATTTGCAGTGTTGACCCTTCTTTTTCAAGACCTCTGCAATCCGCCCTGGCATGTTGTCAATTAACTTCTGGGCCACATCCTGACTGATGGCAGCCCATTCTTGCATAATCAATGCTTGGAGTTTGTCAGAATTTGTGGGGTTTTGTTTGTCCATCCGCCTCTTGAGGATTGACCACAAGTTCTCAATGGGATTAAGGTCTGGGGAGTTTCCTTGCCATGGACCCAAAATATCAATGTTTTGTTCCCCTAGCCACTTAGTTATATGCTCCATCATGCTGAAAAAGGCATTGTTCGTCACCAAACTGTTCCTGGATGGTTGGAAGAAGTTGCTCTCAGAGGATGTGTTGGTACCATCCTTTATTCATGGCTGTGTTCTTAGGCAAAATTGTGAGTGAGCCCACTCCCTTGGCTGAGAAGCAAACCCACACATGAATGGTCTCAGGATGCTTTACTGTTGGCATGACACAGGACTGATGGTAGCGCTCACCTTGTCTTCTCCGGACAAGCTTTTTTCCGGATGCCCCAAACAATTGGAAAGGGGATTCATCAGAGAAAATGACTTTACCCCAGTTCTCAGCAGTCCAATCCCTGTACCTTTTGCAGAATATCAGTCTGTCCCTGATGTTTTTCCTGGAGAGAAGTGGCTTCTTTGCTGCCCTTCTTGACACTAGGCCATCCTCCAAAAGTCTTCGCCTCACTGTGCGTGCAGATGCACTCACACCTGCCTGCTGCCATTCCTGAGCAAGCTCTGTACTGGTGGTGCCCCGATCCCGCAGCTGAATCAACTTTAGGAGACGTCCTGGCGCTTGCTGGACTTTCTTGGGCGCCCTGAAGCCTTCTTCACAACAATTGAACCGCTCTCCTTGAAGTTCTTTATGATCCGATAAATGGTTGATTTAGGTGCAATCTTACTGGCAGCAATATCCTTGCCTGTGAAGCCCTTTTTGTGCAAAGCAATGATGACGGTACGTGTTTCCTTGCAGGTAACCATGGTTGACCATGGAAGAACAATGATTCCAAGCACCACTCTCCTTTTGAAGCTTCCAGTCTGTTATTCGAACTCGATCAGAATGACAGAGTGATCTCCAGCCTTGTCCTCGTGAACACACACCTTTGTCAACGAGAGAATCACTGACATGTCAGCTGGTCCTTTTGTGGCAGGGCTGAAATGCAGTGGAAATGTTTTTTGGGGATTCAGTTCATTTGCATGGCAAAGAGGGACTTTGCAATTAAATGCAATTCATCTTATCACTCTTCATAACATTCTCGAGTATATGCAAATTGCCATCAAACAAACTGAGGCAGCAGACTTTGTGAAAATTAACGTGTCATTCTCAAAAGTTTTGGCCACGACTGTATGTCGTTCGGAACTACTATC
The DNA here is from genome assembly GCF_016432855.1 of Salvelinus namaycush. Taxonomy (NCBI): domain Eukaryota; kingdom Metazoa; phylum Chordata; class Actinopteri; order Salmoniformes; family Salmonidae; genus Salvelinus; species Salvelinus namaycush. The sequence goes on along the minus strand of NC_052318.1, from coordinate 41,806,633 downwards.
AAATGTCGAGAATCAAAATATTCTCTAGCTTCCCTACAATGGGTGTGGATGTACTTTACAATTGCATACCACCCAGTTTAATTTCACTGATCAATGTTGATTGAGGTTCCTTTTTCTCCAGGATGGGGTCTATTCCAGTAAGCCAGCCCTCAGGGCAATCAGACAACACAGTGACTTTACCCTCATGGCAAAGCTAGTAGCATTACACTGTGTTATAAACACTCATTAATTATGAGAACAGATACATCTTTTATATATAGCCCCTCTATCAGAATCCATATAGCCTACTCAACTGTTTGTTTATTTCTATTTAACAGGAGGATTGGGAAGGACTTGAGTAACACTTTTGCCAAACTAGAAAAACTCACAATACATAAGGAATCAATCTTTTTAAAGGGATTTTTTGTTGTTGTTGAATGTAATTAGTGTCCACAATATGGTAATGGATATGTAACTTGCTGATTCTTATCTTTCCTAGTTGCCAAAAGGAAATCCCTCTTTGATGACAAAGCTGTGGAGATTGAGGAGTTAACCTACATCGTTAAACAGGTGAGGGGAGACATAGGCCTGTATTAGATTCCGTCGTTATGCTAGTGTTTATACAGTGCATTCAGAAAGTATTCAGACCCCTTCACTTTTTCCACATTTTGTTACGTTACAGCCTTATTCTAAAATGTATTTAATTGTTTTTTTCCCCTCATCAATCTACACACGATACCCCATAATGACAAAGCAAAAACAGATTGACATTTTTGAAAATGTATTATAAATAAAAAACTTTATCATAAGTATTAAGACCCTTTACTCAGTACTTTGTCGAAGCACCTTTGACAGTGATTACAGCCTCGAGTCTTCTTGGGTATGAAGCTACAAGCTTGGCACACCTGTATTTGGAGAGTTTCTCCCATTCTTCTCTGCAGATCCTCTCATGTCTGTCAGGTTTGATGGAGAGTGTCGCTGCACAGCTATTTTCAGGTCTCTCCAGAGATGTTAGATCGGGTTCAAGTCCGGGCTCTGGCTGCACCACTCAAGGACATTCAGAGACTTGTCCCGAAGCCACTCCTGTGTTGTCTTGGGTGTGTGCTTAGGGTTGTCATCCTGTTGCGAGGTGAAACTTCGCCCCAGTCTGAGGTCATGAGTGCTTTGGAGCTGGTTTTCATCAAGGATCTTTCTGTACTTTGCTCCGTTCATCTTTCCCATCAATCCTGACTAGTCTGCCAGTTCCTGCTGCTGAAAAACATCCCCACAGCATGATGCTGCCACCACCATGCTTCACGGTAGGGATGGTGCCAGGTTTCCTCCAGACGTGACACTTGGCATTCATGCCAAAGAGTTCAATCTTGGTTTCATCAGACCAGAGAATCTTGTTTCTCATGGTCTGAGAGTCCTTTAGGTGTCTTTTGGCACACTCCAAGCTGGCTGAGGAGTGGCTTCTGTCAGGCCACTCTACCATAAAGGCCTGATTGGTGGAGAGCTGCAGAGATGGTTGTCCTTCTGGCTCTCCCATCTCCACAGAGGAACTCTGGAGCTCTGTCAGTGACCATCGGGTTCTTGGTCACCTCTCTGACCAAGGCCCTTCTCCCCCCGATTGTTCAGTTTCGGCGGGGTATAGGAAGAGTCTTGGTGGTTCCAAACTTCTTCAATTTAAGAATGATGGAGGCCACTGTGTTCTTGGGGACCTTCAATGCTGCAGAAATTTTTTGGTACTCTTCCCCAGATCTGTGCTTCGACACAATCCTGTCTCGAAGCTCTATGGACAATTCCTTCGACCTCACGTCTTGGTTTTTGCTCTGACATGCACTATAAACTGTGGGACCTTATATAGACAGGTTTGTGCCTTTCCAATTATTGTCTAATCAATTGAATTTACCACATGTGGACTCCAATCAAGTTGTATAAACATCTCAAGGATGGAAACAGGATGCACCTGAGCTCAATTTCGAGTCTCATAGCAAAGGTAATGAATACTTATGTAAATAAGGTGTTGCTGTTTTTATGTTCAATACATTTGGTTACATTTCTAAAAACCTATTTTCGCTTTGTCATTATTGGGTATTGTGTGTAGATTGATGTTACGGATACAAGTGTTCTGTGTGTATCCTGTGTGTATTTCTTTTCTCTCCTTCTCCCCTACTCACAGGTGACAATAATCATTCCCCAATCAGTCATCAATCAGTCGCTAATCGGAAGACACCTGCTCCTTTTCCCTTACCCAATCACAGTCCCTTTCCCTTGGTTTAAAACCCCTGTCAGTTGTTTTCTCCCCAGCTCAATCTCTTTGTAACATGCCTTCTGTCTGTAGATCGCTTGTGTGTTTTGCAGCTACATGTCATTTTGTCCCCACCTGTGAGTATTGTTTTGGTTATGGTGTTTGAGTGTTTGTTTGATGGTGGGAAAAGGGGGTAACCAGACAAGTCGCCCTTGGGCTACACTACCCGTAGTTAAACATTGTTAAAAACACTAGTTAGAACTGGGCGGACCACCCCCTGTATTTTTGGTTAGTTAGTTAGCTGTTTGTGAAGTAGGCTAGTCTAGCTTAGGGGTGTTTTTGAATTATTATTCTTTCATTCCTTGGGTCCCGCTCAGCCCCTTTTCCTGCTCCCCCCCATTTACCGTGTGTTTATAAATAAACATTTAGTGTTTGACGGTAATTAAGTTGTCTGTGTTATTTGTTCTCACTGTTACGTTTTCACTACTATAATTTGCATGAGTTGTGTTACGGGTCCCATTACCATCCCCCCTAGACTGTCGGGCCAAAGGGATTCGTAACAATTGATGAGGATTTTTTTTCATTTAATCCATTTTAGTATAAGGCTGTAACGTAACAAAATGTGGAGAAATCAAGGGGTCTGAATACTTCCCGAAGGCACTGTATTTACAGAATGCTATTCATGCACACTTCAGGCACACTTTATTAGATGCCTTTTGAGATGTAAAAGTAAACTGTCTTTTTTTGTTTTCTTTGTACAGGACATAAACAGTTTGAATAAACAGATAGCACAGCTGCAGGCAGGGCCTTGTGCGCTCCAGACAAAGTCAGAATGGCAAACATCTACAGACACATTCCAACACCATCGTTGTCTCCCTCCAGGTAACTTCCATGCTCTGGCATTCTGATAGGCCACTGGTTTTATCCAATGTAGACTTTTACATGTTGCGTTCATTTTATAACAACCTTTTTCTGTTCTAGTCAAAACTGGCATCAATGTCAAACGACTTTAAGTCTGACTGAGGTAAGGCATGCTGACACACACCTCTTTTCACAGTAAATCTTTTGACCAGACTAGTTTCGATTTTTTTTGTTCCATTTACAGTGGGGTACGAAATGATTTATACCCTTGAGAAAGATCAGTGAAAATGACTGTATAAAATACTGAGCTACAGGTAACTGCCAAAATAAAGGAAACACACAGGTCTTAAGTTAATTAAGCAATGAACATGCCATCATGCTTAGGGTCGTGTATAATAATGCTGTGCAGGCCATTATTTTGACTACTATGGCTATGCCCCCATAGAATGAAAATGACCCATCCACAGGGCATGAGTGGTCACTGGTTTGCTGAGCATGAAAACAATGTACACCATATTCTGTAGTCGTCTCAGTAGCCAGGTCTCAACCCAATTAAACACTTATGGGAGATTCTGGTGAAATGCCTGAGACAGCATTTTACAACACCATCACAAAACACCAAATGATGGAATTTATGGCGCCTCCCTCCTATAGAGTTCCAGACACTTGTAGAATTTATGCCTGGGTGCATTGAAGCTGTTCTGGCTCGTGGTGGCCCAACGCCCTATTAAGACACTATGTTGGAGTTTACTTTAGTTTTCGCAGTTACCTGTATGTTGTAAGCAAAAAAAAAGGGGGGAATTATATTATTGTAAACGAATACAATTGCTCAGAGAAAGAAGTAAGAATTTTTATCTCAAAAAGGAAGGGGTCAAAATGATTGACACCCCTGTTTTCAATACCTTTCAATACCTCACCTTGCGAGGATAATGGCACTGATACTTTTTCTTAAATGTTTTATGAGATTGGAGAACACATTGGGAGGGATTTTAGACCGTTCCTCCATACAGATTCTTTCCAGATCCTTGATCTCCTTCGTCTGCACTTATGGACTGCCCTCATCAATTCAATCCACACGTTTTCAATGGGGTTCAAGTTCGGCGACTGAGATGGCCATTGCAAAATATAGATTTTGATGTGTGCTTGGGGTCATTGTCTTGCTGGAAGATCCACTTGCAGCCAAGTTTCAGCCTCCTAACAGAGGCAATCAGGTTTCTGACTAAAATGTCCTGGTACTGGGTAAAGTTCATGATGCCGTTGACCTTAACAAGGGCCCCAGGACCAGTGGAAATAAAATAGCCCCATAACATCAAAGATCCCCCACCATATCTCACAGTAGATATGGGGTTATTTGGCGTTTTAAATGAGATTGCATGAGCAGAAAATGGAGAATAATAACCCCACGCCAAACAGCTCTATTTTCATGTCATCCAACAAATGTAAATGTCTGGAGTTTTCTAAACGGCACATGGATTGGAACTGGTGCTTTGGTCAGATGACATGAAAATAGAGCTGTTTGGCCACGTACACAAGCGGCGGGTTTGACATTGAAATGAAAACCCCTACCTTTTTGAGAAAACACAGTTGTTAAACAGCTTGTTTTATCAAGGATGTCAATACTTTTGGACCCCACAGTATATTTGTTGGTTCATAAACGGTTTAAACATTGATTTTCTTCTCGCCCCCACACTCTTTTCCCTTTGTAGAACCTCAAAGAGCAGAAAACTAGAAGAGATCAGTTTTCTCAAGCTCCAGCTTCCTCCTCCCATCCACGCCAGCAACTTCAGTGAGGAAAAACTCGTATCAGCTCTAATGTACAAAACAACAGTAAACAGTACAGCCTGACTTACTACTTACTCTCTCTTGTAGGTAACTCATTGTTAATGCAGGACGACTCTAAAAAGACAGCTGAAGTCTCTGTAGATATGGAATTCCGCGCCAGTCAACAGCTGCAGCTCATCAATGAACAGGTATTACCTCAGCTCCTCTTGACTATGTGGCGTTAAAGGGATAGTGACAATAATAACAATTACATTTGAAGCTTGACACACTGTCCTCTTTAAATACAAACACTTTTATTGACTTGTTTCTGGATTCATGTGTAAATCAATACTACTGGTTGTTTCTAAATAATTGGCATTCATGCTAAGTGGTCTAACTCTTGTGGCGTGTGTTGTACAGGAGTCGTACATCCAGAGCCGCGCGGACACCATGCAGAACATAGAGAGCACCATCGTAGAGCTGGGCTCCATCTTCCAGCAGCTGGCCCACATGGTGAAGGAGCAGGAAGAGACTGTGCAGAGGTGAGGGAGAAATGGAAAGATAGACAGAGATTATCAAGCTGCTGGTAGAGATGCTTTGTCCCTGGTATGACATAGTTGTTCCAGTGTTTTGTTGAGATTACATATCTTAACTGTGATCAGACGGGGCGTGCAGTGGTAAGCAGGCTAGTGGAACCTCTGACACTCATTGTCCTCCCCTTTTGCCATCCTATTTCCTGCAGAATTGATGCCCACGTGGGGGACAGCCAGCTCAACGTAGATATGGCACATTCAGAGATCTTCATGTACTTTCAGTCTGTCTGATCCAACCGCTGGCTCATGGTCAAAATCTTCCTCATCCTCCATAGTATTCTTCATCATCTTTGTGGTCTTCTTTGCCTGAGGACCAGGAGGCACTTGGCTAAGAATGATAGGAAGGAGGATGAGAAAGGGAGGAATTGTGCTGGAGGAGAGTAGAGTGGGGAGGAAAGAGATGAAATAGAGAGGATGTGTGGGGAACAGAGGAGTAGCTGGATGGGTGGTGTGTTCCCTCTTTGTTTTTCAGACTTCCTCTTCTTGTGGTTTAAAGAAAAGACCACTACTAACAAACAATTATATGTGTGTCAGGATGCAGTTATATTAATAATAGCTGTATTGTAGGTAGAAAGGAGATGAAAATATTATTATTATCCTCCATTGTATGGAGTAAATAGATGAAGATGATGATGATGATGATGATGGGAGGAAAGAAGACTATTGCAGTTGGATTAAAACTCTTTTTGTTTTCAAATCAAAATCCAAAATGTATTTTATTTTTATTTCACCATTTATTTAACCAGGTATGCCCGTTGAGAACAAGTTCTCATTTACAACTGCAACCTGGCCAAGATAAAGCAAAGCAGTGCGACAAAAACAACAACACAGAGTTACACAAACAAACTTACAGTCAATATTACAATAGAAAAATCTATGTACAGTGTGTGCAAATGTAGAAGAGTAGGGAGGTAAGGCAATAAATAGGCCATAGAGGCAAAATAATTACAATTTAGCATTAACTCTGGAGTGATAGATGTGCAGATGATGATGTCCAAGTAGAGATACTGGGGTGCAAAAGAGCAAGAGGATAAATAACAATATGGGGATGAGGTAGTTGGGTGTGCTATTTACAGATTGGCTGTGTACAGGTGCAGTGATCGGTAAGCTGCTCTGACAGCTGATGCTTAAAGTTAGAGAGGGAGATCTAAGACTCCAGCTTCAGTGATTTTTGCAATTCGTTCCAGTCATTGGCAGTAGAGAACTGGAAGGAAAGGTGGCCAAAGGAAGTGTTGGCTTTGGTGGTGACCAGTGAAATATACTTGCTGGCGCGTGTGCTACGGGTGGGTGTTGCTATGGTGACCAGTGAGCTGAGGTAAGGCGGGGCTTTACCTAAGATAGACTTATAGATGACCTGGAGCCAGTGGGTTTGGCGACAAATATGTAGTGAGGGCCAGCAAACAAGAGCATACAGGTCGCAGTGGTGGGTAGTATAAGGGGCTTTGGTGACAAAACAAATGTTATAGACTACATCCAGTTTGCTGGGTAGAGTGTTGGAGGCTATTTTGTAAATGACATTGCCAAAGTCAAGGATTGGTAGGATAGTCAGTTTTACGAGGATATGTTTGGCAGCATGAGTGAAGGAGGCTTTGTTGAGAAATAGGAAGCCGATTCTAGATTTAATTTTGGATTGGAGATGCTTAATGTGAGTCTGGAAGGAGAGATTACAGTCTAACCAGACACCTAGGTATTTGTAGTTGTCCACATATTCTAAGTCAGAATCGTCCAGAGTAGGGATGCTAGTCGGGCGGAAGGGTGCGGGCAGCAATCGGTTGAAGAGCATGCACTTAGTTTTACTTGCAGTTGGAGGCCTCGGAAGGAGTGTTGTATGGCATTGAAGCTCGTTTGGAGGTTTATTAGCAAAGTGTCCAAAGAAGGGCCAGATGTATACAGGATGGTGTCGTCTGCATAGAGGTGGATCAGAGAATCGCCAGCAGCAAGAGTGACATCATTGATATATACAGGGAAAAGAGTCGGCCCAAGAATTGAACCCTGTGGCACCCCATAGAGACTGCCAGCGGTCCGGACAGTAATACCTACTCTAGGAGTTTAGGGCTGATTGGCAAGGCCATGTGAATGCCCTTTTCTTTGATGGTTAGAAAAGCTGATGGGAAATGTTTTGGCAACACATAACTTAAACTGTACATGCGTTGTGTTGCACAATGCTATCATGCACATAAAAGGACATCCATCATGACGGTCATCTTGACGTGGTTGACCTGAGATAAATGAATGTACTGTGTAAGTGAAGCATTGCCAGTATTTCTGACGATGCTTTTATTTTCTGTAGTCAGATTCTGTATGTGCAGAACATGCAGTTAGGTGAGGAGAAAATGTGTCTTTTTAAAAAATAAAATAAAAACGGTTTGAACGGTGACCTCGGTCATTTGGCTGACCAATAACGTCATCCAAAATTCCATGACCGTTGCAGCTCTACCGGTTATTTAAATGATGTTAAATCATGGTCTGCACATAACACCTGATGAGGGATATTTTACAGACCATGTTCTCCATTTTCTACCCCCCCCCCCCCCCCCCCCCCCGCACATCTCTTAAAGAGAAAAAATATATACATTATTTATAGATGTTCAGTAAACAAACTTTCACATGAACGTTTTTAAATCTTGGTTGTATCTGTGCCCTTGAGGTATCTGTAAAATAAAATTAATTGTTGAAACGCTTGAAAAAATTCTGATTTGTTATGTTTCCAGAGCAGAGGATGCTGGTGGGAGGAGCTATAGGAGGACGGGCTCATTGTAATGGAATAGGAAAAAATGGAACAGTATCAAACATATGGAAGTCACATTCCATTCCAGACATTACAATGAGCCCGTCCTCCTATAGCCTCCCACCAGCCTCCACTGCTCTAGAGTCCTTTTTGTTCAAGGCAATGACAAAATATTCTAATATACAAACTCATCTGCTTAGCTCAAATTCTGGAGCCAAGAAATGTTGGAATGGAAATTTTCTGGATTTTTCCAACCCAATGTATTTAGCCTGCACTCATTGTACCACTTTTCAGTTACTGTTTTACCCATTTGCTCTGTCTTTGGACATCTTGGAGGAAGTATTGTAGGTCATAGCAAATGTTATTGATACCCTTCATTTCTGTATTTTTTCTGATGCTTTTGTTGCAAATAATGAGTAATGTAAAAGTGAAAATAAAAAGTAACTATTTTAAAGTTTTGTTTTTTTCATTGTCAATGGTAACTGCCAAAATAATGGAAACACTTGATTAAATGATGGATACAAAGTATTTTGAAAGCAGGTGCTTCCAGACAGGTTTGGTTCCTGAGTTAATTAAGCAATGAACATCCCATCATGCTTAGGTTCATGTATAAAAATGCTGGGCAGGCCATTATTCTGGCTACTATGGCTATGACCAATAGGATGACAATACCTCCATCCACAGGGCACAAGTGGTCACTGAATGGTTTGATGAGCATAAAAACTATGTAAGCCATATTCCATGGCCGTCTGAGTCACCAGATCTCACCCCAATTGAACACTTATGGGAGATTCTGGAGTGGTGCCTGAGACAGCGTTTTCCGACACCATCAACAAAACACAAAATTATGGAATTTCTCGTGGAAAAATGGTGTCACATCTCTCCAATAAAGTTCCAGACATTTGAATCCATGCCAAGGTGCAAGAGGAGCAAGGGAAGCGCTACTAAGGTACACAGTAGTACATTTTGGTAGACAGAAGGTGCTCTTTGGTAAAAGGGGTGAATTGGTCATCAAAAAGAAAGGAGGACCAAGGCACTCTTCATATAATTAACTAAAATGCCTTTATTTGTATGGCACGTTCAATACAAACAACGTTTTAAAATCTGACGCGTTTCGGCTGCATGGCCTTCGTCAGGGAGTACCAAAGTGCGTTGACGCTGTTCTGGCTCATTATGGCCCAACACCCTATTAAGACACTTTATGTTAGTGTTTCCTATATTTTGGAAGTTACCTGTAGGTTTAGCGTTATCAGGTTTAGGGTTAATTCTAAATGAGTCAGAAACAGTTTGTTTGCATCCTTTGGAAGCTGAATAGTTTATTTACATTTCTGATTTATTTGCATAGGCATCTATTTCAGAATAATGAAATCTTCCATTAGGAAACAGAATATGTAACTGTTGTATATTGGCACTATTATAAGTTGAGTGAAATTTGTCTTGTAGCTCTGATAATGAGGTTTGCTCCCAGTTTGACTTCTTTTCTTCTCTCTCATGTTATTTCTCCATCTGTCCCTCCCTAGCTTTCGCCCATCTCCACAGGACATATCTCAGGCCAGCCTGGTCTCATAAACTAGACGTAACATAGTAAATGTAAACCTCGGGACACTCAAATTAGTATGATATGTTACGTTTGGTATGGTTACAAAAGATAGAAGGTTACTTAAGGGAAAAAAACTAAAGTAATGTGTTTGGTAGGGCATATAACGCGAACATATAGCAACTGAAAAGTTCGTGTTCGAATCCCATCACGGACAACTTTAGCATTTTAGTTCATTACCAATTTTGCAACTTACCTTCTTTTTTTTTGCTACTTTGCAACTACAGTACATAGCATGTTAGCTAACCCTTCCCATAACATTAACCCTTTTACCATACTCCTAACCTTAAACCCTAACCCCTAGCCTAGCTAACTTTAGCCACCCAGCTAATGTTAACCACAACAAATTGGAATTCGGAAGATATCATACGATCTGAAAATGTGCAACATTTTGTCATTTGTAACAAATTGTAATTTGTAACATATCATACAAAATGGATGATGGACATCCACAAATTAATACATACCAATACGAAACATAACATATCAAACTAATTGGAGGGAACCAGATTTACCTTTACTATGTTATGTCTACCCCTGAGTCCAGGTTTCTCAGGCATGCTCCTAGACCTCCTGTTGACCTCTATGGCTGCCTCTTCTCTCTCATCTCTGGACCACCCTTCCTGTCCTGTGTTCCCCTGGCCTGCTGTCCTGCGCCACTTGGGGTTGATGCAGGTCTGGAAGGTGATGGAGGAGAGGACCTGCTGCGTTTCAGACTCCAGCAGGTGGCCCCTAACTCTCATGTCCTTGTCTCCCTCTACCTTGTCCAGGCAGTCACACAGCACTGAGCGGAAGATACGAGACACCTCGCTCACCTTCGGCTCCAACTCTGTCACCAGCTTCCTTGTCCTAGACATGACAAAGATTATGTATGGAGAAAAAGAGAGAGAATGGTGAGTTTTATAGTTCATGGCTGTGATGACTTGAACTGACATTGTCTGTCAGGACTGTTTAGAACCTCCTGCTACCTCAGTATGACAGGGCCGCACTTGTAGGAAGGGATTTTGGCACAAACGTCCTGGAGATCCATTAGTTCCCCAGGGGTGAGAGTGTATGGGCGCGTTCGAGCGGATCAGTATTGTCAAGTCGGTGACCATCATTGGTGACCATCGCCTTTCAGTGTGTTGCGTTATGGGTAGAACATTTGTCCGACTTGAGACTGCATGTCGACTGCATGAACTTTTACAAAAATCATGTGATCAAAGGTCATGCTGCAGTTACTTTTCACCAACTGCACCATGCAGCCATCACCTGCATTGTGGGAGGCACTGTACGTCAACCAATCATTAGTGGGGGTTTTAGCCCACGCAAACATGGGCAAAGACATTTGAAACAGGAACCAACTTTGCTGTGATTCTGAAGCTACAGGGGATACAAATGAAGGTGATATTTAGGACCGCTCTCTATTAACCAATTCATTTTACACACATGTTTTCAGTTTGGAAGTGTATCATATGGGGGTATAAACAGTTTATTTCGACATTTATAAAGAAAAACTTTTATAAACAATTGCAACTGCCATGTTTATCTGAGCCTTGCTGTTGGAAAACCACTACAGTGTCAATTAAAGGGAGAGTTCTTATCTTAAAAATATCCAATGAACATAATACATCATGAATAATTAGGAATCTAATAATTACAATGAAAGATCCAATGCGAAACAATGTACATTATTTTGCCCTGTAATAGCTTCTGTGCCAAGTGAGTAGAAAGGCGGATGTCTAAATTCTAATCTGCTATTAATACAAGTCTGTGTGAGACCCTTATTGATTGGACCAGCATTTCCCCAGCCAGTGACAGGTTAACATGCCTTGATTTAGATTGGAAATAACTGCCGTCATCTGAGTAGAATCACAGTCGCCATCTCCAGTCTATTTATTAGGGGGATTTTAGAGTAGAAAGAATGAATGTTAAAGTAGCCAAAACAGTAGGTGCATATGGTTAAAGCCAGATGGTTACTACATAGGCTCTGACTGCTGTCACTACCAAACAATATATCCTCCTGAGTACTACATCTCTCATATGGGGAGGCACCTCTTTCTGTGACTACTTTAATCCAATTACGGTTTTACAGAAATAATTACTGTGAATAAAAATGCTTATTATTGTAATTACCTAAGTAAGTAATACATGAAAGGATGTCCAGAACAGAGGATTGAGTTCTCGAAATTAAACTGTTTATTCTCACACAGGCTACTGTATTCCGACGCTCACTTTTTCAGGACGTAAAGAGGTAGAACAATAAACAGCATGGTCATATTACAGAAGCTACTGTGCCCAGCCCCCCTGCCTAGCCCCCCGCGTCTCCACCAATCACACCAGACATTCCTTTGATTGCCAGACAGCAGGTTGACTGGCATGCTGGACCCCGCGAAACCTGGTAAAAAACCTTTAACCTGATTAAATGGTAAATGTGCACTGATAACAACAGAACTCAGTTCAGCCACAATTTCATTAGGCCATGCACTGAACACTTGACAGACTGGAGTAGTTTGAGAAAAAACATTCTGAAATGTAGTTGATACTGAATAAATGTTTGCCATTTGGCAAGCTTCATTTGATAGAAATGGTGAAATGAAGTCTGAGTTTATAATTGTAACCACATTATCACAGGCTACTTCATTAACAAAGAGGCTACCAACCAACGTTACAGTTACTCTGTTCCTTTTTTACTAAGCTGCCTTTAAATAATATGAACGATTTTTATAACTAAACCAAGAGAGACCACAGCCTGTAGTTTAAAATAGGAACACATGATCCATAGTGGACAGAGCCAAGCAGGAGCTAGCGAGATCCTATTGGTGCGTTCTAGAATTAATTAGCATATTTCTGTGAACACCTGCTCTGTGATGTGTGCATGTGCAAAAACTCAATTCGCCTTTGCATGCCTTCTAAACAAGGCACTTTTTTAAAACTTTGGCAACGGGTAAAGTCTTACAAAACTTTGTCCACTCTATTCGTAACAGATTGTAGTTTTGGGAACAGAAATGTATATTGAGATGAAATATTGAATCGATGAGTAAATTATCAGAAAGTTGGCCAAAATACATCTCATTCCATCTTCTCTCTCCCTCCTTCTCATTCCCTTATCACTGCCGGCCACTGGACTTCCTCTCAGTACCATATTTGGTAGTGAGCGGAAACACCAAAGGGATGCTTCACATTTATACACCCGGGTGAAATATCTGTCTCATTGTTCTATCTGTGGTTATATTTCACTTCTGATTTTCAGTGTGGCAAGCTCATCTTCGACCAAATGGGACAAAATTGCAGACGTTTGCAAACAAATCCATTTCCAGACCCAGAAGTCCATGCATCATCAGAAATGGGATAAAGGAGGCTTAGATGCAAAAAGGCCCTAATTGAAAACAGTGCTCATGATGGAAGTCAAGTCATCATCCACCTCTTCTTTACTTCTCTTATACCCCCTCCCTTTCCTCCTTTTCTCCCATCACCACCACCCACTCTCTCCTTTTCACATGTAATTGCTGGTCAAGTTTTTCACTCCATCTATTGCCCATCCCTTGTAAATCTGCCCCTCTCTCTTCAACTCTCTCTCTCTCTGAACTCTCTCTGCTTTGTCTCGCTTTTCTTTGTTTAGGTAAACATCTTGCAGAGACAGAGAATACTAAGATACCAATTAGGAGAAGAGTAACTGGGAATCTGAGTACTGCAGTCATCTCTGAGGGAACAGAAGGAAGGACTCTTACATGTTCTTATATTGTCCTTGTGAAAATTATAAGATAAGTTGCAATGGTCTTGATGATATTACAACAACCGTGTTTGACAGTATTGACATGATATTTCAGTTTTTTTAAATAAAATGGTTTTCTCTTCCAATTCAGTTCTGATTGTCATGCTGATCTCTTGAAATTAATCAGGGGCTGTTCCAAATCCAACAGATTGAACTGAAATCTTTGACCCTTGATATTCTGTCAGAAATACATCACTATTTTACCCCATCAAATATCTAGAGTTTAATACAGGGTAGGGTGTTTTGATTGGGTGGTCAACTGGTCCCTGATTGGCTCAAGGCATACCACTGCACTTTTATTTCCCTCCTTCCCTCTTCTGTACTTTTATATTCAAATGTCCAGTCTCCACTCAGACCAGATATTCTGATTCTTGTCAGCGGTATATGGATTATTGTATATTCCTGTTCTTTCTCTGAATAATCAGTTTCTCTTATATGTTTACTTCAAGATTGTCATTATATGCAGTATATCTCCTCTATGCCTCTGTCTGTGCTTGGCCCTGATTTACAGGCTCCCAGCCCTCTGAGTAATAAGACTCCTGTTTCATAGCAGTTGGACTCAGTTCAGTTTTTTTGGTGAGCAAAGGGGATCTGCAAGCTCTCACAGATTGAATTGACGAAGCTAAATGTGCATTAAAGTTACTTTGGTGCGTATTTGTACTGTAACTAATCAAATTCTCATTGTCTGCCAGTGTACCATACCAGCAGTACAGTATAGAATAAAGTGCTTCTCAAGATTGGTATAACTTCCAAGCATTTTCTTGATAAAAAGTCTTACCATTTGCATGCAAGCATTATATTTGTGCTTATTCTGCTTAAAACTGGGTTGCATTTTAACATAGCGTACATTGATGACTACAGTATATGCAGTGACAAAGGGAGAGACCGCCCTGGGAAGATGATCTGGCCAGTGAGAGATAGAGGGAGAAAGTTTGTGTTTTGCTGTCAAAGCCTTGTTTAACTGAGTAAGCGACTAATATATTTCATACTCACTGACAATGATGGCAATGGGCCCAGAGTTAACAACATGGAGGTACATCAGTTAATTGCAAATTTGACTTTTTAATCTTAGAGACTCCTCCGACAACCAGGGCCACTCTGTCTCTGAAGGTGTCTCATGCTTCATCCAGGGTTCAACAAAGTGGTATTTTTGGTTAGTGAGACCTAGCTAAGAGTCTATTAGAGAATGTAGGATTTGAATCCTATGAGAACACAGTACAGAATTCTCCTCCCCTCAAAAGATTTATACAAATTCAATGCTTATACATATCATTACTAACATTTATTTAGTTTATTCAATCATCAGGTCACTGACATTGAGAGAGAGAGAGAGAGAGACATGGCTCCTGAGTTCTTCTGCAAAAAATATAGAATTAGAGCTGGATAAATGTAGATAAACTCAATTTATTTTCCGCAAAAACTTATACAGGATACTAACCTCAACATTAAAACCTTTAATCCAAAATCAAAATTCCATACCTAAAACCTTGATTTGGGACAAAATTTACCTGAATAGACTATTCAACCAAGGACTATCAAGGAAAAATTTCTAACAAGCCAAAACCTGCAGAAGCAACTCAGAGGAACCTGTAAATACCATCCAACACAAAACTGAGTGAGTAATATTCTGAAGCTACTTCTGAAGCCCAAAATTAAAAGACAATCTGTAGGTAATTTTGTTATATAAAGCCAAGTAAATAAGTATACTATAAGTATATACTATACTATAAGTATACTAGCTACCAAGCTGCTAGGACAGAACAGACCTGGTGGCACCTTCAATTAGCACTGATGTGTGAAAACTCTTGAGCCCAACAATGGCAGGAGAGTTTCACAGCCCCCACCCCCACCCAAATGCAGAGGTCTTTGAAGCCCCAATGGCGTATCGCTGTCCAGAGTCCATTACAATACAGTTGATTAAAAATAACCCTGCAAGGAATAAGTACAAAAACAAGCTCATCAAGGACAATCCAGAGACACCAACAACTTAATTTTCACAGACCATCCCAGTGCTATAAGAGCATACTACCCCTATGCCAATAGAGAGGGTATTGGCCCAGGGTGGAAACTCAGAATAATAGACATTGAGGAAATTGAAACAACCTCTGTCAACCTCTACAAGTCTGGGACAGTAATGGTGCAGGGCATCCTCATGCAGTTCCAGCAGGACTTTTACAGGATCAAAGAGAGAGCACAGCAGGAAAAGCTCTCTCTCTGTGATGACTCCCCCATCCTGAGTGAGTCTGATCACAACTCTTCAAACTGTCCTGCAGACGAGGATAGTCACCCCCCCCCCCCCCCCCCCCCCAGCACTGAACACACCCAGGTCCAACAACTGCACAGCTCCTCCATCATTGAGAGGGATACATTCACAGAGCTGGAGAGAGACATGGTGGAGCTCAGGGAGCTAGTCCACACAATCCAGTCAGAACAAACACACAAAACAGACCAGCACAACAACACCCCCCCAACAAGACCCAAAGGGCAGAAGGTGGAGATGGACGGCTGTCTGAGAGAGCTGGCTGCTCTACGGACTGAGGGGAGAGAACTTAGAGAGGCACACGTGGCACTGAAGGACGAGGTCAGAAAGCTGTGTGACAGAGAGCAGGACACTCCCCGAGACAAGCCAGCAGAACAGCCCAACTCAGATCCAGACCCAGTCCACAACCTCAACACTACAATGGGACAGACAACATAGGACCCACCAACCAAACAGACCCCACCCCCTCCTAACAGTCCTCATGTCAGCTCCCCCGATAGCCCTCTTGACAACCACCCACACATCTTTTTCTAATCCAAGATGGCGTAGCAGTTCAGACGTCTTTGCCTTTGTCTTGTCGTGTCCTGTGTATATATATATTTTTTCCTTCGTATATATTTTTTATATTTTTTACCTCAGTTTCAACATACTCTCCTGCAACCCGCCTCTCCCAATATGGTATGGATCTGCTATTTTCTATACTTTAGAACCGGAATCCCCAACAGAAGCTAGCCAGCTAACTAGCTACTAGTCAGTTAGCCACTGCTAGCGGTCATCAGCTAACCTCAGCCCGATCAACTCCTGCCAGTCTGCAAAGCACGATTCAACTCAGCGCATACCGGACTGCTTTTTCTCCACATGTCTAGTTTCCTACCATAAGCTCTGAACCTTTTCACCTGGATCATCACAGCTAGCTAGCTGCTATCCGAGTGGCTACGCCCTGGCTAACGTCTCTGTCCCGAAGCAAGCACCAGTGAGCCTGGAACTGCCCATCTCCTGGTTAGCTGAAGAGGTCCATCAGCCACTCCTTGGGCTACAATACATATTTGCCAAATGGCCTGGAGCCCTTTTGCTGCCGACACGGAGCCCCGCCGAATCCATCACAACTGGTCTACCAACGTAATCTGCCTGAGGGGTTTCAACAGCCTTCTCCGTCGCGACGTCCCCTGAAGGCCCATCCGCTAGCCTGCTGGCCGCGGCCCGCTAGCTGTCTAGAGCATATCGGACTGTTAGCTGAAGAGGACCATCAGCCAATTTCTTGGGCTACAATACTATTTTGCCAATTGGCCTGGACCCTTTTACTGCCTACACGGAGCCCTGCCGATCCAACACGACTGGTCTGCCGACATAACCGTCCGAGGGGGCTACAACAGACTTCTTCCGTCGCGACATCCCCCAAGGCCCTTCTGCTATCCTGCTAGCCCAGGCCCGCTAGCTGTCTGAATCGCCGTGTCTCCAGCTCGCCTAGCTATCCACTGGTCCCTATGATCACTCGGCTACTCATGCCTCTCCCTAATGTCAATATGTCTTGCCCATTGCTGTTTTGGTTACTGATTACTGTCTTATTTCACTGTAGAGCCTCCAGCCCTGCTCAACATGCCTTAGCTAGCCATTTTGTTTCACCTCCCACACATGCGATGACCTCACCTGGTCTCAATGATGTCTCTAGAGACAAAACCTCTCTCATCGTCACTCAATGCCTAGGTTAGTCTCCACTGTATTCACATCCTACCATACCCTTGTCTGCACATTATGCCTTGAATTTATTCTTCCGCGCCCAGAAACCTGCTCCTTTTACTCTCTGTTCCGAAAGCACTAGGCGACCAGTTCTTATAGCCTTTAGCCGTACACTTATCCTACTCCTCCTCTGTTCCTCTGGTGATGTAGAGGTTTATCCAGGCCCTGCAGCACCTAGCTCCACTCCCACTGCCCAGGCGCTCTCATTTGTTGACTTCTGTAACCGTAAAAGCCTTGGTTTCATCCATGTTAATATTAAAAGCCTCCTCCCTAAGTTTGTTTTACTCACCGCTTTAGCACACTCTGCCAACCCAGATGTCCTAGCCGTGTCTGAATCATGGCTTAAGAAGGCCACCAAAAATCCTGAAATTTCCATCCCTACCTATAACATTTTCTGACAAGATAGAACTGCCAAAGGAGGCGGAGTTGCAATCTACTGCAGAGATAGCCTGCAGAGTTCTGTCATACTATCCAGGTCTGTGCCCAAATAATTTGAGCTTCTACTTCTAAAAATCCACCTTTCCAGTGTTGGAATCAGCTTTACTTTGAACATTAAGATATTAAATAAATGATAGAGACAAGGCCTTGAAAAGAAAGAGTTTGTAAAAAGCCAGAAGGCTTTGGAATGTGTTTGATGGAGGAGAGGAGAGCGATGTGTTGATATAAGGAAGACAGATGGATATCTGTGGATTAGGAGGTGAGGGGTGAGGTCAGTTCCCCTTCAGGGAGTAATCAGGGTTGGTATCTGGTTACCTTATTTCCTGTGGAGCCATAAACTGTAAGGAGGAGGAGTGTCTTAAGTAGGATGCATATAAACTGTGATGTCTGAAATGTTTTTGCTGTCTGATTTCAGCTGTACAGAACCCTTGGGAAGAATAAACTTGGTTAAAGCTTCTCTAGTGTCCGTGGGTTATTTACTCTGAAAAATAAGAACCGAACACCAGAAACAAGTCTTCCACCGTTGCCGCTTGTTATAGACCACCTTCAGCCCCCAGCTGTGCCCTGGACACCATATGTGAATTGATTGCCCCCCATCTATCTTCAGAGCTCGTACTGCTAGGTGACCTAAACTGGGACATGCTTAACACCCCAGCCGTCCTACAATCTATGCTAGATTCCCTCAATCTCTCACAAATTATCAATGAATTTACCAGGTACAACCACAAATCCGTAAACACGGGAACCCTCATAGATATCATAATCACCAACCTGCCCTCTAAATACACCTCTGCTGTCTTCAACCAGGATCTCAGGAATCACTGCCTCATTGCCTGCGTCCGTAATGGGTCTGCGGTCAAACGACCACCCCTCATCACTTTCAAACGCTCCCTAAAACACTTCAGCGAGCAGGCCTTTCTAATCGACCTGGCCCGGGTATCCTGGAAGGATATTGACCTCATTCCGTCAGTAGAGGATGCCTGGTTATTCTTTAAAAGTGCTTTCCTCACATCTTAAATAAGCATTCCCCATTCAAAAAATGTAGAACCAGGAACGGATATAGCCCTTGGTTCACGCCAGACCTGGCTCCCCTTGACCAGCACAAAAACATCCTGTGGCGTACTGCATTAGCATCGAACAACCCCGCGATATGCAACTTTTCAGGAAAGTTAGGAACGAATATACACAGGCAGTTAGGAAAGCAAAGGCTAGCTTTTTCAAACAGAAATTTGCATCCTGTAGCACAAACTCCAAAAAGTTCTGGGACACTGTAAAGTCCATGGAGAATAAGAGCACCTCCTCCCAGCTGCCCACTGCACTGAGGCTAGGAAACACTGTCACCACCGATAAATCCACGATAATTGAGAATTTCAATAAGCATTTTTCTACGGCTGGCCATGCTTTCCACCTGGCTACCCCTACCCCGGTCAACAGCCCTGCACAGCAACTTGCCCAAACCTCCCCCATTTCTCCTTCACCCAAATCCAGATAGCTGATGTTCTGAAAGAGTTGCAAAATCTGGAACCCTAAAAATCAGCTGGGCTAGACAATCTGGACCCTCTCTTTCTAAAATTATCCGCCGCAATTGTTGCAACCCCTATTACTAGCCTGTTCAACCTCTCTTTTGTATCGTCTGAGATCCCCAAAGATTGGAAATCTGCCGCGGTCATCCCCCTCTTCAAAGGGGGAGACACTCTAGACCCAAACTGTTACAGACCTATATCTATCCTACCCTGCCTTTCTATGGTCTTCAAAAGCCAAGTTAACAAACAGATCACCGACCATTTCGAATCCCACCGTACCTTCTCCGCTATGCAATCTGGTTTCCAAGCTGGTCATTGGTGCACCTCAGTCACGCTCAAGGTCCTAAACAATATCATAACCGCCATCGATAAAAGACAATACTGTGCAGCCGTATTCATCGACCTGGCAAAGGCTTTCGACTCTGTCAATCACCACATTCTTATCGGCAGACTCAACAGCCTTGGTTTCTCAAATGACTGCCTCGCCTAGTTCACCAACTACTTCTTAGACAGAGTTCAGTGTGTCAAATCGGAGGGCCTGTTGTCCGGACCTCTGGTAGTCTCTATGGGGGTGCCACAGGGTTCAATTCTCGGGCCGACTCTTTTCTCTGTATACATCAATGATGTTGTTCTTGCTGCTGGTGATTCTCTGATCCAACTCTACGCAGATGACACCATTCTGTATACTTCTGGCCCTTCTTTGGACCCTATGTTAATTAAACTCCAGACGAGCTTCAATGCCATACAACTCTCCTTCCGTGGCCTCCAACTGCCTCCAAGTAAAACTAAATGCATGCTCTTCAACCGATCGCTGCCCGCACCTGTCCGCCGTTCTGACTTAGAATATGTGGACAATTACAAATACCTAGGTGTCTGGTTAGACTGTAAACTCTACTTCCAGACTCACATTAAGTTAGGGGCGGCAGGTAGCCTAGTGGTTAGAGCGTTGGACTAGTAACCGAAAGCTTGCAAGATTGAATCCCCGAGCTGACAAGGTAAAAATCTGTTGCTCTGCCCCTGAACAAGGCAGTTAACCCACTGTTCCTAGGACGTCATTGAAAATAAGAATTTGTGGGCCTCCCGGGTGGCGCAGTGGTCTAGGGCACTGCATCGCAGTGCTAACTGCGCCACCAGAGTCTCTGGGTTCGCGCCCAGGCTCTGTCGCAGCCGGCCGCGACCGGGAGGTCCATGGGGCGACGCACAATTGGCATAGCGTCGTCCGGGTTAGGGAGGGTTTGGCCGGTAGGGATATCCTTGTCTCATCGCGCTCCAGCGACTCCTGTGGCGGGCCGGGCGCAGTGCGCGCCAACCAAGGGAGCCAGGTACACGGTGTTTCCTCCGACACATTGGTGCGGCTGGCTTCCGGGTTGGAGGCGCGCTGTGTTAAGAAGCAGTACGGCTGGTTGGGTTGTGCTTCGGAGGACGCATGGCTTTCGACCTTCGTCTCTCCCGAGCCTGTACGGGAGTTGTAGCGATGAGACAAGGTAGTAATTACTAGCGATTGGATACCACGAAAATTGGGGAGAAAATGGGATAAAAAAAAATAATAAAATAAATAAATAAAGAATTTGTTCTTAACTGACTTGCCTAGTTAAATAAAGGTAAAATAAAACTCATGCTGTCAAACATACCCTCGTAAAACTGACTATCCTACCGATCCTTGACTTTGGCGATGTCATTTCCCAAATAGCCTCCAACACTCTACTCAGCAAATTGGATTCAGTCTTTCACAGTGCCATCCGTTTTGTCACCAAAGCCCCATATACTACCCACCACTGCGACCTGTATGCTTTCGTGGGCTGGCCCTCGCTTCATATTATTCGAATAACCCACTGGCTCCAGGTCATCTATAAGTCTTTACTAGGTAAAGCCCCGCCTCTTAGCTCACTGGTCACCAAAGCAGCACCCACTTGTAGCATGCGCTCCAGCAGGTATATTTCTCTGGTCACCCCCAAAGCCTTCCTCCTTTGGCCACCTTTCCTTCCAGTTCTCTACTGCCAATGACTGGAACGAATTGCAAAAATCACTGAAGCTGGAGACTCATATGTCCCTCACTAACTATAAGCATCAGCTGTCAGAGCAGCTTACCGATCATTGCACCTGTACATAGCACATCTGTAAATAGCCCACCCAACTACCTCATTCCCATATTGTTTTTTTGTTTTTTGCTCCTTTGCACCCAGTATCTCTACTTTACACATTCATCTCTACACATTCATCTTCTGGACATCTATCACTCCAGTGTTTAATTGCTAAATTGTAATTACTTCACCACTACGGCCTATTTATTGCCTTACCTCCCTAATCTTATCTCATTTACACACACTGTATATAGATTTTTTTCTATTGTGTTATTGACTGTACGTTTGTTTATTCCATGTGTAACTCTGTGTTGTTTGTGTCGCACTGCTTTGCTTTATCTTGGCCAGGTCGCAGTTGTAAATGAGAACTTGTTCTCAATTGGCCTACCTGGTTAAAGAAAGGTGAAATAAATAAAATCCACTGAGGACACACAAAAGCCAGAGATTGTGATCCTCATTAACTCAAATGGCAAATACATTCAAGAGGATAAACTTTTTCCCAAACACAAAGTGGCTAAACTCTGGTGCCCAATCAATAGGCATGCCATGGAGCTGTTGTCAGAGGACAGACTAGGGTCCCCCAGCCACATCATAATTCACACAAGCACAATGACCTGAGAGCCCTGTAGGAAGGGTAGCAGCAGCACTCAAGGGAGTGACTGAAAAAGCTGCTTCCACTTTCCCCAACGCACAAGTGGTTATCTCTACCCTGCTACCACGAAAATACTTTCAGCCTGCCACCATACAGTGGGTGAATGCAAGCATTTTGTGAGACTGTGCCTCAAAACCTAATGTCTACCTGGCCCACCATTCCACCCTGGACTTAAACAGCCTTTACGACCAGGTCCACCTCTGCAAGGCAGCAATCCCAACTTTTGCCAGGAGCCTGGAGGACTTCACCCTCAACCGTAGCCCCGGCACCTCGCACAGGAGCAACAGAGCAACGGACACCCCGCCCAGACCTGCAAGACCCCCTCCCGAAGGACCTGCACCGAGAGAACCCATGCCAAGAGTATCTACACCCAGGCCACAGCATCACCAGCCACACCCCAACCAGCTAAGACCACCCCAAGCAAACCCTGGCCACACTCTATATAGGCCCCACCATATCAGACCTATGCCCCTTCTGCCCACCCCATGCCCCATGCCCCCCGCCCCTGCGGCAAGGACCTCAACATGACAGCATATGCTGTCAATATGCCCAGGCCGTGAGCAGAGCAACAGGCCCAACCCCCACTATTACACCAGCCCAAGCCCCATCCTGCGACCTAAGAGGTATGTATCAGATGCTCAACATGTTCTGCTCACACCTACTGTGATGGTCTGGGCCTAAACCACACAAAATGGAACACAAAGTGTTCCACAAAACTATGGAACACAAAGCTTTTACTATCTCATCCTGGAATATACAAGGTCTGAGGTCATCTGCCTTCGTCCTAAAAAGCAGGAACCCAGACTTCATCAAAGAAATTGTAAATACCGACATTGTCATCCTACAAGAAACATGGTATAAAGAAGACACACTCACTGATATCCCTCTATCTAACAGATAGCTGGTTGTCCCATCCACCAAACTACCAGGTGTGAAACAGGGAATAGACTCAGGGGGTATGCTAATTTGGTATATAACAGACCAAACCCGCTCTATTAAATGAGTCAAAACAGGAACATTTTACATCTGGCTAGAAATTAATAAGGATATTATCTCAACAGAGAAACATTTCCTCATGTGTGCTACCTTTATCCCCCCAATAGAATCCCCATACTTTAACGATGACAGCTTCTCCATCCTAGAGGGGAGATCAACAATTTCCAGGCTCAGTGACATGTACTAGTCTGTGGCGACCTAAATGCCAGAACTGGACAAGAACCCGACACCCTTAGCACACAGGGGGACAAACACCTGCCTGGAAGTGACAGCATTTCACCCCCCATATGCCCCACAACAACATAACCCCAAAAAACGGGTCACAACTCCTGCAGCTCTGTCGGACGCTGGGTATGTACAGTCAATGGTAGGCTAAGAGGGGACTCTTATGGTAGGTACACCTATAACTATAGCTCACCTATAGCTCATCTCTTGGCAGTAGTACTGTAGACTACTACTGTAGACTACTACACTGACCTCAACCCAGATTCTCTCAGAGCGTTCACAGTCAGTCCACTGACACCCCTATCAGAACACAGCAAAATCACAGTATACTTGAACAGAGCAATACTCAGTCATGAGTCATCAAAGCCAAAGGAACTGAGTAATATTAAGAAATACTATAGATGGAAGGAATGTAGTTTGGAAACCTACCAAAAACAGTTAGGCAACAACAAATTCAATCCCTTTTAACTTCCTGGACAAAATGTTCCACTGTAATAGTGAAGGTGTAAACTTGGCAGTAGAAAATCTTAACAGAATATTTGACCTCTCAGCTTCCCTATCAAATCTAAAAATCTCAAATAGTAAACCGAAGAAAATGAACAACAATGACAAATGGTTTGATGGAGAATGCAAAAATCTAAGAAAGGAATTGAGAAACCTGTCCAACCAAAAACATAGAGACCCAGAAAACCTGAGTCTACGCCTTCACTATGGTGAATCACTAAAACAATACAGAAATACACTACGAAAAAAGAAGGAACAGCACGTCAGAAATCAGCTCAATGTAATTGAAGAATCCATAGACTAACCACTTCTAGAAAAATTGGAAAACACTAAACAAACAACAACATGTAGAATTATCTATCCAAAATTGAGATGTATGGGTAAACCACTTCTCCAATCTTTTTAGCTCTATAACAAAGAACAAAGAACAAACAGCAAAAACATATGCATGATCAAATACATATCTTAGAATCAACTATTGAAGACTACCAGAACCCACTGGATTCTCCAATTACCTTGAATGAACTACAGGACAAAATATAAACCCTCCAACCCAAAAAGGCCTGTGGTATTGATGGTATCCTCAATGAAATTATCAAATATACAG